>NW_027269262.1:8055000-8770000 GCF_023055355.1 Agelaius tricolor | reverse complement strand
TTGGTAGCAATTCATCCTACCTCAAATCTCCATGACTTGCTGAAAAACAGGTCCTGCCTTTGAATTTTTTTAATGTCTTTTTACCTTGAGTGTGCTGCACTACAGCAAAGACAAGGGGAGTTAGAAATGTTTGAGCACAGTGCAGACTAATCACTGTGTCACTCAAAAGGGGACTTAAACCTTTAAAATCTTTTTTTGCACGCCATCATCATTAAAACGCACTGCCTGCTTTCTGATACCGACGGAAACAAAGGAAAACCAGGAGCACCAGAACCTGCAGCACTCGCATCTCTGGGAGAGCAGTGAGCACCACAACAACAGCAGCAGCAGCAGCAATGGCGAGGGAAAAAACCCTCATTTATAACCAGTGACAACTAAAACCTATGAAGTTTTTAAAAGAATGTGATTGTTGTCAAAAGGAATTGGGTACAACAATGCTGCGTTCAGCTCTGGTTCCACTCAAAGCCGTGGCTGAGGGGCTCTGGGAAAGCTGCTGGAAGGCTGGTGGGCACAGACCAGCAAGAAAGTGAATTTTGCATACTGTACGGATCATCGCTCAGTTCAGGGCAGTCATATTGAATCTGTGATCAACCAATTGTGCTTCATGAAACCGTCAGCCCTCATTTATGTCTAGCTGTTTTCTTCTGTCCTGCTGTAAACAAGCTCTGCTCTGAGCTGTCTCCCTACCCTTATCTGCTTACGAAGATCACACAGACAGACCTCATCAGCAGCCTTAGAGTTAAAGTTAAAGTTACTGCTTCCAGACAGCAGTCCCCATGCAAGCTGGAAGTCAAAAAGAAGAGCAACTTTGGAATGACAGAGTTTTAGTTCCTTTTAGGAAATGCATACCTTAGATTCATACACATACTGGCATGTTATGTCTCTTTCATGAAATTAAATTAGGTGTTCCTAATATGAACAACTGTTTCTAACATCAGCAAACTAGCTCAGCAGATTCATCCATGGTTTTGTTTGTGGGTTGGTTGTCTTGTTGTAGGTTGTTGGGTTTTTTTTGTTTTTTTCCTCTGGGGCCTTGTTTGAATACAGCCAAAAGAGAAGTAGCTGGAAATATTGTCAATCTGGTAGGGCTCCAAGAACCTAATAAGGCCTGAAATGCTCTAAGGAGTGTAACAATGGTAAACAGGAACAGGTATGTTGGCTTCTGTTCTCATTCACTTCAGTGAGAGCATTAGCCTTTCAACGGAAAGCAGAGCACAGTTTTCAAAGAATGATCCTCTTGCATAAAAAGGGATAGAGCTTCACTAAGCACTTATTCCTCTGTGAACACACTCACACACACACAAATGCATTACTTGGTATTTACAGCATTTAATTCTTGCAACCAGCTGCTAAGTCCCTGTTAAGGCTTTCCGTTATGCAGCTGGAGCTGGAACCTTTTCCTTTCTCCCAGCCTATTACTTTGTCTATTTAAGGGATGGCAGCCAAAGAGAAACAGCTTGGTATTTGCACCTGTCTGCTTTAAGTACTCCATGTTAGATTTTGCAGAGAACAAACTCTTCATTGCTAAAGAGAATGACACTTAGGAGGGTCAAAGATGATTTTAGCTGACTCTGCAGCAATCAAAAATAAATAAAATTAATAAATAAATCACCCCACTCTTTGTTTATTCCAGCTAGACAATGAGGCGAAAGGAAAAGGCTTGTTGTAAAAGAGCAGCTCGGTGTGTGGGTGGAAGATGTAACCCTGTGTGTCTAGTCTAATAGAACACCAGGCACAGCTAGGCATGAGTGAACCTGCACGCTGCCCACGCAGGAGCACGTGGGAGAGCTTTTGCCTCTTCCCCTATAAAACACAGAAATGCTTCAGAAAACAAACATGTGCTAAGAATCCTTCTGAATTTCTACATACCGGACTGCCTTTTGAGGACCCACAGAAAGCTTTGCTGCCTAGACAGTGAGACCTACGAGAAAATTGATTTTATACAATTAAAAAGAATTGTACACTCCATTCATGGGTATGCTCAGAGGTGTGCAAGCGTGGCCATACAGAGCCCCACTAGCCGGAGAGTAAATCGGTGAGGGTGTACATCAAGAGAGTAACCCACGTGTGATCTTTCAGCCCTACACAAATTATCTTAGCACTTTTGCTTCTTGCTAGGAAACAAATGCGGTGCTTTCAGTCAACTTTGGTTTACAATTGCACTGAAAGAAACAACAATCTCACTGGTGTATTAGTTCAGTTACTAAGAAGTAGTCTTTTTATTGCTTGCTCTTAAAATAGAAAAGCCCTCAAAAAACTCAAGCTACAGAGCTGATGACAAGAACAAAAATGCCAGGGGAAGAAAGAAAAACTAGAAGGGAAATAAAACAAAGTAAAACATACAATTTATTAAACAAAACATTGGTGCTCCATTTTGATTTCATAAATTGTCCCCATTTGTACTTCCTGCTTAAACAATAACTAACATGATGATGGGTTAAATGAAGTTGAGATTGTCACAAACATGGCCTCACTAGTAATTAATGTAGTTTAATATGGTTGTTGGCACACATCTCACATGACAGATAATGTTCCAACATGTCACTGATAGGACCTTTCAGCACAGCTTTAGGAGATCTACCAGGCATTGCTGAGGTTGGTTGGGTCAAAGGGTTGAACCATGTGTAATTCAGAACAGAAGAGGTCCCACGGTCACTCCACAAAAACAATTACACTACTTATTTCACTCCATCCCTTGCCCGAAATTCACAAGCCTCACAGTTTCAGCGCAGTCAATCTCACTCTGCCCTGGGGCTATGAGCCACATGAAAATATGTGGTGCTGTGTTTATAAATCTAATCAAAAATAGAAACAGTAGACAAGCACAATGAGGTCCTACTATGGATCATGGGAATTCTCTAAATTCTGAAGGCACTTTTGTTTAACTTCTGTGGGCCTTCTCCTACCATTACATTGTCTGGTACTCTCGTTAATCATCTCCTTGACTTGTCAATGCTATAAAGGAGCCTATGCGTCTGCTGACTTCCCTCCCATCACACTACAAATAATATTATGAAATAGCAATGCTAGGAATAGCCCCTTTCAAACTTTTCTCTTTGGAAAGCATGGCTTTTGCTTCACTTACCCTTTTCTCCATGCCAGCCTGTCCTTTCTCAGACCTGCAGCAAAAAATGCTTCCTCCTGCAACAAAGGAAAGGCAGTACATCTGAATTTTCAGTCTGCAGTTCTTAATACATCTAGGTTTAACACCCACACTTGCAGAGTACCAGCCCATAAACCTGCAGAGATGGGAGGGGGGGGGGCGGGGGGGGATCTTTCCTGATGCCATCCCCTCTCTGACCTTGTCAAAGAGCAAAGGGATGATATAGTGCTGCTCCTTCATTTCTTTTTAAAAAAAAATTTGCATCAGCTAGTTAAAAAAAAACCTGCTAACAAACATAAACAAAAACCCATAACTTAAGATCAGATGAAGCAATGCCAACAAAAACTTAGTTTTAAGTGGAAGCAGGCCAGAAGTAGATAATTTCTACCACCAGAGAGTAACTAGTAACATGTCACAGAGTTTTCTGTAGAATACACCTTACTTGAAGACTACAGTATCAAAGCTGTCAAACACAGGAACACTTCTGTAATCTGGCATATACATGGCTCCCATTTGTGCCTCTTTTCCTATGCCGGGAGTTCCACTAAAAGGATTAAAATTTTCCTCTACTTTGAGGTTATAATTTTGCAAGCATACAATAACTTCACCGTTTATATATCACGTCAGCAAAAAGGCCTCATTTTTATTCCAGCTACTTTTGTCTCTATGTGGGAATAAAATTTGTTCATTCAAAATGGCCAGACAGGTAGCCCCTGCGACCACTGAAATCAATGGCAAAACTGAGTCTGACTCCACAGTTGCAGGACCTGACCCACAATAAATAACAAGCTTCTTCCTAAGCCAGATTTTCCCTTGAGCATTTACACAAACACACTTTCAGGTTATTTTGCTGAGCCTGAAAACAAAACAAGATTTTGAACAATTAAAAATATCCCTTCAGAATCCCTCAGAAGCCTTAGGTGACCTTCTGGGTCAGAAGATGCCCTGTACAAAGTACATGTTTGGCCCCACTTGAGGAAACTCTCTCTCCTGAGGGCAGCAGGCAAAGAAGTGCCTAATTCTGAGTGTGTGCTTAGATTTCATTGAAATCAATACAATGGACAGTGGACAAGGCCACAAGTGCTCCACGGAAAAAGGCTGCATTGTCACTCCAGTTTCTCACTAATGAATTAAGGGCTGTGCTTTTGCCCAGGCTTTGCTGGTGCTGAGAGCCTGCTGACCTTTGCCATCACTCCTTGATTTCAGCGCCCTTCTTGGGGTGCCAAGGCCATTGAAGCAATGCTGGGGGCTGTGAATCCAGCAGCTCCTGCTCCTCCTAGAGCCAGCCCTTCCCAAACAGCCCCTGCACTACAGCCCACAACTATGCAAAGCTCTCTGCCCCCAGGCCACTGTGCAATATCAAAAATAAAGCCCCAGCAAGACCCTGCAGATAGGCTCAAGTCACAGATCTGGTCATTGTACGTCTCGGAAAACAACTCTAGTCACAAATCAAAAATCTGGGATGGGTTTTCAAGACAAAGTAGTATGTGCCTTTCCAACTACTGGAACTGTACATCCACTGGATGCAACAGGTACTTGTTTGAAGCCCAATAGCATGGCATATGGCTTGTTACAACTCAAAGGGGAACAGCAAAAAAGAACCACCTGTATGAACCAAAAGAAACAAAACTTGAAAGGGCTCCTTTCCTCCTCAAAGTAGAATGGTGAAAAGCTGCCAGCAGAAGAGAACTGATCAAGACATCAACTGTGAATGCAACATTTTCAACTATGGTCAACATCTGTGCATTGTAGAAGAGCCAAAGATGCAGCAATAAGGACTTGTGAAGCCAGAACAGCCCAGGAATCCAAACATTAATGGGAAGACTTGGAGTTTCATCTTTAAAAATGTGATTGATTAAATAAGGACAGCAAAGACAAAGACAGATAAACAATGAGCTCAGAAGAGACATTAATAACATCAGGCTCTTAACACTGATTTTCTTAGAGTTCGAGAACTTCCTATTACTTGGGTTTTCCAGGAAATTTATTTTTGTTTGTTTGCTTTGGTGGGGGACACTTCATTGTTTTTTTATAAATGAAGGTGTTAGACATTGCTTTTCCTTTTATCTTTATAGTACCAAATGCAACACATTCAACTCTGTATCAACTGATGTTGACTGTGGCCTTAGTTAACCTCACCAGCCTATTTTCTTTAGCTGGATAACAGCTGAATCATTAGCATTCAACTAGCTTGCAGTCCTGAAAGAATACAGCAAAAACAGAGTACATGATCTTCTCAGCAATCAAAACATAACATAAAAAGTATCTGAGATCCCACCAGGTATTTTATTTCATACCTGGCTGATGTATTTTGCATTAATTAGGGATGGACTTTAGTTATTTTTAAGTCCATTTGTAGTAAAATGGCAAAGCAAAACAACTACTTAGAAGTTCTTGACCTGGATAGTCCATTTTGTTTTCTAATTTTTCACCCAATTATGCTTTTTTCTCCCCACAAGAGGAAAAACTAAGGTAGCTAGATTAAATATGCAAGATATATTAATAACTTTCTGTAGTGAAAGCAATGTATTTTTTAATACAAAAACGGAGGAATTAGAGAGATGTACAAAAACACTCTTTTAGCACCACAACCCTATTAACAGGCTCCCATCACCAGCTGCAGCTCTGGGAGAGATCAAAACAACACACTTTTTCACTGGAGCATGCTCAGGTACATATTTCTCACAACAGTTGATATTTTATGCTGTATCAGCCACCAGAAATCACTTTGACCAATGTACAACAAGGGCCTTACAAACGCAGCCATAAAACGTACAGTTTTCACCACGCTGCCACAGGGCAGGAGAGAGCCCTCCTGCTGGTAGCTGTGCACCCAGAATCTCCCCAGGGTGCACCCCAATGCCCAGGCACATTATCAAGGAGAGCAATGCCCAGCATAGCTGAGGTGTTGGAGGAGAAGCAGCAGGTTCATGGCAGGAGCAGCAAAGCAACAGTTTGTCACAGCGGGGGCTGCCCTCGCTCAGCCCTCACCTTCACCTGGGGCACCATCTATCACATGCTAAGAAGCAGAGCTGTGAGATCCCTGTGCTACAATATCAGCAGAAACCACTGAGTAAATGATAACCCTAACAGCCCCGCTTGCAATTCCCTTTGGACTCTCTCATAAATACCAGGTAGCCAGCCTTGGTCTTTAAGAAATATTTCTTCAGGGGAAAATTGCACCTCCAGTGAAGAGAATCCATCAGTCACTTAAATTCAGCAGGGCTGACCTTTGAAGCCAAAAGCACTGTGCTTATCCTCCTTTAATCATCAATTTTGGGAGCAGGTCCTTCAAAGTAATTTCAGATCCATGCTATATTTTTTCTTTTTAATTTTTCTTTTTTTTTTTTAATTTATAAGGAAAGGAGTTTTCTGCAATACGCCTTTATAAAGATAATTAACATACTCAAAATTAGGCTCACATTCAATTCATTCATTTGATAGGTTGTGATGTTCCTAGCCTTTTTCTGTGTGTCTGAAAAGATGGATAGATACACAATTTTTCTAATGATAAACCTCAGTAGGCAGCTAAGCACCACTCAGCTGCTCACTCACTCTCACTGGAATAGGGGTTAGAGTCAGAAGGAAAAAAGTACAAAAACTCATGGGTTTAGATGCAGACAGGTTGGAGGAGACCTTAAAGATCATCCAGTTCCAATCCCCCTACCATAGGCAGGGACACGTGTCACTAGACCAGGTTGCTCAAAGCCCCATCCAACCTGGCCTTGAACACTGCCAGGGATGAAGCATCCACATCTTCTCTGGGAAACTCATCACCCTCCAGTAAAGCATTCCTCCCAAATAGCTAATTTAAACCTAATCTCTTTTAATTTGAAGCCATTCCCTTTTGTCCTGTCACTATGTGCTCTTGTAAAAATCTTTCTCCATCACTCTTGTAGGCTCCATTCAGGTACTGAAAGATCATTATTAGAATATCCTGAAGCCTTCTCTTTTCCAGGCTGAATGATCCCAGTCCCTTAGCCTTCCCTCATGGGAAAGGTGCTCCATCCCTCTGATCATCTTGGTGGCCCTGCTCTGGATTTGCTCTGACAGGTCCAGGTCCTTCTTCCTGTGCTCAGGGCTCCAGAGCTGGAAGCAGCACTCCAGGTGGGGTCTCACCAAGGCAGAACAGAGTGGTAGAATCACTTCCCTTGCTCTGCTGGCCATGCTGCTTATGGTGCAGCCCAGGATATGGTTGGCCTTCTGGGCTGCCAGAGTTTATTTTTTTAAATTAAGGGAAAAAAAGAAAAGGGAGTAGGGAGGGAGACACAAGTAAACCACGATCCAAAAGGAAACAATTGCTCACCACCAACTGACTGATGTCCAGCCAGTCCCCAAACGCCTTTCACCCACTCCCCTCACATTCTGTTTTATTGCTGGACATGACATCATATATTATGGAATATCCATTTGATCAAATGGAGTCAGCTGTCCCAACTTCTTCCCCTCCCAACCTCTTGCATAGCCCCAGCCCACTCACTGATGGGGTGGTGTGAGAAACAGAAAAGGTTTTGACACTCTGTAAGCACTGTTCACCAACAGGTAAAACATCCCCATGTTATCAACACTGCTATAACAAACCCAAAACACAGACCCACACAAGCTACTATGACAATATTTTATCTCAGCCCAAACCAGCAACTCCTGCGAAAGCTGGAAATACCAAAATTTTAGGTTTCGTGCCACCATTCCAATATTCCCATTTCCCACCAAATGGAAAGCACCACACATGAATGTTGACCATACCACTTCAGAGCCTGGCTTATGGATGACCATCTCCTGATAAAGTCCCAGGGCTCATGTTTAAAAGTACTGAAATTTTTAGTGATCTTCACCTGACAGTTGCCATTGAGGGAGGAAAAAAGCCAGCCCCAGCCTGGACAAAAGGTTTTCCAGAATGGGATGAAAAGCTCCCAGTCCTTCTTTCCAGGATTTTTAATTTTTTTTTCTTTTTTTTTCTTTTTTTTTTTTTTTTTTTTTGCAGAGCTGCCCACTGCAAGACTTGGAGACAGCTCAGATTAAGATGGCAGCAGGTGGCAGGATTGAGAGACCAAGCACAGTAAAAAAATCATGCTCCTTATGGTTGTGGTCAAGCCAAAAATTCTTTTTCCTCCAGTTTTCTACTTGTAAAACAGGTGCTCCTTGTTACCTTCATGATTCTACCAGCCACAGTGAATTTCTGCACAGCACTCTGGATGCAACATCATGGTATCAGGAACTTCAGCACTGCCACTGTCCTTAATTTTCCCTTCCCACCCACATCCCAGCTCTTAACCAGCAAAAAGAAAAAAAAAATTCTTTTCATTACAGAATGTTTTGTGACTTGTAATTCTTAAATTACATGGTCTTAACATTACAGAAGAATGTTAGAAGTACTGAGCTGCAGATGAAATCCTGAAAAAAATAATATGTGCTTTAGAGACAAAACCAGTGAATGATTTTGCTTGTGCAGAAACAGCATTGTAAACTCTAAGCAAACATCATTTGCAAAGGTAAATAAAAAAATCTAAGTATAAAGTACTCATTATCAGTCAACATTTGTGGCAAGAGACACAACCTCTTTTAAAAAGTGTTTCAGAATTTCCTCCCTAATTTATTTTCAGGGAACAAGTAGTTCATTTTCTGACTATATTTTGTATTTGCCATAGAGTTTAGTACTTCCTTATGAACGTCTACTTTTCATTTTCTGGTTACCACTACTACTGCTACTACTGCTACAAAGAAAAGCAAACCAATCAGAAGTTATTTTTAGGCACCCCACAGTTTAGGAAATCAGCCTACAATGATTGGAGCATAGTTTTCCAAGAAAGTTTCACTGCAAATAGCACAATCTGCACTCTCTTCTCAGGGAGAGAATCTGCACAACGAAAAATTCAGTTTTGCTGTTTGTTAGTTCAAAGATCAAAATTTCAAATATATATATGAAAGTGTAATATGAAGGGTTTTCTCTCTGAATTAAGCAAGAGTATAAGCAAGGATTCACTGGAAAATACAGGAAAATGCTTCTTGTAAAAGTTGCACTTGTTACATACATCACTTCAGATATCAATACTGTTGCTAATAGATCAGGAGAGTTTTCTTTCAGGCAAAGAGACAGAAATCATACAGTATGAGCAGTCCCAGAAGGAATACCTTTAGTTGTTCAAAACATATTTCACTTGCCTCTGGCAGGAGTTTCCAGATTAGTGTCATATATGTGTCAACACAAAACAACACAGGCTACTTGTTCATACATTCCCATTAGTCCCCCTTATATCAGCCTATATGCCAGCTGACACTGACTATACATATATATATCAATATATTCAACCCAGTGAGTGCACTCCCCTATCAGGTACTTGTTAATGAGACATAACCACCAAGTACGAGTGAAAGGAAACTGAGGCAATGGCATAAATTAGACAGGGAATTAGGAATTAGGTATGCATTTCTAATTTGAGTACCACTAATTAGAAATGGCGGTGTATAAAGACATATTTTGACTAATGAACAGAGTTGCAGTTTGGTTTTTATGACCCTGTTAGCTGATAAGACAGTTCACACACAGTTCAAAGTCTGCAATGGTTTCCATTAGTTTTCCATCAATAATAGCAGGAAAATTGTGCCTGGCATATTTTAAACTTTGTATCTTCACCCAGCACAGCTAGGTGTGAAGTTTCCTTGTCCCAGCCAGGAGATCTGCATTTGAAATTCTGACTCTGAGATTTGAATTCCTGGTCCAAATCTCCCTTTGAAATAAATACTAGTGATGTTTCATTTATTACATGTGAAGAACAGCTACCTCAGGACCTTGAACAAGCAAAGAATAGTCAAACATGACTGCTTCTGAATTCCTGCATTTTGGGATAGATGGCATGTCCAATAGGCCCAAAGCTGTTTTCTAACCAATGGAGAAGCTGTAAAACTGATATGCTCTCTGCTTGACTTCCTCTGGTAAAGCAGAAGAGTCAACAGCAATCCCATGGCACGCTCTCCTTGATGATGCAGCAGCTTAATAAATTCTTGCTGTCTGCCCCCTTCTTCTCTCCAGCCATTCACTCCTGTCCTTGGAAAGCAGTTCACTGAAGTCTCACTGGGCTGTACTTACTGTAGATCTAAGCCAGATTAAAAATATCTGTCCCCAAACCACCTCTTTTTTCATTATTTACCTTGAACCACTTCACTGGTCATGCACTTGGTTCTGCCACGACAGCCGGGGCACAGCCAACTCCATCAAGGAAAAAGATTATCCTTAAGTGAGCTTTACCATCAGAGAAAATATATACTAAAACTAGACCTCCATAATAACATTAAAGTTGACTACCAGCCCCATAAACTAAGATTCTGAAAATATGTATATTTCCTCCACCAGCAGAACAAAGTGAAAAACTACACTGATGGATACTGTGAGACCTAGAGTAGAATCTAATAGCATGTTGCAATAGTTACAGCTAATTAAAACAAAAGAGAGCCAAAACAAATAAACAACAACAAAAAACCAAACAAAACCAAAACAAAAAAAACCTTCAATGAGGTAGCATTCAGCAATGATTTGAGAATTTAGAAACAGGAAGGAGACACATTACCATGTGCAGCAATCCAGCACACACCCAGAGAGGATGCCCATACATTCTGTGTGTGTGTCTTCTCACCTGTCCACTGCCTTGGAGAAGAGCAGGGCAGCCCTACTTCCTTCTCACCCATTTGGGCACAACTTGATGCCCCACACCTACTTCCCCAGTTTTGGATTGGTGCAGTCTGGAAGTAAAAAAAACAATGACTTTGCCTTTCCACACAGGTTCATCAAAAGGCTTAAAGATCAGTGAAGTTTTTTGAGGTTTTAGTGGCATACTAACATTTTGATAACTTGTCTTGGAAGAGGCAGTTTTACATGACAAGGTGGGTAAGTTGAGCCAGAAGAAGCTGTTTTCTGAGCATTACTTGCCATGTTAGGAGAATAAGTGAGGTTTGGATTTCTTGGATTTTGCTATCTTGGGTCACACCCAATCTGAAAATAGACTTTAATACTTCATTTTTCACTACTTTAGAAAAGGGTTTGAAGAGCAATGCTACAAAGGATGTAATTTACTCATTTAAGACACTACAGTCTATAGGTTCATTGATTGTCTAGTTAGGATTTGGTTTGGACAATTAGTAGAATTTAAAAGCATCTTACATATTGAGTGGAAGACATTAAATGAGGAGGAAGTCTGTAATTTATACGTCTCAATCCTGAAAAGCATTTATTATGCACACACTTTCTCATTGCATGAATTACTTTATTGAACACAGCAGACTAAAGTACAAGCTCAGTCCCAACTGAGAACATTTGTAGTAAGAGGATGTGCGAAAATTTCTACATAACAGAAAAGACACAATTACATTTCATTTTTTTCTGACCCCTCATCCTTCCTTCTCCCTCCCTCCCTCAAATACTAAGTTAAGGACTAAAGGAACTCATTCTAATATCTTTTCAGCAATTTCAAGTTGGTATAATTTTACTGATTTGAGAGAACTTTGTGAAGTTCCTCATTCCTCATTTGGTGAAGATGAAAAGAATTTCAGATACTTACTGCTGATCAGTCACACATAAGATAGCCCAAATACTAAGCTCTTTTTCACTGGAAATTTCAACATATTTCATACCCTAATAAACTGAGGGTTTTCTCATGCAAATTTTAACAGCAGACAATACAGAGTTAAAAAGGGTGACATGACATATTATGAGATTGTATACAGTTTATTGTCACCTTAAGTCATCCCTATTCATTTATTGACCAGGGGTTAACTACTTAACAGGATCCCAAAAATTAAAATTGACATATGAAAAATCCTTCCCAGTTGTCATTTGCTACTGCTTTTTCTTCAAGTGAAACCTGTGCTGGCCTACTACTTTTACTACTGGTTTACTACCTACCCAAAACAGGGGCCACAGATTGCTCAGTGTAGAAGCAGTAACTTCCAGCTATTAATGAGTAGCAACTTTTGAGACCAGACTGATTTTGTCTCTGCAGACTCTCCCACTGCAGCCTACATGGTTCTGAGCCAAAGTCAAATAAGGCATGGAGCCCACTGAGGAGACTGCCACTGGAAAACTTGAGAGCATGCTGTCAATATACTACACAAGTCCCATCCAAAATGTAGGGACCTCAGGAAATCCACAGAAGCTGGTAGAAAGAGCAGAAGTGACAAAATTAGAAGTTTCAGAATTAATACTTTGTGAAGTATTAATACTTACACAGATCTATCACAGATTGGACAGCAATTGACAAGAATTATTTATATAACATGTTTATTCCAGATGATATCTCCTTGTGGGTTTTTCCCATGATAGCTGAAAACTAAATTAACATTAAAACTAACATCACTGGTTTACTTCCTTCCCTTTAAATCAATTCACCTCCTAAACTGTTAACACCAAAATTAAATGAGAATTTTCAGAAGGTCATGTTAAACTCTTGTAAAATCAATCTCTCCCTCAGACTTCAAGAGATTATTGAAAGGCCTAATACAGCCCTGATCTACAAGTGAGTGGGTGATTCTGCACAGTGCCACCTTCCTCACATCAGGACTTGGAAGAAACCTTCAGCGGATCTTCCATTTTGTTCCATCGGAACAAAACCCATGTTTTTGCTCTGTACTTGACAGAAAGTATAGAAAGGTAGGAGTAGTAGTAGTAAAATGCATGATGTACTACCCAAAATGCCCCTTTCAGGCCCTGGCTCACTAATGGGGTCTTCCTAGTTTAGACTTTTCATGTTGCAAGTGGAAACTGTATTACAACTATGGCAACTGTATGTGGCTCTTTGTCTCAGAATGGATGGATTAATTCTCCTCCATTTTTGACTCATGAATCATAAATGGATGACATTCCAGTTTGAAGTTATCAATATTCCCATTGGTAAAGTTTAAGCCTTTAGATAGTTAATTCTTACACTTTACACTTTGGTGAAGGTGAAAAAGCAACTGTTCTTCCTTAAGATTCACAAAGAATGCCTAAAAAAATCCCTTTTCTTTTTTCCTTTGTTTCCTATTTTTCCCTTTTTTCTCCCCATCTTTTCAATATCTGAATTAAGAATGTGAAATCTCATATTTGGAGAGATTTTGTAAGTGCTTCCAGAGCAGTGGACAGCTGGACTAGGAAATATCTTCATCTGCTGGATGAGTGAAACTGCTGGATCTCTCACAGGCATCCCTACAACCAGTTATTGGGTTACAGTTAATAAAGACCAAAGAAAACAAAACAAAGATGATCACAGGAGTCTATGCTGCAGTAAGCTGTGTGTGGGCAAGTCACTCCTCAAGAAAAATCCAGCAGGACTCCATGAGATCCCAAAGGTCCTCTGCAATAGCATGACTGCAGGACTATGGGCTGAATTGAACGTGGAGCCCAGCTTCTAAATGCCTGGCCACATTCAATTCCTTCAGCCACTTAATTGCATCAGATGAACAGATTCTTAGTGTCACTTTATATGAATAATAAGGTGTTGTAATTTAATCCCAGCCAGAAACCAAGTCTGTACAACTGCTCACTCTGCCACCAGTAGGATCAGAGAAAGAATTGGAAGGATAAAAAGTAGAAAACCCATGAGTAGATATAAAGACATCTTGATAGGGAAAGAAAAAGTAGCTCACACTAGCAAAGCAAAACCAGGAATTAATTAACTTCTTCCCATGGGCAGGCAGGTGTTCAGCCCCCTCCGCGAGAGAAGGGCCCCTCACATGTAGTGGCTACTTGGGAAGACAAACACCATCACTCCAAACATCCCCCCCCCTTCCTCATTCTTTTCCCCACCTTTACATGCTGAGCATGATGCCATATGGTCTGGAATATCCCTTCGGTCACTTGGGGTCAGCTATCCTGGCTGTGTCTCCTCCCAGCTTCCCATTCATCCCCAGTATCCTCAATAGCGTGGCAGTACAAGGAGCAGAAAAGGCCTTGGCTCTGTGTGCAAGCTCTGCTCAGCAATAAGAAAAATATCTATTTTATCAACCCTGTGTTCAGAGCAAACTAGACAGCCCTATACCAGCCACTGTGAAGAAAATTAACTTCCCTCAAACCAAAATCAGCACATAAGGAAAACTGGACATTAAAGCTTGCCTCTAAACTTGAGGGCTTCTTTCTTTCCCTTGTACTAAACTATGACAACTTATCTGATAGAACAATAAATATCATATTAGCACTGGCACTCTGTAGCGTCCTATAAGCTTCTTAGCACTTTATTTTGCCCTAAAAACACTGTTTCATGCCAATAAAGTAGACTCATCTATGGTATTTGGCTAGAGATTCTGAAGTTCGTACTTTTGCGTGGAAGGAAAATATTTCCTTTTGCATGGAAATAAAGTATTTAAGGTAACGGTTTTATGAAGCAAACAATGACTCTTCACTGTAGTGACTCCTTTTTTCCATCAAACTTTTATGACAACAATAATACAGAAAAACAACAGGACAGATCAGAACCAGGAGTCTTCCTGGTCATCCCATCAGCAAAAACAATAGACATGGTATTTTTCAAAAGAGTTGTTTTGTCCTCTTACAAGAGTTATAACCACTTTGTAGTCTTTAATAACAAGTTCAAAGATGGGTTCACCTTAACAAAAAGATGAATCTGGAGTCACTATCCCATGGATCCCACAATAAAGGATATGCAGATATTTAATATGTTAAAAGCACTAACTCTTTGGTTTTTTCTGCCCTCCCTCCCCCAAGAAGAAAATCACAGGAAGAAGGCAAGTTTCAGGAACCAAGATATTCTACTTGAACCAAAAAATGTGATTTATTACCACATTTTCTTAAACTTATTCTTGGCTTTGATTCAGGTTCACTGTGTAATCTTGGACATGTCTCCAAGCTTAACTGCTAAGATTGATGGATGGCATGGACACATAAGTTGGGAAAGTTATCCAGGACTTGTTTCAAAACCCCAGATTCTGCCATGCCTGAAATCAGAAACTAGATTTTGAAACAGCCACTCAGAATACATCTTGGCACCTGGAGAACTTACTTTGACAGTGCAGGAAAAGTTGCAGGAAAGAAAAGGAAAGCTCTGCCCCAGTACAATTGGTTTGGCACAGGATCTGAGTTTTTCCACACAGCCATGGCTGCACCTGAGCACAGCTACTGGGGTCATTGGTTTCTTCTGATGGGGAAAATGCATTTTTAGAAATTAAATTTGGGGTGAGAAGGAAAGTAACATAAAGAGTTGCAGCAAGGTAAAACCCTTGCTTCAGCTACAATGAAGAACAAGCCTGTCTGGCATCCTTCAAAAAAATCTCCACCTATAAGCTGCCATCTGGTTGCAAGCTGACCAGAAACACACAATCTCCCTTCTCCTGAAACATGCAAGGCAATTACATGAGTCTCCATGTGAAGTTTACACTTCATACCCTATTCATCTACTAGGAAACAGCTTTCTTTGGCACACAGGCAACAGAAACAAGCTGGTTTCATATCAGGGTGTCAAAGAATTTGCTTCAGGTTGGACCATGAATGTTCATCCTTGATGCTGACGAGATGCCTTGAGAGCAGCTTCTTTCACACCATCTGCAAATGGTGCTACTGAATATACTGAATACTTTCCAGCACCAAGCCCAGGGGCACAGTTGTCATCTCAACATGGCCAAGTGAGGAAATTCTACTTCAGTGTCCTAGACCAAAAGCACCACAGGTGCAGAAAGTTACTAAACACAAGCAGCTGCTTCATATAACATAAGGGTACTTGAAAGGGGCAGTGAAGGAAATTGAGAAACCATGTGTGGGTGTGAAACATTGCATGATCATGGATATAGAAGAAGGAGGCCATATGAAACCAAATCAGAGAGGGCTTTGTATCAGCATTAAATTTGCCTGTTCTTACATGAAACAGTTTTAGGTGATTAGGAAGAAAAACAGTGAATGGTAACAGGGACTTTGCACCAGGACTTCAGCCTCCACAGACTGTTACCCACAATTTTTTAGTAGAGCTACATCATCCTATACTCGTAGAGGATAAGTCTCTGACTTATGTGGAAAACTTTTGATTTTTTTTTTAATGCAGTTTCTCCCAGCAATTGTTACACTCAAGAAGTGAGTGCACTTCAAATCCTGAGCATTGGAGGCTGCTGGTAGTGACAGTCCCACATTCAAAACCACAATACTGTGTTGAGTTCAACGTCTGTTTGCATTTCCAAGAATCATAGACTGGTTTGGGTCAGAAGGACCTTAAAGATCACCCAGTTCCAACCACCTTACCATGGGCAGAGACACCTGTCACTAGACCAGGTTGCTCAAAGCCTCACCCAACCTGGCCTTGAACACTTCCAGGGATGGGGCATCCACAGCTTCTCTGGGCAATCTTTTCCAGTGCCTCCCCTCAATGTCTGTAAAGAATTTATTTCCAATAGCTAACCTAAACCCACCCTCCTTCAGTTTAGAGCCATTACCTCTTGTCCTGTCACTACAACCCTTTGTAAAAAATACCTTCCAGCTCTCTTATGGGCCTGCTTCAGAAACTGGAAGGCTGCTCTAAGGTTTACCTAGAGCCTTCTCTTCTTCCAAGTTGAACAACTTCAACTCTCAGTCTGACTTCATGGGACAGGTTCTCCAGCCCTCTGATCATTGTCGTGGCCCTTATGTGGACATCTTCCAATGGGTCCCTTCTTTATATTGGTGGGTCATCCAGAACTGGACACAGTAACCAGTCTGGGTAACTTGAGAGCAGAGTAGAGGGGCAGAATCAACTCCCTTGACCTCATCTTGCTTCTTTTGGTGCAGCCCAGGACATTGTTGGTCTACTGGACTCCAAAAACATATTGTCGGGTCATGCTAATTTTCTTGCCAACAACACCCCCAAGTCCTTCTCCTCAGGGCTGCTCTCAATCTATTCTCCACCCAAGCCTATTTGTGCCTGGGATTGTCCCACTCAGGTGCTGGACTCAGCCTTGAGCTTCACGGGATTCATACAATGCCATCTCTCAAGGTTCTCAAGTCAAGGTCCCTCTGGATGGCATCCCCTCCTTCCAGCATGTCACCTGCACCACAGTTTGGTCTCACTGGCAAATTTCCTGAGGCTCAATTTCCTGAGTCCTCAATCCCACTGTCCAATCACCAACAAAGATGGCCCCAACACCAACCCCTAACACCTCTTGTCACTTGCAGATGTTCTGGAATTAAATTATTTGCTCCTATTTGTTTCCATTCCTATGTAACAATATTTCAACTCAGAAACTAACAACACAGTGTGATGTATGTTTACACAGTTGTATTTGAATATTTTTGTGTATAAAAGTTAACTAAAGCCAAAGTGAAAATGACTGATAAAGATCTTTCTCTTTCCTTTGTATTGCTGCCATTAATACTGTAAGTTGTTTCTTAAATACTAGCCAAAAAATTTTGACTCGTTTAGGAACTAGTCAAACCTGTGCTCCTGGCTTTCCAGTAAAAACTGTCACATGTTAAGAGACTCACATCTTCTCAGATCCTCCTGCTACCTCTTGTCCATCATTATCCCAGATTAATGCCTGTACCTCCTTTGTTCTGCAACGGCCTTTGCTGACAGTTCTCCAAAAAAGTATCTTGCTGTTCTTCTTGTTGAGAAATGCATGCCACCAACCATCCTTCTCATTTAAGTAACCACAGAGCAGTCACATCATGCCGTTTTCTCTGGGTCATTTGTGCAATGTCAGGTAAGGCAGGATGTGACTCAGCCATGACTGGCTTCAGAAGTAGGACTCTGAAATCTTCTGGTTTCAGTTTACTTTGGGAATTCTTGGGACTGGCAGATAAAGGAAAGTGAACCAAGAGAAAATCAATGATAGATGCTCTAAACCTTGGTCTTCTACAAAGCTTCCATGTATCCCTTCCTCAGAAGGCATTGATTCTGTAGTCCTCTGAAGGCTAAAGGAGATTATGGAACCTGATTTTTCCTCTTTCTATTCCCTTTTTTTCCCAGTTCCACCAAAGAAATCTTCCTTTCCTCCAGCTCTAGGCTGTTTAATGTTAGAAAGCAATTGTTCTGTCAGCAATACCTGGAAAAACTCTTCCCAGATGGAAGATCCTATCTCCTCTTTCCCTTTTAGTGAGGGTGGCTTGGAAACCACCTTCTCATGAACCAGGCTTCTGCCTCCACCTTTGCTTTGAGACAAATCCTTGTTATCCTTGCCTAAGGATGTCCTGTGCTCTGAAGGATGGCTTGAGGCCATCCTTCACAAAAGCCAGAGAACCTTGCTTAACATTCCTAATCTCAGAGATACACACAAGCATACACTAAAGTTCTGATCAAGGCCGTGGAAGGCTGCATTTCTTAAACATTTGTAATTATAATATCAAACCATAAGATACACCTGTTCACATTCCTTTAGCCTAGAAAGTCACTTTTTCCTAAATGATATCACAGCCTCTCTTACACAGTGTGGTGAAGGTGAATGAATTTCATAGCACTACATTTCATAGAACTGAGCTGAACCTCGCATGACTTGCATATGGATGCCAGGTACAGCCACAATTTAATCCTCTGCTATTCATGAAAACAAAGAGCATATGCCTTTATCAATTCCATTGATCCAAACTAATATTTTCATGGACTACTTGGCATTAAGACACAATATTTATACCCAAGATAAGGAAAATGATAAGTTTCTTTTCCATACATTATTTTATCTCACTGGGTCCCTCCCACTACATTTTCTTAGACTGATATGACTCACAAATGGCCCTGCAAATACACTTCATACACTTCTCCCATATAGACCTACTTGCACAAGTGGACCCCCTAAAAGGTGCAACAGATCCAAAGAGGGGACAGAATGACCAGAGAGGATAGAAATCAGAAGCACATAATAACCTTTTAGGTTAATTCCCACAATTTTCCCAGGTAAACATGTCTGATATGAGCACTTCAATCATGCACGGATAGATGACACATTTGTGTGTGGGCAGAGGATGAAATTGGGTGTGGACTGCGTGCCTCTGCAACAGGCACAGTGATAGGTCTAACTCAGCACCAGAGGCACTGAGTCATTTGTTCAGAGCTTAGAGTTCTTCATCATTCCCTTTATCACATGGAAAAATCCTGGCTGGATTGCCTGAAAATCTTTCCTTGCTGGCTGGGGCCCAATCTGAGAGAAAGGCCAACAGCACAGCAGGATTTAGACACACTTGGAAACCCTCCCCAAAGTCCACTGATTCATGGAAAGGGATTGTATACCCCCACAATAACACTGAGCACTCAGAACAGTGTTTTTGCTTCTTCCCTCCTTCTGCAGAATGAGCATAGGTGAAAATAAACAGGCTTGTAAGTATCTTAAGTGACACTTGAAGGATTGAGCTCAGAGGCAATTGAAAAATCCAAGCATCTAACCCAGTGTATGGAAGTGTGTAGAGGAAAAGCAATATCTAATTTTGGGCAATGATCACCGTGATCACCACAGATGCTGACAGTGAGTAAACATCTCTATATTCTGAAATCATGCCCAGCATCAGTTTCACATTTTCTTTTTCCTACCTTTTCAACACAAATTGGTAAATTAGCTACATGCCAGCAAACCCAGTGGCATGATGGCAGAGATGTACTCCCTTATTCTCAAAGCAAAAACGTAACTACAGCCAATCTTAACAGCCTGAGCCAAAAAAGACCTCAGAAACTCTTATGAAGACATGACAATATCACACAATAATACCACAAGTAAGATAGCTGTCGTGGCTTTACTTCTTGTACTACCTCATAAGACCATGGCAAAAATCTGGTATATATAAATATTCCTGCTGTAGGCAGGAAGAAAAAATATATTGTTACTGCATAGTTTCCAGATGCAGGCCTTGACCACTACATATATGCAGTCAAGTGAGAAGCATTATAGGAGAGGTATTATGTATTACAGAGGAATTATATTACCTACAGCCCTAACGAGAGGGGAAAAAAGGTGATGCTTGTTAGAGTAGGTATTGTTCCCAATTCTCCCCCAGCAGGTAAAACTTACACATGTGGCAAGAGCAGGTTGCAGGGGATGAGCAACCAGAGGAGTGGCTAATTAGCCCCTCTGGTCGAGAAGTAGCTGATTAAATGTGCCAAGTTCAGGGCTCTAGGCTGGAGGTCAAGCCCATCTTTATGTCCTGTCCTCCTGCTTTTGTTGTCACTCAGAAGTGGCTTCTGCATCAGTAAAACCTTTCAGATCAGATTGATAATGTTGGTATCTAACTCTCCTCTTCGCATCTGGCTTCATAGTAATCTTAATTGATAATCAAGTTCTCAGAGAATGGTTTGTCTGTTGAAGAAAGCAAAGTTTCTATTACAGCTTAGAGAGCTTATCTCCTTCCTGCCTAATGCAGGATTTCTTTTTCTTTTCGCTGAAACAGCTGGAGACCACCACCACCACCATAGGAGACTGGGAAGTGAACTGGATGAACTCTGAATCTAACATAAATCACAGTTTCTGTTCTCTCAAAAAAGCATGATCAAATGATTAATGATGAGAGTGAACCATAACTGAGACATAGGCTGATCCCAGAAAGTGAGTCAAACCCGAAAGTTCACCAGCACAGATCTTTATATCAATACTAAAGATCAATTTGGTCAGAAGGTTCCTAAAACAGAAGTCAGGATGAATGACTAAAATCTGGGTAGACAAGATCCTGCAGCAGCCATCAGATAAAATCGGGTAAAAATGCAGTTTGTTACAGAAGTCAGCCAGCTCCCTGCATGTCCCAACAACGGTACCCCCAAAAATGCAAGCCCCAGCTGCATGTAAATAGACAGTTCCATTCTTCACATACACCCTGGCTGCCTCTCATTAGCATGAAGCCTACATGTATTATCATGGTTTGTAGAGGTCTGACAACAGAAGCCTGAGCAATGTTATCTCAAGGATTCCTTGTGCCCCCCAGGCACTCTCCGTGCCCTCCACTGTCTTTGTGCAGCAGTTAGACCATGAGCTGACTGCAAAGGGAGCCCTTTGTTCTGTTTGCAGAAAACGTGTGAGTGACGACAGCAGCAGGAATAATAAATATAAATGGTATTACGCACACATGCAAACATCCCTGTGGAAAATTCAGCCATAGGGTGAATACCCAAATTTTACTTGTCACTTAGCTATTTATAAAGTCAAAGAGACTCAGAAATAGCAAAAAATACTTATCCTTGCCAAAAACATCTCCCAGAGTGGACAGCCCCAGGGGCTGAGATCTGAGCTCTGCTCCAAACAGCAGCAGTACCTCCCCAGCGGGGAATTCCCAAAACAGGAAAGATACCCCAGAGCTGACACAAAGCCAGGAGATTTGGCTCCCACGCCAGACTTCCTCCAGCTGTCAAGACAAGTGTGTCATGGTTAAAAAACCTGCTGTACTCTGGCTATTTCCTGCTCGAGCTGTGGCAGGCTGGGCAAAGACAAGAGGAGCTCAAGGGCACTGTTGAGCATCTCTGGCCTGAGATCAGAAACACGCACCCAGCCCCATCCTCTCCAGTGGCATCCAGAACTGCATGGCATTGCAGACAAAGTCCTTTATCAGTCTCTATAAGCCTTCCACCACCCTTTTTGTAGTAATGCTTATATGGCATTACTCAAGAGCTCATCTGTCACTCTGCTGGCTGCACTCCTCCTTGCCACCACTCCCCTCAGAGCCATACCTGTGAATTTCCTTTTGCTTCCAAGGTATAAGAAACATCCTTTTGGGGTCAGCACCCTGCTGGGGATTACAAGCGTGCAAACTGAAGCTTTAAACTAGTCCATGCATCACTGAGGTTATATCTTCAAGGGATGGAGTAAACCCTGAGGAGGGGTGATTTTATCTGCTGATATAAGAGTGGGCAGAGAGAGATCTGCAAGCTGTCCCAGGCCAGTAAAGACTCAGGCTTTAAAATCCCATGTGGTTAAACAATGACTTATGGCTGATCCCTACCTTGCCTGTCAACAGTCACCACTGCTTTACATCCATGCCATTGCTAGAGCACAACTGAAGACCGCAAGAAGGGGTAGAAGTGAACAACGTTAATTTAGAACACACCACAGCTCACTCAGCTCCTATGCAAAACGTAAAATCTTGAAGCAGTGGATATTTACAACTTCTCAAAATTAAACTTAAATATAATTCAAGTTGGTTTTTTTTATATCACCTGCAAAAGAAGAATTAATTGGAGGAGTACAAACTGAATGCTAGCAGGGTCTCAAAAACCTGTATTTGGGTTTTTTGCACCCAAGCCTATTCAAAAGAATACATGTAAATATATGCATAGGAAGCAATACTTAGATGCACATTTCCAAACATGTGTATAAATATTCAGAGCGCTCCTCTACTGTGGCCTCCTTTTAAATACAGCTTTAAAATCCTTCGTGAGTTGAGATACAGACCCAGCTTACCTTCCTACTTCCCAGCTTCTCTTCACCTTTTGAAACCGAATCCTCCTTGCTGTCTCTATGGTGACAGTGACGTTCACATCCCCCTGATGAGATGGCTGCTGGCACGCACATCAGGTGCCAGAGCAAATCCATCAGCAACAGAAACCTCTCCAGCTCCTCCATGGGATGCTCTTCTCCAGAACTAAGACAAACAACCTGGTAAAGAAAACAGTGCTATGCCACCATCCTATGCCTAAAAGAGTGGGTAACTGGGTCTAAATATGGGGTCCAAAATATTTTTTATTTTTTTCTTCAATAATAATTACTGGTGCTTAGGAAATAAATGTGATAGCACTGCTATCAAAAAGCACATCTGGATAACCTACAGAGAATGAACTAATCAAAGGTAATTTCTGCCAGAGGGTTTGACAGTGAGAAGATACTTGCGTCATGAAGCAGAAGTAGCTGATAAGCAGCATGATGAAAACCTCCTGCAATGTCCATCCACCTGGCACATGGAACCAGCAGTGACAGAAGGATGTTTCTTGCCACATGGTTAGCAGAGAGAGGAGCAAGAGGGGAGATTTTTATCAAGTGCTAAGAGAGAAGCACCAGGTGGGACCTGCAAAGGTGTGCCTTTCAGGCAGCCACAGAAGGTGGCTCCAGTGACTTTCTCTCCTTAGGAGAGACACAGTGAGTCACTGGGGTTTCAAAACATCAGCTATTATATATAGCCCTTGTTGTACTTTATGGTGTTTGACAATCTAGTTGTTAAAGCACAACCCCATTGTAACCTGCTGTCCTGTAGCACCCTATAAGCACAGCAAAAGATGTCCAGTCCCCACTAGCTCTTCCATTCTGACTGCCCAGATGGGGGAATATGTGCCAGGGAAGCAGCTTTGGCTTTCTGCCACAGAATACTGCCAGCACCAGCTGACACTGCACTCACTGTAGTTGCTCTAGATGGTCTTTATACTCAACTGACTTTTTGTAAGTCTGCAGCTGAAGGTCACTGCTCTGTGTCACTGCAACCCTGCTCCCCAATGTTGGGGAGGAGATGAAGGTGTTCGTGGAAACAGGCCTTGCCTTGAGGATTTTAACCATGCAAGAAAGTCTGCTGTAATCAGCTAAGTTACAATTCTTCTCTGATAAAGTCATCTGCTCAAAAGTTAAGGGTCCTATTCCATCCAGATAAATATTTGGAAAATTAAATACAGATGTTGATTAGTCCCATATTTCCCTAAGCTTTCATGTCCTTTTTCACTGATCAGACAAAAAAAGAGGTAGTTCATCATCCTAAAGATGAAAATTGCAATGGCCAAGCACGTTAGGAATAACCCAGAAAGCAATAATAATTTTAAAAAGCAATAAATACAATAGTATATGACTAAAACTTGCATTGCTGTAATGCATGCTAAAGATCTAGTCCCCAGAGTGGGTTACCGATGTACCATACCCATTGTTTGGATTTTTTTCCCCTGTGTTTTCTTGTTCTTATTTATCTATCACCTCTTTCCTAGCACTTGGATTGTATATGCTTGGAATTAGAAAGTACTTGTTGCTCTGCATGCTGCCCTTCTCATGCTTGGTTGCTGGACCCTGCCTGAGATTTTTGATGCTACAGTAATATAAAAACAAGACAGTTTGAGAAGAAATACAAGGAAAGTCCAAAACACGACAGTGTTACAAGACATATTTAATCCCTGAGAAGTGAGAACTGCATCCAAATGATTCAATGCCTCAGTCTGTACAATTAGTAGGCACAGAAATTATCTTTTTATTCAAAGTAATGGGACTTCTCTGTATTTTCCTCCTCATGGGAACACCAGTTATAGTTGTGCTGCAGCAGCCAATAGATTTGTGTTTAAACAACCACAACAGAAGCAGAAGCACAGAAAGATCTGTCTCTCCTAGTTTATACAGGATTAATTTCTATTTCACAGCAAGGAGATATAAAAAGCATCCCAATCAAATCTCAGGGTGCCTAGGTCACTGGAATAAGCAGGGCTGTATTTCCTGACGTCATCAGAGTTGCACAGGTGCCTGTAAGAACCTTTCCATCAGGGACTTACAGAGAGCCCCAGAAATGCAACAGAGAAAAGCAGAGGTCACTTGGGCAGGTCCATCAGCCAAGGGAGTACTGGGAAGACCCAGGAAACCAAGGCATAACTTAAAACATTCCTTCTCCAGTCTCCAGAGATGTTTAGTAGCAGAAGGTGACCACAGGGTGCAGCAGGGTCAGGGTGAGAGCACACAGAGCTGCTCCACAGTAAGAGCAGGTTCCACTGAAAGTGAGACTATCACAGTGCACTGCAGGACAGAGATCAGTCTCCTAGGGCTGACCTGTAACTCACATAAAAGTTTAACAAGAAAAGCACCACGAGAAGAGGACCAGGCTTTAAAGTAACTCACTAACCAATGAAAAATAAACAGAAGTTTTAAACAGAGCATCCCAAACAAAATCTTTAATAAAATAATTTTGTGTATGAAAACAAAAATTGATATCTGTGCATGTACACTGTGAAAAGAAATCTCAAGGGGTTTAATACTTGGGCTTATTGAGGCTACAAAGCAATCTTTCAAAGAGACTCCCTTCTCAGTCTGCATCCATATTATATTTCACAGGTATTAAAACACTATGCTATCTAGACTTCAGAATTTAGATCTCATAACACCAATAATGCACATGGTTAAGCATCATGTATTTCATACCACAATTATTTACACTGTTGAGAGCATTTTTTTATATTCTGTGGACATATCTGACTGGATGACTTTTAGGGTTCTTTCGTCTCTTTTCTTGTCTCTGGCCTTTTGCTGTTTTCATGCTTTTAAAGTTTCTAATGGCAACAGTTTAACAGACTTCTAATTGGAAATGCACAATAATAATTAAAATAGGGTGGGTTTTTTAATATAAAAAGGCTATAATTACGCCTTTTGCTTTGTTTGAAAAAGCTATGATTTTTTACCAAAACACGTGACCAGCCCTCGGGTGGTCTATTCACAGCAAACAATGTATTGTCCTGGGCACACAAGACAGACAAGATGTTGTTTAATTGAGACTCAGACTTCATTTACTTAACTTTTATGGAAACTACCAGCAATAACTTGTAGAGGATACACCATTATTTCTTCTTTCCTCAGCTCAGCATCATCAAAGGTTGCCATTATCAGCTGCTTCTTTCTCATGCACTCAGTTACATTCATCCCTGGGACACTACAGCTCTCTTTGTATAAGGGTTAAAAAGCCAGAGGGAAGAGGTTGTTTCCTCATTACATCAGACATACAGAAATATACAAAATCTATTGCCACGTTCTCCATAAGGTTTCTTTCCTGAAGTCCAACCTTAGTTCTCAAGACAGTGAAAACTTAGTTGCTCTGTTTCTTGGAGCCTGAACCCAGATAAGTAATTAGAAGATGAGCAACTCCTTACCTAAAACAGGTGAAAAATTCCATCTCTACAATCACAAAGCAGTCCTCCACCATTTCTGGATAGCTTTGATATCAGACATAATAATACGAAGCTAATGAATGATTTCCACCATTCTCAGAGTCAGAAAGGTTTGTAAGTGACCATCAAAAGCTGCTCAGATCAGTCTGGCACAAAGGCACTTCAAAGCAGTTAACTCTGAAAACATCATTTTCATAAGAGGAGAGTTTGAAGACGTGTTGTTGAACCTGTTTGAACAATTTCTGGGGGGTTTTAGGCCGGATTGCACTACTGTACAGAAAAATGACCAAGAGACACAAACAGGTGATCTCCAGGCGTTTTAGTGAATAGTCCATTTTCATGGAACTTGAGAGCCAGTTGAAGTGGGGTGAGTGGTGATGAGATGAGTTGGCATGACAAGGGAAGAAGCTCACCAAGGCATCCATCAAAATGGCTGGAGACTCCCTGGAGACTCCACCAGTTCCTGGGATCACTTTAAAACTGCCCCCACAGCTGCCCACCATCCTTATGCTTGCAAACCTTACTCTGCAGCTGTTGCACCACGTGCCTGGGCAGCACAATTGCAGCTCATGTCTCCCTCGAGCAGAAGGTGACTTGGCCATGTCCATCTCATCCAACAGCTGTGCTCTCCTCAGTTTGAGTCTGCAGAGCCAGGGCACCCATGACAGCCTGTGTTTGTCCTACCTGCAGTGACACCACTCCACTGTGATGTGCTCTCTCCAGCAATTCCTGTCTCTTCCTGTCAGGAAAATATGACTGTACACTCCATCCAGGAGTCAGCAGGAAAAACAGCATGTAGCCAACATGGATATCCATACACACAGTGGCTCAAGCCTAAGCTCAAATTCTGAGTCAATATGATGACATGGACTGTCCACAGCTCCCAGTATCCTGATCCCTGCAGTTGTTCACCAAGGGTTTGACATCTGTCAAGTGTGCTTGTATTTCACAGGACAAATTCAGAACAAGCACATGTAGCCACACAATTATGCCTGCCCATAAGGACTCAGATGTAACACATTTTCCCATTCCAGTATTATTGAAGTAACATTTCATTTTCAGTTGTGTTTTCAGAAGGCTAACAAGGGGCTCATGAATACATCAAAGCAAAGTCATATTATTCATTTACAACAAATGTTTCTGATTTCATTCCCTCTGACCATTCAGACAACACTTTATTAAAAAGCTAGAAAAAACTCTGATGTTTTTCAGGACTACCTCTCATAACCTTAGGTCCTGATCTGTTTTACACAACACAATTTGCAGATTATTCACAGGACATGAAATGGAGCACAGGTTCCAGCTCTCTGGAAACCCGAGGTCTGTCAGGAAACCACCTTCCAGCTGAGATGGAGCCATCTCCAGCAAATGCAATCAGCTATGAAAACAGTGGGAAGTACACTGTTCTACACGCATTGAAAATATATACCCTTAAGGGTCTCATACAAACTACACCTTTGGTTGACTTCTGAATGGAGTCTCCAGGTGGTTAAAGCACTGACATTGCATTATTTATGGTGATTGAAATGCATCTAAGTAGTGCTTAGCAATAGAATTTACACAAAGACACTTGATGGAAAAAATAAGGGGGGGGGGGGGGAGGAGGCTGTTTACAAAACAAGTTACAGTAATAAAGCTGCTAGGCTGAGCCAAGAGACCTCTTAGTAAATCATTTATTCCGCAGTTTGACAATATTTACAAAGGTTTTTACATGAATTATTCACTCAAGCTTTTATAACTTGTAACGTACTGTACACAGAACAGCAAAAACACATTAGAGCTACAAACCTGGGAACATACAGTTATGCAATGACAGATGGTGGAAAGGGCTCTGACAAAGGGAAGTTTACAACTAACACAAGCAACAGCCTTTTCTATCTGTCATTAATAAAGGGCTGAGGAAAATGTGATTCAAGGAAACGACGTTTTTTCAAATGCTACATTCTTTGTGATTGCTGGATTTGGTTATTTTAAAAGGAGCCTTTTGTTTTGAGTGTCTAATTCTAAGAATTACCATTTCAGTGAGTTACCACCAACCAATGAAAGACTGTATAGCACAAAAGCCAGAGTTTACATGAAGGAAACCCTGCATCTCTGCCGCTTACCCTATGAGCTTTAGGTCAATTCAAGTGATACTGTGTATGTATCTAAAAAGTATGCCCAGAGACACCACATGTATTAGTGCCTGTATCAGGAAATTTTGTGCACAATACTCTGGAAGAGACATTCATTTCACAAAACATTTATAAGTGAGATAAAAGAAGCAGAGTACCAGGGCATAGGGAAAGCTTGCAGACCCTATATTGAAGATAGAGAACAGAGACGAGCACAGTACCTGATGTGCAGCAAAGAGCCCTCAGCCCCTGGAATTCTCAACACAGGACTGGCTCATCCATCCCCATCTCTTACTGCCCAGCATCAGTGAACCAAACAATGGCTTTTAACATCAGTCCCTTTTCACGCCATGAAAAACTATTTTTAGTTTAGGTATTAGGAAGAAATTCTTCACTGTGAATGTGGTGAGACACTGGAGCAGTTTGCCCTGTGGATGCCCTACCCCTGCAAGTGTTCAAAGCCAGGCTTTCAATCACCTGGTTTAGTGGAAGGTGTCCCTACCCATTGCAGGGGGCTGAAACTAGATGACCTTTAAGGTCCCTTCAAATCCCATCCATTCTGTCACTCTATGATTACACTTCAGCCTGGTCTCCATCTGCCAAAAAATTAAAAGAAAAGGAACTCCACCCCCTCACTAACCAAGTCACAGGATTTGCTGGTACCACCACAGCATATTCAGCCTTTCTTCCTCAGCTTGGAACCCCACACAACACACCACCTTCGTGCTACTCCCCGATGGAAGGCAAAGGGCATCCCCACACCTGGCCATATAGCACAGGGAGTTTTAGAGATATAATGAAAAACCTATCCCTAGAGAAAA
Organism: Agelaius tricolor; assembly: GCF_023055355.1. Taxonomy (NCBI): domain Eukaryota; kingdom Metazoa; phylum Chordata; class Aves; order Passeriformes; family Icteridae; genus Agelaius; species Agelaius tricolor. The sequence continues at coordinate 8,741,223 of NW_027269262.1, read as the reverse complement.
CTCTGTTGGGGCACAGCAACCATCACACATCACACATCCTCCTCCCATCTGTCATTTAGGTTGGAACGTGGCATACAAGGGACCTACTCCTCCTCATTGACTTGAGAACACTTGAGGTGTTTAAGATGAGAGGCAGGCTGCAAGGATGAGCTCAGGACAGCTGGGATCAGTGCGACCAAGGCATGAAGCCTAAAAGCTGGGGCTTTGACAGGCCCAAAGGAAGCCATTACCTGTGCAGACAGCACAGATGATGTTGTGGCTATTAACACTAAGGAGCTAGGGTGTTGTCTGAAATACCTGAAAGGGGCACTCAAAAGGAGGAAGTAGAAATGTCACACATCCAGCATCCTGATGTCCCCTACAACAGTGAAAACAGGACAAAAAAAATAATTTGTTATCTCACTTTTCTAAAAAATATTTTCCAAAAGAAACAGCGGCTTAGGACTTCTTTTTCTATTAGTCTTTTGTCCACATTATCAATTCCTGCCAAACTTATGGCCTGAACAATTGAGCTAAGGTTTCAAAGCATGAAACAGAATACACCAGGACATTCCAATGCCAAGAAAAAACAACAGACCCAGGTGAAAGGGTAAGATGGCAGTAGGAAACACCAAAATACAGTTATACACATAGTAGAAATGCAAACAATTCTTTGTCTAGATGAATTACAGAACTAAAGTCTGGATGCAGCACAGGTGAAACACTGTGCCACAGACTGTACAGCAGAGGTTGTGATTAGGCAGTCTGATAACTTATTGCCAATTACTACAGAGACAACAGCCACTATCTCATTCTGCCATGTCAAATCAACCTTTGATGCACAGCTAGAATAGCAAGCATGAGCACAGATGCAGGTACAATAAAACTAGAAAAAGCACATAAGAAAGAAAGCAAGAAGATCAAAGATATTGAATGGTTTCTGTCTAAGAAACCATTAGATAGTCTGGAATTCTTTGACTGCAAAACAGATCTGAGGGGGCATCTGACAGATCTATAAAACAGCAGGAGGTTTGGAAAAAAACAGCATTGCTCACAGTTTATTGTAATGCAAGAACTACTGGCCACCCAAAGAAAAAATCAGGTAGTAGATCTGAAATAAAGAGGAGCACTGCCTGCACGTGGCATGGTTAAGTACTCATGTCACAAGATATTATGGCTAACACAAGTTTACACAGGCTTAAAAACAAGCAAAATCCTGGAAGAGAAGCCCAGCAAAGCCTTTGAACACATACATATTACCACTTGCTCAGGGAGTCCCTAAGACTAGAAAAACATATTGAGGAAACATTTTCAGATGCCAGTCGCTATTAGCACTTTTGCATGATGAGAAACCAAGGAGTAGTGCCTATTGTGGAGCTAATTTGATTTTCTTGAATGTTCACTTTCGTCCTTTCCAAAGTGAAGATGAAATGAGTAGGAGGAGTTGGATGGTCCATACAAGCTCAGATCAAAGGAGGGGAGGGAGCACATTCCCCAAGTTGGCTACCTAAATCATGACATTTAAGATGATTTCTAGAACCATGGTTGTGTTCAAGAAAGACTATAAAGATATTCAAATGCACTGTAACTAGAGCAGGTGAAAAAAAGAAAGAGGAATTGGACAAGAAAATATCCACTAGATCCTCATTTTGGTCACCAGACAAATCTTCATTGAGAGGCTGTCAGGTAAATGACAGAAAGCTCCAATCACCAGCTAAAGTTCACAAGCTTCACTTAGTTTTCCTTCAGGTCTTAGCATGCTGTAGCTCTAATAGCAATGGATTTTTTATTTTTAATTTTTTCCCCTCCTTTTTTGACACTTCCAATTTTCCTCCTGCTGCTTTCTGAGGCTTGTTCCCTGGAGGCAGACGTGTATCCTCACCCTTATTAACTGCATTTAAAATATTACCACTATTGTCAGGAGCCATGTTATTGACTGAACTGCTCCAGAGCCCATTCCTGATATCTGGTGGACATGTGCCCCTCAGAGAAAGTCCTGCTCCTGGGTACTCCTCATCTACATGATGGAGAGAGACATTAATGTGATTTATATGAGGCCAAAGCATGCAAAGCATCCACAGATCACAGCATTCAGATCATAGCACAAGGATCTGAAACTTCATATTGCCTTCAGTGGAAGCTGCAGATGGTCACCACTGACTTCTCTTGAGTGAAGTAAGAGAGTCACATTGATTAACAAATCACATGCCAAGGGGCTGCATGACACCAGAGACTTCTCCAAGTGCTCCTTCAGCATGAAGGTGTGAAGACAAATCTCAGCTCACTAATTTTTAATATGTGAGTGCTTCAGAAAATGGAGCATACCTGTGAAAATAGGGTATATTCAGGTTAAGTTTTAAAAGAGTGGGTGTATGAGAAACATAAGTTTAGCTGGTACCAGACCAGCTGGTGTCAAAAATCTCCTAACATGAAACAATTTTTGTGAAATGAGATTCTTACCCAGTGACTGCCACAGGCTGTAAACATAGCCAGAGACCAAATAAGGTACTCTTTTTTCTTTTTTTCTCCTGTTAGTAAACTTCTGTTCATTCATGTATGCATTTCAGATAAAGCCCTTAATAGTACCACCTCACACTCTCACAAGACTGGTTACAAGGGAATCCTTCATGACTTATGATTAGAAATGCTAGGACCAATGCCACAGATTTGGAAGGAGTACCCATGTACTTCTATGTTCAAATAATTACTCATTAAAAGGACTGTTCCTAACACAACATAGAATCAAATTAAATAATAACAGTTTGCAGTAGCAGGCTACCCTTAATTGATCTAGAGTAGGTGTTGGTACACTGCATTTCTGATTGTTGACATTTTAGACATAATTCTGGTTTCTTTAAATGAATAAAGTGTTACACCTCACGTAAAGCCCTCTTTTTATTACAAGCTGGACTGCAAGGATGTGTTAATCTCAGTGCAGTCAGAAGGAATGGAATTTTCCAAGAGATTTTAATCCTGTAAATAATGGTTTCATCAAGAGCCATACATGACTCCACAGGGAATTCTAAATATTAAGATTGATAGTAAAATCATTGGTTGTTCCAAGCTATCCAGCATATCATGGAACCCTAAAAAGTTAATGACAGTTAGTTAAGCTACAGATGGACCAAACATTAGCCAGTTTGTTGAAAATTGTGTTGAAAATAACATTTCACACTGTGGGGGAACAATCCTCAAGTACTGAAATGAGCCTTTTTGATCACTAATTTCTAATCACAGTAATATTTCTTTTGAGGTCTAGCAGTTAAGGTTTTTTTGAATGCATAACAATGATTCAAAAAAGTCCTAACAGGAGCACTGTAATTCTTAAAAGTAAAGCAAATGGTTTGGCCTCTGGATTTCAAACCTTCCAAATTTCCTGGAAAGTGGCCCAGATAACTTGAAAGTTTAAAGCAATCTTTTGCTTTGTGCCTTTTGCTGCCCGTGGGCACTTTGGGCGCCCTTGACACCAACCAGACAGTGCTTCCACATACCCATTGGTTCCTACTGCCAGTGGGAAGGGGCATCCACCAGCAAGGGGGCTGGCAGGTGGCAGCATCATAGGGCTTGGCAGGTGACAGCAAGGAGTCCTGGTGAGATGCTGCAAACACCAGCACAGCTAGAATTAGCTGGGACACAGCTGGTTTGTTGTAGCAATGCAGGCTCACAGCAAGGGAGCCAGAGAAATTGTAGGTGGCCTAATGAGGGAGGTGAGGGAGGGGAAGGAGGTCACCTGGTAGGCTTTCCTCACCTGGTTAGAAGAATTCTACATTTAAAGAACAAAAAAAAAAAAAAAAAAAAAAAAAAAAAAATCCCACACCTGAAGAAATGAAGCCCCACTGATCTTACCAAGTAGTTAATGGACAAGAATATCCTCTTCCCCAAAACCATTGGGAAAGGGATTTTTCCTATTGCTGTGCAGAACAAAACCATGTCCAGACCCTGATAGCTGTAGTGGTTTTTCCATCCCTCTAACAAATGCTTTGTTGAAGTGTAACACATCCAATACAAGCTGCTACTGCAACAGTCCCATCACAGTATTCTTTCAAATACCTTGCAAAACCAGTGAGGAAGTATTGGTCCCATAGCAAAAACTTATTGTCAATGTTTTCTGTTCCCGAATTTCTCCATAGTTTTGAATACTTTTGACAGTTTAATAAGACAAGTAAATAGCACATTTTGGCTGCAGACATTTTTCACATTTTTACACACAGCTTCTTCTGTAGGTGCACACTGAGTGTCCCAATGCATAGGAGGGAAAAGAGAGCTCAACTTTTACATCTGCTTTCTTCAAGATTTCAAAATTTTCCTCATCAAAAATAATTATTTTTATCTGGTCTTCACAAAGCAAAACATTGATATCAACTTCTACTTAAATGAGTAAAAGAAAAAATGTCAGTGACTTTTTTGAACGCTAGGCTTAGAAACGAATACTTTGAATTTAACAAAAAATGCCCACTAAAACTCCGGTCCCAAGATTATACAGAAGGTTTATGTCACCTCTGCCAAAACACATTATTTAAGAATTCCATTCCAAACAAGCAGATAACATTTCCATCTCTACTTTTGCATACATCCACATATTAATGCATCCATTCTAACAATTCAATGATAAAAAAACTTCCCCACTATTCTGCTAACAAGCTTCAAAAGTGTAGTGACAGTGCTGCTAAATTAAGTATACTTTGGGCTAATTTTACATTTTTATCACAATACTGGAGAAGTATTAGGAAGCTATTATTTTGTCAGCTTTCTCATTTAGCAAAGCAGCTTCAATTTATTAACAGTGTGGAGTGTGAATGAATCAATATGTTTCATTGGGCAATGTGTCATTTGTTAATCGGATATTGATGAGATTATTGACGCGCAGCTAATTAATCTCCAACCCTGTGCTAGCCTTCATATGTTTCCTTAATTATGTTCTTCATCTTAGTCTTCCAACTTTGGCATGCAGACGCCGGCTTGTAGACAGTGAGTGAAGTAAGCTGTCAGAGCGTTTTTTCACACATTTACAATCCCTTGGCAGCAAAATTATTTTCCTACTTGTAAATAGGTATCAAACAAATATTTAATAATATTTGCCAGAAGATTGATATTGATTTGGCAGGGAGTCACTCCAAATTAGCTTAGCAAGAGATCTTGCATCAGAAGAAGCGTGCTTAAATAGATATATCTAATGAGCATTAAATAATTATGAAACTATAAACCTGTAATCATTGGGAAGTACTAAAATTGCTTCTCTGCAGTCATTATCATTGAACTCCTAGCTAAAGAGACATTCTATAACAGTTTAAGTTTTTCCTTCTTGCTGCAAGAGGACAAATATATTTTGCACTATTACTTTCTTTTACCAGATCGCCGAGTTTAGCAAAAGAAAAGCTGCCTTTTTCATGAGATGTAAAAAACAGGAATAATTTCACAGGGTGTGACAGAGGTCACACACCCTAATTTCCTGGGGTGCCAGCAGAGGTCTGGCTGAGGAGGGAGCAGGGGGGATTAGGTCATTTTTGAGCATCCCCATCTGGCTGTGGGCACAGCCCTGCAGTGGGACATGAAGATTCGCCAAGAGCTGTTTTGCCTATTTCAGCTGGAGTCAGCTGAGGACACCGGCATCCCAGGCGCCACGGACAAAGAAAGCTGCAACAACACAGCTCAGTGGGGTAGCACTCAGCTAGAAACCCTTTGTGCTACCTACTCTGGCACAATAGCTTTAATGGAGATACAATTTGCATCAGGCTTATTGTTGTCATATTTTTAACCCCACAAAAACACACTCAGCAGGGCTAGGAAGTAAAGTAATTCCCAGTAAGGCCTCAGCTAAGTAAAACACAGTGAATCTGTGCCACTTGGGAAAAGGTCTTCTCCAAAGGGCAGAAAGGAAAATGCTGAATACATTCGGATTTATGCAAAATAACACTTAATGTGTCTACTTCACCGCTACAATATCTGCCTGAAGATCCAGAACAATTTTTTTTTTAAGGGAACTGGAGCACTTTAGAGTAAAATTATCAGTTGTCAGCTATAAGCAGATGAGAGAGCAAAGGCAGTTTTTATTCCCTCCTCTATTTCATGCCTAACTTGATTTTTAAGGAGGAAGACAAAAAGAGATTTCATTGCTGGAGACGTGGTAGACTGGTGATCCTAGTGCAATTAAAAATCTGCCTGGTATGTTCTTCTCACACAGGACTAACCTTAGTTCCTCATGTTTAGAGTAAGGCAAGAAATTTCCTTAGATCCATTCAGCAATGACTGGGGGAGTAATTTTTGTCCCTGTCTGTAACCACCAGGGCAATCTACCTTAGAAAATCTCCTGCTATTGCAGGGACCTAGGACACTGATGAGAAGACCTGCCTTAGAGTGCACCTCACCAGCCTTTATAGCTTTCAAGAAGGGATTGGCACCGCAGCTCAGAGCTCCATACTGACAGGCACTCAGAGAAGGCATTTTTCTCTGGATTAGTCATGAGCTGTGATTACCAAGACTCACTGGATAACTCAGACAGCCCTTTCCAGTCCCCTTCCAGGTAACCCTAAGCTTTAGGCTTCCTACTAGCATGACAGTTTGGAGGAGGTTAGGAGAGAACAGAGCCTGGTACCGTGAGCCATGATTTGGGGTAGAAAGGGAAGGTCAACTGAACCGACAGATAACAAAGAAAAGGGAAATTTTCCAAGCCAGTTTAGAATTGGGCCTTCCAGATAGGAAGGATAATTGAAAATAAATTGTGAGGTGGAAAGGGTCTTTAAAGAACCATTGAAATATTTCAGTACCTCTCCCAAAGCTCAGACAAAGGAACCATAAATGGTCCTTAGCTTTCAAAACAAAATCATTCAGGTAACAAGTGATGACTCTGGGAGAATCCATGTTACCTGTGCATGCCTCATGTAGAAGAGCAGGATTACTATGTTTCACCTAGTAATGTTTCATCTTCTTTTAAAAAAAACAGCCTTTAACAATGCTGCCACAGAGCTCCTAGTTTGTATATTTTGAAAGAAAGCCAAAAAACATACACATAAGAACTACACAGCTCACTGTGTCTTGCAAGTTTAATCAAATCCACTTGAATATATCTCTTATCTTACAGTACAAGGGTTACCCCCCAAAAAGAGGAAATCAATGTCAATTTTTATTCCATATTTATAGAGATCCTTCTAAAGGGAATCAATGGGCTTCTAAATTTCAGATAACCAGCACTGACTTTGTCAGTAACCTTCAGCATCATAACAATATTCAGAGTTGCTCAGTTCATTTATTCAAAATGCTGACCAACAGGTTTATGTTGTGATTTATTTTAGAGAAAGCAGGAATGATAAAAACTTCATTTGATTTGACATTACAGCAGTAATTGTCCTAATTGGCCATTGTTTCTGTTTGTCATCTATAATTATTCTCTGCATAAATTATCATGTTTGACTACAACATTTATGATCAGTGAGTTTCTTAATATGCCATTATCAAAACCTTTATAGTAATACATTTACTCAGTAAACTGAAAATGCAACCTGAATGTAACACATATTTTCTTTAAATGTTCTAGAAATAATGAAAATAATGAAAATAATGAAATAATGAAAATACCTATATTTTTCCTGAGCACCCTATACTGGTAAGTTATGATCTGCAATGCCCTCTGTTCACAAGAGTATTCACAGCATCCCAAAACAAAACAGTTAACCCTTACAACACCAAGTTAACCAGTCCACGCCAAATCTAGTGACATTGTGCCCCTTTGCCTTTAGAAGAAAAAATCCAAATCACAATGTGAAAGTAAAACTAATTTTGCAATTTTTTTTTCAAAACACATGTTCTTCTATCAATAGTCAATTCTCAGTCAAACCAAAACCACAAAATTATTTGCATACAGGAAAACTTTTCTCTACATGGAAGTGGGATTGTTGATGGTGGTCTTGGTGTTTCCAGTGGACATAACAGCCCTGGGAGAGCCATCCCACTCAATGGCCCTTCCCAGCTAATCGAGCTGTGGCAAAAACAACATGACTTTTCCAGTGTATTGTCTATTCTGCTCCATCGGAAATCATACGTGGGATTTTAGTCTATTTATAAGCCTTAAGATTCTGCTATCTATGAATGTTGTTACAGAAGATGATTATAATTTTCAAATATCTTGCACAGTTGCTACTTTGTGGGTCTAGTCTCAGTTTTTTCTAAAATGCTAGTGCTTGCTTGAATCTGATTTTCTATTTGTAGTGTGTTTTAAGAGAGTTGACAGAAATTACTTACTTTATTCCTAAAACACTATATACACATGACCATTCTGTGTCATGTCTAAGGAGTCATTCCTTTCCTAACTCCCCATTAATGCAAAGTTATTTCAGATTCCCATCAGGGAGAAAGCAGAGGGTCTGCATTTGAATGGTGTGATTTAACACAGAAATAGAAAGCCTTCTAATAGTAGGAGTACACATTGCCTTCTAAACAAATATTGTTTTACATTTGATCAGAGGATTTAAGATCAGAGTCAGAAGTCAAGGCCAGCTTGTGTTTCTATTTTTACACCTGCATCACATTGTGTTGCTTATTTTTCAACAGAGCTGCTCCAAAAGTGGGGTAAATGACAGGAGAATTGTGACCCATCAGCACGGCTTTTCTACAAACAAAGCTCTTTAATACCCATTCTCTGAATTTCCCTACATGCTGCACGTTCTACCCAGTAAACCCTACATTTTCAAAGTCTATTCTACATTTTCTTAATTCTAATTAAACAAATCTTAATCTTGACTTTAATGGCTGCAATTATGATACTTCATTATGTTAAATGTTAGTTGCAACATAAGAATAAATTGTATAAACAGTTTAGCTGCAATTGCATGGAGTCTAACTGTACATTACTCATTAACAAGATGTGGGTAGCAGCAATTATAACATTTCCTCCTAATGTCCCTATTTATTGAGTCTCAGCAGCAAGCCCCCTTTTCACAACACACACTGATTGACGATAGCAGCTTTTGTACTTGTGAAGAACAGGCACAGGAACCTGCTGTGTGCCTGTAACTCAGATCGATGGAAGTACACATTAGCTCTTAGCCTCACAGGCCGGAGTTCCTGAAGGTCAAAATAGCCATCAGCATCACTGTAGGGTACAGAAATCATTTCACAAATTGTGAACAAAAACAACATAACTAGCTTTGCAGTTTGATTATTGTTTATAGATACAGCAAGCCAAAAATTAAAGCATAGCCTTGAGGCAGCGTAATTATTTACAGCTGAAGACTCATATCATTATTAGCATGCTCCTAATTGCTTGAAGTTATATCAATGTTAGCTGATTTAACACATTTTTGATAAGAGGCATGGAAATTGTTTTCTCTGCATAAGGAATGTTGGATCACTTCTTTATTTTTTGAACTCTTCCCTCCTCCTCTTTCTTTCAAACTGGCCCTTGTTTGCCATTGGAAAAAAGCCCCACACCCATAAATTCTCCTTTATTCAGTATGTCTGTAACTATCACCGCATTACTTTGTCATGTTTCTGTGGAACCATATATTTGAATTTAGCTGGACTAAAATCATGCCAGCTTTCGTCTTTCACTAACAATGGACTTGATAATTTCACATCAATATCAACTAACTAGAGAATAAATCACTCTTTGCTTTGGGTGACACATCTTAATCTATTACTTTTCCCTACAGTACTTGAGCTGAAATCCAGCTAAAGGAAAGCAATGTGGAGAGTCTCACAGTGTGAAGTGACATCTTCATCAAAGACTACCTCACAAACACCTATTTTGGAGACAGAAAAGAGTTCCCTATGGCTACATCACAGTACCCAGTTCCCCTGATCTACAGAAAAGGCAAAAAATTAGGTTTGCCACTAAGAAACAAGGACAACAAATAATTTGGTAACTTTTCATATCGATCAACCCATAACTTGTCACCCCAATTTATTCTTCTCATTCAAACCAGGAGAGCAGTCAAGCACTGACAGGGGCAAAGCCTTGAGCCACTGCTGGCCAGACACCAGGAGAGGCAAGTCAGTGCTGGGGAGAACAGGGAGGCAGGCTGGGGATGCTGCTAACAAAAATGGGGAAAATTCCCCCAGACAGCACTGAGAAAAAGTGTGTAAGTTACTCTTAATTTTAACATTTCTGAGGTCAGGCACACTATTTCAACAGCATACATAATGCAGCACAGACTTCTCAAGGAAAAGCAAATACGAACTTATTTTCCTTGTATAACATTCTTCACGTACTTATGTAGAGCACTTCAGTTTTAATCTCCACATCAGGTATTTCTACCTCTTGAGCCACACAGGCTGGCAGCAGAAAGAGCCTGCTATTTTGTGAAGGGAGCCAGAGAAAAGCAGTGGGTGCTGCCCATGGACCTACAGTGGTCTCCTTTTCACTCTACAGAGCAGTGTGGAGACCTTGGTAAAACCACTTTCCCCAGCAGGGAGAGCTCAACCCAAAATGGAGAAGCAGCAGCAGCAGGGAGAGAACTGATAAGTTTTGCTTTTCTTACCAAAGTGACAGCTGTCAGGGACTGGACTGGCACCAGAGGTGTGCAGAAAGGTAGATATAGGTAGATATAGACACTTTATTCCTATCTGTGCTGTACAGAGACCTCAGCTCCTGTGATGTGACTGGCAGGGATGCTGAAGATCCCAAACATTTTTCTACTTCTCCCCTAAGCACAAGCTAAATTATATGTGCAGAATTTCAAAGTAATTAATCACATCCTTCCATAAATTTTGGCTCTGCTACCTGAAGATTCATTTAATTGGGCTAATTGTTTTATGGAAATGTAACAAAGAACAGGTCAAATAATTACAGACTGGGCTCTTTTAAAATAATGGTCCAACTTCTGAAATTTGCAGCATCTGGCTACTGAGTGGAGTAATGTTAGATGAATTATATATTATAGTCCAGTGAGGAAAATCTTCCATTTTTGTCTGTGAATGGGGAAATAAAAGACTGCAATAGCATGTGAAACTGTCATAACAGCTTTTCATGGTTGAGACACATTAAATTACCAGAAATCAATATCCTGAGAAAAACTTAAAAGAAATTGATTTGCTGGGAAGGAATAAAGAAGTGCACCCAATTTTAACTGGGAGTTTTATTTTGCCCAGTACTAAAGAAGTTGTAACAGCTGCATAGACTGAAGTTGAAACAGGAAAAAAACCCTAACCTACCGACTTCACAGGGGACTTTGGCTGGGAACAAAAGGATGCAGATTTTAGGGATTAATATTCTTACACACAGTACTCAGAGAAACAGAAAGCAAGGGAGAAGCTTGTGTAGGCCAAGTAAGAGCATGTCTTGAGACTGCAGAAGACCAACACTTTGCCATTCCTCTGCCATATATTTTAAAACTAAATGACTGCCTGTTGTTCCTCACTAGGTGCTTGGTAGTCTTGGCATCTTATAAATGGATCTCCTGCAACCCAGCCTGATTTGCCGAGCTGACAAGTCAGGGAGCCTGTGATGACACATGGGTTTTGTGCTGCGTGACTCGTGTGCCTCGTAGTTCTTAACAGTTTTTGTTTTCTGCGTCGAGCTGGAGTCGCACGGCGCTAGCAGTCAAAGAGAGCTAATACAGTAAATGGAAACTGCTGTCAGTATGAACCAGATTAGTCAATCCCTATAGCACAAGTGAATATCAGATAGCAGCTCAAGCATGACCACTATGATCACAGCCTAGTGTTTATGTATACACAGAAACAATGAAGTGGCCTGGCAATTACTGGAAATACATTCCTCAAGCTTTCAGGCTATGCCAAGCTTAAAATTGTGGTCAGTTCATGTGGGAGAAACTAGATCAACTTGGATTGCATTGCAGCAGTTGTAATTGAATTGTATGTTTTGCCTTCCTATAAAACTTCCAGTGCTAAGTGCACAGCAGCCTAAACAGCCGTGACATACAGTGCTTTCCATGCCTCCAGATCTCACAGGTACAGAGCCCTGCCACCTCCTCTCTTCTCCTGCACAGCCAGACACCATCCACCAAACCCTGCCTCTCCAAAGCCAGGAGGGAGCCAGATACAAGCCCAAAGCTGTTGGAGCCCCTGGGATTTGCTGTGACTGGCGACGGAAAAAACACAGCTTTGGAGCAGAGTCTGGCCCTGCCCCAGTCAACAAGAGCTCTGCTGTTCCCTTCAGCTGGGCTGGGGTCACAGCCTGCAAGTTTGCACAAGCAGCTGACAGTTTGGTGATTAGAACATCTACCTACCACAGTGAAGTTTGCAAAATAAGACAAGAAATGCCAGCTTTTTTCCCTTTACTTTTCTCCTTCCCTAACTACTCTTTCACCAATGTTTTCTATTGCAAGTCCTTGGTCTTTTCCAAGCTTAATGATTCCATGACTCTGACCTTTACAGCCACTTTTTTCTTTATCTTAGTATTTCAAATAATTCAACTGCATTTTATATATATATACATAGATACATATGTGTATATATATGGATGTATTTTAGACATGACATATGCATATATTAAATCATTTCCTTGTCTCATGTACCTCACTGACTCATGGTCACCCTGACTGCTGGCAGAGCTTGGCCACTCTCATCCTGTCCTCAGCACCTGGCTGGGGTCCCAAAACACTGCACTCTACTCCCTGAGCCACTCACTCACCCCAGCCTTCTTCAAGATGCTCCACTCCAGTCTGTCAGGCAATAAACTCATGTTCACCTTCACAATATTTTAAAATCTTTTACCTCTGTTGAAAATACTGCACTTTCTTCAATTTTCCTCCTTATCTGAGAAGTCAAAAGATTTCTGCAGAAAGTAACTTGGCTGAGGTACAGTTTCAAAAGCAGGTTTTCTATATAAACCAGTTTTCAAGAGAATTTCTAGCTTGACACAAGTTTAGTTTGTCAAAACTCTTCTCTTTGTAGCTTCTCTACCTGCCATACCAAAGGAACAAAAAATCAGAAGCAAAACTTCCTCACCTCTTCCTGAGAGACCAAAGATAAAAGGCATGCACCTATGTACAGAATAAGCATATTATATTATTTCTTTTTAAGTAGAATTGCATAACTCCAAACTTATGAAGTAGCTCCTACTCCTTCCATTCCTGTTTTCCAAAATTTCTAAGCTGTAGTAACTATTATGTCTTGAAAAATCTATGGGTAAAAACGTCTATGAAACAGTTCATGAAACAGTTTACCCTGTTTCACCTATCAAAGCAGTCTACTTCATTTTTCTTACTAAAAATTTAGTTCTGCTTCCCAGTATTTAGGCAGCATCATCAGAAAGCAACAGCTGGGCTGGAAAAATCAAAGACAAGCTATAATTTAAATCTTCTACTATATAATATTAGTATTACACTTAATACTTGGCTAGACTTCTTAAATACTGAAATTCATGTTGGAGGGAACATGGGGGATGATATACAAATTTTATTTGATCAAAAGAAAAGGGCAATATTTACTCAGACATTTTTGGACATTTCATAATGCTTTCAGTTAAATAGCTCTCTTCTCTGAAAATACATCAATATTTCTAATTACAAACCTGTGCAGGGAAGAATGCTTATACTGTATACCAAAGCTGAGGAAACTTCTACAGGGGGAAGAGAAATGATATTTCAAAAGCTGACTTCTGTTGTACTCTATCATTTGGCCCACAGATCAGAACAAATAAACCATTTTCATTGAAGCTGCTTCCTCCAGCCACTTTTTCTTGCAGAAATTTGTTCTGAGGCATTTCCTGTCAGTGCTTCCCAGCATTCTCCAAAGTTTGCATTTTTTTAATATATATAAATTTTACTGTCCATGGCAATAAATATCATTTCTGTCATCTGCAGCTATCAATATGTCTCAGAGACTGCTTTTCCATCTCATGTGGTTGTGATGAGCTTTCAGATTTGGCTCCCAGCACTGATCCCTTCTTGGCTCAAGAGCAAAGTAAGTCTGCAGTAGGCATTAACTATTATTTTAACTAGATCTGAGGCTTCAAGAACCCTACTGCAGTCTCAGCTCACTGTTGCACAAGGAGCTGCAAATGCCAAAATGATGATAACGTCAAATAAAAGTGATATTCCCTGAAAGGTCCAGGTGTAATTGTCAAAATCCTTCTCGTTGCACTAAGCATGAATTTCACAGGTATAAGAATGATGCTAAAGCTATAGGAACAAACCCAGGGATGAAGCCATATATGAAATTATGGTGCATGTCTGATGGGATCGAGATGCATTTCTCCTGATGCAGGGAGATGCCCAGTGCAGCCAGGACCCACAGCAGGATGGCACTCCAGGCAGCCAAAAGACAGGCACACACCCAAGGTGGAAATCCACATGGGCAGAACAGAAACACAGGCAGAGCAAAGCACATATCTTTGAGCTGGGCATCAAAGTGGGGGGAAAGGTGATTTCTGTGAAATACCTCTAAGCAGTAACAAAAACACTGCTATACAGACTTTATTATAGTTACTCATTTAAGAGAAATCTGGAACTTACATGATTAAGCATGTGAAAGCCGGAGGAAAAATACCCCACAATTCTCCTCTTGCATGCACCAATAAAGCTTTATATATCTATATAATACAGACTTCTTATGATATTCAGCCAATCGTCTGTAATTAGAGATCAAAAAGCATTCCCACAGGTCAAGATACATGCACACACTATTCTGCATGTCACTATGCCCAAAAAGATAATTTCCTCTGTCATATTGCGATGAAAAACCAGTGCACATTTGCTAGAAATATAAAATATTTCTAGTGGAAACACTAGATCTTCTTCACCTTATCTAAAGTAAAATTAGCTTTTATACCTGACCCTTCTTAACTTCAGTACCACTGTGAGTTCTGGTAGAGAAGCTAGATAGTCAATGTATGTGCCCCTCTGGTGATACCTATAGCTTAAGACAATTCAAACAGAATCAGAAATCTCCTTTCTTCTTCCTGAAAACTTTAACTTCTCACACATTTCTCTGCTGGCTTCACTTCGCAAAACTACACAACAGCATGATTTTTATCATGGGACCCAGCTTTTCATTCCCAGAATAGGATTTGTAGGAGAACACCCAGGCAGAGTGAAACATGCCCACTGGAGTTGCCCAGCCTGCTGCAGCAGCTGCTCTGTTTGACAGCTGAAAACTGCATTTTCAGTCACCGGTCCTTGCAACTTTTCGGAGCTCTTGCGTCAGCTCCTGCAGGCTCTGGAAACTGGTGCTGGGGAAATCTGTGCAACGGCTGAGAAATGGAAAGGGAAACCCTAAACAACCACGTAAAACACACATGTGGGGCCACAGCTTGTCATTAGGGCCACTGATGTCTCAGCCTCTGTCTCTACCAGCTCAAGGCCCATAGGCAGCCTCTGTCCCACAGGGCTTATTCCAGCCAGATGTTTGTACAGAAAGCAGGTACAGACAAATGTCAGCATCACTTAAGCAATGCCTAAACACGTGTTTATTCATGCTGCAGACGTCTCACCACTGCAATGCTGTGCTTGTCCCCAACACTTCAAAGAGGCCCTCAGAAGCCAGCTCTTTGTGTGGTGTGGCAGAGTCTGCATTGTTCTCATTACCACTCACAGAACTCTCATCCAACCATTAAATTATATAGCTTTCATCTGTTTCTTAAGAAGACAAGGCTAATGCAATCATGCTGAGTACGTGCATGTGTGTGTCCATCCATGTATCTCCCAGCAATTTTTGAGCATCTGCCTGACTTTGATCACTGCTGGCAGAAGGTCAGAGACCTTGACAACACCAAGCTCATGAAAGTTGTCAGGAAAACGAGCACCTGGTCTGAAATAAGGAAAACATGCTCACAGTCCCAAAGCAGAAAAAGCCTCCCAGCTCACTCTTGGACTCTAAAGGATCCCACATGAGTTGCAAGACCAAGAGAAACAAGGCTCTGCCAGTGCTGCAAGCATCATGTTGAGGCATCATAGCATAGCAGCGAGAGATGCCACGAGCTGTGGCCTTCCAAGAGGTACCCTGGTCTCCCAGAGCCCCATTCTGCCTTGAGCCAGGGGCTTAAACAGCCCTTGGTTAATGCAGTTGCCTCCTAGCTCTTATTGTTCCAAAAAGAGAGAGAAACACCAACTTTCCCATCCATATCCCCTTTGATGACCTCAACATGCCAGCTGAGCCACTGAGGATTCATGCCATATAACTCTCATGGATCACAAGGAAGCTCTGATCTTGCAGGAGGGAACAGGGGCTCCAGTTTCAGAAGAAAACAGAGCTGGAAGAGGCGTACATGTCAGGGAGAGAAAATTACCAAAAAAAATTAGTGCTGAAGAAACTGCAACAGGATACTTTCTTGTAGACATTTCTTGAGGAAAGTAAAAGGAATACCTTTCCTTGAAATCAGCCACAAAGATAGTTTAAAAAAAAATAAAACTTCAACTCCTCAGGATTCGAGCTTCTACATTCACACTGTAAATAGATTTAGATATTTTTGTCCTCTTCCCCTGACTAGATGCACAGTGAGCTGGGAAGTCAATCCACACACAGCATGATCCCACAAATACTGCAGAGTCTGTTCAAGCCCTCCTCCTGGTCTTAGAGCTGCCAGCTGCTTCTAAATGAATCAAGAGCATTACAATCTGCAGAAGACCAACAGGCGTGGAAGTTGTCTTCCTTCAGATATATTCCTGTCACTCAGCTTCAGAGGACCTAAGCATAAGAACCAACCTCACTAGAAGGTCACTGTGAAAATGCCATGTTTATAAACATAAATGCACATACAGGTAGGCACACACACCTGTGTGCAGACACAGAGTCCCAGCAGAGTAAACATGGCCAGCTGCTACACCTCTGCATAGCACACACAGTGACATTCTCACAGCTTCCAGGAGAGCACCCTTTTGATATACAAACTACAGAGGTGAACTTCAGCTATGTTTAATGAAATACGGTGAGTGCTGCTTCTGGCAAGTGAACTACAAAAGCTAATATTTAAACAGCAGTAGCAATAAAAGCTATTAGTTCCAAGCAGCAGAAAAGATTTACGTTAAGAAAAAGAAAGTTCTTTTCTCCTCTTTTTTTTTCCCCTTTTAAAAAAAAATTTGTGGTTTCAGGTAATCACTCACATCAGTAGAAGCTATGTTCTGTTTGGTGGCTGCAGCTTGAGCACGTGAGTCTAAGTCCTAGCATTAATCAGATTTTTAATTCCCTAGGCTGCCCTAGCTCTTGCCCATTTTTCCAATTTTTTTAATTATCTTATTAATGCTTCTATAAAAACAAGTGAAATATCCCCACGACCCATCCTTCCCTCACTTCAGCTTTAAATTTTGTTCTATTCAGACAACAAACTGAAAACTTTTTTGAGTGGTTTAAAAGTAAATTTTAAAAGCATTTTGCCTATACATCTTTTTTTTTTACTTCATTTCTGATATACTTTATATTGTTTTATTTTTTTCAACAAAGTACTGAAAGGCAAAGAAAACCCCTTTTGCTTGCTATCTATATGTCATCACAAAACTGTTTCAAAGAAAATTTCACAGAAGATTGTTTAAATTTTAGGAAAATCCATTCATACACCTTCATTTCTGGACAAGCCAAGGCATCCTAGTGCATAGCTAGCTCCCAGCTAATCTTCAAATCCCATTGCTACAATACCTGCTGTTGGGGTGCTCGTATTTCCATGTGCAACTGATGCATCTTGCCACATAATTTTAGCATTTCAAGGTCTAAAACAAGGTATTTCAAGAAAAAGATGGCCATTCCATAATAAGCCATTCACAATTTTAGGGCAAGTTAAGGCATCTCTCATATATCACACATATCACACATATACCAAAGAACAGGGCTTTTGGAACTACATCCATAGTATATCCCAGATATCTATCAGCAAGGTTAAATTCTTTAGTATAAGCTTATTACTGAAGACACATTTTGAAATTATTTGCAAAGGGGCACACAATTTAAATTCAATTTAAATTATTTAATATTATTGAAAAATTTTAAAGATTCATTCCTTGTGCAATACTCAGCAATCACAAATGTAGGACACAGGTCTTGTGGTTCACATGGTGCAACACTTCCTTCAACAGGCACCACCTGAAGAAGCTGAGGGGCAGACACTGATCTCTTCATTTTCCTGTCCTGTGACAGGACTCAAGGACATGGCATGAAGGTGAGTCAGGGGAGGTTTAGTTTGGCTTTCAGGAAAAGGCTTTTCCACTGAGAGGGTGGTTGGGCACTGGAACAGGCTCCCCAGGGAAGTGGTTACAGCACCAAGCCTGACAGAGTTCAAGAAGCATTCGGACAATGCTCTCAGGCACATGGTGTGACTCTTGGAGCATTCTGTGCAGGGCCAGAAGGCCAGGACTCATTGATTCTGATGGGTCTCTTCCAACTTAATATGTTCTATGTAACAACTGGAAAGAGAAGTCTGGAAAAAGGAAGACTCGAGGGAGACCTCAGAGCAGCCTTCCATTTTCTAAAGGCAGTCTACAAGAAAGGTGGGGAGGGACTTCTAACAAAGCCATGTAGAGCTAGAACAAGGGGCAATGGCTTTAAACTGACAGAAGGCAGATTTAGATTAGATATTATGAAGAAATTCTTCACTGTGAAGGCGGTGAGGTACTGGAACATGTTGCCCAGAGTAGTTGTGCCCCATCCTGGCAGTGTTTGAAGCCAGGCTGGATGAGGCCCTGAGCAATCTGGTCTAGTGGAAGGTGTCTCTGCCCATTGCAGGGATGTTGGAACTAGATGATCTTCAAGTTTCCTTCCAACCCAAGCCATTCTACGATTATGATCTGGCTTAAAATAATGAAAAATAAAAGCACGGTGCATCAGATATATTCCAATAGGTATTTTAAGTCAGAAATCTATCCAAAATTATACAAGTAAAAGAGCACTTTTAATTTTTTTTTCTCAAATTGCTAAATAAGTAGAAAAAAAACACCTATATGTCTGCATGTGGTTTCATTAATCAGTGTGATGCACTGCAAACTGAGGGAACAAAATTTTCACTTCCCTTCTACTCTAGTAAAAGTCCAGTGTAGAAGTCATAGCAAATGTTCCCAACCTCCCAGGTAAAAATTACATTGACTGCAGGCAGCCTGAAATTCTCATCTCACATTATTATCTCTAAGTTCATATGAAGACTTGTAATTAAAAACAGCTTTTAAATTCCAATGAAAAGTGAAAGGTTTCAGATAATCTCATAGAAGTGTAATAGCAAACAAGCCAAAAAAAAAAAAAAAACAAAAAAAACCAAAAAAAAACAACCAACCAAAATTTGAAGTTCCTGTCCCTTAACTTAGCTGACTTTTCTGGGGAAGCATACAGAAGGGGAAGGCTGGCCAGGTTGTTATATTCAGGGCAATGGTGGAAATGTCCACCCTACCTACACCAGAACTGGCCCCACACAACTCAGGAAAACACAGCACACTCAGTTCTCCCATAGCTGGGAGCACAAGCCCCCCACATCGCACACAGATACACCTAAAGTCTGATTCACACCCAGCACTGGTGAGCAGCAAGGGTGAATTTGTCTTCTGGATCCTATTTTCTTGTCCTGTTCCCCTGTCCAAGCAGAGCCTAAGCCTAAGCTATGCCAACACATGACTTCTATTACATTCAGGGGGCTGCTGCCACAGCTATGTAAGCCCTGGGGCAAGATAAAGCAGCATATTCCCCTCCTGGTGAGTATTTCCAGCCTGGCATTAATGGAAGCTCTGGACAAAAATAAGAGATGCATCTTTGCAGCTAGTGGGACTACTGGATTTTCCCCTCCATGTTCGCTTGGTGGTTTTGAATTAAATCAAATCGGAGGGCTAGGAACGAGCGCTCTCCCAAAATAGTGCAGCTCAGCCTCGTTGCAGGGAAATCATCTTGGGTCTCCAGTTTCTGCTGTGGACATGGCCTCTGACTCGGGGGTGCCAGGCTGAAGTCTCCCGGCACAATTTCGTCAAAACCTCTTCAAGTCAAGACAAAAGTAAAGCCATGAATGCTCCTTATTGCAAGCGTCTCTGCTGAATAGCTTGGTATTGCCCTATTCCCTATGACAATGGAGTTAAGGGAATGAAACATGTTGTTTGGAAACAGTAAAAAGCTGTCAGCAGTAACCACTGTCAATACTCATGCTGGGCTAAGCTTGGTACTCCCGCTTGTCATTTATTTATTTACTTATTAAAAAACATGTTTGATATAAAGCAGTTCGGTAGGCAAGCAACAATGCCAAACTAATAAACCAGTGATTAATTTTGTTCTTGTCCTAGGTTTGTTTTCTTCTTAATAGTCTACGTAAATACATTAGAGAAAACATTCATTTGCTTAGACTTTATGTGGTATGAAGCAAACCCAGAAGCATTTTGCAAAGGCAGCTAGTTGTCACAGAAGAGCTGGGCGGGCAAACAGAAAAGAAAGACATGAAAACATATGTAGAGAGCTGCATGCAAGCTGTAGAAAGGAACAAGAGACATTACAATTAAAAAAAAAAAAATTGCTCAGCGTATTCTAAAATGCTGCCAGTCTAAGAAATGGTGTTACAGTCTTCAGAAGGCAAGAAATAGCCAGATGAGGAAAAGCAAAACAAGAAGTTATTAATAATTTTAGAGAGAAGAATAAAAAAGGAATGTTTGATGGAGGTCTCCACTGGTCACTTTGTATATATAGAGGTGCTTAAGATTTTAGATATGTTATCTGGATGTTTTCCCTTTAACAGCCAGCAAAAATCCTTACTCATATAGAGAAACACTTGTCATGGAGACTTTGCTTTTATTTCTGTGCCTGGGCTGAAGCAGAACAGTTCTCGTATCAAGTTTTCTTAGATTGTTTTTGGTGTTACCAGCTTCCTTGCTCCAAAACAGTAAAGGGTATGTTCCTTCCCAAGAGCAAGGAGGGAAGCAATTCATGGAGTGCAAGAGTGCTGTTAATGCTGCTCGACTGGTCAGAACACTCCAGGTCTCAGAATGTTCTGCATACTTCTCATGCTAACAGTTTTACAGACAAAGAAGAAAATTCACTTTGCCAAATTGAATCCCCCCTCATAAAAATTCTTCAAACTGCAGCAAAGCTTGAGAAACAGAGAACATCACGTTCCATCTCCCTTTGGGGCAGCGGCAGCAGAGGACCCACTCCTACTGGTTTTTTGCACACCCTGTTATTGCCAACTCCAGTGGCAGCTTGGGTCATGCAAAAAATACGTAAATAGATAAAACAGTCATATTCCCCACACTAGATGGTGGGAGATAAACAGTCCCCCAGGAAAAGTTGGGAGCAATGGCATCACTTCCAAAAGGTGCAAATTTGATACACTAGGAGGTCATTTTTTTAAAAAATGCCTAGAAAACATTTATATTCTATTATACTTGTGTGTATTCTATTGCACAAAAGAAAAAATATTGCGCATTTAATTTTTTGCCACATAGTATTGGAAAGCTATTTTAAAAATGCTTTGAAGAACACTCCAGAATGTTGCTGGTATTGTTTTCATAATTGCAACTTAGCAGGCTACAGAGAATAAAATGTTAATGAATAAATTAAAGAAACTTCTACTAAAAATGCCCTAGCAAGTAATTTTTCTGAAAATTATATAAACACTGTCATCCTGTCAACCAAGATATTTGCATGGCCACCTAGGCCACACTGTGTAAAAGCCTTCCATTTAAGAAAATAGATCCATTAAATTAAGGTATCTTTAAACCTTCAAGATTATAAGAAAAATACCGTGGTTAGTAGCAAGCAAACTTACTCCATTTTACACCATGTATGTGAAGTAGTGTACAACACAGTGTCAAGAAAGACAGACAAATTCAAAGCCAAGATCTTTGCATTTGGTTCTGGATAGTGCATGGGGCTATCTTAACCTTGGAAAAGGAATATTTAGTAGCCGAGCATCATCTCCCACCCCAGGAGTCTTTCTGTACTGCTTTCACAGCTTTTGGTTTCACTGAAGCATAACCAGTCTTGGTAGGAAGTTGTTGCCAAGGTTATCTCTAGTAACTAAACCCAGCCTTTATGTGGTTTTAACAGACAATTTGAGATGGAGACAGACAATTTCTTCAGGGAGAGCCAAATAGCTGACTTCCAGGGTGATGTAATCCTCGAAGGTCATTGCAAAGTAAGCGCTACACTCTCTGTTGTTGGGGTTTCCCTCTGCTCCCCCAGAACATGGGGTGTAGCAGTGAAAGTCTTCAAGCACTCAGAGACCAAAGTGCAGCCTGATACCTCCAGGCTGCAGGGCAGAGCTAAGAATCTTCCCTTTAAAATAATAATACAGAATTTCCAGCTCTCACTCACACTGACACAGGGATGACCCTCATGATCACAGTCCTGATTCATCATCCCAAAGACCTCGCAGCTTGTGTGAGGGAATTCCAGATACAGAAGAAATGGCTCCCAGAGCAAACACAACCAGAGGCAGCCCTTGGGGTTGGGCTGCACAGGGACCACCAGCAGCCACATTTGCCCTTGCCTCATTTCCCAACGTGGGGCAGCACGAACAAGGGTGATGGGAAGTCACCCTGCAAGGATACTTGTCCAAGTGCTCTGAGATGCCCTAACTCATCCACAGGGGAGCAGAAAGAGCTGCACTGTTGAAATACAGATAGAGTTTGATTTTTAAGTCATGATAGTAAACCAGGTATCAATGCCCACCCTTTCCACAAGTCTGTATTGAGAGCATTCCTGCCATAACTTTGATAAACAGACAAATCCAGTATACACCTTAGCAATTTTAAAATTCCTGTGAATTAATGTTATTTGAATTTTCACCAGTTCCCCTGAAACCTTTAAAAATCTATAAAAAACTTTTAAATCTTGCCTTGGCTTGCTTTCCCCACCCCCATTTTAACTTATGATTTTTACAGTCCACACTAAATAATCAATATTAGTTAAAATCTTCAGTTCTCTCTAGAGGACAATGCCTTCCAGGTTTTATAATAAAATACCACAATGTTCAATCAGACTTGTATATCATAGATATATATTGTAAAATAAACATCTGAGAGCAGCCATGATTGAAACTGTTGAGCCAAGAATTACTCACTGCCTTTTAGAAAGCAGATGATGTTTACTCTTCCCTAAAGTTTCTGTCTTGTGAACAACATTTCTCTCACACATCCTTCTCAGGATTACAATTCATTCTTTGATAGCCCTCCATGATCCCTTATCTCAGTTTGCATGACATGCAATCATTCAAAATTGCAAACTGAATTTAATTGCCATAGACAAGTGTTAATAGATTTTAATAAAGCTTTATTAGACTTTATGCAAATTGGACTGCACTGCAAAATCTGAATAAAATCTCAGCTTTAGCAGCAATTTCCTCCCCTATGCTGTCTTGAAACACAGAGCAGGATGAGGAAGCTTTAATTAGTAGTTTCTGATGGAATCTGATGATGAAAATGTTCTTCTTATGAATAGATATAGGTGACAAATATTATCTTTAAACCTGTAAGTTTCATTATTCATTAATTAGCACTGAGGGCTTTTCTCAGGGGATGATTTAATATTAATACCAGCCAACAGATTTTTTTTACATTAGGATTTTTATCTCTATAGAAGTGTGGATGATGTCTCAGAACAGTGTTATGCTGACTACACTTTAGAGTATTCAGTTGACTCACACTTTGGTACATCAATAAGTAAAGAGGAGAAAGGTAACATGTGGGCAGAGATTTTTGAAACATTAATACAGAAATAATTCAAAATAATCCATTCTAGTAAGTAAATGTGAGTTAAATTATAATATAAAAGCTATTCAAGACTAATAACCATTGCTTCATTCTTCAATTCCTTTTGTGCTGCTTTTTCTTCAGGACAAAATCTTACGACATATGGAAGGTTTCCATCTGCATGATAACTTCTTGGTGTCAGTAGGAGAGGCACACAAATCAAAAACCACAAATAGCCTACATGTATTTTTTTTTAACTCATGAAAGAACTATATTATAGAAAGGAGCACATTCATAGGATTATTTTTAGTTCTGCCATTATTAATTAATACTGGAGGAAAAATATCTCAAAATAGTTCAGTTTCTTCTGCCTACCCATATACATAGACACTGTAATTTGCACACCACATACAACATAGTTAGGGAATCCTTCCAGGGTAGAGTTCCTTTGGAAGCATTGCTATTTCATGTTACTGACAAAGCTATCATATTTCTTCCTGAATCTATGAAGAAACAAAAGAAAAGCCTAATGTCATAACTAGCCAAGGTGATATAATATTACTTCAGGTCTTAGAAACAGCCAACCCAAATATTTTCTGTTGACAAGCTCCACTGAACAGCGCAGGAGCCAGGCATTACATCACGTATGCCAGATAACACTTCCTATCTTGGATTAAGAAAATCTGCCAGAAGAGTATTAATAGTTGCTCCATTTAGAGATAAGGAGATCAAATTACCAAAATCTTAACAGTGGTTTACTCAGAAGCAGTAAGAGCCGGGCTACATTTAAGTTGGTGGCAAAACTTCAACAGAAGTAGGATTCCACTCACATATTTACTAAGCCAGCTCAAATCCTTGCTCTTCCATCCCTTATTGCCCACCATAAAGCAATTACTAGGCATAAAACCTGCCTTTCCCTATGAACACAGTGCAAATCAATAGAACTTTAAAATTCACATACATGATAAACAAAGATCATTGTAGCAGATATACAGTGCTGTGACATGCAGCAGCTGTAATTCAGAATGCAAGAGAACATTTAAAATAAAAACAAACACAAACCAATCCTACCACAAGGCAAAGCTGAAAAGCAAACCTGGAGTTTGAGTTTTTTAAGTTAAAACAGATTGAGGCCATTTTTGGTAGAACACTAATTTCAATCATTTTAAAGGAGGTATGACAGAGCACAAAGGAGCATGAGTCTTACTGAAACTGCACAGATACCTCTCATTTCTCTCCTCTTTGGAAAGCCTCCGAGCACATACCTCACCTGAGATTTACAAGCTCCTTCTGAGCCACCTGAGGTAGCCCTGCCACTGCAGCCAGGCCAGCTGAAGGGCGTGAGCACAGCCCTCACACTGCTCATCACTTTCTTTATTACTGCAAACCAACAGCCTGTCACTGCAGTGCCACAGAGCCAGGGACACTGTGGGTCTGGGACAGGGACAGGCTGGCAAAGTTGTACCAATGGCACATTTGGTTCGGTTGCTTTGAGGGTCCTTTAATTGCATGTAAGCTGACAACACGTAAAGTTAAAAATAAAAAATATAGGTTTCTCAAATGGAAATGATGACTAAGCCTTAATGATAATTAATACCAGACACTCCCAAAGACCTTTTTTCACCTACAAATGAAACTAATTACAAGGGCTTCTAGCTTATAGTTTGCTGTATTGCAGAACAGCAGCAGCTGGGCTGTCTTTTTTATTTACTCTTGAAGAGCTTTCAGTAAATCTGTTTCAAATTTTGTTAACCCTACTCAACCTCCACACCCTCCCCTTTCTACTCCCCTCCACCCCCAATACTCATTCATGAGCTACAGCTGAGTAAAGTGATTTATAATAGTGCAATGAACTGCAAAACATGCTCTGGCAAAGGAGCAAATTCCTCTGCCTTCCCTCAGATACCATCAGGTGTAACTGCAAGTTCTGCCATACCCTTAGCACAGAGAGAGCAGATAAGCAAGACAGTGACTTTTCCTCCACAAGCTTGCTTGCTGGAGTGGGATGCAATGGAATTACACCCTGCCCCCCCCCCCCCCCCCCAGTACTAGCCCCATCATGCCCAGGCATAGTGCAGGAAAGGAGGAGGGTCGGCTAATCCCTGGGCTTCTTTTAAAGCCTCTTGGATACAGTGAAAGGAAGCAGGAGAAAGCCTGTTATCCTAACTTCAGGTTCTATTTTGCAACTAAGAAAAATTTGCTGATTAGTAAGTGGTCCACAGGGATTTTCAAATCCAAGTCTGCTTACAAATAGGAGCAGTGAGATATGGTTTCCTCAAACTACCCAACATAAATGCATCTGGTTTACTGTCTAAAGCTTTTTTTTTTGTCTTTCCCTTCTCTGCAATATTATCATGCAGTGACTATCTGGACTGAAATAAAGCCATCCCACAAGAGTACAAAAACAGCTCTCCAGGGTGTATGATTTTATTGCACGCCTGATACTTCATTTTATTTTATGTCTTGACTCCTAAAGCTAGGTCAAATTCCCAGCTTTCCTCAAATGGAAATAAGCCTTGAATTGAACTAGTTTTGGAGAACATTTTGTAAATGTGAACTATGAATACAAAAAGAAAAAGAACAACTAATTGCTGTTAAACTCTGTCTCAGCAGTACTGAAACATACAGCTGTTCCCACAGTGGACAGCACAGTTTGACTATTTCAGCCACACAAAGTGTGAAAGAAATTATTAGATGGCACAGGAAATTGAGCAGCTTTTCTAACTGGGAATAAAGTAAGTCAGAGACAATGTTGGTATAATCAGTGTTCTGTTGCACAAAAGTGGGCTGTGTTAAGATATATCCTTAAAAATATATAAATAAAAATATATATGGAAATATGGAAACATGTTGGAAATACAGAAATTATGGAAATAATTATTGAAATAATATAAATAAATATATAAATATGGAAACATGTTTTATTTTTGTTTGCCTTTTCATACAGGGCCACAAGTCTCCTTTTCTGTTAGACCTCTGTGGATAATGAAAGGCAGTTTTGAAGGTAAGTTTTGAAAAGCAGTCTGAAGGCAAGCATCAGCAGCGATTTGGAAATTCTTCTAAAGAAGATCCAGAATGTAGACAGCTTGCACCACACCTAAAAATGTCAACCCTAGCTTTTATCAACATCTTTAAAAAAAAAAACAAAACACGCAGACTTTGCCTGCTATTGGCAATAAGGCAGAAACTGCTTCTATCAGCACATCTAAACACAAATTTTCATGTTCACTTCAAATGAAGCTGAACACATTTAACAGGGTGGTCAATCATTTGTGTATTTTATTTTATTTATCATTAACTTGTTAAACAAAAGGGTATCAAGAAAACCTTGCCTGGGTTCTGGATGAGACATTTCATTAACACATATCTCAACAGAGGAACGTTTTCCAGAAATGCACAGTAAAAACCAAGAATACTCAGGTGACTGGAAAACGGGGAAAATCATCTAAGTGACACACAAAAGAAATAGGACCCTTTTAATCTTGCAGGCATTTTTTCAACTCTTTTTGACAATCCCTTCAGGAGGGATTCTTGCTATTCAAGAAGTCACTTTTCAGTAACTCCCTTATGGTAATTTCAATCAAAACTAAAAGAACCAATACACCATCAGGACATCACAGCAAGGCTGCCTGAGCTATTATCATGAGTTTTCATTTCTATTTTGGTAGTACCTGCTGTCATGGCATATTTGCAGTAGAGCTCAGCAATAGTCCTTCAAGTACAACAGAGCCCTTCTGATAACTCCAGCATTACTGCAAGCACTCATTCTTGCCGAGCAAGCTTCAGCCCTTGTGTATTTAAAGCTGTCTTACAGCTTGATCAGCTCAGTAAAACACACCAAGAGAAAAAAAAAAGAAAGACATTGTAAAGCAGATCTTTCAATGTGTTCCCGAAATACCACCCATGTTCTCACTATTAGGACAGCATCTTTACAGCATGGTCTTCAGCCAAGGGGGTGTTAAAGCCCTGCATTAACTCAAGCCCTGACGTAAAAAATGCCTCCAAAGGATCTAGGCTCAGCTTGGAGACAAAGCACTTGGGGTTCCACACATGCAGAAGAGCCCGTGTCTGCAGGCACTGAGCCAGACACCCACTTCTGAGAGTGGTACAGAGTTCACCTCTGCATCTCCCAAACACAGCAACACTCTTCAGCAGCACCTCGGTAAAACCCAGGCAGCACATTTGTGCCACAATTGAAAGGGTGTGTTTTGCTCTGGGAAGTAATTCCATTAAAAACAAGACTACTGCACAGTTCTGCTTTGGGGCTCTGGCATCACAGCTTTTCCTCCGCCTCCACAGGGCCAGCATAAATAAGGTAGGACAAGCATGAGTGAGACCCTGAACTGCCAACACAGATCTTCCTGACTTGTAGCCCTTACCCCCATGCAAGCAGACTTACAGGTGGGGCAACAGCAGCACCATCAGGAA
The DNA here is from genome assembly GCF_023055355.1 of Agelaius tricolor. NCBI lineage: Eukaryota > Metazoa > Chordata > Aves > Passeriformes > Icteridae > Agelaius > Agelaius tricolor. The sequence continues at coordinate 8,713,282 of NW_027269262.1, read as the reverse complement.
AACGTGAGGCTTTAGGAAAAGCAAAGCTACGAAAAATGGTGTGAAACTTGCCTGACACTTGAAAGTACTGATGCTTTTTTCATAGTAGGAAACAGGAGCTCAGCTTTTCTGCTTGCTCAGAGAGGTGCAAAGCAGTGATTCTATTAATGCGAGTGATGTACTTCCCGATTTTCTGTGGATTCAGTGAGGTGAGAGGCATTCTAAGGTCTCTGTTAAAAAAAACTGATCACGAGCTGCAAATGAGGCACATTTGGAGTAGCAAGGAGTATTTATCACTCTTACCTTAAGGCTTGCGAAAGTCTAAGTGAAAAAATGCCTTGAAGATATCAGTCACTCATCGTGAACGGCCAGTCAGAAAGAAGCTTTTCTAGTTTTTCATCTTGCATCCCAGCAAAGCGCTGCTGTATTAACACATGATGAACATGCACACCCCTTTGAGACAAACTCTAAAATGTTCTGTGCTCTCTGTAACAGCTACTGAGGCTCCTGCCCCTTCTCCCCCCATGCAACAGACACCCAAAGAAACTAAACCAATGGGCTTCCCAGAGATAAAGCAAAGTTCCTCAGCTTCGTACATGAGAAAGAAAAATAAGTTTGCTGTCACATTCAAAGTTGCATCCACCACCCTGAATTGTTTCCCTACTTGTTTATGAAGTAATATTTTACTCTACTCAAGATGCAGAATTCCTTATGAAAAATAATCTAAATATCACATCCTGAAATGCAGTTTGAGAGTTTTATCCTGTCTTTATCTGCAAGCAAAGGAGAGACACTTATTTCCCTTCCAACCACCACGTCTACCTCGCTGTCAAACAACAGCCCCCAACTGACAACCTCAGGACCAAATATGTTTCCTGTACCAACACTTTGATCTCCAATTGCAACTAACCTAGAAGGGTAATAGTTACATTCGAGGTCACTAGGAGGTCTTGACCTCAGTTATTTCACCCTTCTCCAAAGAAACTTCTACTTTAATCATCAACTTCCGGGTAATCTATTAGTAACTGGCATAAATCATACATCAAAATGGGCTCAGGCATTGTCACAAGGGTTAGAAAATGATCCATTAAGCTCTTCCTCCTCTCCCCAAGCAAACACTGGATTCTGACTTTTCAAAAATAAAAAAATTAATCGAAGATGTGCCATAAACTTTCAAATCCTGAGCGTATTTATTCTTCTTGAAAACAGGCAAGAGAAAGGGAGGTGGGAAAGAGTAACCAAAGACAGAGCTGTCCTGAGATGCTGCTCAGTGTGATAAGCCAACATGCCAAAAAGCACATTTGTGCCCTCTCTCACCCATACTTTCTCCTCACCACTATCCCAAAGATACATAAAACTGAAGATTGAAATAGTTCAGGGGAAAAAAACCTGTGAGACTTGGCACATGTAAATTTTGCTGCCTGACTTCACCATCACTGATTACAGCTGACGGACAGTTAATAAAAGAGCAAAGCTGGCTGTCAGAGCAGATTAGTGTGTGTAAAGGACAAGACAAAAGAATAATGCCATCATTATTATTTATGGTCATTAACTGGGTTGAGTTCGCTTCTACAGTACCCTACCTGAGCAGTAAAAATGATCATCTAAACATGAAATACTACATTTAGAGTTTAAACACTAGCATTTTGCCTGCACATTGGCTTCATCTCTTTTACAAGAGGTATTTTATTCTGGAATTAGCCAGAGTGGGTAACACAGATTTAGATAACGTAAGAAACCCATCAGATTTTTGACCTTAACAAAGAACAGTGCTTTTCTAGTGATGGAGCAGATAAAAGCTCACTGCCTCCTTGTCAAAAACAATTGAAAGGCAGGCACTGTGGGAAGTACAGGGGAAGCCATGGTGGAGCACAACAGACAGCACAATGGAAGTGGAAATATCAAATACAAGGGAGGAAAGCACATGGAAGAGGCAGGAAAAATGGGAGCATGTGGGGAGCAAGATTCTGGGTGGAAGACTCTGGTGGCAGGGACTTGAGAAAAAGTGAAATGACAGAGATAAAATGGGGCTGCTTTGAGCAACAGATGAATTCCAAGACAGATAGATACTGTGAAGGTGGTGCTCTGGCTGGAAGAGAAAATGAAGATGACTGGGGGAGAGGAGGAAAATCAGATGAGCCGAAGCCTAAAGCCTGAGACAAAACACAGTGGACCATCTCACAGAAAGCACCACTGAGAGGCATCAGGAATAGAACAATAGCCTCTGCGACCTGTGTCCAGAGGAAAGCAAGGCAGTGTCAGATGCTACTGCTGTAGCAGCCCTTGTCTATCTCTGGTCAAAGTAGGTGTGGGAAGTCCTAAGTACAGGTTGGAAAGTATAACTTTCCTGATCTGGTACTCCAGGAGCACTCCAAATCCCTGAGATGGTTGAAGACTGCATCAGCCCTTGCTGTCTGCCCTTATCTTATTTGTTCCTTTTTGTTTCTTTCAAATAAGATCCCAGGGCTTTTCATCTACAAGACCTGAGCTGAAAACACTGACAAACTCTTTTTTTGTCCTTGTCTGGCAGGGTGATTCATTCAGCCATGGCTTATTGTCAACAAGAATGTCCATCAGACATATGCAGACCATAGGCCATGGGATAGGACATCCTGTCATGCACACCTTGAAACCCCTTCTCATCACAGGGCAGATTGGTATTCACTCTGTGACTGCAGCCACTCTTGCCTGATTTTAGTCATGTACTTCATGGGACAGGGATGAATCAGGGTTCAACTCATCCACTGGTGACCCTTAACATTTAGTCCACATAGTTATTATTAAAAAGCCCTGACTTTTTTTGAGAGAAAAGGGAGAAATGGGAAAAAATCCATTCTTTAATAGATTTTAATGTACAGTCTATCCATATTCTTATACATACAAGGACACCCTAATTCAGAGGCTGTCTGCTTACTGTTATCCCTGAAGAAAAATGGGGGCTTTTCCTGTTCTTTAAACTAGAGAAAACATGATTTTTCAACACTCATTGCAATGTTGCAATTCGTAATACCTGTATTACAGGTCTAAACAGAGAAACTGCAGCTGCTGATAAATGGAATAGCACCTCGACAGGAGTTCTCAATACCAGACCCCTGTGTTGGTCTGTCCATTTATTCATTTCCAAGCGAATAAGCTGTTTGTTTAGACCTAGAGAGATTATATGGCTCTACCTGTGTGAAACAGTCTTTACCCTGTGCAGCTACTATTGCTGCAGGAAAGCAGTCAGATTCACACTACACTCTCCCCGATGCCAGAGAGGAAGATGCCATCTTATCTTCATCAACAGGCTCCAGATTTTCAGATTGCATCCTTCTAAGGAGATTCTGAGTAGGAGAATTAAGACATAACTTAATTTTTCATGTAAGCAGAATCATTCCCTGTACTTTTCTTATACCTTTGTCCATTTGGGATAAAGAAATCCTGTGCTTTGGCAGATTTAATTTGGATGATATTTCTGTGCCGATGTATAATCAGGTTATAATCATGCTTTACATTCTTACTTATTTTCTTTATGTATACTTTTAAATGGCAATGATACCATGAATTAACATCCCCCATGCTATAGTCAGAAACAGGATGCAGTCACAGAAGCTTAGCCAGTGACAGAGAAAGCTCAGTGGTGACATTCACTGTCACACCAGGAGCAGCACAGGGAGCCATCAGGACACTGTAAAATACCAATATCTACTGGTGTTCTTTCCCACAGACTGCCTCTTTGCTGAATAGCTAAGAGGACAAGACAGCTGGGGAACATCTTATACTCTTAACAAAGGATGGAGTCGTTTCATTCTTTGTGATAAAGAAGGATGGAATAGATGCCTTTCAGTAGCACAGAGATATTAATACAAAAGATGCTCAGACAGAAACCCGGATTCTTGTTACTTCCCTAACCATTTTCGTCCTCACTTACGTGGGCAGTTTTAATTCTGAATAACATGCAAAGCTTGAAGAACTTCAATATATCATATGTGAAATTCAGTTTTTCAGATCCAAACATGCTACAGGAGCAAACCTTAGTATACTGCTGATATCAAGTACCAAGCCTAACTTCAGTCCAATCCTATCTTCCAATACAGCATTGCCCATACTCCCTATGCTGAGCCCCAGAGGGAACCACAAGTTTTCTTTAGGTCACCTAAGGATGAAGCAAGTAAAGGAAATACTCAGTTATGTCTTCAGATATTTTGAACAATCTGCCTAAACAACTTGCTCCTGCCAGTGGAAACTGAGGAAAGATGTTTTGCAGTTTAAGCTACCTAAAGAGCTTTGCAAATCTGACAACAGATGATGATGGCACCCTTGAGGGTGGAGTTTCACATTTTCTTGAGATCTCAGATCTGCAATTTAGCAAGCCAAAGGAATGGATATATTAAGAATTAGTTTTTCATAATCTTACTGTAACATTTACTAAGTTTTTCAGCAAAATCTGCCAATTTTTAATGTGCATTGACTGCCACAGGAACAAATTGGAAGGGCCAAGAGACAGTCCTTTTTATTGATAAAATATGTCTTTATAAAGTGCAACTGTACCTTTTAAAAGAATGCCTCAACGAGGCATTATTCAAAAGCAGTTAAAGGCCATTGAACATAACTTTGGCAGACCAGTGATGGCATTCTGAAATCTTTCTCAAAGAAATTACAGGTCTAAGGTATCAAACACACATAAGGCTAAGCACATATTATAAGACACCTTTGGAGAAACAGTTTTCTCCAAAGTGTGAATTCAGTGTTAGCATTATGTAGGCACAGTTCAATACACATAGAGACTAAACTTTCATAGATCCTATGAGTAAAAGCAAATCCAGCACTCTTTCATCCTATGGCAATAACACATCGCTCTCTTTTCTAAGGAAAACTTTCACAACCCACCAACTACCAGACTGAATGGACATCAGCTGAGTCACCATGGCATTCATCCCTTGGTTGCTTTCTTTCTTCAGCCATATTTTACAAAGCAGCTCAAACTGGGGTTTTTTTTAAAGAAAAACAACTATGACAGAGGGAAATGTAATCAACTTATAGTTTTACAAACACATCTCAAGGCTTTCCAGTAAAATTTGGCTTCTGTGCAAGCTCGCAGTACAATGACTAGATGGAGTTCTTCTTTTGAAGTTTTGTTTAAGAAAATTCTCCCAGGCTAAGACCCAGTGAGTTACAGTTTAGCCTGGAGCAAATTTTTACAACCAAGTTATAAACCCCTGGAATAGGAGTTCATAATGGAAACAGCTGCTCAGCCCTCACTATAGCACGGGCAAGTATAATAAAAGCTGCAGGAGTTCACATTAACAATGGCGTCCCCTTACACTCTTTCCTGTTACCCATCCATTAAACAAGCAACACTACTTAATAGAAGGAAAGGCAACAGGCTTTCCTCTTTTACCTACAACCCTGCTTCTTCCCTTCAATAACTAGCTAAGCAATTTATAGGTAACAAAGAATACACTCCCCAACACCCAGGTCTCTTTCAGCAAGGCATGCTTAGGGTAGGCTCTCCAACACTGACATCACGCACCAGTGACACAACACTGTAGTCCATTCCAGGCAAGTACTTCATATTATAGGATGCACAAATATTGCACATGACACACATCTGACAGCCTGATACTTGTGCTGGGCAATTCCCACTAAATCTCACCCCCAGCATAGTTCTTAATTCCTTTAACCCTCCCTCTCTGGATGATGCTCGCAGCACTTTCATACACAGTTCATAGAATCACAGAATGGTTTGGGTTAGAAGAGACCATAAATATCACCTGATTCCAATTTGACTGCCATGAGCAGGGACACCTTCCAACAGACCAGGTTGCTCAAAGCCCCATCCAATCTGGCCTTGAACACTGCCAGGGATGGGGCATGCACGGTTCCTCTGAGCAGTCTGTTCCAGTGTCTTACCACCCTCATAGTAGAGAATTTCTTCCTAATATCTCATCTGAACCTATCTGTCAGTCTAAAGCCATTGACCCTTGCCCTCTCTTTCCATTTTGGATGTAGCTTCAGAGGATTATAAAAGCCAAAGAAATGCATTGCAGAATGTGGGTAGGCAATGCAAGCCCTGCACTATGATCAGGTTGCTTTCTTTCCCTAAGATGGCCCTTAGTTTTCCACACACTGCTTTTTCTGTCTTGTCTCCTATTTTCAGCAGGTTATGAAAAGAATTATTCTTGAGTTTCTGTACTCCTTTGGGACACTGGTTACCCAAGCTGCAAGTTCTGAGTGTGAAATACAGTAACAGTGGAGGGACAACCTCTCACCCCACCTCCCAAGCTGGGATGACACCAGGCTAAAAGGCTACACAAAGTGGGTATCAAAAACCCAGCAGGAGTTCACAATGACAGCAGCACCTCTTTGGACATGGTTTTTCCTTCCTATTAACTAACAGGATTTTCTTGCCTAATATTTACCAGTGAGCAGCATATTAAGCATATTGTGGCTCTCAATGACACAATTGGACTGTCCCCCACATATCCCAAACACTTCAAATCCAAAGCACCTGTGCAGCCAGTTATTGGAATTTGTGCAAAGGACAAACCCAAAGCTGTCTATAGAAGCTTACTTTTCAATGCAGCTAGGCTCCAGAGAGAGCTATCAATAATATTGATTTGCAACAGAAATGTTGCTAGAAAGCAGGCAGCTTGAAAGAAAGGAGAGGCACTGCCTCCACAAGAAAGGAGAAGGGAGAGATCAAAGGTTGGGATGCTAGACAGAACTTGGAAAAAGCACAATATTTGCTCTTATTTCCTGTATCTCTGTGGGTTTATGTAGGGACTGTCACAAAAAAGGACACAAATCTCATCTTCATAGACACAGTCTATCTGCAAATAGGCACCTCAGCCTACTTAGAGCCAAGAACTGCGTGGCTACAGGTTTGTTAAAATGATTCTTCCTGTCAAAAATAAACCTTGTCTTCTGTGACTCACAAGCCAGTAGCCTTCCAGACTCACAGTCACTACCTGCAGAATTACACATAAGACCTGCTTAAACAATATTTTTTCTATAAATAAGGAAAGTATAAATTTTCCATCTTGATACTGGCAGTTGTGTCTTGTTTACATATGACATCAATATAGCTAAAGGATTCTCTCCTCTGCATGTGATCAAGCAAGAAAAAGTATTGTTCTTAATACTGACTACTTAATTAAGAAACAAATCTACCTTTGAAGTCAAGTGAATGTAGGAAAGAAATATTTTGGAAAGTGGTTTTGGTATCATGTATTTTTAGAAAGAAGCCTGAAGAAAACACAAACATCATGAGGGCACATGTTAAAGAGGATGGGGCCAGACTTTATCTAGGGGTGAGCAGTGACAAGACAAGGGGCAGTGTGCACAAAACAAAACATGAGAAATTTCATCTCAATATGAGAAAAAATTTCTTTGCGGGGACCAGTGCACTGGAACAGGCTTCCCAGAGAGGTTGTGGAGTCTCTTCCTCTGGAGATACTCAAAAGCTGCCTGGATATGTGCCTCTGTAACCTGCTCTAGCTGATCCTGCTGCAGCAGGGGTGTGAAACTAGATGATCTCCAGAGATGCCCTCCAACCCCAGCTATTCTGTGATTCTGAACAAGGACGTGTAACACTTCCTTAAGCACAAGCTGGAGAAAAACACTCAGGACAAAATTCTCAGATTTATAAAGCTGAATGATTCACCTTCCTAAGTGAAACCTTGCACCTTCCAAGCTGTAGTGTTCATGATTATCTAAATTATGGTGGAGCCATACATAAATCTCTGGCAGACGAGCTCTTGCCCTGAAGATTTAACAATGCCAGCAAGGCTCCTTCCCGTTGCATCGTGTACCTATTTTGTTTCTCACACCAGACTTTGCCAGTCCCATCACCATATTGTACAATCTAATAATACATGAAATGCCAGCAGATAGTGCTTCTGCTGTAGGTTAGGGACTAACATTGCTGGTTTTGGTAACTACAGCTCACTGCAACACACCCACTTGTTTCCTTCTAATGACCCCAAGCACCATGTCTGGGCACCACCTACAAAATTAATGTTAGACAAAGACCACCTTTTCCAAAGGCAAAGAAGGCCTGCCCTCCCCAGCAGAAATGTGGAGGCAAAAGCTCCTCTGACTTCTCCCAGAGCAGACAAGGTCAAGTCACGGTCCTGGTGTTCTTCCCTGATCTTTTGGTTCCCTCCTGGCTCAAGGTGGGGAATAGAACAGGGAGGACTTGCCTACACAGCTAATAGCATGAATTTTCACTAGCTTTTTATGAACATCAAGGTTATTAATCCCATTTTTCATTTTGATCAGACTGGCTTTCCCCTCCACAGAAGCAGTGGTGCATACTAGTAGGAAAAACACAAGACTTCTCACAGCTCCTGTCAGTTTCAAAAGAACAAAAATTATTCCTCATCCAAGCTGGCATAGAAAACCATGGCTTTTTATAGATGGTTGATGGGCCACAATGTAAATTACACTGAAATCTAACAGAGCAAAGTACTGACTGTCATCATTAATGGCAAAGTATTCAACAGCAAAAGACTATCACCTTGAATTAATGCCATGAGTTAATATTTTTAAATGCAGTATATTTCATACATAGATATGATCATTTTCCCTAGACAGACATCTAGGAGGGAGGTGCTTGGCTCCTTCTACAGTTAAAAGGAGGCCCCATTATAAAGCTTATATAGAAGTCCTACTTTTGAGCCTGTGTTTACCCAGGAAAGCTCACAGAAAACTCTTTTTGATAGGGAAAAGCCCATGGGCCCCAGGAAGAAAAGCTGAAATTCTCTCAAACTGCATTTTTACAGGATGAGCAAGCAAGCTGGTCACATCAGCTCCCTGGCAAGCTAACCAATGGCAGTAGATGTCTGTGGCTTTAAAAGAATTTTTTCTCAACAGTAAGCTTTTTTTCCCTACTAATTTAAGTAGCAGTAAACAGAAAACACAAGAAGACATGCTCACCCTTTAAACTAGACACATCAGACATAACAAACAAAGGTTCTTGTATTTCTAACTGACAAAAGAGACAGAAAGAGAATAATCTAAGAAAATTGATAAATCTGCCAGATAGGTGGCAAATTAGGCCCAAAAATCCTGCCAGATAAATGACTTCTGCAACTTCACAAAATGAGCATAAGGCTGTATCTCCATCCCTGCCTCCAAGCACCCCAAACTCTGATGTTCTCATCAGCCATCCCCCTGGTTAACAACAGAAATACTCCCTTCAGAAGAGTATTTCTTCAGGTGCAATTTACCTGATCAGGCTCCATGCAGCCACACAACTTAGCTGTCAAAGACTGAGCACTTACAGCAAACCACTGGCAATTAACTCAAGGAGTAAAGGAGGAATTAAGCTGCTGTAAAGTCCAACAGCACAAATGCAGGAGAAAACCATAACCTCATTGCAGATGCTCTGTTAGCCAGCAAGGACTCTGCATTTGCCCAAGTGTGTTATTCAGTAGGCCTACTGCTTTAAACAAAAATGAGCTATTTTCTACCATAATGCACCAAATCTCAAGAGGACCTGGAGTGATGCTGAGGATTTGGTGCCCAGCTACTCTCAGTGGAAACTGGGTGAACATTGTACTTCTGGATTTGGCCAGTGATATGGACCTGAGACATACGGCACAAGACAAGAAATTGCTTTGTTTTCTAAAGCAGAAAAAGGAAAAGAAAAAAGGGGAATTTTTTTGTTTGTTTTTTGGCAGACCAATAGATAATGAGGTACCAGTTGGACTGATTCTTGAAATGCTTCCATAGGTGTTTTGATGCAGTATTCAGTGTAAAATGGCAGTCTAAAACCTACATAAACCTCTTCTTCATGTTGCTGTTAAAAGCACAAGTGAACACAGACATATGCCTACACCTTCTCTAGACAGTAGATTACTGCAGAATCTTTCTGTATGCTAAACCAAATGTAAAGACTCATTCCAGGAGTTAGACATTTACTCAAGTTTTACTACTTAAACCACTTAAACTGAAATGCTTGCAGCCTCAAATTTAAATAGCAAATTCCTCTGGAAGTTTCAATGAGAGAACACAAGATTACAAACATTTAGTCCAACCTTTTATATAATACAGGAATTTCCTCTACAGTCTCAGGTGTAGAAATTATTTCCAGAGTTTGTTTGTTCAAGGAAAATCATGAGAAAAATTTTCATTTGTTTGACATTGTGGTAAACCACAAGTACACTTTTCACAAATTATTTTGAAAACCTGCATTAGTAGCTTGCATATTACCAAATCCAGATAATTAGAAACAACATCTAGTAGTTTTGATAATTCCCCAGCCAGTTTAAAATAAAACTACTCTATTGATGTCACTTGCTGTCTGATTTTTGTTCTAAAACATAAGGTGTTCCACAGAAAACTGAGAAGGCATAAAAACCCTCTAGGAAGACCCCAGTCAGCTGGCAATTCAAAGTTGGAATATCTGCAGTTAGCCCAGATCTCTAACATCTTAACACTGTCCTGTAGTGTACAACATACAAACATGTACATACATGTTTAAGGATACCATCTTTGCAAAGCACTTTGAAAAACCTCCCATCCACAAGCTATTGCTGATGGTGTTTTGATGGTTTGCGTCTCACTAACAAAAAAAAATTTAAGTTCTTCACATATTTTATTTTCAAGTGCTTGTTTATAGTCCAGTTACATGAAGATTTTGTCTTGGGTATTTTATTCCATACAATTTCCTTAAAATTCTGTTTGTCTCTTAGGCAACTTTTTACTCCAATGAGAAGCATAGCCAGCTGTCTGATGTCACTGGACTTCTCCTACAGGTCAGATAAGCACATGTGACCCTTAGCAACAGTTTTGCTGGTAAGTAAGTGTTCTAAATACATGGAAATTATATATTATGGGTGCTCAGCTTGAAGAATTACTAAACTCATAATACTACTTCTTCTTAGCTACTCACTCTGGAGAAAAACTCTCTGAATTTCTCCTTACCAATCACATCATTATCATAATGAATTCATGTCCTAAAGACATTGCATTAAAGGAGCAGCTTGAGCTGAATTCACAGATTTTGTACAATACTAATCCACTCGTAAGACTCAGCCTTGTGCTCATAATATTCATTTTGAGTGAAGCCTTGAGGAAAGGTGTTATTCCCAGCTCAAACCACTGCTTCTCCCATTTCTACTCTCTCTTCTGGACACTTCCTGAGATGTCCTGTGCTTCAAGATCACTTGCTCAGTTGCAGCTTACTGAACGTCCTGAGTAAGCTCAAGTACAATTCCAAAGTGTGCAATTAACTTTGTAGCCTTTCTCAGGCACAACTGGATAGGGGTAATAGCTAAAACAGCCCACAAGCAATGCCTTATAACACAAATACCCCAAAGATCTGCAAGAGAAATACAAACTCACAGTACCACGTGATAAAGTGTGTTCATCACAAGCTAAACCTGAAGTGTGAAATCACACATTTGTGCACCTAAATCTCTTTAGTTAGTAAACATCATGGTCTGAAACTACATGTGACATATGGCTGCAACATGCTTGAAAAAGGCAGCCAAAAGTGGGGCTGTTTGAGAAAGCAGGTCACCATCCTTTGCATTCTGCTGCCTCACCTAGCACCAGTGTCACTCACAACCCAGGCAACAGGAACTTACACTGGCTCAGTAAAAATACTGCCCAGAACAACCTGCTCACTGTGAGATTGACACACCAAAGAGTGCAAGAAAATCCATAGAAAGAAACCTCAGACATTCCCCCACACCACCATGTGAAATGCTCTGCTCCTTCAAATCTTTTTCTGGGGGGCCACATGTCACCATGATATTTTCTGAAAAATCCCTTTGCCAGGATTTTTCTCCTGAGAAGCTGAGAAGCCTCAGAGGAAAAGAAAAACAATAATTATCTGCTGCTGTGGAATGCAATAGGTGCATCTTTGATTGGTCCATGTTGGTTGTTTCTAATTAATGGCCAATCACAGTCAGCTGGCTCAGACTCTCTGAGAGTCACGAGCTTTTGTTATCATTCCTTTCTATTCCTTGCTAGCCTTCTGATGAAATCCTTTCTTCTATTCTTTTAGTATAGTTTTAATATATCATTTTCTTTTAATATAATATATATCATAAAATAATAAATCAGCCTTCTGAAACATGGAGTCGAGATTCTCATCTCTCCCCTCATCCTGGGACCCCTGCAAACACCACCACAGCTGCGCATCCTCAGATTTTCCTGCTGTGTTCGCTCCCGCCCACCTCCCCGGTTCATCGGCCGCTGCAGGGCATCTGCAGAGCAGTACATGCTGCACTGCCATCAGGGCACTGATGACACCCAGCTCTCCAGCTCCTTCCCTCTTGACCCAGACACAGCTGCTGGCAACCTCAAACAATGTCTGGCAGAAATTGGTTTCTGGAAGAAGGCCAGCTGGCTGTTGCTCAACTTGGACAAGGCAGAAATAATGCTAATCAGCAGGGGGAAATGCTTCGAGGACCTGGTGAAATCCATAAGTGCACCATCAGCTGAGGGCATTTATCTGGCCATCATCCTAAGCAGTGTACAGTGCAACCACCAGGCTGAGATTTAACTTTCTTACAAACTCACCAAAAGATTTGCTCTTTCTTGGTTAAATGCCTGCTTCACTTAGAAAGACCTCGACAGCTTTCCTTTGAGTTTGACTGTGAAAACTGCACTAGGAGCCTAGATAGATGGCCAGGAGTGCCCCTTCTGGTCCTCTTCTGGATAACAAACCAAAACAACTGCAAGCCTGTTCCCTGGTGTCTTGCACATCCATCATTTTATAGCATAACTCATCTGGAAAAATGATAGTCACTTCTAAAAGTGACATTCACTGATGCTTTAGATAAAACTTTAAAAGCAATTTACACCCCACCTTGGAAAAGCAGCAGCAGCCTGGTTATCTTAAAAATCAAGCAATGTGACCAGATCTATTTTCCTCGGTTTCTCCTCAGTCCAAGGATTTTAGGTAAATGATGAGCAAAATGCATTGGGACAGATGATCTTTTCTATAAGACAACTCATACTTCTCAGTTCTATCCTTATAAGGGACAAATAAGTCTGCATTAAAATTTCCAGCATTTTGCAAGGGATAATAACTCAGTAACTTAATTTACCCAGTAGCAGGACATTAATATTTTGAAACGTTAGAAGCAAGAACAGATGTGACACCTAAGTCCATTACCATGACATGAACACCAGAATTGACAGCATTGTATTTTGTCTTTGAACTGCACATCTGAAGCAGGCTTTTGGGGTATCTTTCTAAGCCATGCTGATCATTCAACTACTGCTAGAAACTTCTTTTTCTTTCACAGAATGGGTCAGGATGGAAGGGACCACAGTGGGTCATCTGGTCCAATCTCATTTCTCAAGCAGTCATCCCAGACCACTTGGCACAGGATTGCATCCAGATGGTTCTTGAATATCTCCAGTGAGGGAGATTCCACAACCTCCCTGGGCAATCTGCTCCAGTGCACTGTCACTTGAACAGTAAAGAACTTCATCATATCCAGGTGGAACTTTCTGTGCATCTGTTTCTGCCCATTGCCTCTTGTTCTATTGCTCAGCAGCACCAAGAGCCTGGGCCCAGTCTCTTGGCACCCTCCCTTCAGATACTGACAGACATTGACAAAGTGTACTCTCAAAGTGTACTCTCTCAGCCTTCTTGAGGCTGAACAGGACCAGCTTCCTTAGCCTTTCCTCACAAAAGAGAGGTTTCAATCCCCTCACCACCTTTGTTGCCCTCCACTGGGCCCACTCTCTGTGAGTCCTCCCTTTAAAGGTCAGCCTGCAGGCTCTTTTGCCACCTGTTACTGGACTTGGGTTTACACCAGAGGTACCTGACTCAACCTCTTCAATTAAGACAGCTACACATTAAGCCAGTGTTGCTTGATCCATTTCCAGACCACAGTAAAGGCAGTAAAATCATAACAGGAGACTCGTCCCTAATAAGCAGTATTATTAGATGGTAAAGCTGCTTAGAACAATGCATTTTGCAAACATGATGAAGGGAATGTAATTTTATGAGCATGGTTTGTTTCCTTTCTATAGGTATCTTCTGTCAAACAATCAGCTTTACTTGTCTTTGTTGTCATGTTCAAATAGACAGTGCAGTAGGCCAGTGTTACAGGCAGAATTTTTATTTGCTGTTTGTATTTGTTTAAAATATCTATTTAAAATAACACATTGTTTCTACCCAGCTATGTTAAAAAAAAAAAAAAAAAAAAAAAAAAAAAAACACAACCAAGATTCACAATACTTCTTCTAAGTATCACAGGAATTTGGAGGCTTCTTTTTGGCCAAATTAGTTCTGGCCATATCCTTTTAACACTAAGCAGAGGCAATGATGTTGGTAAAAGAAGGCAGGTTATGCAAGGCTGAGAAGATATCTTCAGCACAGTGTGTACGGGACAGCAGTTCTCCAGGGTAACAGACAATAGCATCATTTTAAAAGAAAAAAAATACTTACAAAGGAGAAAAGCTGTGGAAACAAATTAATTTGGAATATGTAAAAAAGGATTATGAAAGAAAGCACAAACTTTCCTTCTCTGCCAAAAGAAGCGATTTACTATGTGTACATCTTTGCCTTGTTACAGTTTATTATGGAGTTGGGTAGCTAAAAGAAAAAGAATTCAAATAAGGAGAGGCTACAAAAAGGCTGGCTCCTCCTGTGAGCACAGGGGTGAGGAGAACATGGAATAATACATGAAAAAAGCAGCTCATTGCAACAAAGTGACTTGTTAAGCCTTCAAAGTCTGTCACCAGCGCTCCTCCAAGCAGTGTAACTGATTGCATGGCACATCGTGGGGGTTCAATGGTGTATATTTCTGACTTCCCTTCTCTAAAAAGAAACACTATACAGCCAAAATACAACAACCTTCCACTCATACCTACATGCTGTGAACACCAAAAAGCAAATCAAGTTGCCAAGCGTGGTACATGGCAGTATAACAAGGGGTCATGGGATGAAAGCAAGAAAGGGAACATTTTAGGCTGAACATCAGGGGGAAAAGACTTTTGTTGAACTGTGAAAATGCTACATGCCCACGTTAAAAATTAGCTAGACAAAGCACTAGAAATTACTTTGTATACTACAGCTCTGCACTGGCAGAGAGATGGAGCAGAACTAATTGGCCTCTGCAAACCCTAACTTCTTATATCCTTCATAAAAAACAGTCTACAACAGCTCTTAGATTTAACAAAGGCTTGCACTTAGAAGAGAAAATGAAACTGGGAAGGCAGAACATCTCCTTGCAAGCCTATTTCCACTGAGAGCAGCACAGCGTGGGAGGTGCAGTCGTTCAAGCGCTTTATGCTCTGACTTAAGTTGAGAGAATCATTTACAGCAAAGAAACAGGAGGGATACCTTTTTAGCATTTTTATCATGGTGACTTTCTTAGCACACCACAGTTTGGGGAAAAAACAAAAACAAAAAAGTAATCTGCACATTTTCTTTGAGAAAAGAAAAAACTCACTTTGTTCATCTATTAAATCTTTTTTCCTATACATTAACCCAGGCCCAGTTTCATCCAGCCCAAAAGAGGGGCTGATGTCACATGAAACATTGCATTCCTACACGTTTCATAAAGTGCAACACCTGTGCAGGAGGGAAAGGCTCAGGTTAAGGTTTCCATTCAGTCACAATTCTGTCAGAATTCACTCTTTCTGACAACAACTGGCAAACCAGTAGCTGATGCATCCTGGCCAGCAGGTCAGCAGTAATGCAGGCTCTAGGCTGCCCACACCTCCTACCCAGTGGTTCTGATCTGGGATGGCTTAAGAGGGACTTTGGAGAGGAAAAGACCTGCTCATATCCTCAAATCCCAGAACATACAGTACAAACATATAGATGCTCTCCATACTGACAATGTTTACTTTATGGACGTCCCTGGTAATACTCGGGGGATGAATTCTTGATTTCCACTGATTGCAATTTGTCACAAATATGGCAAGTAGATGACATTGGTATGCAATTGGAAGCCCATACTACATTAGGAAAAAAGGCCTGAATATCTATAACAGAGGTCATAAATAAAATGAACTAGAACATATGAGATGAAATTCCTTTCCCTGGTCCTGGTAGAGGCATATGATTTCCATTAGTAAAAGGACCACTGTAAAACTTACTACAGAGGAGCTGATTTTCCCTTGGCAGTCTTCTTCACTATAGATCTTCAGAATTTGTTTGTATCTTGGTTAATGTTTTCATATATATATATATATATATAAAATAAGAGTGGTTTCAACTGTGCAGAACTGACTCCTTTAGCTCCTTATGTGAAGCTAGGAAGATGTGCTGCATCTTACATTGGCTGAAATTCAATTTTTCACAATTATCCAAACCAACAAAACTCAGCCTGCCTAATTCTCATGAACATACACAAGCACCTCCAACAAAGTTCTGATTTGAGCAGATATTCTGCTCATCTGCTCTCTACAGCAGTATACGCCATGCAATTACCCTACAAAATAAAGCTTCTATCTGGTGCACTTTGCACATGTATAAATAGTAGAAGAGGTGAAAGAAATATGAATTATTCCTCAAAACTGCTGTTTGCACATGATAAAAAAAGCATACTGCTGGCACCATTCCCCTGAAATCTTAAACCCAATCCCAAGAAAGCACTAGAGAAGATTCTGCTCCAAGTACCTACGTGCCCATGTTAAATTTAAGAATTGGTTTAAGTACCTTCCCTAGACCAAGGCCCTGAGCAAGTGAAATATGATTTTTCTATTTAAAATATTAAAAAGATACAGGCTGCCCAAGTGTTTTACATTTCTTTTTCCTTCTTGACTTCTAATTCATTTCTGACATAGTGTTTCCTTTCAGTCTCTTGTCTGTACCATAAATCTACCTGTAATAATTTGGTACAAGTCACACACTTTGCATGAAAATGGATCCTGCACCCTTCCCAGCCACAGGATGTGAGGTACAATGTCCATCATAAGTCATGTACAAGGTATAGTTTCATTCAGGCATTGCATCCCATTGTGCATCCCACTGTATCACAGACAGCTGGAATTAATTCAGCTGTTTACTCTGGTGCAAATCACCAACTCCATGGAATGTAAGCAGCCTAACATCAGGAGTAGATGAGATCAAAATTAGGCCCTCTTATATGCACCTTGCTTTGCAGAAACATTAATTAATTGTATTTATGGTCTTGGGGTCCCCATTTTTAACAGAGCTGAGACACCACAAATTGCAGTCACACACATCCATCTTAGCAATTGGAAGAAAACATTTCAAATTTATTTTTAGAAAAAAACACCAGCCACTTTCACTTTTTTTTTTCCCCAAAGCTCACACAGAACTATCCAGTCTCTGTAAAATGGGATCCAAAAATTAGCCGGGTAAAGCAGGAAGGTGCTAGCTAGGCTCTGGATCAGGCAATAATCCAGCAGCTGACACACAGTTTCACAGCACTATCCTGGTTCTGCCTGATTGCACACTATGTCTCTCATCAGACACCTTGACATGCAGCTGTCACACCTCCACCAAATTATTCAGGAATCCCAGCTCAAGAAGATGGGACAGACATCTTTGGGTGCATAAAAGGTTTAGAGTGACACCCAGGATGAAGTTGGCCCCTTATTTTCTATAATGGAGATGAATAGGAGGAAAAACTGAAGGAGTAGTTTCTCCAGCTGTTGATGATAAGACCCTTAGTATATATATGGCATGCTCACCACGTGCTACTGGTACAGGGCCCTTCATATTTTGTGAAGTAGGATAGCAAGCTTAGACAACTCAGAAAACACTGCTGAGCAGATATCAACCTGTCAAAATCAGTTTTACTTATGTAACATCATAATCCTTTTTTTACATCACTAGGAATTTCTGGGGAACTCTAAAGCCCAGACCTAGGACATTACCTTCTTTTTCCTAACTCATTAGGTTTTTTTAAGGGTACCTTTTTTGTTGTTTTGTGCTGAGGTTTTTTGGGGCTGTTTGGGTTTTTGGTTTTTTTTTGGTTTTTTTGTTTACCGCTCTGCTCATCAAATCTGCACAGTGGTAACAATATGAAGAAAAGCCTGAGAAGCAAACCAAGCTAAATGATAGCACGAGCATGTTTCACATAAACATTCCTTATAAACAGTGGTACTGCTGAAGCTACTGCACTGGCCACAGACCCTACAGTTTAGTACCACTGACCTTAATAGCAGGCAGATGAAGAGCAAAACTGACATGTCAAGCATTAAGCTAGAGTAATTTGCACTCTTATAACCAGATCCTGAGCTGGCACACAGTGACCATAGCTTCCACAGGATCAATGATATGAGGTCAATTTTTTTTCTAGCTCAGTCAACAACTTTTAATCTGAGCACTGCCAGGAAATCAGAGAAATCACTCAGCATTTGTTAAACTGCCAAATTAAAACTTACAAGTTGCAGGTTCTTTCATCTTGATACCCATGTTTAAATACACATTTCATATTACTAGAGCTGCAAGAAATTAAATTATTTCAGATCACAGTTATTTGGAGACTCTTTTCCCCTCCCTGTTCCTGACTCAGAGCGAGCCTACTCAAACTTCCCAGTGGAATTTGCATGCAGGGTTCAAATAAACACATATATTCAATGCCTGTTTTACTCATAAAGAATAATACATCCTTTTCTGAGTGAAGACATAGTGAAAATAATTTCCTTTTCCACATGGATTTTCTGGAAGGAAAATTGGGATACCTCATACACCCCAGAGTACCCTTGTTTTCCTTACAGTAGACAGGCTGTGCTATGGAAAGCTACTTGACATACAGAGCAACTAAATCAGTGAAAGCACATCAACAAGATGGTTGTTTGCTTTGTCTTCACCTTGAGGTAGGAGCAGTGCCAGCAAACACTGAATTAAGAACACAAGACAGGTAAGACTCCTCCATCCACCTAAACATTCCCCTCCATCACTGTGAGCTGCTCCACACTTCCCTGTCTTTCCATATGTGTTCCAGTTTGTCTTTCACCATCTCTTTGTAGTTCCATGCCAGACCCCTGGAATTCTGTCCCACGGCAATTCTCCAGCACAACGCCCTGCTCATCATCTCCTCTTTTGCATTGCTACAGGTGATTGCTCACCTGTTCAAAGGGACCCAGCCAGCACACAGCCACCAGCCCATGGTCACCAACCAGTCACTCAGCTACCACAAGTCACCTACCTGTCACTCAGCTTCCTTTCATCAGCACTCACTAAGTACACTAGTGATGGATATACGCAACAGCTGCAAACAAAAAATTTCAAACAAGACATATGCAGGGCAATGAAATCTTTCATTTCTTCTAATGGAATCATGTTAAAAGGCTAAATTTCCTCTGAATAAAATCTACAGAGACTACAAAATCCCCAAGAGATGGAAAAATAGTGAGGGCACAGAAATGGCTGAGATGTAGAGAGACTGAACCTGCAGACAGAAAATTTGCAAAATTAAGTTCAACTTGGAAAAAATACAATAGAGCTACATTTTTTCTTAATTAAAAAAAAAAACCCTCCAGACCACACAAACCTAGAAAGCAGCAATGGGTAGGAGACTGAGGGTCAGTAACAGATAGTAAATTAGACATGAGTCCACAATGCAGTCTGACAGCAAAAAAGGTCACCACAATTTTAGGCTGCATATGCAGAGACAGCAAGTAACAGGGAAGTAATGTTTTTTATCTATATTGATCGGGTGCAGTCTACTATGGAAAAAACATGCTCAATTTTGTGTTTTGTGTAAACAAAAACTAATGGCAGTTTGGAGGGACTTCATAGAAAACAGCCACAGAATAGCTTGGAGGGCTAGCAGAACTAACCAAGGAAGATGAAAAGCTGGCAAAAATAAAAAAAAAATCAACCACAACAACAACAAAAAACCCCACAGACATTCTCTCACAAAGAAATTAGAACAATTCAAGAAGTTGACAAAAAGTTATTGCTGAGGATAGGCTAGGCAAACCTGCTCACTTTTGCACCAAAAGCAGTCAAGAGTTACTTTGAGAATTACCAAGTCTAACTTGGAAGTCTGTTAACACTGATGGGGCAATTATTTTCAGAACTGCTGTCCTGTGTGAATGTCCAGCTGCAGCCTAGTAATTGTTTCTGGTTCACACAATAGCTAAGAAAAGCACAACAATGTGAAAGACTGGAAAGAAGACACACCAAAGAAGATGTAAAACTTACTCAGCATTGCAAAAGGGAACATGAGTAAAACTTGTAGAAGAAAAATTAAGGAGTAGGCCTGGGCTAAACACTTGGGCAATATTTCTCAAGGTTGAGATCAATAAGTCAGGATGACCTTGTATCACCCTAAGGCCAGAATTCAGTGTGACATAAGGGGGTTCAAAGTCTTGAAGCTGCATCAGAAGACTCATTATTGAGCTGAGGTGGACAACCAAGGCCAGTGTGTCCTGAAGGAGTGCCTCAAAATGACTGGTGCAAGTACCTCCTCATAACATTCGCAGAGGTAGCATAGTCCTTATAGTAAAACCCTGAGAAAAGTGAAGATTTCTGAAAGTATTAAAAGAGTTAACAGCACTTTCTGCTTCCCAGATTTCTGGGAACAGCTCGATCACTTCACACTCTCTGCTGATCAGAAAGCAGTAAAAGTCTTTACTTTTGGCCAAGCTCCTGCAGGAATCAAAGCCTACAAGCCTGGGCTTTGCTTTGCACCGTCCTCATGGCTCCTGGCTGGGCTCAGGGTATGGGCTGAGCCTGCTCCCGTCTGCAAATCCACTGCCTCATGAAACATTGAAGTCAGTAAGCAACCATGCAAAAAGCATCTGTGTGAAGAGGGAAGGCAGGACAGAAAAAAAATAAAAATCAATGCCTGAAGAAAGCATTGGCATCTCAATATGCCATTCAAAAACAAACCCATCTTGATGTAGTGCAAGATAGCCAATGGAAGTAAAAGGACTGGTCTTTCTCAACATCCTATGCCGTTTACAATTCATTTAGGCAATCAGTATATTTCAACACTCCTTTTAAATCCAAGCTGGAAGTGCTTAGTATTGAATTGGCACAAGTTTAAAAGAGGAAAAAAAAGGAAAAAAGCAAAAGGCAGTACAATAACAAAAGAAATCCCAATCCATCTTTTTCACTGAGGTGCATTGCCTTGCTAATTTTGCTGAGAAAAACAAAGCAGTTCTGGACAGCTGGTTAAAAGAAGCTGTTAATTTAGAATAACCTGTTTGTTAATTGCCTTCAAACTTGGTCAGTCAGTTTCTGCACTCTAAACCCTAAAGGTAGCTTGAAATGAATGCATCTAGGGAGTGAGGAGTAATTAGTGCAAGCAGGCAGCCATGGCTGGAAGACAGAGGTCTCAGTGAAGGGAGGAAAGGTCTAAACCAGTGCACACGCTCCTAGGAATTTGCCCTAGTGCTCTCTCCCTCTGCTCCCCCTCCTTTTCCCTTCTGCTGCAGAGCTGCAGCTACAGCTGGAGCCCTCTGCCAAAGCAGGGATGTCCCACTGCCCCTCAGGCACTCTGCCACCACCAGCAAAAAAAAACTTTGCAGGTTGGGGTTTTTTTTGGCACAAACAGCAAAGTGAGCAAAGATCCTGCATGCAGCCATGCTGACTGCCTTCCCTCCCTAATCTGTCCCTCTCCTCGCTGGGAGCCATGGGAGACAGCTCACTGGGATCCATGGCACCAGCCCCCCTTCTAGAAAGCTTCCATGGACAAAAGATGCAGAAGGCTTCCACCAGCTTGTGGGTACTGAGGAAAATATCCCCCTGCATCCCAGAACCCCAAAATACAACCCATGTAGAAATACAGCTTCCACCAAGACTTCACAGGCATAAAGGATGATTTTCTGTTTTCCCAGCTTGCTGATCTCCTCTCACTGGGGTAAGGCTGCCCCATGACCACCTTCAGGGAGAGAGGCTGCAGAGGGAGTGGAAAGAAAAAAACCCTGGAAATTAGTCACTCGTTTTACAAGCTGCCTCTGCCTGGTTTGCCACGCACTCAAAATAGAAAAACAACTGACCTGTGAGTTATTTAAACATGAGTGTAACATTTAGAGGCACAAGGCAGGGCACACAGATTTTATTCTACTGATGTCTGCCTGACCCCTGCAAGTAAGTCCTCAGGTGACCCAGGCACACACAGCCACTGTGGCCAGCAGTTCTCTTCTGGTGTCCCCACCGCCTCCCTGGGTGCCAAGCAGAAATGTGGTGCTGGTTCACACTGTCCGAGTGGGAAGAAGTCTCCCTCAGAAGAGCAAGCAAGGCTAACAGGAGCCAGGCTTGTTTCCTTATAATACACACAACATCATCCTCAGTAGATTTCCATTCTGGCAGAAGCCTAGTGCATTTTCCTGCAACAGCGAAGCAGATGCACAATGTTTAGAGGGAGCTGGGAGCCACAGCTCTGAAACAGAACTTCCAGCAAGCTGTGTATGCTGGGACCACGCTTCCCAGGGACAGTAAAGAAACCGGTGTTCAGGTGGGAGTTCGGTAACAAAGCTCCTCCCTTCTTTAACTCCACCCCTTGAATGTCAACCAATCCCAGCCCACTGTGTTCTGACTTTTAATCCTTATTAAAATCACAGAATCATTAAGGTTGGAAAAGACCTCTAAGATAATCAAGTCTGACCTTTGACTGATCACCACCACACCAACTAAACCACAGCACTAAGTGCCATATCCAGTCATTTCTTTACCACTTCCAGGAATGGTGACCCCATCATCTCCATGACCAGCCCATTCCAAAGTTTAACCACACTTGCAGGGCAAAAGCTCTTCCTGACCTCCAATCTGAACCTCCCCTGCTGTGGCTTGGGTCTGTGTCCTGTCATCCTGTCACTGATTGCCTGAAGGAGAGCCTGATCCCCACCCGGCTACAACCTCCTTTCAGGCATTTGTAGAGAGCAATAAGGTCCCCCCCAGGCTCTTTTTCTCCAGTTTAAGCACCCTGCTCCCTCAGCTGCTCCTCATATGATTTAATCTCTAGACTGTTCACCAGCCTTGAGTTTGTGATTTGTATTGTAACAGCCTATGCCAAAACTGCATTTGGAAAGGAAACAAACAAACAAACAACAAAATTAATAAAAGCTGGTTTCAAGCTTATACCATACCTTAGTATAAAGTCACCCCTGTAGGCAGAGATGAGATGCACACATATGTATACTTCAGCCAGCATCACACCCAGGTCCCCAGCAGGAGCACAAAAGTTTTTTTTCCTCTTAAACACAGCATAGCTCTAGGTTATTGTTTCTCCAGGGGCAAGTACATTCCTGTTCTCCCCACACTGCTAAATCCAGTAGTGCCTTAAGAGGCTTTGTCTTAATAATTTTCGTCACTGTTATTGATAGATGTATTGATATTGGAGGTGGCCAGGTCAGGTTGTAATGACTCTCTGAACTCATAAGTTATTTATGAGCATCTGCTAATCTGCATCACATGGAATTGCTGAGTTACAACACACACCATCTTGTAACTCCCATGTTCTCTCATGGAGAGCACAGGCTGCTCCCATTCAAAAGGGGTCCAATACACCAGTGAAATCCCAGCTGTACCACAACAGCAGAGGCTTAGCACAAGCCAGCACTTCACATTTGCCCCTTCACTGCTAACACCCAAGACTACCCTTTGCAAGGTGTTCTCCAGACATATTATGGTCACAACACCACCATTTGGAGGGAAAAAAAAAAATGGGCAAGAAAGGTAGATTTTTCCAATGCTGAAAGTATTTTATTGGCAAAAAATATTTCTGAAAAAAATTATACATGACCCTAAAAGGAGCTTCCTGTATCTTCAAATCCACATTGTCAGAGAGCAGCCACCTCTCGTCCTTTTCGTTAGCTTCCAGGCTGAAGGGAGAAAACATGGACTTCCATTTTAGAAGGGAGGCAAGCACCAGCAACTACCCCAGATTTCCATGACAACTGCAAACTCTCAACACATCTTCTGATTTTGTTGCTGGTGTTTCTGTCTCTTGAGCTAATGCCAAGCTAACTCTAGCATCAAAATTATCATGCAAAGGCATGTGGTCCATTAAAAATATGAGTCAGAGTTGCAGGGTGATGTCACATCAGCTGCCCCTGATGATAACTATCAAAAGTTAGCACAAGCTTCCAAATCACAAACGCCTTGGCTCTGATCCTATTTTAGTGAATCTGCTTTTACGATTAAACCATCACTGTAATTGGCACTGGAAGAGCATTGGCAGTCTGCTGTGGTTGCCTTCCCTGCAAAGCGTGTTTGTGATGCTCATCTCTGAAAGATGCATAGTGTCTGCCTGTCTTCAGATTTAAAAAAGAATTTAAAAAAAGAATGTATGAACAGCAGGTAGACTGGTCAGCAGTGATTCAGTCCCTGGCAGCCATGATGAGGGCACCACAAGCTCAACTCAGCCCTGCTGGAGGTAGGTATTTCTCCATTTCCTTTCATGGCATTGCACCTACATTACACCAGGTATGAAGTTTGGCTTTCTATCTTTAATAAAATATGGTAACTCCCTTTCACTGACTACCAGCTTTTTTACTACCAGCTTTTTTGTTACAGTCTAATTTGGGCAACAGCTTGAATGGCATTGTACTCCATAGTCAGATAGTGGGGAGAAGTCAGAGAAGGGGAAGAGACGGAGCAAGCAATGTGTCTTGTGTACTTAAATAGCTGGGTTGTCGGAGGAAAAAAACCTACATGCAGCAGCAAAAACCAACCAATGCCTAGGAGCTGGGGAGAGGGATTTACACACTTTACATTTTCTAATTTCCCTCTGGATAAGAATTGTATAGTTTATCTAGCCTTTTAAGCTGTGGAAAAGGGGAGGAATATGGGGTTTTGAACACACTACCATTGCACGTGCCTGCATTACAAAACCTGTCTTTTTTTTCCCCCAAGCACAAACGGTAGATAAAATTTAAAAAATTAGGCTGGCATTGAGTATTGTGATACATGGGGCACTAAACGTTTGGGTGGTTGGTGAATTTCTCAAATAAATTAGAAGTTAGCATGAGGCAAATGAAAATAACCTTCCCCTCCCCCCCCCCCACTACTAAATAAAGCACAGAAGGGAGAAAGGATGGGGGGGGGGGCAATCTTAGAGATTTCTCCTCCCCTTTCGTTGTCCCCCTCCCCTTTCCCGATATTGATATTGCTCTGCTTTTTGATCTCTGCACTTCTTTGTTTTGGCTTCACAGGTATCAAGGGAAAATGGCTAGCAGTGAGTTCTGTAGCTTTTCCTGCTCTACAGCCCCTCTGGCTTAGCCAGCTGGATCACACTGAATTAGTCAAGTACTTCATTATCTCCCTTCTCTGCACATTTAGCTCCAGGTAATAAAATGCCCAAACAAGAGAGCCAATGCCTTCTGCTGCACTGTCTGTGAAGTTTTGTTGTTTTGGCCAATTCTGCATATCAGCATTGTGCTATGGGAGGGCATCACTTTTCATCCCTTGCCTGCAGTGCTTCCCAATCTCCATTTAGTCACAGCAGTTAGCTAACCATGTAGCTGTTGATAACATAGCACAGTTTTGGAGCCCCTTAGCCTTCAGGAGGTCTGGGATTTCTCTTCCCAGTGTGGGCCTACAGGAGGAGAGGCAGCTAGCTGGGAGAGCCAGACCAATTACATGGTGAGGATGGATGCAGAGCTGCGGATGTGAGAATTGCTCTTATTAGCAGCCAGTGGGGTAGGAGTTTTGCACTAGGGCATTTTCTGCAGTGGTGAACTGCTAGCCAGATATCTAGGTCAGGTAGAGAAAGCTGTAGAACAAAATCCAGGCAGTTGCTTCATGCACCCTTCTATTGTGAGGCACTGTGCTACGCAGAGGAAGGGAGTTTTTATGATTGGTGGTGGTGGTTTTATTTTTTTTCTCCTGACTCATTGCAATATAATGGCAGCTTCTCTTTTTCATCTGTATTCTTCAGAACAAATGCTTAAAATCCATTTTAATGTATTTTTTTAAATATATTCTTCTCCTCCCCCTGCTCAATGGGATTTTTTTCCCCCCTAAGATGACCTTTAGTTAAAGCCATAAACTAGCTTGAGGCAATCTCTGGCAGCTCTGTCATGTGATGGGCAAAATGGGCCATATTTAAATCACATGAAAAAGAACAGAAAGAAAGAATCTAGTTCACCTCTTCTGTGTTTAACCTTATTCACAATGGTCAGTGCTAAAAATCTCTGAAATGTTCTCTATTTAGGAGAAGGCATGAGAAAAATACATGCTGGAAAAAAGTCTACCTTACATAGAAATCTAAGTTTCAAGAAATCAGTTTTCCCTGCATGAATAAAAACAAAAAATGAAAGATAGGAGAGGATATGCAATTTTTTTTGCAGTCACCTTTCCCCCATCCTTGTTCCATCAAGTTCTCCAAATTTCTTGTCTGGGACATTCAGCCCAGAGGAAAGCGTATAGGGAAGAAACATGTGAACCAAATTCCACACTAAGACACGTAGCGTTAAAGAAATTCAAATTCAGAGCACTATAAAAGCAGGGAAAAAAGCTATATATGCATATTATAGATTTGATTCACAGCCTGCTGAAGTAAACAGCTGACTCTATTGATTTCAGTGATCTGTAGATCAGTCCTTAGCGACAAAGAGAAGGACCTCATAACAAAGGTCCAGACTGCGGCATTTAGATAAAAAAATTAACAGCAAAATACTGCTAAATTAATCCAACTTCTTTTGATTATTGATGTCCTACTGTTTTCTGCCTGAAACAACATACACGATGCATCAGTCATTTATAAATTATTCATTCACAGTTATTTTGGCAGCAGCTTCTTTCCATTTATCAACTGATAAACGTACAGGAGATAAGAAGGGTAATTTTATAGCCCCTTGACATTTACCTTTGACACAATTTCCATATTTAATAAGGTAAAATACAAATGACATTTTGGGGATTCCAAAGTCCATGTTATAAAGCTTCACTTTGACTTCTGTATCCACGTCACTTGAGATGAGTGAACCAAGCACATACAAACCTCACGTGCACACAAGTCCCTCCGAGCTGGCTTCTCAAGTGTGATTTCAGCAGCCCTGAAATGTGCTTGCTGTGCCACCAAATTGCAGAGCCTCTTCACGGCTGCAGTGGGAAAGATTATGGTTCACTTCAGAGGCTTGGATAACGTCCAAAGAGCCACAGCTCTGGGGACTGTTGAAACCATGAGACATAGCCAGGTCAAGAATTTACTGTTGCCTGGCCTTGTTTCTAAAGATCTCATTCATATTCCCACACACAAAGCTCTTGGCCGTTTCAGATCTTTGCCCAATATGACTAAAATAGTCATTCCATATGCTCAGTGAAATTACATATTATGAACCCTGAGGTTAAAGATGGGGAAAATCAGGTTCCAGATATTCAAAAACTACATCCGTCTCACTGTCCATATTCATCCGGACCTTTGTAAGGTCTGCAACCCACTGGGCTGTGGTACCACAGCACATGACATGCGGTTGCCACACACCAGCAGAAGTGTGAGCCACTCCAAGCAAACAAAAAGCAAGTGGAATTACTTCCATCCTAGAAAAGAATGACAGAGCCTTTGAACAGCATCTGTCCTATTTTTCAGTCTAGCCTTTGAGACAATTAAAGACAGACTTAATTTATTTTTTTAAGAGGAAAATAAAAAAACCCCACACTATTTAAAACAGCAGAGCAGGAATAAATTATATCTGTACCATTAATCCCAAGATCTACAGAGACTACCAAAATCCTCCACACATGATAAAGTACCAAGAGACCACTGTGAAATTTGTATGCCACTTCTACAAGTCCTATAAGTATTGCACATTATGCATCTAGAAGTAATTACAGCACAGCCAATTAACTGTTGACTTGCTCTTGCCCTGTAATTCTAGACAGTATTCTTTGTGGAGTTGTTCTTTCAGGAGCAATATTATACAAGAGACATTAGCCGCCGGTTCATACCTGCACGTACTTCAATAAAACCCACTACTGTTCACATGCAAGACACTGAGCTCTGTGCAATACCTAAAGGACACAAATGGGGAAACTTCAACTGACAGATTAAATTGGCCAGGATAGATTTCAGAGAAAAAAGAAATTTTTGGTGGATGGGATCACAGCATAGTTTGATCACCAACATCATCCACAAGTGCCATCAAAGGACAGGTTTTTAGAGGTCACATACGCCCCAGCCCAATTCCCCTCTACAAGGTGTTTTTTCTCCACACTGTCCTTGAAAAGCCAAGCTAAACAGTCTCATGTTATGTGATGGATGTTGGAATATGAAAGGTCAATTAGAAGCTGAGTTATGGGGTTTTTTTTGATAAGTGCCAACAGATTAATGAATTCTGCACTAAGGAAAACAGCTCAACAACATCCACCTACTCTCAAAGACACATACAGCTTCCACATTCATGGCTAGGATGGAGGAAATGGGAGCAAAAGTGGTGAGATGTCCTTTCTGTCATCAAGCCACTATACATATAATTGAAGTGTTATTACTACTATTTATTCCAAAGAAAAATTAACAAAGCAGAACTCCAGAGGTTTGGGTTAAATGTTAAGGGTTATTCAAAGTCAAATTCTTACATAAAACTTTACATTTGGGAGACTTCTTACCATAGCTTTTGTGCTGGTGAAAGCTGCCGGACCAACAACTCTGGAGGCAAAGACCTGCCTCCTCAAGGAAAAGGGAAGTACAGAGAGAGCTGTGCACCTTTTCTGCAGCAGGGCAATGAGAAATTCGGGTCTAGAGGCACAGATTACTGGGCAGGACGGGAAGCAGCAACCAAGGGCTGGAAGATACCACCTGGGTCATCTGAGATGTACATGTTAGAAGAATCCCCTACAAAACCACAATTTCCCATGTACACCACACACTATGCCACATCTGCAACACTTCTCCCTCCCTGTGCCCCATAATAAACTTCAGAGATCAACTACAAAAGACCAGGCGACTCAGAACAAAATTATCTTTTCCTAAAGTCCTTTCCTGTATTCTGTCCAGAGAGAGGTAATTTTCAGTCTTAGTACACTATGGTTCATGCTTCCATATTTTTGGTTTCTTAAGTAAGACTTAAGTTTTATTCCAAATATATGGCAAGCCCCAGGGCTCAATTCAGATAAGCATGCTTCTGTTCCAGTGCCAAAAAAAACATCCTTTTTTTTTTCTTCCAGCCATCATAAACCAGTCACCCTAGAAAAACCAGCTCTTTGTTCTTGGGGAAACAACAATTGTCAGAATATTTTACATGTAAATGAAACATGGGAGCTCATCTTCCTCTTTTATTTGTCATTGCAAGCTTTCCCCATTTACCATTCTGCTCCGATTTTCCCATTTAGCAGTGTATGGAATCTGCAATAGTGCATATTGTAATATGCAAATTGTATATAGCATTTTGGTGTCAGACACACTGAAATTAAATCAAATGGAAGAAAAAAAAGAAAGAGAGTGTAATAAAGGTACCTTTATGGCCTCAAGCTGTAGATAAATTGTGGTCTGTGGTAGTTAAACAACAGCTGTTCAGATTTAAAACAAAATTATGATAAGGATCCCCAGAAGATAACACCTCTTGAGGTAACAGCATTTACCTAAATGCATCTGTTAGCAGCAAACACTGTGACTTAAGACTGTTTATGTGATAGTTTATTCCCATTTGTTTTCCTTCTCCTCCCCCCAGTCGCGTTGTTCAGCAAGAACGAATCCTTCCACAGCAATACCAACCTCGGGGGTCTCCAAGCACTTCTCCACCTGCCTCGGAAGGACAGACAGCCTCTCCCAGCTGCCCACAGGTGGAAGCAGGCTGCGAGCCCTCCATGCTGGTAAGTGCAAGGATTATAGAACAGCAAGAAAGCAAATTGCTACAGTTAAAGAAAGAAAACAGCAGGACTAACACGTTTTAGTGGGGGTATGTACACCAAGACTCAGCAATCTTTATACTCTTTGTGAACAGCAGTTCTTTAAGAGCTTTACACCCAATAAAATTTAAACTTTTATATATTTTTTTTCTTCGTTTATTGCACCGGGGGTTTTTATTGCAGACATGTAGCAAGCCACCCATATGGAATTTCAGCAAGTGGCAACCACGCTCAGCCTGAGCGCCTCAGATCTGCCCAAAATGAGCCTAAGGTCAGCAGCTTCAGGACTCAATTTTTTTGCGCTGGATCATTTTGTTCCTTATACTCCTTCCCACTCCCTCTTGGCTGTATTGCATTGCCTATCATGTTAAATAAATTAAAAAAAAAAAAAAAAGTGGGGGGAAATTCCTACAAGAAAGGATTTTAGCTTCAGTCCCATGGTAGGAAAATAGCTGCTGGGGAGGATGGGGAGATTTGAATACCCAACTTTCTCTCTTCTCCCATCCCTTTCAACAAAGGATGCAGGCAGTAGCATGAGGCATGCTGGCAGTGCGTGACAGCCCTCCATCCCATCCACTGCCCACAGGAACACCTACGTGCCCCTCCATCTCCTCAACAAGCACGAGTTTAGCAACAGCAATTCATCATTGGGAGAAACATTAATATTTTACCTTAGTTACCAAGTGCACCCGTTCAAACTTTTATCTAAAACATTCTTTATCATCTTTTCATTAAGTTCTCAAGAGCTAATGGTTTCTGAGTTCCCGGGGTAAGGATGATGTTCTGAATAATGAAAGCTCATTATTTCTCCACAGAATGCTTGTTAATTCAAATGATGATATTAAAACTATAGTAGCCTTTAGCGCTGGGGTGATTTCTAGCATACTTTATCATGTATCAATATATACTCTGTTTGTCAAAACTGCCCAGGGCTGGGGCTGACATTCTCTCTGGAGGAGTCTAGTGCTTCAAGAGGCACTGAATACACCAAGGTGACAACTTGCAGAGTTTGCGCCTCTAGGAAATGGAAAGATGAAACTTGAAGTGCCATTGTCCCCCTTGATTTCCTTATTAGTATTCATAAAGAGACAGTATCCTCCTCTTTTTCAAGTCCTCACAGGCCTTTCTTTTGAATGAAATAAAAGGCGCACGCACACACAAAAAAATACACATGCACAAGTTTTACATATAAAACATACCCCTTTGCTGCAATTTAAGCAATCCAAAATGTGTTTCTGGAGTTACAGGTAGGCATGTCTATTGCTTATCCACAATCAAATATTAAAAAAAAAAAGTACCCATTAAAGACGGGGCAAAGCCATTTTTTGCACCCTATTGTTTTTTGCATCTGCCTTTTTCACCCTCCTATCTCTCCATATAGCCAGACTGTATTACCCAGCAGCTTAGCTGGAAGCTCCCTGGCATCACGGCCCATTTTTCAGCTTTGATCACAAAACTACCGTAAACATTGTCAAGGCCTCATTCTCCCACCATTGTGGCCCCTCCAAGAAAGGAAAAAAAAATAACAAAACCGGGGGGAGGGAATAAAAAATTAAGGAAAAAACTCCATCCATATGGAATCCCTTAGTGAATGTTAAAAATAGAACTGCAATGAAAAGGCCAACTAGAGTGGTCAAGAGGCATGTTTCTTCAAATAACATTACATTTCCTGCACAAGGACTCCTTCTCCCACCTCCTACAGCCTGCATAAATATGCACACCCTTATCCGACCACAAATTGTATCATCACCTCCCATCAGGTCTTTTGCAATAGCAAGCCCTGGCACAGAGGGGGAAGGAAGATGCTCAGACTCCAAACTGGTCTCCAATCCCTCATCAGCATCCCTTGTTTCTCTGAATGCTCAACAAGGTAAAAATTGAGGATTTGTTATTGAGCAAGCCCCTCCTGCTTCCACCCCAATCCCTCAGCTCCTTCTCCTGCAGTCTCCCAGAAGGAAATGTAATTCTGAGCATCACAGCAGCCCTGCTGGCTGCTGGGAACAGCCAGGTCAGCATTCACGTGTGCTACAACACACGGCTCCGCACCGTCCTCACGTAATTATCTCTCTCCTGAAAGATTTGTTGGACTTTTGCCCACAGGCAAAAATAATAAGAATATGGTAAACTTTTTCCAGCTTCCCCTACTGGCCTATCCTTAGAGTAGGAATTAAATATTAATGTGCTTTAAACCACCTAACTGGCTGATATTTTTCAGTTTTGCACAGAGGTGAGACTGAATTGCAAGTTTATTTATGCTGCCTCCCATTCTTAAGCAGAAAATACATGTGAAAAATGCATTTTCAGCCCCGTTGCACAGGCTTACAGGAAGAGAAGGACAACCATGCGATTTCAGCATTCCTGTTCACCTGGGGGCATGCTGTCATCTCGAACATGTCCCAGCAGTGTTGGTCTCCTCTGGAGAGCCCCAAGGCTGACACAATGCTCAGCCCATGGACACTGCTCCTGCCTTCCAGAGGTGGCTCTCCAGGAGCCCCACACCAAGCTATAGGTCTGGCTGTTAATGCAGATTTTTCACTGTGCTTAAGGCCCCGGTTATGCCAGAGTCCAAACCAACTTAATGAGAGAAGGGGCAGAAGCAGTTATTGCTGCATAGGTCCCTCAGCCACAACAGGGATGTTTGCCCACAATATCGGGATAGTGCTCCTGGAGGAATCGTGCTGTGGAAGTGACTCTGGCAGAGGCAAGGGCAGTGGCACAGGGACAGGACAGCATGGCCATACAATTACAGTTTATGCACTGAAGAGAAGGAGAAGACCAGCAGAGCCTGGCCCTGGAAGCCCCAACCTCTCCTCAAACCAACATTCATAAGGTAAAACCCACAGCAAGGCCCATAGCTGTGCCAATGTAGAGGTATTTTCAAACACGTTGTCACCCCCTCCTGCAGCCTGTGTGTGCACCTGTGACTGGAACCAGAAGCAGAGCCTGGGGGCTCCAGGGGGGGACTGCACACCGTTGTGAAATGTGCTTATCTGCAGAAGATGAATTGCGAAAGAAAAATAATTGTGTTTCGTGCCTTCTGATGGTTTTAAAGAACCCATCAGTACTGGGCAGTGCTTGTTTCACCACTTTACGGCAGAAACAGATTTTTCAGTGCAATGTTTGTATGGAAAAAAAAAAAAAAAGCTTGGTTCTTTCATTGATTTTACTCTATTTTAATGACATCCTTACCATGCAAAGTCCAATTGACTGGCAGAAATATGCCTGATGAGAACAGAGGTAGTGAGAGGGAATAAACCCACATATGCCTCTCAAGCTGTTCCTGCTGTACCTTTCAGTTGGATCTACAGAGCCGCACAAAAGTTGTGAAACACACAGGCTAAACTATTAGTTATTTAGTTCTGTGATAAAGGATACAAACCTGCAGGCACACATTTGGGCAATTGTCTGTGCATTAGCAGGGATGCTCTATGCTTTTCACACACAAACATTCATAGAACATTCCTGTCAGACAATTTTTTTCCCAGCAAATGTCAATGAAGCAGCCTTTTTTCTCTGCAGGGCTGGGAAATACATTTTTCTGTCTTCCACAAAGATTTGGAATTAAGGATTCTGACATGCTCAGATTTTTTAGCCAAAAGATATTGAATTTAAGTGGAACATAACATTCCAGCTTTTGTCCTGAATCTGAACTGCTTCTTCCACTAGCTCCAGACACACTTCCATTCCTTATAAAGTACCCCAAAAATAACAAAAAAATTAAAAACCCGCAAAACCAAAGAAAACTTATCACAAAGTCTTCAGACATTTTTAACATTTAATCCTAAAAAATTTGAACTTAAAAAAAAAAAAAAGGACAAGTGCTGTTGACAGAGTGCAACACTGAAAACGCTCTACTTATGAATCAAGCTAAGGTGGTTCCAACCACCCCCTTTAGTTTCGGGGTTGAGTCTATATCTATTAACTCCTCTTGACAAACCTGGCATGCTTGCAATATCAGAAGGGAGTGAAAAGAGGATGTGGATAGTAGAGGGGTGAAGAAACTGTTTCCCAGAAGTTGTGTGGTCAGCACCCTTACTAAACCAAACCTGAGATCTAGACTTTACTGAACTACCCTGAAGTCCTGAGCTTCCAAAACCTCTTTTTTTTTTTTTTTTGACGAAGATTGGCTAAGTGAAAATCATTTGCAAGCGAAGGTTTGTCAAGAGCAAGGCCCTAAGTAGTTCCATGCTCATTTCAGAGGGTGACAATTTGCAGGACAGAATCCAGTGCAGGTTTCCTTTGTGCATTGGCATGCCCAGAACCACGACAAAGGAAGATGTCTCGAAAAGCAGAGCCCAGAGAATCCACCAGCATTGCCCACACAACGTCACAGTGAGGAGGAGATTACATAACTTGACTAGTTTCTGGTGTAATTATTTTGAAAGTGGCTTTTGCAGTGACTACTGCAGCACTTCCGATGCCAATTATTTTAGGTAACTACAAGTCACTCAGTCAAGGAAAAGATTTAGGAGAAACAAGAGTGGAAAATGAAATTTATTCATAAATATTTTTTGCACTGGTAAATTAAAGCAATTCATCACCAGAATTAGAACTGTATTTTGTGCAACTCAAAATTCCCAAATTCAGAAGATGCCAGCACCTTGCAAGTCAAGGAAAAAAAAAAACCACCACACGAAATGCCCCAGGACACAATAAAAATCCAGAAAATTGGCAATAGCACCCTGAGAAATTTGCTGGAGAAGCAGGGACATTGGAAGTACCAAATTTGACAACATAAATGGAAGAAAAATAAAAGTAAAATTTAAAGTCTTCCTAAAGAAAGACACACTCGGCCAACAGCTCCATG
This sequence comes from Agelaius tricolor, assembly GCF_023055355.1. Taxonomy (NCBI): domain Eukaryota; kingdom Metazoa; phylum Chordata; class Aves; order Passeriformes; family Icteridae; genus Agelaius; species Agelaius tricolor. The sequence goes on along the minus strand of NW_027269262.1, from coordinate 8,678,819 downwards.
ATCACCGCCTGAAACAATGCTTGGTGAGTGACTGATAACCCTGCAACACTGCATGGAGAGAAAAGCAGGTGTTTCTGCAGATGGCCAGGACAGCCAGCCCAGGCTCCCAGCTCCATGTCTGTACCCTTCCCAAAGATTAGGAGCACCAAGAGGCAGGTCTGTCACAGCCCCTTTCACGACAACCCTCGGCTCCTCCGCTGCAGCGCACGCTGGACCAGTGAAACTGGTTCTACACACCCTGAGAAAAAATGACAGCTTCTCCTTGCAAGCTGCACCAACTATAAAGCGTGGAAGAGGCTTCCATGCATGCCCAAACATGCCTCTTTCCAAACGCCTGCACACCCAGCGCGGCAGGGCAGGAGCTTCGAGGAGCACTCCTGGCTGCTCTGTGGCTCAGCTCGGTGTGCAGCCCCTGCAGGTCACAGTCCTGTACCCAGCCCAGTGGCCTCCTTGTGCATCCCTGCCCTGCCTTTCCTCCTCCAGCTCCTCCTTCTCTTGGAGCATTGGCCTCACTCTGCAAATGGGAGCAAAGGGTCCAAAGCATGGCAAGGGGCCAGTCTTGCGTTGCCCTGAGGTAAAAGGAGCCAACTGTTTTTTCCTTGAACATGCTCCAAATTTCACACCTTTTTTCCCCACAAGTGTGGGAAACAAGCAGCAACCCTTTGTACAAAAGCGTATTTTCACACGTGCAGATAAGGCATATTAATGAACACTGTGCTGCTCTCCCATGTCCTCCCCAAAGCTGAACCTTAAACACCTTTGAGAGCCCAACTAGGAAAAAAAAAAAAAAAAAAGAACAAACCAAACAATAACCCAGGTCTTAAATTGCTGAAAACACCATTCCAACACATTCTGCCCTATACCAAAATCCTGCAATTCCTTTTAGGCCTCCACAAACCACAGCAGCCAGAATTACACAGGCACCAGACCAAGAGCAAGTGTGCTGGCTGCAGAATCTCTATTGGCACCACTGAACCAGAGCACATGGCAGTAAAGCCGCTGTGCAGCCCAGAAGCCAGGTCAGTTACCTCTATTCCCACTTCACATTTCAAGTCCAGGCAGGACAGGGAAAAAGAAAAAAAAGAAAAAAAAAAAACAACAGAGGGAAAAAAAAAAGAAAAAATTCCTACCCTCTGCTCTACCAGATGTCACCTCCATCCACAGTGGAACACCACCCGGGTCTTTTGCAAGCATGTGAAGCTAAAACACTGCTTTGGGCTGGGAAGCACAGAAGAAAGGGGAAATGCATTAATATATACACAGTAAGGATGACTAGACAAAGATATAACATCACTTTACCACAAGGAAAAAGAAAAGAAAAATAAAACAAAGCACCCATGCTGGCAAGCCACCCCAAGCTGAACAAACAAACTTCATGGCTCAGTTAACCTTTCCAGAAGTACTGGTCTCAAGTCAGAACTTTATTTGAAAGACTTTCTTAAAAAATTAAAGACAAACAAATGGTATAAGGCAGAGAGGAGCAATCCTTGAAAGCCGCAAGGTTTGGGGCCTTAGGCTATTTCTCAATATCCCTCAAAAGTTCCAGGCATTTTGCCAGCACAAAAATCTACCTTCTGGTGCATCTTCATTCAACTTTGCTTACATCCAACCTTACACTTTAACAGTCCTTTGGCTGCTATAGTTCTCATTTAAATATCAGGGGAAAGCCTCCTCCCTAACTTCTGATAGCCATGTTTCCATGAGATTTTGTTTTCTCTCCAGTTATCAATGTCAACAGGGAAAAAAATCAGATCATTCACACACTTCATAGAGAATTTGTTTTTATAAGTCTTCTAAACTCAAAATAAATAAGAGAGGAAACAGTAGCCTCTTTCAAGGGTAGTGAGTGCTTTGAGATTTTTAAATGAAAATGGAAAGCTGTAACTACAACAGGGGAAAAAAAATCCCAAATAACAACACGTACATGGATTTGCCCACCCCTCCCCTGCAGTACACAGCATGTGAGCCAGTATAATCTCCTGATGTGAAACATTAGCAAGACCAGACTGCTGAGAGATTTACATGGATGTGGCCACAGTATAAGGAATAAAGAAAATATCTATGGCTAATAAATATCAGAATGGTAAAATCAGAGTAGGGAGTGAGAAGGCACCCAAAGCAGCAGCTCTTTCCAGCTGAGCAAATTAAGTTGAGTAACTGACCAAACTTTGCCAGAGGTTAAGGGGAAACCTACAGCAAGCAATACCAGGACTCAGATAATAAAAGCCCATTTTGTGTAAAATTTCCACAGAGATTTCCAGTAATTACTTGGAGGGGCAGGAGGGTTATCTTTAAATAAGAAGCAAAGATTGGGCCAAACTTGTCAACTTATAAAATTCAGCACAAGATTTTTCACAGAAAAGTTGTTCTTCAGGAGCTTTTTTTGTGATTTGGGTTTAATATGTAGGATCAAATATGGGGATTTTTATGTAAAGACTGAAAATGTTGTTTTCCTTTTAAATCCAATTAACTTTTCAGTTCTATAATATATTGAAGTTATATCTCTGAAGAAAAAGCAAATGAGAAGTGACATCCAAATGAAGGAAAAGCAGTTCAGTACAAGCATCAAGCAAAATCCACCCTGCTTCAAGAAAATTTTATTCATGGCTCATATGAGTTGAAATCAAGAAGAGGCAACTGGGAAGCCAGTTGTGATCATATGGACCACTGAAAATTACTCAAGTAAGTAAATTCTTCAAAGATGGTAAGGAAAGTAGTTGGTCAATGGTTAACAAGTAAGATGAGAAAAGCAGAAGGATGGGTAGTTCAGGAGTTAGAAGCTCTCTAAGAGCAAACAAAAGCAAAAGTAATTGCAAAATGGAGATTGCAGCCCCAGGGGCCATTTTAAAGCTGATGGGATTGAGGTGATATCATTCATTTACATTGATGCATTTTCTACAGTTTGTGGAAGAGATGGGAACTGCAGAAGATATGTAGGGCTCTTACAGAAACTATTTGTGCTTATGGTTTATGACAAAGAGCTGTGTCACCACTCTCTAAGGACATATGTATAACCAGCACAAGAAGAGTCACAAGAAGTGTGTTTAGCAAACCTAGCGTATATTCAGAACAATTCGAATTTCCAGACCGTTGGAATACTGAGAAGCTAAAGATTAAAGTGGGAGATCAGGATTTTCCAAGCTGATTAGACATTCAGAAATGTCAGATGTCTCTTTCAAAGCACCTGAGCAGGTAAAGCATGTAATCCTCACTGAAGTCAACAGAGCAAGGTGCCTGGCCCCAAGGCAGTTTAGCAATGTTCTCAGGCACCCATTCCAGCCAGAAAGACCTACATCACCTGCAGATCTGGCTCTGGGTGCTGCAGATTGGAAAGAGAGGACACTCTCTTATGTGTCTACCTTCAGCTAAGAGCATTTGGGAAAAAAGCTCTGGCAGGTCTGATAAATAGAGACTACAGACCAAACAAGTGTAGGAGATCCCCAGACAGATTGAGGTTTTTTTCTCTCCCGGGAAGAAAAGGCTTCTACAAGGCTGGAGGGGACCATGAGCCCCTTCCACCTTGTGCAGCCTCATCCCAGGTCACTGGGCTCCAGGCAGCAGCCCCAGCAGAGGCACCACCCTCACCCACTGCCTGCCTTTTACCATGGCTCTCATAATTGCCCTGCAAGAGGTGCCAGATTGCAGATAATGGCTCCTCTGAATTCAGGTGGCATACGTGCAGTCCAACGAGCCAGGTTTCTCTGGAGCTGTCGGGGCCTGATTTTTTGGGAAGGTTACGTAAGTACACGCTCAAGGAGCACCTACGCAGCACAGGAGCTGGCCAACCCCTTCCTCCTCCCTCTGCCTGCTGCAACATATCAGGCCCACCTGTGGCCTGGAGAGCACCTTCCCAACCTTTACACAAAGCTTGGCTTGATTTCCACACTGCTTTCAGCCTTGCATGGAGCTGCAGAGGACAAAAAGCAGTGAGCACATTTGTAGTAAGTGCTGCAGAGTGACCAGACCCTAGGCAGCACCATCTGTCTGTGCAAATGTTCTCTTTTGAAGATATCAGTCCAGCTGTGATAATCCTTATATTAAATATGTATAGCATATAAACACTCCCTTGAATATTGCTCTTTATCTTTACATGGTTTTCCTGTCTTCTCTACATTACTCTGCACTCCAACCTGTAGCAGCAGTGAATATCTCCAGAATCCTGCTCTTTCCCCCATTTTCCATAGTCATTTCCATGCTGCCATGAATGAAGCAATTCAAAAGTTCTGCTGCTAAGGTCTAATTATGGTGCCTTAGATAAGGTCTGAACAAATTTTCCAGTGTAATAAATAACCAAAACTAGATGAAACAGCTGCATCCCCGCATTTTTCCTGTATTATAATACAGTTTGAATCACAGCCCAATTCTGAGGCAGAGAAAAGCTGATCCAATACAACCAACTGGAAAGATAGCAAAGCATACGGTGTCTATCAAGTGATTAATTTTCAACATTAAGTTTTAAGCATTAATTTCGACTACTTTGGAAGGAAGAAGCAAGTAACTGCCAAGATTAGTTAATTTTTGTTTTTAATAACTCCCTTTTTTTTTCCTTAAATTGCTTCTCCTGGAGTAAATAAACAACTTTGTAATCTCAATTTAAAAAAAAATGTACTCTCATCTAAAATTTTATTAGAAACTGCACAAGCTGGAAAGCCCCCAAGTCAGGGATTTAAACTGAAGTGGAACCAATACCTAAACAATAAAATGACAGCAGTACAGAAGTTGCAGAGATAAAGTTGAAATTCTAAACAACAGTTATAGTTTCTAAGCCCCAGACATAATTCCTCACAGCAAGAGGGAAAAAGGCAAGTTGAAAAATAGCAAAATGCAACTTGTCAAATGCAAAATAAAAACTTCCCCTAGCTGCTGTTTCTGTATGCTGGGAGCATAAAAATAATATATGAACAGGGAATGTGACAACCAAAGATGGCCTCTATGATTGTTAGAGCTAAGAAAACATTTACTTCTGTGCTTTGTTCAGAAGTACTGCTGAGTTTACAAGGTGTGTCGATGCAACCCCAGTCAAAGCATAATAGTGTTTTCTTTAAAAACCCAATTAATTTGTTTTTCAAGCCAGTCCATTACATGAAGTCAATTCAACCCTGTTTTGCTCCGGACAGTCTCCCAAAACGCAACAATTCTATTTTAAAAAACAGTCTAATTTAAAAAGAAACAAAATTAACACCAGACCAGATCAGACTTTGACAACTCTATTGGTAAATTCAAGTGTAATGGTTTTTACTTCCATAAGGAGAGAAAAAGAGACCTAATACCAGGGAGGCATATCTCAGTGTATGATGCAGTGTCATGCAGCTAGGTGTCCCATGCATGCATGTAGTTTCCTTTCACTATGGAAAAGCAACTGCATGCTTCAAGACAGACCTTTTCCAGCTTGGCCACCACCATTCTGGTGAATACAGCAAAATGGATTTTCCTCCCACCTAGCTGACATTTAGGGAGCTATTCTGTTGTATTCACAGTGCCCAGATATTTCTCCAAGAGACATCCAGTTCACTGAGATCTTCCACGGCATTTCAGACTAAGGTCCATTTTGAACAGAGTTTCAAAAGAAATTTATTTGCTGGTTTGCTTGACAAATCAGTACATGCAACTTGGTTACAAAGAGCCTGAACGTCTCTTGTTGCTTCTGTTGGAATCCAGAAGATAATCCTTTGACAAGGACTTTGTGACCAAGCACTTAACCTATAAACAGTTCTGTGGGCTAACATTTAGTAAGTTAACATTCATTGCTACTTCAAATTACTCCTGAAAAAAAAAAAAATCTTGAGAGGTTTTATGAATATAAGTGCATGATATTAAAAAAGTTACCAGAGAAGCAAAAGTTATTCTGATACTGAAAATGACTCAAATGTCTCAGGTTGCTAGAAACAGACTCTTGACAGAAGAAGTCAGTAGCGCTGCTTTACCAGTCAGGCCACATCTGAGTCCTTTATTCCAGATATTTTCATACATGACAAAAGGGCATCAGAAAATTAAAATCTTATTGCAGAAGATAAGCAAATGAGCTGAATTTCAGTGGCCTGCTATCTACAAGATCTACAGCTTACTGATCTTAAACTGCATTCACTTTCTTGTCCACTATTACAATATTGTTGATCAACCTCCATTTCAGGACTTTCAGGTGACTACCACTTCATTCATTAAATAATTACAGTTAATAACCAACCACTCTGGGAGTCCAAATAGCACCATGTATCTCCAGGAGCCTCAGTGCTTGTGAAATGACATGTAGAGCCCTACATCTCTATTAAACTGCTGCTGCACCTCAGCAAGTGATCAAAGTGAAGAATGTCTTAACCAGCAGACATGACCATAAAATACCAGCAGATCCCAAATGGCATCACAGGGGAGGCCCAAGCAGTTCTACTACTACTCACTACTTCAGTTTTACAACTCTTTCTAAGAGACAAACCTGCTTCAGGAAAGTGAACTGTGTTGCACGCAGTAAATTTACTGCCCTTTAAACACCCATTTCCAAATTAATTGTCTAGTGCTAAATGCCACTCAAGCTCTGCTGACATTCTTTATCCACCCAAGCCACGGCTTTCTGAGGTTTATAAAGCTAACAGAATAATTTGATTGACTTCCTGCCTATTAATTCAGGGGGCTATACATTATTCAAATTACTTGAATAGATGAAAGCATTTACTTTATTCTAAATTTCACTCCCATTGCTCTGATGAGACAAGTTCCCTCCATATAACATTTTAACTTAATTTTCTGTTGCCACTAAAAGATACTTCCAGAGTTACTGCGCTATTTCAAATTCACAGAAACTCAGAAGACATTGCAAGGTTGGGGGATTTTTGCTTTTTCAGTCTGAAGCTCAATAAATGCTGAACTTCATTCAGTTCAGTTATATTTAAGCATTTCAAAACTTCTGTGATTTTGCATTCCCTCCTTGCAGAGCAATAAAAGTCCATTAGACTCCCCTCCTGAATGTTTTGTGAGTGCTCTTTATATGAAATCATATCAGACAACTGTACCTTGGCTTATAAAAAAATGCTGACACCTATATATTATTTAAGTTTATTATTATTATTATTATTCATGCTAGGACAAATAGCAGGCTTCAAGCCCTTCCTGCTGGAAGGCAGCTCAACACATATAGCTGTCCCAGGCTTGCAAAGTGCCCAAACACAAATAAAACTAAATCACATTTCATGGACCCCATTGGGTTCTTCCACGCAGGACTCAAAGGCTGTGAGGTGGTGTCAGTTTTTGGAAGAGGTGGGGAAATACTGAGAACAGATGATTGCAGGGCTCAGCCAAGACCCCTCCAACACAAGTACCTCTAGGCTTAGAGGGCAACAATTTTCAAAGCTCCCAAAACACCTCAAAAACCATTCACAGAACAGTAAGATTAGTTATTAAACATCCCAAAATATCAGGTATTTAAACACGCCTTTGGCACTTCAGTTCTCTTGTGAATTGTTTGGGGATGAAGACACATCAGTATTATTTGTAGAGCTCTGTGCTCTTCAGCACTTTCAGACAGATTCAATCCCTTGGTCTCTGTCACTGCAGCATCCAGAGGAAATTACAGTCCAGAACAGATTTTTGAAACTAGACAAGTCTCTGAGCATTATGATCAACAGGCTGCTACAATGTACAATTATCTTTGTTTCTCTAGGCCTAAGAATCAAAATCAACTTCACCTAACCAGTGTAGTCTCACTGATAGATAATTGAGGCGGTGATAACCATCAGGTCCTTTGCCTGGAGAATCAGTGGTTAGCTTGCGCACATCAAGAGACTGATTTAAAAATCAATTAAAACTCTGACATGGGGCAGTTTTCTCTCAAGGGATTTCAAACCTGCAAAAGCTGGTGATAGGGATGCCACAGAACAAAGAGCGGGCTGTAGGGTGCTGGGGTCTGCAACAGGCACACATCAAGGGATGCACATGGCATTTTGAACAGTTCATGTATTAAACTGAAGGTTCTTAGGCTTCAGTGGCTGAACTGGACACAAGCAAGGTATCCTTACCACAGGCTCCCTTAAGTACAGATGATTTTATGTAAGGATAATGAATGCAGCTTTCTAAAGCTCCAAAAAATCTATGTCCACTTTAAATTAATGTTTTCATTAAAAAACACTTTGCTAATAATTAGTTGATAAACAGTTTGCCATAAAAAGCCAGGCACTTGAAGATACTTGTGGCTCAAAAAGGAGCATCATGGTATTTCTGCAATTTCATCTCTTTCGTCAGTGACATCTAGCAAACAAAGCCTAGCTTATGTGGGACAAATTACACCAAAACATAAAACCTTCTCAGGAGAAGAACTATAAGACAGAGACAAATAAAAGGAGATGCTAATATACCCTGCAGCATAATCAAAGGAAGAAAGATAATATGAAAAGTAAACTGAATGATAGAAGGATGAGTAAGGATGAGAAATGCAGCAGACAGTAAAATCATACATAAAGCACAGTCAGGGAGGGACGGTAGCACCTGTAACATAGAAATTCTTTGGTAGTCCTGGACGGAAACTTCTTCAGCCTTTCTGTCCCAGAACTATACGACACACCTGATCTGCTCAGACCTGAAGCTGACCTGTGATAGGAGGTATCAGCTCAAATACCAGACTCCACAGGTATCTCATAGCAGAATGCTGAGCATCATTTGTGTTAAACTACAAACATTTTATAACCAAACTTCCTCTAAAGAAATTACTGCTTTTCATGGCTGCAGCCATCACACCTACCAGGCTTATCTAGCAACTTCTGGGTAATATTATACTGAAAAATATGTTTCATTCAAGTGTCTAGTCAATAAGAGAATTTAGATCATGCTACTTAAAATTAAAGAGAAAAAAAACCTTAAAAGTAAGTGGTTAGAGTAACTCCACAGCCTTAGAGGCAGTCAGAAGTGGTAAAGCTGGTCACATTTAAATTTTTACACATACATGTTTCCATACAAGAGGATAGATAACCTGGGGCATGCCTACACACGTATCCTTTTAAAGTGCAGTGTATTGCGCAGAAGAGCCAAAATTAACGAGACCATCTTAACTCTTCCTCACTTTTTTTGTGTCCTAAATAACACCTTCCAAAAGATTTCCTTTTAGCACCTTCACTAGGCAAAATGCAGGTTGCAGCATGCCTTGTCTGGAACAATACAGGCACAGCTCAGCCTAACATTGTGTAGGGTATTTGGTAGAGAAACAGGCTGCAGCTTCTAGAAAAGGAAGAGAAACTTCTACATTTCCTGGCAAGATTTTCCTATCCAGAAAGCAGTTTCACTTCATCCTTGCATGCATCTGTTATGACTGAATCCCTCTTGCCACAAGAAAGACGGGAAGAAACCAGTAGAGAAAGACCAAATATGAGGAAGCTTCCCAGCTACCTGAATTTCTCTTCTGTCCCTGATGTAACTTCTGGCTTTATGCAAGTGCTACTTCCAGTTAGATTGGATTATTTCCCTTCCCCCAGTGCTGCTTTGGTTTGGCTAGGAGACTAAAAATCCACTATTAACACAGCTTTAGTCATTAATCAAGGTAACCCTTTTTCTGCTTTCCAAAGTTTCTCATGTTCTTATCTTTGCATAATTAAGCATTTGCATTTCAGAAGAGCATCACCTGAGGGAGTGGGGGCAGATTTTGAAAGGTTTGGGATTTTTTCCCCCCCTTAAGTTTCAAGTTAAAAAAAAAAACAAGGAGAAAAAAAAAATCCAACTTTGAAAGGGGATGAAGTTAAATTACCAAAGCCTTAGGGCAGAGTAACTTAAAGACTGATAATGGGTAAGTTTCTCCCATTCACCACAGAAACTAACTTTTCACATGACAGGAAATCAACAAGCAATAGAGTCATAATATTTTGTTCTTATGTAGAAGCATCTTATCAAAAGACACCAAACTGCCTCCTAAGCTTTTTTTTTTTTTTTTTTTTTGATAACTTTCCAAGGCAGAGACAACTGTAGATTTTCTGAACATCTGTGCTGGAAAACGCCACCTCATCAGATCTGGCCACTTCCATAAGAAGTTACAAGTTTGAGCAAATTCTGCCCAGTCACAGTCATGGTCTTAGCAGAGCCCTCTTTTCTGGGGCAGGATGCTCCATGGGCAGGTGTTTTGGGCTGCTAGAGGCTCAGGGAACTTTATCTGCCAGGTCTTACTTTAACCAGGGATTATTTTACAACCCGAAGTCTCTTAAAGTCCCCAGAGGCAGTGCAGTAACACCCTGCATGCCACTAAAGCCAGGAACAGCACTGAGCTTTTGGCAGTACCCAAATCATGACCAGAATAAAGCAGCACAAGCAGCCCAGTGAGCCAATTACCTCATCTGTATATTTTGCACAAGTGTTACGATCACATTGTTTCTAAAAAAAATTTGCTGCTTAAGGCTGTACTTGTTTCTTCCCACAGGAGAATCATTCTTAATGTAAAATTAGTTTATTCTACAAAAGCACTTTTATACTCACTCTTTCCATGGACCAATAAGAAATTATTTTACTTATAGAAGGAAGAGGAATTCAAGTAGAACATTTAGGAAAGCAGGGAACAAATACTGCAACAGTTGTCTAATGGTCCCATACTATCACTATCCTGAAAAAGTCAAAATCAAAAAACCTGCTTCCAAACACTAGCCACAGAAATCCACTCTCAAAGATGCAGCTAATTTTTCATGGTATATTTGTTATTTTAGGCTTGATTTTCATGGAGGAAAGTAATGTCTTTCCTGCTGGTGTTACTGGTGGTAGAAACATAATTTATTGTAAACATCTACAGAATCAAGATAACAATTCACCTGTAAAAACCTGACTGCTGGGACTAAGAAAGTGTTCAAAGGCATTGAAGAGAATCAAAAGTAGTTAGCAAGACAATGAACCACCTTTCTTTTTTTTCTCCCCACAAGTTGCAGACTATTAGAAAAGCATTATGGCAACACTTTGATCCTACCAGTTAATTTGAGGCAGCCCAGCATAGAGGTTGTGTCCATGAGACTTGGCTCCCAGTACTGCCAAGATTTCCCTTGAATTGGAAGGAGAGATTTCTCTCAACAAAAGCAAGAGCAGAAGCACACCAGGGCAGCAAGAGAAGCATTTTACAGCTCAAACAGACATACAGTAACTTAGTCCAACTTTGTCCATACAACTCTTCTGACAGTACCTCACTATGGATACTGAAACCCAGATCAACCCCAACATAAACCCTTCTCAATGCACAAATCAGTTGGTGTCCCAGCCCCACAGGTCAGAGGGCTGGGATGTAGCCTCTATCAGCTTGGGTTAACCATGCAATACTCCTGATCCAACTAATACAAGCAAGCAATAACAAATTCCACTACACCAAACCTTCTCTCTACTGACCCAATCAGGAGACATTGCAATTTAAATCCTGGAATTCTGATGCTGCCTGTACCAGCACCTTCTAAAAGAAAACCATCAAGAGAGATCATCTTCTCTCTGATCCACAACAATTTACTCATTTACTCACAACTTCCTTGCTGCATTTTCCAATTTCTAGAGAACTACTTACTGGGACTTTCTTTCTTAGCTCACCTAAACTTCAGAAAGTTCAGGAAATGGAAAAAAAAAAAAAAAAAAAAACAACAAAGTCTGAGCCGGTTTGCATTTGTTTTGAAGACAGTTTAAAAAAAAACCAACACACAAAAATTTTCAGAACATCCCAAGCACCATTACTGCCTCTATTTCCTCTAAAGTTTGCAGGAACTGATTCAATTTGGTTTTCATTCTACATCTTGCAGCACTTAGGCTATGCTTTTATTCAGAAATAAAATTTACTGAGCATTGGAAGATTAGGAAAAAGCAAGATGTGCTTAACACTTGCTGCACTTTATTGAAAATGTAGAACAAGCAAGGCTTAGCTTAGCTCTAAAACTAATAAATACTTTAGCTGTTTTGTGTTATGGGTAGTGTTCAGTGGCTTGCATGACTAATTAAACAATCTTGAGTTTGCTTTGAAGGCTAAGCCATCCTTAATGGCTTTAAATTACATTCTATCAAGCTAAGCTCAGAATTAAAATCCTCATCTGTAATAAGGAATTCCACTGTGTATAAATGCTAGTAGAGAGCTGTATTGGAAAGTTTAATAATCTGGATGGTTTCTGGCCCTCACAGCAAAAGGAGAAATCCTGTTGTTCTCATAGCATTGAGAGGTGAAGCTCCTCAGGGAAGGTACAGAAAGAAAAGTGGTTTGGGTGGAGTTTTGCATAAGATGGTAACTCAAGGAGGAGACCAAGGTGTAAGTGGGGGTGGGGAGCAAAGGCAGATGGTCAGGGAGGAGAGCTGTGAGAAAAAAATGTAGTGGTTGTTCTTGTTATGTGATCCTATCTATTGCCAGCACCAGGGAAGCCCAACTCTAATCCATTGCTACCCAGCACTGGAAGAAGTCACCAGCACATCCTACATTCATTTTCATAAACAAATTATTTGAGATCACAGCTCCTCCTCTGTATGCAAGACTCAGGTGTTCATTCTCTCCAAGCAAGTGCACCAACAGCAGTATTTTTTCCATCTACAAACACTCAAGAGTCACCCCTTAGCACACAGGGAGCCACTACCCAGGTTGCAGAGCACAGTTAGGCACAGACACACCACACAGAGCAAGAACAGCATTTTGCAGCGGAAGGTTTTGTGCCACAATCCCTGACGGTGCCTACAAGCCCTCTTTGTGGGAGGGGGAGAAAAGAGCTGTGGGCAGTAAAAACACATCCTGCAGCTCAGTCTGATCAGTGCCAGGAGCAGATGCCCCTCCCGTCAGCTCTCCCTCATGCCACTTCTCCAGGATGAAACACATAACCCACACCTGCTGCAACAAGTAGGTTGAGGACATTTTTCTGAGCAAGGCAGTTTGATCCCCAAGCCATCTGAAGTCAGTGGACTTCAGCCCAAAAGTGCAAATGTTTTGAGAAGCAAATTTTTTTTTTTTCCCATTCAAATAATCAACCCACGTTTTTCATTCATCCAGCAGGCCTGGGGCCAAGCCTGCCTTAAGGAAGGCATTACCCACCACTCATCCTTTTGGCTGCTCCCTGCAGCACATGTGGTGTGCTCAGTCCTTTTGAGTCACTGCCCATTAAACAATTGTTCCTCCTTCTCTTTCATTAAAACCATCCTCAAAATCCTGCCCAGCATCTCCCTGAAGTTAGCTTGATTTTTCTGTGGTGTCTGTATGCATGGAGGGGGAATCTTTTTTTCCACGATTACTTTCCCCACTGATCTGGTGGTTGAGAAATACCATGTTTTCACTGTTTGCCTTTACTTTTAGCTCTTCCACAAACGAAAATGTGAAGCCATCCCTGCCTTATCTGGCACAGCTCTGCCTTGTTTTCCTTCCCCACTTAACGGACTCATTCATGTGTAGGAGACTTCTGATCCCGGGTTTAGATATTCATCCCTATTTTACATAACCATAAGCAATGTACTTATGTAAACTACAGACAGGTCTTTGCCCCTGTGCACAACAAGCAAAGAGGTTTTAAGCCATCAACAAACAACTGCCCTCTGCTTCCAGGTGCCCCTTTGCAAAACATGCCATTGGCAGAGAGAGAGGGGGAAAAAAAAGAGGTGTCAATGTACAGTGAGCAAAGGCAAGAACCTCTGTGTAGGACCTGCCCCTGGTTTGCTTCTTGTGCTGACTGGCTGCTCCCTGACCAAGGACCAAGGCCACTCAACCCAGCACATACACAGCATCCTTGCTTCCAACCAGGCCCTCAGCTTCTGGCAGCTGCTGTAGGGCTGGGATGAGGCCATTCAGTCTCATACTGATGGAAAGGGGGGCAGAGAAGGTTGGTTGATTTAAAGCTTCTATTTAATAGCTTAGTGACTACTTAAGAGGGGAAGTTGGTTTCAGTGCCTCCCACATTCAAAGAAATTAAGGCTCACAGTTCCTGCTTCCAAAGCAGAGTCCCTGTTATCCCCAAAAATGCAAGAAACTGGCCCCAGAGAGCAAGGAATCCCTGAAGGGGCAACTTGCATCATTGGGTCACAGAAACGCCTTGGAAAACTGTTCCAGAGCTTTCCACTTCACAATATAAAATCCAATTAAGTAGGAATGGAGATTACCCAAAATAAAAATAAAATAAAAATATTCAGCATTGAATTCATTAAGCTAGTAACTTATTTTAACTACTGTAGCCACTGTAGCATACTAGTGTCCTGTATTTTTCCCATTATATTTTTCCCAGCTCCTCCCTTCAGGAGGAAGCATGCAGTTCCTTCACACACTGTCTGTGCAGCAACACCCATGCAGCCACTCAGCATAAGAAATTAAAGTTACTTACCACATGGCTTCAAATTTCCAGCAAGCCCACCTCTGAAGAACATCCTTGTGCTCCACCACAACACATTCCAGCACATGGCTGTGGGACAGCACTGAGATTTAAAGGCTCTGAATGGCTCATGGTCTTCTGTCCTCTCAGTTACTGCAAGAGTCTCTCCAGACAGTCAATAAGGTGGACTGTGTTTGCTTCCAAAAATGATTCATTCAGGATATTAGTGCACCCTAAAACCACCACAGAGGCCCGCTCTAGAGTTTAGCTCAATGCCACTCCAAGCCTCAAGAGGAAAAAGGCAACCCACGAAAGCAGGAGCATCACAAAGGGAAAAGGAAGTGGAAATGAGAGGGAGGGGAATAAAAGTCACTAAGTAGCCATAGGTTCTGCCATAACTACAGCATCTGATTGCAATGAATGTGAGGCAACTGTTCCTGTCACCTGGGATCCTCCACACACTCACCTGGGGAGGATCTCAGCTCAAATGCACTGGCCCCCTTCCATTCCTTACTGTCCAATTCATATTTAATCCCTTTAACACCAGGGCAGGTAGCTAAAGCTCTTGTAGCCCCTGAGCAGCGCTTTCTAAGAGAAATCAGCATGTTACCTTCCACTACACAGCAAGAAAAAGAAAGAGAAAATAAATGATGTTATTAGATGTGGATTTACTTAAGGAAAATATTGTTAGAATCTGAACAAACCCCTACAGTTCTGTACTGTGGATGGTGCAATAATGAAAAGTATTATTGGATATAAAGGAAAGTTATGACACTATAATGTAACACAGACAAGTGAGAAGATGTATCAGTCATTATCTAGAATACAGGGGACTCCTGTGGTTTCATTTTTCATTACTAATTTAATGTACTTACAATGCTATATGATAAAAAGTGAAAAGGAACAATAAGAAGTGAATGTCATCAGAACAAACCGGGATCTGCAGAATTCAGAGATTTCAATAAGTTACTTGAGGAAAAATGTCCAAGATCCCTCGAGATCTGAGTAATATCCATTAACATCCAATAAAATATCTAATAGCAGAAACAAAAGAAATGTGAAAACAAAGTTTTAATAAACACAAATTAGGAAATACATTTCTTTACGTATTATAGTTGTGCTATAGGAAATTATTTCATACAGAGAAAAAAATCATTTTAGCCAAGAAAGGATGCTTTGCAAATGTTAGCTCAGCAATCACACTCCTGTGATTCAATACAAACAGTTTATTCTGCATTCTCTCACGAAGCCTTATGAATCTCATGAATCCAAGACCCTTAGGGTCTTGCAGTATATTTTCTTGTAGCCATGTAAATGACAAATAGTCCTATGCAAGTAAAATGAACTTACACCACAGTAAAGTTGGCACGAGAGGATAATCACACCTTGCATTGTTTGCTGGGAAAACAATTACAAACACCCTCTGTGTGTCTTTCTGGGACAGATTCACCAGGCAGCAAACACAAGCCAAAGATACCTCAAGCTTGCTAGCTGAGCCCAGGTCAATCAGATTCCCAGGACTGGCTAGAATGTCCTGCCATAAGAGCCCATTTAGCCAAAAGTCAGCTAGTAGCAATACTTTAAAAAAAAGGCTGGGGGATAGAGCAAGGGAACCCTGACCAAGACCACCATGAAATTGAGCCATAAATTGTCTTACAAGTGTGTAGGACACTCAATATTTCTTTTGTCCCAAGTGAGAGTCACTGGGTATCATAAGTTTTTTTTAAAGTCTAAATTAAAGTTTGTGAACTTCTATTTTTGTGAATGTTTGGGCCTGTATCTCAGAGAATAATATAGTAAATACCAGTAAGTGTAGGTGAATTCACAGAGACCTTTCAGTGATACTTGGGTATCAAATGTTCCACTATGGTCTTCCAAATCTTAGCAATGAACAAGCATGTTGGAACATTGGCTCACAAAATCGAAAATTCAGAAATCCTCAACAAAAAACAGCATGTGACTAGGAAGAAAAGCTGCCTACTTGTACCTATGGAAACTGGCTGGGAAGAGACAGAAGATACTGTGTTAATACAAATGAAGAAAAAATCTATTTGGCTGCAAAATTATCCTCACCAGTAATATTTCCTTCAAAGTAGAAACTTTCCCACAGCTGTTTTGACCAGCTTGTGCTCCGTTGCAGTGTCTGTAAATTGTAATTAACGACTGAGGGCTTGGAGGAAATGAAGGATCTGACTAAAATTATGGAAAGGAATGGAGGGGGGTAGGTTTGAGGGGGTACTAATGGGGACGTGATCCAGCAATATTGAAAATAAACAGTAAAAATATTTTCAGATGTACTTTCTAATGGAACTGGCTTCTCTTTGTGTTACTCATACTCAGCAAAGAGTTCTTTCTTAATAAAAAGGAATTCTGGGAACGTTTCCCTAAATTACCTGTAGCAGAGGCAAAAGCCATTGTTTTCCTTGATATCTTTGGACTTATTATTTGCCACCAATTTATAATGTTGCATTTCACAGCATTTTGGGACACCTGAAGCTTGCAATATTCATGCCAGTAGATGCAAACCATCTGTCTCTTTTACAAAGAGTGAAGCTTTCACACAAAAACTCTCTCCCCCTCCTCTTTCTCACACACTAAGGTAAATTTTCACCACCTGAGTTTTGCTTCTTTTTCTTTTTTTTTTCTTTTCTCCTTTTATTTTTTTGGCTTTATGAGCTGTGTCATCTGTGACTGAATGCCATCAAGTATCACTTAAGCCTGTTTCCACAGTAAGAGAATATTGGAAATAAAAACTGCTCAAGGAATGCTTTCTGGTCCCCTTAGTAATGCAGAGCTTGATTTGCAGCTGTGGCAAACAGGAAAAATTCTGGCTGGAGTCCATGGGAGTTATGTTTGCTCAGCATCCCTGAAAAATCATATTTTGGGTATCTTGGGTTGAAACACACAAAGGGAGGCAGCCACCTATGTTTTTGAAAATCTAGCCTTATGTGCAGTTCAGATTGAAAATTTTCACTCTGGTCTCTTCACAAAAAAAAAAAAAAAAAAAAAAAAAAAAAAAAAAAAAAAAAAAAAAAAAAAAAAAAAAAAAAAAAAATTCTCCAGAGGGTTTTACAGTATCCTATCAGATGTTTGGTATGTAGGGAAGTTGAAGAAAAAAAAAAAAAATCACGAGTTACAATAGAATATTGGGTCCTTTAATTCTCTTGGAAATGCATGTGGAAAAGATAACATTAAATGAATCTCACTGGGCATTGCATATATTTGGTAAAATCTATTTTAAAGATGGATTTAATTGACAACCCTATCACTATTTTAAAAAGAATGAGAAACATATGAAACCAGACATTTCTGTTGAACTATTAAGTGTGAATTCATAGCTGGACATAGTGCCTGTGTGTGCACAGTTCATTAACTGCACAGCTATTTGGTCCAAGGCACTTACAGGCTCTTCTGTGAAAATTTGAAGAGAAGGAACCTATGAAATCTTTTGGATTTGCAAAGCAGTGAGCAGAGCTTTTAGCTTTTAGCCAACTGCTCAGGCTCAGACTAAACTCCCTAAAGTGTGTTTGTAGATCCCCACTAGGTGTGGAGAGAGAAGCTATTGATGTTCCTCTGGCAACATCTGTGGGACTTTTGGCATCACACAAAGCTTTCACCTGTGGGTGGAGGGCTAAAGCAGCTAACAGACAGCACACAGTAAGATGAGGCTCTTCTTTGTCACCCCAAAAAGGAAAAAAAAACCTGCAAAATTAACACCAGTGAAAAGTGAAGGATACAAAAGAATGACATGCTTTTAAGTCAGTAATTACCAAGTCCATGGTGTGTGTTTGGGCTGGGGGAGAGGTCTGTTTTGAGAGGAAAATATTGTGCTTTGCTTACTGTGCTAACTTCATCTCCCATGCAGCTCTGGCAAAGGTGCTATCCCACAGGAATTCCTGCTACTGGCAGTGCACTTTGTGCAGCAGGGGAATCCTGTGGCAGGACACAGAGAGCAGCAGTTTCACCTGGATGGCCACCCTCGCTCCAGGAACAAACACCAACCTCCACATGAAAAGCAGTGCAGGAGGAGCGGGCTGAACAAGGCACTGTCCCACCCTCCTTCCTGCCCCTTCCTCACAAAGTACATCACTGCAGAGCAAAAACTCTGTAACCAGTTGTCATGGTTTGATGCTGGTGCAATGCCAGTGCCCCCATGAAAATATATGCTCCCTGGTGTCTGCTGTGAGATGTGACCAGGAATAAGCAAAGCAGGCCTCCACTTAGAAATAAAGAAAAGAAAACTTAATTAACTAAACTACAACTCTAAGTAACAAGAAACACACATGGAAAATGAAAACTTTCCAAAAACATTTCCTCCTCCCCCCACCAAATTTCCAATATATCTATCCCCCAAATCACCAACTCTTGGTCCAGCACCACCCTTCAGACAATCAATCCTCAGTTCATCAAGAGGAGAGGAGTCCTTCTTGTGCCATGGGCTTCCCCTGGAAACACAGCTGAAGCCTCGTGTGTTTCCGTGTCACTCATGGCACCGCCCAGAGTACATCTGCCATCGTGACCTCTTCCTTTCATGTCCAGTGCTCTCACCACTGAACATGGACCAGAGCTGCTTCCAGGGTCGTCTTTTTTAAGAATGCTTTGTCCTGTTCCAAAAAGAGCACAGTCTCACCTTTGGGACACCTGTCCCCCGCAAATTTCACCCCCTGGGGCCAAGGGGTACCAACACTGAACCCTCTTGGCTCTGAGCCATTGCCTCCCCCTGGATGCAGTCTCTGTGTCACAGGAAACATGGTTCTGTCCATGGCTATAACAAGAAAAGTCCAGCTAAGGCCACTCCATCATCTCTTCCCACCTAAGATTCCTCTCTACTCTCCCGACATCTTTCACTTGCCCAGACCTTCACAGTTGCACATTTCCTTCTTCCATTTCATCTCTATCTCTCTTCTAGGGAAGGTTAATGTTCTGCAAAGTTTTCATTGTCCAAAAAAGGGTTAAAAGCTCGGGCTCTGCCCGCCCAAACCTCCCACATCGGCCGGACACCTTCTCGCTGCACCCCTGGCCTTCTCAGCCGGCCGGGCTGTGCTGCCAGCACATGGTATCAAATTTCAAGGTGGCACAGGCTCTCTCTCTCTCTCTCTGTCTCCTGGGGGGGCTGCCCGATGCCTCTCGGTGCTCTCTCTCTTCCACCCTTCCACCCTCGGGGCCAGGCCTACCTCTCCCGGCCACATGGCTTTTCCCCTCCCCCGCCCAGCCAGCAGCTGGGCCAGGGGAGGCCTGACCTGCTTCCCTCGCTGGAACCCAAAAGAGCTTCCCCCGGGAGTGCTCTGCTTTTAACCCCTGTGTTCTGAGAGGCGCATCCAATGTCCCCAGTGACCACACCAGCTGCCAATATTAAAATCTGAACACCTATTGGTGACCACAGCATATCCCAGAAAACTTACTTCCTCTCAAACCACGACACCAGTAAAAAATGTTCCACTGTAAAAAGCAGCTTAAACTTTGCCACAGCTGTGGGTCTGAGCCTATGCTTGAAGGAGCTGGAGCAGAGATGATGGCACAAAACTTGGGTACCGCCACTGGTATCACTGGGTTCAGCTTGACCCGCATGAGAGCAGCTTTTCTCCCAGTGGCGTGCCATCAGTGCTACTGGCATATCCAAAACCTGAAAGGGGACAGCCAGGGCAGGAAAGCCAGGCCACTACCAGGCTCTTCTCTAATGCAGAATGCCCCTTTGAGGCAGGGTGTCCTGAGGAAAAGGACCAGGTGCTAGAAACGTGAAACTGCATCTGAACCACCTTGAATGCATAGGCTTTTCACTTGTAAGGCATGCAGCTGATCCCTGCTTTTGAACACATTCCCATCAGTATGGCTGGAAATTGCTAAAACCAGGTGCCTGTCTCCAGACTTTGGGGTGTGCAGGGCTGACACGTTCTCTGGGAGCTGCTCTGTCCCTGTACCCACAGAACAAGCTCTGGACAAGTGTATCATCAGAAGTCTCATGCTTAGTTCTCCTCTGATGGAATTTTCAGCACCCTTGTTGCTCAGCTGTTGACAAGATATTTGCTTGTTTACTACATCCATTGTTTCCTTCCAGAGACAGCATTCATTTCAACTATTTCAGAAATACTACATTCATTTGAAGCTGGAGCAGCTTCCATAAAGATTGCAACTAGACCACACATTTACACACAGAAACCAGATTTGTGTTTGGTGTGGATTGTCTGCATGTTTACTACAATGCTTATTTTCTTCTTTGAATAAAATTGCAGATTTTTTCCTCCATTATTTGCCAGTGCTATTAACCAGCCTCATTCTTTCCTTTTGTTGTATAATCTGTGTCCTTCTCTGATCTTCTCCAAAGTAAACAAGTCATTTTTGAGTCCAAGATGCTGTGCCAACACCACCACAACCTTGCCTTTGCAATAACTGTGCCATGAGGAGAGGCACTGTTGGATCTCCAAGAAGAGACCCTTTCCGGCAGGGGTAGCTCAGCGCTGCTGTTTACCCTGGCTAAGCTCCTACCCTGGCTCCTTAAGCACACAGTGGGGTGTTCAGTGCCCAGGAAGACCCTGTCCACAACAGAGGATGGACTGGAGGAGCTGGGGCAGGCAGTACCACAGCTCTCTGTCCCTCCTCACCTATGGTTTGGCAGCCTGGGAGAGAGGAGGGCTCTCCCCTCCACCACAGATGCTGGGCCTGGGAGCTGAGTGCTGGGAGCTTGCACCTGGGGGCTGCTGGCACATGGGGGTGAGGAGTGTGCATTGAGTACAGTCAGTCCTTTGAGCATGAGTCAGGCAAGCCAAGCAGGAGGCTCTGCAGGGGGTTGCACAAGCTGGTTTTAATGGACTTTGTGGAGTCTGAGAGCTGGCGTGGCCGCCTGTGTAAACACAGCCAGTAATACCTCTGATGTAAAACTCGTGTTGTGAGACGAGAGTCAAATGCTTTTTATTCCCCCAATACCTTGTTCAAAGCTTTATCAGGCAGATGAATCAGATCTCAGTCTCCTAATGTCACAAGCATTTAGCCAAATCTCCCACTGTTCCCCAGTGTGGCCAGAGCCAGAAAGCAGCGTATCAGCTCCTGGCTGCCCTTCCCTGTACTTTTGTTGGGGTTGGGGGAGCCACCAGAATGCTATTTACTGCCACTGCAGCCATGAATGGGCTCATAGTTGTAGCAGAAGAGCTCTAGCTAAGGGAAGAGCATGCAGCTTCATGGGGCTGATTTGGGAAGTGCTGACAGTTCTCAGTCTGCACCTGTCTCACTGACCGGATATTGGAGTCACGTTGACCAGGTGCGGAGTGATCCCTTCACGTCACTGATAGTCCTCAGACTCCTGAAACCTAAGGAATTTGGGAACTTTCTGGGGTGATTTTGGTGGAACATTCTTCTGGATCCAAGAGGGGACGCTGCCAAGAGGCACCATGATGTGTGAGAACAGATGAAATAAAGAGGAATATTTGTTTCCAGACATTTTTCATGAACAAATGCATTTTAGGACATATTTTTAACTATGAGAAACTTCAGCTTTGAGCTGTGCCATGTTGCCTGCTCCTGCAGTGTTCCCAGGTGTCCTGTTCATTGGTGATTTTCTTCAAAACTGGGGTATCTCTCTTGCCCTATAGGAGCTCAGCATGTTGTCTTCCTTCAGCATCCTACCAGGCAAAAGCCTCCACTGAAACTACATCCTGGGAGAGCTTGAACATTTCAACAAGGCTCATGTAGGCATATTTCTGGAAGAACAATTAAGGTGTTATTTATCAGACACCATGTGCAGCAGCCAAATTGATGTCCTTTGACACTGCTCTTGTGGAGGTTTACTGATAGGGCTTGGTAACACTACTTGAGGTGAAGAAACCCCATCCTGAACCTTGTGGGCAGGCTGAAATGACCAGGGTTTATGGCTCACAGCTTTATTCATTGCTACAGTTGACTACAATTATGGATGTTAAAAAGGAAGCACTGTGGTTATCGATCTCTTTAAGGGAATAGGAATAACAAAAAAGAAATGTAAGTGGTACCACACAGGTGAGTCTTAAGACAGAAGACATGATTTCTATTAGTAAAATACTCCATTTACACTCTGTAGATTGATACTGCTATTTGTGCAGCTCAAAGCCACTTGTGCCTTACTCACTTTTTAGGTAGATAAAATTCCAATTCATTTCAATTGCAGGGCTTCTATTTAAGTGCCTTTGGTATAGTCTATTAAAATGGGAGGTGTTAATTTTCCAGTAATCACTACACTTCTCTTCCTATCTCTCAGCTGAAAGGACAGCCTCATCCTGCATGGTTAAAATGTAGTAATGCATTTAATGCCAGGCCATGATTTTAGACCTCCAGCTGTTTTACTGGTTGTGTAAGTAAAAATAAGATAATGTTATGCTTGGTAACCATGGTTTTGTAGGCATTCACATTTTACAAATCACTGCACAGTATGCAAACCATTATATATATTTAAAATGTTTAAAATCAAGACAACCAGGAGTCTACCACTTCCATTAGTTAAGGAGGGGGACTGCTAGACTGTGAAGAGTGATATATTCTATCAAGCTACTCAGCAGAGTTATATTATCGGTGCAAATTATGTGAAAATATGTGCTTCAGCGAGACAAGAAAGGAGTATTCTCTGCTATAAAAAGTGCGCTGTGGGAAGCTAGATGGAGTCATCAGTTTGGTGTAATATATGAGTAAAATCTTACTTGTTCAAATAATAAAAAAGGGAAAAAACAGCACAGAGAGAAAGGAACCATGAAGTACTTGGTTATTCCCTCCATGTACAAAAACCTGTTTCTGCCTCAAACAAAGGAATTGAGACTTATCTCCCACAATTTTATCCATGTGTGACTCGTCTGAGCAGAGATCTCCCTGATTTATATGGGCAGGAGCAAAAGCAAAACCAGGCTCAGGAAGAAGCAGCTTATTGATTTGTTCCATACACACAGGCAAAAATATTATACATCACCAGCATGATCATAAGCACATTGTTAAATCCAAGCAAACCTTAACTGGAATATTTCTTTGTAAGAAAACACTGGTTAGTGGAGCTATTGACAGCTGCATTTTCAAGAGCATCTGCTTTTGGAAACAGCAGCCATTCAGAACAAATGTTTCTGAAGGCAGATTGTGCTGCTCTGATTAGGAGTACAGGCAAAGATAATGGAAATGGATAGTGTTTGGCTGCACCTGGAATTGCCTTTAAAGTTCAGTAGGAAATTTGTAGCAGGAGTAGGGAAAAAAATGGCTTCTGCTTGTGCTGTAATTTTTCAGAGAATGCATATGTAGCTCTCTGGACAGTATGAGCTCTCAATTTTAATTAAAAATGGTAAGTACTACATACTACAGTCAGACCTGATTAATCGGGGTGGAGCTGGTTTATGTGTATGTTTGGGAATAAAAAATATTTTGGTTATTAATCAGGGATGCTGTATTTATTTATTTTAGGTATTTATTCAGATTGGTCCCCATTTGCCAGCATCCAGCATTCAAAAACATCCATCAGGGCAAAATCACAGATCTGGCTTCCAAAAAAAAATAAAATAAAGTAGAGGAAAGAAAGAAAAAAAAGTTCTTTTTCAAGCCATGGTCTTTGTGTTCTTTGTTCTTTTCATCTTCAGGATGCATTTGGGTTAACTTCAGAGCTCTTTCTTCACCACTGGAAGGAACAGAAACCAACATGTCTAGCATCCAATTAAATAGAAACCTTCTACCATTCAATTAAAAGAAAAAACCAACCCAAAGTTTGAAGTTTAAGCCAATAACCCAGCTTCATGAATGGGACTGGTAATTAAAACTTTGACTACAGCAAGAAGTTTGTATGTGAATGGTGGCAACACTAATAACATCTCCTGATACATGCCCAGAAGGTCCCACAAAACTTATTATAGCCCAAGAGGTCCACACATGTATGCTGCCAATAGTGCATTCATTACCTGGTTGAAGGAAGATTTCAGCTGTGTAAAGAACCCATTTGTTTAGCTTTAAAACAGGAAAGTCGCCAACTGCTGCTCTTCATCAGAGAAGGAGTTTCAGCCCCGTGTCCCGTTCATCTCCCATTTCTTTGGGAAACAAAAGATGGGCAGTGTGCATAGAGTTCTCCTGAAACACTCCTGCCTCTGGTGCAAACTGTAGGCAGTCTCTTTCCCCCAGCAAAAATTATCTGACACAGGAAAGAAATGTTTTGTCAGCCTGAGCCAAAAGGGAGAAGGGATGGGTTTAGCCTGATACGACAAAGTGGGAACAGATAACCTATTTCCATGAGGACAACCCCCAGTGGTCCTACATCACTGGGGGTTTTGTTATTTACTTCCCTGGATTAGTGCATTTAACAATGAAGACAAGCATCTTGAAATATTTTTCTTCCCAGTGAAACAATCTAGAAGTGTCACATGAGGAAATCCCTATATACATCTGAATTCAAATTCTGACTTTCTTTGTATTTTGGCCACAAAATCTTAATTTCAAAAATCGCACATTATTCCTTCTGCTGGAAACCTCCTAGATATACTTTAATAATAATTTTCACACACTACATCTGTGGAAACCTGCTTTACAAGAGTTCTTTCCTTTTAACAGACATCTAACAACTTTGCTCAACAAATGCACTCACACAGAGGGGGATTTTATCTATGTGCTTTGCATTCATGAATTCCCTAGAATAATAGGAAACAGCTACTTACATAAACAGGCTCACCTTGCCCACACACACTTTTGTGAACAAGTCTGTCTGTAAAGTAAAAATAACAATTTGTCTTTATACAGTATTTTCAACCAGAAAACAATTTGCTGCTTGTAAAGTAGTAGTTGTGCTTTTGTGTTTCTTCAGGGTACCGCAAATGTTAAAAAAAAGAAAAAAAAAGTAGTGTCATTAGAAAAAGTTCAACCTCTCTCAGACAAATAACATCTGCTAACAAGATGTCCCTACATTGCAGATGGGCACTCGCTTCCAAATTCAAACTACCATTGTAAAATCTGTGTATATTCACAAGTTAATGAAAATGTGGTCTCTATGTCTGTTTAAACTTCAGTGGGGATCACTTGAGATTACACAGGTTTCCATCTGATGAAACAATGTGGTTGCGCCATGTTGTTCTTGCTCTGTTCCAGAGTGAAATGTTTTTGTGTGCCTGAAGAAAGTGAGAAATAAAAATGTGTGCACCGATGCAGAGACTAGAAAGATATGTCTGAGCTATAAGGGACTCAAATTTGTTCCATCTTTACTGGCCCACAGCTCATCACTGGTAATCAGAATAGCTTATGCCATCAATCTCCTTAATTAAGAAAAATAAGATTAAAAGGCTGGCTTATCTTCCTGAGTTCTCATGCTAGGGTATCTAGGCAACATTCAGAGTCCCCAGGGAATCTCTGAGGGCTCCTCCAAGGCTGGATGAAGATGAAGGACCCCTTTAGCTCAGCAGCCTTCTACATTTGGAGGAGTACCTCTGGACAACTCACAAATGAATTTCATGGAATCACAGGGAAGGGACCTCAATCACAGTTGGAAGGGACCTCAAGGATGATCTGCTCCAATCTTTCTCGGCTAAAGCAGTCTACACAAGACAGCTGAACACTCTCTTCAGCTGAGTCTTAGAAGTGACCAATGTTGGGGTATCCACCACTTCTCTGGTAGATTATTCCAAGGGCTGATTGTCCTGATTGTAAAAAATTTTCCTCTTGTGTCTAGTTGAAACTCCCCAGGAATAATTTATACCCATGACCTTTCATCTTTCCAAGTGACTCCTTGTAAAAAGGGAGTTTTGATCTTTGTAGCCACTGGAATATTGTGAAAACATTTCTCTGATTTGTCCTCTGAAGCCAATACAAGGCATGCTACTTATATAGGGTTCAAAAAAGACAGGAAAACTACTTTCTCCTCTGCTGGAGCATGATTTGAATTTGTTATAAAAAGGTTCTTCTGCACAGGCTTCTGCAGACAAAAGGGCAGCCAGGCTGAACTCCCCTGGGTTATATCTGCACCATGGCTCTTGGTCAGTGGGAGATGAAGGGGTGAAAATACCACCTGATGTTCCTGAAAAGGGGACCTAAAGGGACACCTATCTCCAGGCTAGCCTCCACTCCAAGGACTCTTCTAGCTTTCTCAGAAATAGTGACAGTATGAATGTCATCAATGTACAAAGAGAAGTTCACTTAACATGCTACAGCAGGACAGGGGCATGTTGTAAGCTTTCCTCACCACTGGACACCTCGTTTGCTCTGGGATGGCACTGCGCAGTGCAGCAGCAATAAAGTCTGGTGAGGACACCCCCAACAGTGATTAGTCCATGGCTCTGATTTCCTGGGGACACATGGATAGGCATATCTGTCCCCTCATATTGCAGAGTCACTTTTGAAGCAGTTTGCATTGGTTCAGCTGAGCCAAGAGGTAGGGTAAGTGTCCCTATAAGTTTTATGAAAAGAAGTGGACAAAAAGGTGCAAGAACTTATTAGTGCCAATGAAAGGAAAAGCTGATGATCTCTGTCTCAGCCAGCAGAAGATCCACACAGAAAGGAGCTGTGGGAAGCCATTTGAGGAGAACTTTACTGTGCAGCTGACTGAGTGCTGGAGCAGATTTTCCTCAGAGAGATTCTGGAGTCTCCCTCACTGGAAATATTTGAGAACCCTCTGGATGCAATCCTGTGCAACGCGCTCCAGGATCCCCCTGCAGGAAGGTTGGACCAGATGATCCACTGCAGTCCCTTCCAGCTTCACCCATTCTGTGAAACCAGGCTTCATTACTTCCAATGCCCATGGAACTATTTGTTTCATAGATTTTTTTATTCATAAAGGATTTCTATGGAAAAGATGAACACCAAAGAAACCCTTCTTTTGCAACATCTTTATGAAATCCTCACAATGGATGATTGTATTATTTAATTTGCTCACATTCAACAGTTTTGGATCCTATGTGCAATATCTTCCCATCCCTCTGAAGACTTGTAGCTTTTTAACTTTAGCTATTGCTAATCCATCAGCTGTCTGAAGCAGTCAGCTCTCATTTGTTTTTTGTTTCTTCAGTGCTAACAACTGGATCTGTTCTAAATATGAGATTTACCAGACACAAGCAGGGATGCAGGAGAAACAGAGTATATTTAAACATACTGTTGATATTTTTAATAATAATAATAATAATGATAATAATAGTAATATTACCACCATCACCATTATTATTAGCATTATCATCATAGAGAAAATCCCACACCACCACCAATATGAAACCTGTATTATGCATAAATACAGGAAATGAAGATACCACAGAACACTAATGCCCTAATGGCCTAGGTTGCCCTTGTGGTTCCCTACTCCACTTCTCTCCCTAAGGGAAAAATGCTCAAATACAGAAAGGAAAAAGGCAACAGAATGCTTTTACCTAGCTATTAGGTCCTGGTATCCCACAATGCTGGAAAGAATTTTCTGGGCAAGGGGGATGGAGCTGAAGATCAGCTGGTCTATGTGAGATGATTCCCAGGCAGTTTGGAAATGTCCTCACCCAAAGTACTTAGTAAAAAGTTTATGGCCAGAACCGGTGTCATCCCCTTACTCTGTATCAATTTTGAGATTATTTTTTACAAAAGATGAGGAAGAAATAGATGTGTCCTGAATAAATCACAATATGAGTCTTCAAATATACCATATAATGAGCTCCACACTCTCTTCAGATACACCCACATTTTTCTGCATAGATCACCAAACCCAAAGGAGGAGTTAGTTTTAACCTTCTGCCAGCACTCACCTGGCATACCCAGCAGAACATTCTGTAGTCCCTCAGGCACAGGAGTCCCCTGGGGTAAGGCAATTTTTAGCCAGAGAAAGCTCAGCAAAAGTATTCAAATAGCACAGAGCTGCTCAGGGGAGAACCTTGCTCTTTGCCTGGAAGGCTCTTGGGAGACACAGCTAACTGGGTGAGTGAGAGTTACCTCATTCCTGATCTGGGAAAGATTTTCTAGTAAGTGGGAACCAACATGAGCTATGTGGTGGTAGCAGTAAGACCGTGGCAGGCTTGAGCAGGTCCCTCACTGGCACACCACACCCTGGTCACTAGGGACTGGCTCACTCACTGCACCCTCTCCCAGAACATAAACCGTGGGTCTCCACCTCCCCACCCTGGCCCTGAAGTAGGCAGAACTATTGCTTGCTCTGACCTCAGGAGCATCCCAGATGTGAGGCTTGTGAGGAAACCAGCCAAGGCTGCAATACAATGTGGTGGCCGCTGACCAGGGATTTGCGTGGCCTTTTAGGGAGCTGCGGAGATGTCACCTTTCAGCATCTCGCTTCTGGCATGAAACCACACCTGGTGGCATTGCTGAAGCTGATCAGCAGCATTTGGACACTGGGGCTGGTCTGTGCTCCACCATTCTCCACACCAGCAAGGCTGCAAGATGTAACTGTGGGGAAGCTGCCCACCCCATAGCCATTACCAACTTGAAACCACAAGGCATGGGAAAATGCTCTCTCAGATGACTCCTTGGTGAAGGCATTGCCATTCTGATTAAACCACAGTTTAATAAAAAGTTTTCCTCATAGCATTCTGGTATGTTCTACTTTTGACTCATTTGACAGTTCTGGGTATTCTGTAAGGCTTTCTGCAAACATCACCACCAGGTATAATTTCAAGCAAATATCCACACCACTCCATCTTTTGGAGCAACCTTCTTCTTCTGGGGCACTGTGGGCAGCTGAGGGGGGGCTCTGGGGGAGGCTGTCAGCACCCACCCAGCCACAGGCTGCAGAACAAGAGCTCTGCAAGACAATGCCTGTCTGTGAGGTGCTGTTGTGGGTTTCTCACCAGATAAGTGGATTATTACCCTGGCTCGCAGCTGCTCCACAGAAATAGGTCAGCCTCAGGAACAAGCTTTGCCTTCCCCTATTTGGCATCAGAAGCATCCAAGAGGAAGAGGGGCTGCTTACAGGATCCTTGTCCAGGGACCATTAAACTCCTGAACAACGGCTTTCCTCTGTCTGTGTCTCCTAAAGTGGGAAATGGAAATGTTCCTAAAGTCAGCACCTGTGGTTTTCCTTGTATTAGATATAGGTGTGTGTCCCATAGTGGTAAGATATTTTCTGCATCTATACTTGCTCAGCCTCTGTTGAGGAAGCATGAGGGTAGCACTGATACCAGATCTGACAAAATGGGAGAGGGAGGTAGATCCTGAACATGGCTTTTCCTTTCTCAAAGGTGACTCTGAAGCAAAGGAACAACCCCAAGCTGGGCCCAGGCTGCCCAGCTGTGAGGGCTGTAGGACATTGTGCCTGCTCCATGCAGGAGACAGCACTCTGAAAAAGCTGTTACCCACTGTGGTATTCCTCCATCTTCCCAAATGAATTCTGCAACAAGCTGACATCTCATTTTCATCTGTTTTTTTCCAATCAAAGCACAGTAACTGCAGCTAACATCCCAACACCAACCACCTCCCATCTCTCTTTGCCCACCTTATATTTGCCCCTTCAAATTGTGCTCAGCACAGAATTTGAAGTGGGGTTGCAGGCTGAAGTAAAAGGGAGCTGCAGTGTAACATCAGCAATGCAAACTTTAGATCTAAGCATCATGTCAGCTGTGCCTACCATCAGAAAAACAAAAAGAAAAACCAACCTGTAGAACTGGCAAGAAGAGCAAAATGAAGTACTGAAATCAAGGATATGCAACATAGCTTTGATCTGGATATTTCTCATTCCTTCACACCCTTTTCATGCATTATAACTCAGCTGATGACTTTGCAGTAGAGAAAGCTTTAAAAGTTTCCATTATTGCATTTTTCTTTTCCCTCATTCCTCTGCCAATTTGGATTGCCATTAAAATCGCTGAAAAATATTAGGATAAAAGCCTTTATCTGTTACATTTGGTATGGTGGCAGAAAGATACAGGGAAAGCCTTACAGGAAACATTCTTCTTATAGGAATTCTAGACCAGGAAATCAGGGTAGTTTCCCACTTCTGGAGAGCATGCCCAAATAAACCCTTTTTGCACAGTTCCCACAGGCACTTATGCCAGAAGGGCCTCATTGCCAGCTGGTGTAAATCAGCTCAACTCCCTGAATTTTTAAGGAGCTAATCCAGTTTTCCTCAGCTCAGGATCCATCCCTTGGATGCTCACCCCACATACCTGAGATGCTCTGTGTGAACAGAGAGGCTCTACACGCCATTTTCCCCAGTGAAACCGTACAGGAGGCAGAGGCTGGGAAGAGCATCCCTCCCTGCCTACAGCACAGTGGCAGACCCACAGATATCTGTCACTGGGGTGGGCACATCAGCTTGCTCCTGCACAAGGATGTGTGCTGCCATGGCTGACACGCCGCAGTTTCTGGAGCAGCACAGCAGATTTACAGCCAGGCTTTGCTGAGTTCCCATTTCCACGTCCCAGTGACCACATGCTGGGGACTGTGGGAGAAGCACAGGTGACTGACCCCAAAGACTGTGGCAGAAACTCGCCCCCAAAGCCTGGCAGCTGAGCGAGGCCCGAGCCCAGCTGGAGCAAGCAGACGAAGGAGGGAGGACAGGCTGCAGCAGCCTTGGGAAGTACACCACAGCCAGCAGCCTGCCAAACAGGTTGCTCCCAATAAAAGTGCTTCACCACTGGATTGGGGTGGCAGATGAATTAATTGTGCCATTTCCATGACATTCTACTGGAGCTTAAATGTATTAGTAACTGTTCGTCCCCAAAACAAGTTTTTCCTCCCACACAAGGGGCAAAAATATCCATCTGAATTTTTTAGATTATGTGACAGGATTGCAAACTGTTGTTAACTTTGTCATGTGAGATATGGATTAGACTGCAGCACATTAATTTATCGGGAAGTAAGAGCTGCCTGTT
This sequence comes from Agelaius tricolor, assembly GCF_023055355.1. Classification (NCBI taxonomy): domain Eukaryota; kingdom Metazoa; phylum Chordata; class Aves; order Passeriformes; family Icteridae; genus Agelaius; species Agelaius tricolor. The sequence continues at coordinate 8,647,804 of NW_027269262.1, read as the reverse complement.
CATCTCTTTTCTGTTATGACATCTGCAGTCAAATACGATAGGGGCCAGACAGACAGTGAGTAATGGACTAGAATATGAAGTTTGGAAGTGGCGGGGGGGGGGGGGGGTGGGGAATGGCAAGGTTTGCTGCAGATAGAATTGAACCCATTAAAGCAAAAAATAAAAAAAACAGCTGTCATTCTGCAGGTATCACTTTTAATGAAATTGCAGATAATGAAACCTGCCAGTTAAAAGTGATATCAATTCACATCTTTTCAGGCTGGTAGAGAAGAGCCAAGTAAAAACTGGTCCTGCAATTGAAGATGTTTTGCTGGAGTCCCCAGGACTTTACAGATGCCACCCACTTCCTCCTCACCTCTTCAGGCCCTGCCATGGAGGGGGCACACACAGAGTCATACACACACATTTTGGCTCTGCAGGGACAGGCCTCCAGGCACACAGGGTCCTCTCCCATCCTTTGCCTTCACTCCTGTGTGACAGACCTGCTGCAGGGCCACATGGCCAACGTGATGGGAAAGGTGAAGGCCTGTGATTTGTGGGACAAAAGAATGCATGAAACATTAAAGAGAGCCTTGCCAGCATTCTAAATTGTTAATGCAAGCTCTCCAGGTCTGCAGAAAAACATATTCCCATTGTCATTTTCACTCCCCCTTGGCCTCTTAGTCCTCCAATTATGTGAATAGTGACATGTGAACAATTACATGGTGCAAAAAGTGTGAAGCCTAGGTACTTAAGTTTGGCCCCTTGATGCCAGTGGGCAAATCTATTTACATTATCTATATTTAGTATGTGAGGGTCAGTCTCCATGAACTTCTAGACTGAACTTGCCCTGTCATGACAGTGTGGTGAGGGTATCCCCTCACAGCAATTTATACAATTTATACACTTTATTACAACATTTAATGCTAAAAACAAATCATCTACAGGGCACAGAGCTATCTGCCTTATGTGGGTACCAAACTTCAGTCTTATTTCCCAGCTCTGTGGGGAGCAGACCTGCTGTCCCAAATCATCCAGGATTTCACTCCTCATCAAGGTATGCTTTTGTGTGCCTGGACACACTAAAATTCAGCAAATGCAGCTAAAAAATGGTTCACAAATATTTAGTCCAAATAAATTCAGCCACTTCATGCTGAAGATGTTCCCAGGCACTTTTTAATTTATATTATGTAAACAATCCCAGCAACAACTTTTTTCCTTTGTTCCTATTAATTCACTGGGGGTGTGCATGCGCAAGAGGAAAGGGTTTATGTCAGGAGTATTCAAGTAGACTCCTTGCAAGCTCTTTGGTTTCCCCCTTTCTGTTTTAAAAGGCATCCCTGGCCTAGCCTGGATGCAGAGCACAAAGGAATGGCTGGGTGCTGGATCAGGCCATTGTTCTACCACTCTCAATGCCCATCCCTGCCAGCACCCCAGACCAGCTGCCTCACAGGACAGTGCAAGAAACTCCCTATGAACCATCATGGGATGATCTGCCCACGAGAGAAGCGCTTTCCTACTCCTCACCAGTTAGCTGTTTCCCAACGCCATGAAGCATGAGAGTTTGCATCCCTTATAGATTTTTAGATCTTGCCTCATGCAATTCTTCTCATCCATAAAATGCCTACCTAATCTGTTTTGAATCCTGTTAATCTTTTGGACTCAGTGGTGTTTTGTAAGTTCCCAGGGTTAATTAAATGTTATCTAAAAATATTTCCTTATCAGTTTCGAATATTCTTTTTTCCTCTTCTGCTTCCTCATGGAGTGGCTCTCAGTCATTCAATTTAAAAAGTTGGCTGAGACTGTCTTTTCTAGCCTTTCCAATATTTCTCACTGTCCACCCAGTTTCTCTCCTTTTATCTATATCATCCTTGAAGAGAAGCAGGAGGTGCCTTTTGGCCCCTTGTGGGGACCACTCTTCAGGACTAGATCACACCCCCTTTTTATGTATAATACTAGCAACGATCCAGTCCATTCATGCAGCCTGACCCCAAGAGCCTCAGAAAGTTTATGCTGCCATAAAAAATAGACCAGACAGTCTCCAAAGGCAAAAGCCCCCAGAGCTGAGCAATTCAAAAGCAATACACCAGGCTGGACAACATCCACTAAAAGATGATTTGTCATTCTTTTGGGATCGACTCGTTCAAACCCATTGGAATCAACAAGTTTGCAGGGGAACTTGCAAAACCAGCAGCCAGAAAGGTAAAGCCATCTACGCCCATCAATAAATCCGAGGGGCTGGCTCACCCAGCTTTCCTTTGGTCACGCAGCCTCACTGGGCCGTGTAATTGCCGCCTTATTGGAGAGATACCAGCCTGCCCGTCGAACAGATGCAAGTTTCCCCTGCTCTCGTTCAGCTGGGAACCCGCTCAGCAAAGCAGAAATAAATCACGGGGAACTTGCTGTCGTTTCTCCACCTTCCCGCACACCCTCCGCCGCTGCCGCCTGGCTGGCTAGAGCTGGCATAGTTTTTAAATGAAATCTGTGAGATTGGCATCGACAGCCTCGCCTGATTTTTAGCTAATACCTTGGTGGGTTCTGCATTCGCATCTGGCCGGCGCCGCCACGCTGAGCCTGATGATAACAGGCTGCTGCTCTTCCCGAGCAGGATCCCGGGGTTCCGCCACCCACAGCCCAAACAGGGGCTCGTTCCAAGCACAACAGCACATCGCAGCCAGCCAAGGGTCTGCAGCACAGGACTTCTCCCAAGGCATAAAAAAAGGAGGGGGAGAGGAAGAGAGAGAGGGAGAGAGAGAGAGAAATGTGTTAACTATGCTAACAGTGCCAAGTAATATGCTTCGTTAAAAATTTAATCACCTGCAAGTGCAAAACAAGTGCAAAGCAATCATGTTGTAATTAGCGCAGCAATTAACACCTCCCTTTTCGATAGCACATGCATCCTAGGAAGTGCATGATTGCAAGTGTTTATGCTGCTGACAGGCTAAGTTCCTATAGAGAGGGAAAAATTGCTTAAATAGATTTTTTCTTCCCCCCCTCGTCTTTTTGGCAGTTGGGCTGTTATGTGTCCATGAAAGCCCAGCACCAGCTGCCATGTTGGTTTTGTGTGAGTGCTGCTCCAGTGCAGAGCATAACTAACAGCTCCAGCTTGAGCTGGGGCCTCCTGAAAGAGGGCTGCAAGCCTCCAGAGCCCAGCTCCACAGCAAAGATGTCAGCATGGCAATTACAAGATGATTTTTTGCAGGCTAACACTTGCCAAAAGGGGAGCACCAGGCCTGAACTGAGATTGTAGGATTTGGAATATGACAGCAAAGGGGACAGGACAAATCGGAGCTGTGGCTTTGGGATGGGTCTGCAGCTAGAACACGCCAAGCTCCATGGTGCTGGGATCCCTCTTTAACATGTGCTCCCATTCAAATAGCCAGTTCTCCCCAAGGATGTGCTGGAAGCAATGTGATGCAGTTTGATAAACTGCCCAATGCAGGACTGGCCTGGGCAAAGCCCGTGCTGCCAGCTGTGTCCATGCCACTGCTGCTCTTTTACCCATGCACTGGGCTGGCCATGCTTCTCCATGATCTCCTGTTCCTTGTCCTCCCTAAAAACCCTGAGTTCGACTGTCCCACTCGCTGTCCCTCTCCTAGGGCTTGTTGCCAGCTGCTTGTGAAGACCACATGAGGAATGAAAGCTGGCTGTCAACATTAGCTTAGAGAAGTTATATAGACTTAAATGCTCACATCCCATGAAATATTCTTATTTAGAGGCTGTTCAACTTTAATAAAATGGACTGTGTTTGTTCTGGGACAGCACTCTCGGCATCCTTGCAGAAACTCAGTGACTCTCATGGTTGCTCAGTTACTGACAAAGAGCTGGTCTGAGAATTTGGCATCCAAAAGCTGAGCACCAAAAGGTAAAAGTCACCTTTGGAAACATAAACCATGGGGCCAGTCTTGAAGCTCCTTGCCTCCCAGACAGTGAGATTGCTGAAAGGTATCTTCATCACATAGTTCAATACTGGGGTTCCTATTTGCCCGGTTAAAAGTCACAAACAGCATTGCTATCAGGCCTGGGCCAAACAAATAACCCTGCAATAACAGCAGCTCCTGAAAAAGTTACTTCCTTGCTGCATATCCTCAGAAATTCACATTTTACACACCATTAATTCCATTAATTAAGACAAAATTGGAGCACAAATTCAGCAATTATGAAAGAGGCAACTAGAAGGCAAGTGAAAACAAAGCTGGGAAAGAGCCATGGTACTTTTGCTATCCCAATGTATTTTGCTGTTTCTGAAGCTGCTTCTGAACTGAGACAGAAGCCAAGTCTGAAAAGATAACAGTTTAACTGTGATTTCAGCACTGTTTCTGACAACAGTGGGGCCCTATGTTAATTCCCCTCTCTCCAGCCAATTGACCTGTTTCATTACAGACCTATAGGTTTCCCATTTTCATTTCTATTTGAGGTTTTGTTCCCAGCTTCCACTGGCCTGCTTGCACCATTTTCTGCCTCCAGCAAACACTCCATTGGAGCCATAGGCCTTGGAGATGATTCCATACTCATTTCTGTTAGGAGGTGAGCACATATTTGTGGTTTCTTGGCACAGTCCCCACATTGCCTTCCTGTTGTTCAGACTAAGCATGAACCTGCCCCGTTCTCCTCAATACAGCTCAAGCATCCTGGTTTTGATGCTTTCCATTGGCAGTGACAGGCATTTAGCTCTAGCACACAACACATTTTATGCTACTTTTATAAGTGCTTTGTGTTGTGTGGGCTGCAGAGTCCTGAAGTGCATCCCCTAATCCTGCCTGAGGCTCTGGTGGAGAGGAGTGAGAAGTTCTTGGGAGCTGCATTAAAAGATCTGCCACCACCCTGGTGAGAGGTTTGGGGTGATTTCCCTGCCTCTGATGGAGTTCACCTTCTCAAAGGCACACTGCTAAATCATCCCTGCCTGAGATGACTTACCCCCAAGGCTCATAAAAGTACTTCAGAAGAGCAGTCGTGTTTGTACTTGAAATGCACTGAAATAAGCCATGTGTGAGAGTTGGGGGGGCAGGGGTCCTGAGGAGAATTCCCCCTGGGACACTGACCCAGGGTCCTCAGCTCAGATGACAGCACATTTCCAGTGACACAAACACATCATCATGTGTAATCACATGTACACAAAGCATGTGTTGCAAGAAGATCTCGTACAGTGCGCTGTCCGCACCTTCACTAATTAGGCATGGCTGGATTCTGAGGTGTCAAGTCCCCTCCTGCACACTAAAATGGGGTCCACCAAGTTGAGGGAGAAAATTTTGTGCAAGTTGTTTGTTAAAGTGTTTGCAGCACAGCAGAAAGTTTAAATAATGGGAGCCCCTGTTCTCTTCAAACCACGGAAAGCTGATAGTTATCACCAATAAAATTTAGGAAAACCACTGGGGAGAAGAGAACCTTACACTCATAGGAAACCACAAGTTTGTGTAACTGTACAAAAGCTTGTGGTTCAACATATATGCAAAATACATCAGAAATTTCTCATCCTGGGAACAAGCAAAACAGTCTGTGCCCATGAGAGGCAAACACAGGGGGGGAAATCCTCTCATGGACAAGGACCACAGTAGAGAGTGACAGAGTGGGACCTGTGATCTGCTCAAGGGTGTGGTTACCAGGAAATTGTCTGGTCCTGGTTTTGCTACATAGAGTATGGAATTACTTAATGGTTTTGAGTCTAAAAATTAAAAAAAAAAAAATTTAAAGTGTGGTTTTATCAAGTAGGAGCAGCAAAGACTACAGCCCTGGACTCTTGTGGGTACTCTTGTGAGTACTTCCTTACAAGATCAATCTTTATAAGGCAGAAAGAGTCCTCAAACAACTCTTTACAAATGAATAAGCACCATGGCCAAGCTTCACCAGCAGGATTCAGGCATTTTCAGTGCCCATGTTCCCTGAACTGTCCAGCCAAGCCAAGAGCACCACTATGTCCCTCAGTGTCACATTATAGATGTTGTGCTCAGCTTTCAGAGAGGTGAAGTTGGGTGGTGAAAATTCACAGAGAGTCGTACAGCTTTTTCCATTAGCAAGGCACACGCCTTAAAAATAACAGATGACATGGGGAGGGAAGTACCAAAGCAGTGAAAGGAGATAGGAAACCCAAGTATACCTGAACTGCACATAAAAAAGGCTTGGGAGGTGTTTAGGAAGGCCAGAAACCTGCTTCATAGACCCATAGACAAAAATTTACTGGTTTTTTTTTTTTTGTGCTATGACCATGAATAAGACTTCAAAGTCTGCAGCTTGTTTCCCTTTTAGTGGGAGTTTGGAGAGAGGAAGAATCCCACCCCTCACTAATAACCCACCCAAACTTGACAGTCACTTCTCTCCCACAGCTGGGGAAGATAACCTTTCTCACTGATATTTCTGAGTCTGGAATAAAAGAGAGTGAAAAACACAGAGGAAGAAAAAAAAATCTGAATTCCCACTCATTTTGCATATCCAGGTTCCCAGGCACCCATCCCTTTTTTGCTAAAGTGGGGGGAGAAATATATTTAATAAAGATCTGGCAGGAGTATGATGAAATAATGAGTAGGATGAGACCATGTTACATAAATTGGCAAAGCTCCAGCTTGTAAATGATTAAAACAAAAGAAAAAGGGAGTTTCCATGAAGACTAACGTAAAAAGCATTTTATAATCAAAAGGCCTGAAACTATGGGGGCTGATGGGAATGTCTAGCAAAACAAGCCTGTTCTGAAGCTTCCAGATGATACATGGAAATTTAATCAGCTCATCTCAGTCAACCTTAAATCAAAGAAAAGACTGATTGGAGGTTCAAAGGGAAAAGTGGGTTTGTGGCTTAAGAACAAGAGCAGGACACTTTCCTGATTCTGCCACAGATTTCCTTTGAGATCTTGGATAATTCAGTCACTTGTGAGATATTAAATTTCATAGTTATTTGGTACAGAAGTTTTCCTGATATGCATATTAAAATTTGTCTCTGGAAGTGGACTATTGCATTTATATGCCTGGCTCTTTACACCTGCCCATACCATCCACACAGCCTCACTGCTAGCAAGCAGACCTTCAAATTTCTTTCAATAATTTCTTTCTCTCTAAAATGTGGAGAAGCCCCATGTACCTTTATAGCAGTGCTGTCATGCTGAATTAATGCATAGTATTTCTAAAGATCTTTGAGTAGAAAACATTATGGAAGTGAGTGAATTCTCTGTAATTTACTGCTATGAGATTAACAGTAAGTGCTTTTCTCTTAAGTAGACACCAAAAAACAAAAAAGAAGAAAAAAAAGGAAGCTTAAATGGTTGCAATCTCTCTGCTATTAAGAAAAGCATCCCTTTGCAGTTGTCCAGCAACTCTTGCTTCTTCTTTAACCAAAGCCAAAATTCAGTGACATTAAAACTGAAAATTATAACATCAAGAGAGGCACAGATCTAATTGATGTTGGAAAAGAAAATTTGTTACTCAAAATCAAATTCTAATTGGCTGCAGCCCTTTAAACTACTCAAGCTAAGAGGCTGTGGAGAACATACAGTCTTCAAGGGGAGTTTGCTAACCAGATGCCGTTGAAGCCCAGCCTTAATGTCTTTTTATCTTCCAGGTTCACAAGTCTACGTGTACGTGTGTGCACATTTCTGAAAGTCTGTTCCTCTGTACACTGAAAATTCAGATGAAAGTCAAGAAGAGGAAAGTTAGATCAGGGGATGAAGAGTTCTTTATACTGCTTCCAAGCTCTGCCCTGATGCATTGTGTAACCTTGGGCAAGTCATTTAACTTGTCTTGCTCATCCATCAGATAGAAATATGATGCTTATCTGTTGCATGAAAATGAGTTAATTGCTGTTTGCCAACTGCTTTCATCTCTTTGGATGAATCAGATTGAGGCCATATATGTAAGCGTATATAATTTTGCATGTGTATTTTTATTTGGAGCTTGCTTATGTCTTGCAGCATAGCATCTTCAGGTCAACACTGGTTATCTGCTTGGCAGGGAGCCCCTATTGTACATTTCTGATGTAATGCAAATCACAGCAATGAGAAACACATAAGTGAAAGGTATTACACTTATCATCATCATTAGCTGTTGTTGTTGTTGTTATTGCTGTTGTTATTATTATTATTATAGTCTCACACTTGGATGCAGAGATAGGACCACTTTAAAAAAATATGGCCCCAAGAAAGAAGTCTTCTTGAGAATAAGTCTCTTAAAATAAAAGGAATGGGAGAGGCCTGGGCCTGAAGCTGCCTTTACACAAATGTGTTGATGTGAAATTTCCCAGGGGCATCACCAAATCTCTAAATTCATTTATTTATAGGCTTTATTACTCAGGAACTGACCTATGAAAGTGCTTGGCCAGAGGGTGGTTCTCTCCAAAACAACAGATCTCCTCCCCTGGGGAGGAGTCATAGCACTCATGACTTGTTTGATTTGGGGTTACAGAAGGAAATTGATGTGAGAGACTCAAAGGGAAATAATAAGGAGAAATTCTTTAAACCATAGACACAGCTCAGAAAGAACTCCAAGGGCTGTATAAGCCTTGGGAGCAAAGTCTGTTTCTCAACCATCATTGGAGGCACTATGGACTGTCCCTTGTCAGAGACACATGGAGCTAACTCTGCTGCTGAAGGATGTGGAGTTGCCTGCAGAGGCCAAAGGGGTCACCATTGCTTTGGGAAGCAGAGCTGGAGCAAGCAGCAGACAACAGCAATCTGGTGTGCTTCAAAAGGTATGATATTTAAATATACATAAGTGCTAACTATAAAATCTTGTCACTCTTTCATTCAAGGCGCTCCACCATCAGAGTTTCTTCAAATGAGGTCAGATTCCCCAGTCCTGTCTGACCTTCACTATCTGTGCTGCTACTTTTGTTGTGTGCTAAGAGTCATCTTTGGAACAGTAGCCTCCAAAACCACTACCTCTGCAGCTCTAGAAAAAGCTTTAGCCTCATGGCAGTTTTCATCAGAAAGAGACTCAAGGACTGAACGGAACAAAATCCGGATTTGCTAGTGTCTCATGCTCTGCCCCAAGCACCAGGGTTTCCTTTCTCTGGGGCACAAGCTCCCAGCTTACATCTGAGTTTAAAAGCACTGCAGAGATGTTCCTCCCCATGGGAGGGCTGCAAAGCTTTGGAACTTCTGCTCTAAGTCTCAGGGACTGCAACAACAACAGAGCATCCTCCATATCAAGGTCTTGGCATGTTGTGTTTGGACTCATTCCCAGGCCCCATGGTTGGAGAAACACACATTTTCTACCCAGTGGCTCTTCTAGTTCCTCCTTCCACAGGACTGAAAGGATGGGGAAGATTTTATCCAGGCTTTCCATGCGTGGTTGAGTTTTGCCCGTAAGGACTTGTTTTTACTCATCCCACACTTTCGTCACACCAAGTATGAAAGATCTAATAGACTGGGATGCAAATGCTGTTAAAGTGTTAACTTGTGTGATTTTTTGTTCTAGATTGCAGTGCTTGTCATTATTTAAGTTAGATTGGTTATCTCATCTTGTTGTTTCACTCTGCTTGCTTTACTTGCTATTTACTGGTTGACTTTTATAATGACTATGATTAAATTAATAGATCTTAGAATGTAAATTAGTTTCCAGTAGTGTTTATTAGATACATCTGCAGATAGGGTTTAAATAAAAACACAGCCTGAAATCAGAGTTGCTGTGCATTCTAATCTTAATGGGTGGCATGGACCTAACCTGCTCTTTGTTAGATTTGGGTATCTGGAACAACTCTCTTCAGTCCACCTCTGAAAACCACTAGGGGAGATGTTGGCACAAATTAATTTTTTTCCTCTTTCATACAGGGGCCCAGCTTTGTTCAGATACAGACACCACAGTGAAGGGATCAAGTTTTGCAGACTAAAGAAGACTTATTCACAGTTGAAAAGGCTCCATAGGAACACTAATCAAAAACAAACTTCCAGCACAAGTTAGAAAGTCCGATGGACAGCCACAGAAACTTCCTATGCTTCATGTGCCTCCAAATACCTTTTTGCTTGCTAGTACATTTTGCTCCTGCTCCTTTTTTGTAAAATATGATTATTAACCGACTCTGTCACACACACACACTTCAGTCTAAACTATTTTTAGCAGCAAATAGGTCAGTAACATTAAAACTGCAACAGGTGAAGGGCACCTGTATGTCTCCACACTTGCATGTAGTCATCCATGATTACTGGTGGTGATTCTTGACTCCGTGGAGCTCTTGAGAGCCATGTTCATCTGGCTCTTTGTGCTTGAAGGCATCAGGAAGCAGCAGTATTGCCAAAGCATCTTGCAATTATTCTCAGTTATTGGTATGATACCAGGTCTGCTGGGATTTCAAGAAGGATCATCCTGCCTTGCCATACCGGACCCTGGTCCTCCACAGAATCATCTCACCAGCTCACAGTGCAACTGGAGAGAGAGACATGGAACACAAAACCATCTACTCTCTCCTACAGCCCTCATTCCTATGTCTGCCTTGCTCATGGGGAAACAAGTCCTTGCTCTCTACATTTCCTGTCCTTGCCACCTTTGCCTTTTGCACAGCCACATGTGCCTGGATGGTTTTTGCTTCACAACTCTTTCTGGTCCTTTAAAATAAATTACATGGGGAATGTTAGTGATGCAAACTTGTTTAAACCTGAATACACGGTTAAGTCAGCTTTGTAATTAATTGCCTCATCACTGCAGTCACCCTTCAGGAATGCTGTGCTGCTGGTTCAGAACCCAGTAGGAAAGGGCCAGATCGCCAGCAGAGATCGCTCAAAGTGAATGAAATCATGAAGCTGCGCAGGAGGTCAGGTCTGACTCCCTGAGATGATGAAGTGGCATCATCATGGGCCCACCAACAGCCTAGTATGCAGAGCTGGGCATGAGGGTGCCATGAGAGCCCCCAGAGCACCACTGGCTTTGTCCCAGAGAAAGGATTTGTCTCCCCAAGGCATGGCCTGTGCAGTCACCCCCCCGGGTGCTGTGTCATGGCAGGACTGCTTTCCACCGGGTCAGCTGCCTCAGAGCCTGCTGGGGCTCACACACAGAAGGGAGACAGCAAGCAAGGAACCCACTACTAGCATGTGAGAGCCAATGGAAATAGCATGGGATTGAAAAACAAGTCATTGGAGGCCTGTCTAGAGACAGGTATGGATTGTTGGGGAGGCACAGAGGCAGCACCTCCTCCCTCATGTTCCTGCGGTAGGAACTAACAAAGGCAAATGGGCTGGAGCCATAAAGCTCCAATTACTGTTGTCTTCTGTCTACTCACATCTAAATGTGCCAAGGGTGAGTGTGTTCAGAAGGTGGTTTACTGACACAATTTCTCCTTGACACTGGGCACTCACATACATATAATTGAGGAGAAGGAAGAAAAATGAGAACAAACTTCTCAAAGAGTGACAAGTAAGTGAAGAGAGGGAGAAGAAAGAAGAAAACCAGTAAGTGAGAAAACATAGGGTGGAGGGAGCTGTGCCTACAAGGGAAGAGCAGAAAGTGATGATGACAAGGAATACCAAACTAAGAAGCAATCTGGACAACTTCTGGATCAGTTCATGGCCATCTCTTCAGTCCTTGTACCTCTTAGAAGGCTGCTGTCCATCATGGGGGAAAAAAAGGCAGATAGATAGATAGATAGATAGACAGATAGATGATAGATAGATAGATAGATAGATAGATAGATAGATAGATAGACTGATAGTTAGATAGATAGATAGATATTTCAGATAAGAGCTATTCTTAACATTTGTGGCAACTTTTTAATTGCTACTTACATTCTAATTAAATAACTACATAGAGGAAAAGACCAGGCTCTGAATTAAGGGCTAGATGAATGGTGTGGGTAGCAGAAACTTTATCACAAGTCCTGCTCAGAGAGTAGTCCAGGACACACAGCAGCCCTCATCCCTATGTCTGCCAGTGGCCAGTGCAGCCCCTAGGTTTAACACCTCTTGTGAAAAGAAGAAAGCATTACATGGATTTCTGGGCAGACTTTGCACTGCTGGAGGAAAAGGGTGTGCTTTTTCCAGTTCTCCTACAAAGCTGTTAGCTAGTGCAGAGTCACAGGTTCACAGTCCCTCTCCCACACCATCGAGCAGCTCTTCTGCAGGCTTCTGGGGGAATTCTAACACCAGGAGATAGAAAGGGCAATCAATGCCTATGATAAGAGGCAAACTCCAGCAAACTGATCATAATTTTTCTCACTGGGCTGCAGATGACCTAAAAGGCTCTTTTCCACCTCCAATTCCTATGAATCTGCAATCCTATTATTTATATTGTATCTTGAGGGTTTCTTCCAGAGTAAATGATGTAATTATACCCTGCACCATAGCATTTCGGGTTCTGGTGTAATAGAACTAAATATGTAATTATGTGGTTAGTAAATGTAACAGTACAAAACTCAAAATCTGTATCCATGTACTGTAGCTTCATAGGAAGAATTTGTTTCCCGTTCTGTACACAGCAGATGTAATGTAATTATTGCTAACTGAAAAGTATCAGCAGACATCCATATGATACCAGCAAAAAAATGCCCCTCCAGCCAATTCTTCATTCAAACATATGAAAATGAGAGAAATCCCACAATTCTATCTTATCAGTGAAGTCTAGGCACATACATTTGATACTCTGCAAAATCAATACTTTCCAGGCTTTTAGATACATAGAACCCACAAAGAATATCCATCCATACATGAAGGGAAGAATCAGATTCACCCCTGATGTTAGTCCAGCCACTTCAGCTGGATTACAAGACAGCAGAAGACAGTCCATTATGCAACTTGTGTGGATTATGGTTGGAAGAAATAAAACTGGCCTCCAACATTTATACAACACTGTGTGACAAAAGGAAAACAACATGAAAGGAACCACAGCCTTGCAGTTAAGGAGCTAATCCTGGACTTGGGAGATACGGTTTCTACTCAGAGGTTTGCCACAAGTTTCACATATGAAAAGAAAAAAGGAAAAAGAAAAAAAAAATAAAAGAAAAAAGAGAAAAAAAGGAAAAAAAAGAAAAAAAGAAAAAGGAAAAAGAAAAAAAGGAAAAGAAAAGGAAAAAGGAAAAGAGAAAAAAAAGAAAAAGAAAAAGAAAAATAAAAAGAAAAAAAAAAAAAAAAAAAAAGAAAAAGAAAGGAGAAGGAGACCTTTATTGTGGGCCTTGCCTGCAAGAGGACACCTTACCAGTAAAAAGTGTGATTTTGCACAAGCTACAAATGCCCTTTAGAAATGCCTAATTTCCACTTAAATCCAAATGTAAAATGGGCCTAGCTATACCAGGGAAAGTCCCTTCACTAAATAATAATAATAATAATAATAATAATAATAATAATAATAATAATAATAGTTAAAAAAAATATTGGAAGAGTTGGGACAGCTCTAGCTTTAGAAATGTCGGTATTCCCATTTGCTTGCATAAGACAGCTTCGTGCTGGTTGAATGGGTATGGTGGGAACCCTCTGGATAGGGCCTTTAGCTGCAAAATCAGGCAGTGAAGTGGGAGTCACCACTGAGCCATGTGTCTCCTTGCAGCCGCTCCATTGGTGGAGGTGTGACATGTCTCCAGGTTTGTCAGGCACAAAATGACAGAGCCTAAAGAAGCACAAATGTTGTTTTCCTGTAGAAACTGCACTTCAATTATCCAAACATAAAAAACCCTATGATACTTGAAAAGAGTGTTTTATTTCTCAGCAAACATCCCTCAGGTTTCCAGCATTGCATGTCACCTTGCTCCTTAGAAGCAACCTGCACCATTCACCAAGGTGCTCAGCCACAACACTGCTCAAGGTGAATATCATGACAGAGCTCTGAACTCTGCTGTGTTCTACTTCCGTCTCCACTTCTTTGCAAACTTCCCATTTGCCACAGGGGAATAAATATCACACCATCCCCACTGCTGGGTGACAGTTCCATGCCTGAGTGCCTTACAGAACTGTACAGTTCTTCCTTGCCTTCTCTACAATCAGTCATGGATTCTGTGTCATAGGACTGAACCACCAAGATAAAAATTAACATGGCTCTCTGTAATGATGTGTAGTTGCTTTCCTTTGAGCTGGAATACTTGATCACATTCCCCCACCCCATATTTGTGTCATGCTATTGGCACTGGAAGCATTAGCTTTGTAGTCACAATTATATGAGAACTAAGTAAACTACAGAAATTTGTAAACTGTTGCATTGCTAAATTAAATGCTGTTTTAACTAACAGTTAATAGTGTTTACTGCTGTGTAATAGTAATTTTCATTTTTTACTGTATCTAATGACTTTCTGATGACTCAAATTCTCTGTAGGGATACCAAATCATTACATTAAGGATGAGTGATTTTAGTATGCAATGACTGATCAGTACAATAATATGTAGACTCATGCTTCAGCTAGTAAATTAAATCATTTACACCAGAGCGTTTGTCAACCAGAAGAGTTCTATTACATTGCTGCATTATAATGTAGAGTCTGCTCAAAATAAAACACATGCTATATTAAATCTGTGCCACTTTACAAACAAAACCCTTAAGGAGCAACAATTTAGCATATAGTGAGGCCATGGAGAGGGACTGTTTTTCACACACAGTGGATAAATCCAGAAATTTTGTAATTTGTCTGGAAAAGTAGCAAGGCAACATAGAGGTATGTGTCTATTAGCTGCATCAAGCATTCCAAATGTCACTTGAACACTTCACTTGGTACTAAAGGGACTTGTGGAAGAGAAAATGGCCACAGCCAGAATTTGTGAGCTTTTAGATAAACATACAGTTGAGCCAGCCTCATGACTTGATGGGATCACCATATCATCCTGAGCCTTGAAGAATAAAAGGGCAGTTTAGTCTGGGATGCAAACACTTGACAGGTCTGCTGAAATTGGGCGGTAGAATGTCACTGGTCAACAGTTTAACATGACTGCATTCTAAGAAACTAGAGCAATTCCTCTTTTGAATAGGACTTAAAATGCAACCTCTCACAGCATTTAGGAATTTCCAAGTGTAGGCTTTGGTTTGGACACAACAATTACTTTGATGTCAAAAATGTTCAGAAGAACAGAAGACACTTTAGTGCTTTAGTATTTTAGGAAATGTTTGTTTCAGTGTTTTGTTGGAGTCACCAAGGGGCCTAATTTCCAGTAAGACGAAAACATCAGAGTTTCCATTCACCACAATTAGAACAGAAGGTTCTTTACTATTTGGAAAAAATCAGATCCCAGAGTCTCAAGGTTATATCCCAAAGGCCATGCACCAATGTTAAACCATTGACTCCGCTGACTTTAACCCAGTCATGCTCATATAAATACATGCAATGATTCAGAACCCCAGTTTCCACTAACATGCAATTATGCCATCCAGAAAATACTTGTACGGGCATATTACCTTGGACAAATTTTTCCTGTTGTTTTGAGACACATCCTGAGACACATTCAGTATAAAGCCTTGAAGGACAGTAGGAGATGCTTCATCATGTTTGCTAAGTTCATCCCCCAGAAGCGGCAGCTTTACTGTCAAAGAAGGGCTCTGAACTTCTCATAATGGGAAAGAGTTGTGACAGGAGGAAAGGCTTGTTTTGTGAACTACTTAAACCCACATGAATTTATTGCTTTTCAGGAACTTAATGACTCATTCATTTTTTTTACCCTTGGGATATTGAGAGTCACAAAAAACAGTGGTATTTTGACTTGTGAAATCTTCATCGTATAAATGTTTTCTGTGCTACTGTGTGGGAATCAGGTTTCTCTGGCAAGAGCTAAACAGTCAGGTTTACCATGACTAGTTTATTACTTGGCATGCTTCGCTGAAAGCCTCTTAATGGATGAGATTGGTAGCAAAACAAGTGTTCTATGGTGCCTTAACACTTGATCCAAAGGGGCATCTCCTGTGCACAGCAGGATCCCACATCTGTAACTTTACATGACACATCTAAGTACAACATACACTTTCTGCTTATCAAAACATCCCATATGAGCCAACTCAATCAAGATCAGACCCCTGAATTTTTTGTTACTGTTGTTTGCTTAAGCAGACTTAAAAAAAAAAAAAAAAAGCACAGCAAATGCTTTTGATCTTTTTGTTTAAAAAATAAGAGTGTTAAAATGTCCTAATAATCTGGAGGCTATCCAGCTTGTAGGCAAGCACTAAGTGAGGTTTAATTTTTGCACAGAAATCAAATATTAGCATTGGGAACATGAACACATACAAAAAGACTGCTCATCTGGCCAACATCTGGTTTGATGTGGCCATTATTTCAACAAGTACTTAAAGGCAGGTTTTTTGTTGTTGTTGCTTCCTCCCAGAGCAGCAACAAACTAGTAGAAGAGATTAAAATTTCCATATCATTCCCACACACAGAGTGGTGTTGTACAAGTTGCCCAGGATGCCTAATTTGTCCCTTTCCCTTTTTTCCTTTAGCTTAAAAAAACACTATTATATTTGAATACATGGGCAGGAAAAGTGAGAGTAGCAGTTAAAATTGTTACTTTCCAGTATATTCTTGCATGGCAAGTTGTGTCAGTGTTTATTACACTGTTTAATGAAAGAACTAGAATGCAAACCTGAAAGCAGGTTTGGACTGGGAGGTGAAATCAGTCATCCTAAGACTCAGAGGCTCTCAGTTTTACAAATGCACACAAATTTTGAAGCTCAGGGTGTCTCACTGCTCATGCTGAGCCTATTGATCTCCATGTGGAAAGGTGTGTCCTTTTTCACTCCACCAGAAGAGAGGCATTCTTCCTGGAATCATTAAAGATGATAGGCAGTCTTAATTGCACAACCAGCATTTATTGCTATACCTGCAGATGTACCTGTGCTTGTTTCCAGATCCCCTCTTCTCTCTCTCAGGACAGTGGTGTGTCCCTTTTAAGGTAAGCTGGGAGTCACCACCAGTCCTGTGGTTAACTGACAGCCCCATGTGCTCTGCTGGATGGTATCTACCAGGCCTTCCAGCACTGCAAAATTCCAACATCTTCAAGCAACAGCCATGCTCTTGAAGACAGTCTGCTATGGAGAAGCAATGCTCCACATAAAGAAAAAACACAGAACTGTAGACTATATCTGTCATAGATTGTAAACTAGTGACAGAAAGGCAGCCATTGTTGGAGCACATGGATGTGCTGTATGCAAAATGGAAATGAGAGATTTATCTCCACCACTGCCTTGCTTAATCTGCTTTTCACAGCAATGACATTTCTTCTGCTTGTAGCACCACCTGTCTTTATGTTGCTTTTCCTCTCTGGTATGGCTGTGACCATTTCTGAGGTTTCCCAAAAGCAGAAGTCAAAGTTATGGTTAGACTCCCACAGAAGCAGTTGCACACTAAGTGTGGGCATCCATTTACTGCAATCAAGCCAATCCACACAACTTATGGACACGAAAGGTGATGAAGGCTGGTCAGCCTTGCCACCAAAGATGGGACTCTAGATTTGAACTGAAGTTCTCAGTTTCTATCTCAAACTCTCATCTCACCCACAGTGAACCCCTCAGAACGTGTCTCACTCCCTGCACATGGTGCAGCCTGGCCATCAGACCTCTGAGGGGCTCCTCGCCCCTGGGCTCAATTCCGCTGGCTGCCTGCAAATAGCTTTCTCCAAAACAGGAGGGATTAAGGTTCCAGCATGATTTTTGGGTGGGGAGGAAAGAGACAGAATGAAACTGCACAGCTATCCTTGTCCATTAGTCTGAGACCATGAATAAGCTTTCCTTCTGAAGGTGTTGCTACATCTTTCAGAGGTAATAGTCTCAGGTTTGGGGGAAGAGTTGGCAGGTGCATGTTTTATGGAGAGGCTTGGGAAGGAGATAATATGCTGAACATGAGGAAACATGAGCCTTCTTCCCCCTCCAACCTGAGCAGTCATGGAAGCAGCCACGAACACAAAACCAAGTCAATATGTGGTAGGTCATCCAGCAGCAGGAAGGGGATAGTGCTAAAGCACAGATGAAGTTTAGAAATTTACTTAGTGTCTGCCTGTGCAGACCTGAGTAGGAATTTCTGCCGCAATCATGTCTTTCAGCCTTTTCTTGTGTAAATAAATTGCTGACACAAGTGGTCCAGAACACACCTGGAAATCAACTTTTCTTCAACTGCCCTCACACAACTTGCTACCCTTCACTCCCTCCCTGTGCTTACAGCAACTGTGGCAGCTCCATCAGCAGCCAGCTCTGTTTTCTGTACATGCCAGGCAATAATTAGTTGCTTATTTCTTGTCTCTGATTGACACAGCTCCTACTGCAGCACAACACAGAACTTGTTCTTGTCACTTTGCGACTTTCTCAAGATGCCGTTAGTGGGCAAGGTGACACAATGTGAGGTAAATCACACAACAGCACCATAAACACAAGGGCAGGGCCAGATTCTCAGCTCTGTCCCTGCAGTTTCACTCTGTAGGAACTCTGTTGAAATGTATCTGTCACACATAAGACCAGACTTGCATATTCAGCCTACAGTGTGGTCATGAGGCAGTGCAAAGGAAGAGCACTCACTTCTATTACTAGAGAGCACTTGTGCCATACGGTTGTTTTATGTTCTGGGAACAAGTAAAGATAAGGCAGAAATACATGCACAAAGAGGAACAAAGATGGGTTTCTATGGAAACACAGGATTTCCTGACTTGTATAATTAAAATTAACCATATCCCTTGTTAATGGACTTGTGGGGACAAAGAAATGTTGATTTTTAATTTTTTTTCTTTATTATATGTGAATACTTTTAGTTATCTTTCTCTTTTTACTTCATCTCTCTGACACATACGTGTCCATGCACAGCTTTTTATTTTTATATATGTTTTATACACAATGTGCGCTCTGTAGCTTTCCTAACTCCCAGTAATATTAACAAGAGTTACTCATGTAAATCTCCCATTCATTGTTGGGGCAATAAACCTCAAAGAGTGTGAAAGCCCTGCATGAAACTCATTTTTCTCAGTCCTGATATGAATGTAGGATGCTAACATCCAGATGAAATGGCACACATAAACCTAAGGATCCACTATTGCTGGATATCATGCATCATGCACTTATCTCTCTGTCTTGTGCAATACTGAGGGAGAATGTTCTCAACAAGACACATTTGTATTTCCACACAGCAACATCTCTTGCTAGAACAATTGAAGCAGCACCAGTACTTTAAAGCTTTCCACAGTGAAACACAGGTTGTTTGCCTGTAGCTTACAACCTTTGGTTCAGACTGCGCCATATATCACATGTTAAGTAGGAGTGGGACTGATGAGAGCTTGGACAGAGGACCTCCAAGGAAAGCTTTAATCTGGCAGAATATGGTATCAGTGACTCTCTACATGCTGTATGTCCCTAAGACTTAATATTGAACCAGCATTCCAGCGGCAACCCACTGGTACTGATGGAGGTGCCAGTTTTTAAAAGGAAAAATTAATCACAGCTCTAACCCTTTTTGAGGAGAAATAATAATATATCACCTTCATTTTTGCACAGTTTGGCCTCAATTTCCCTCTCATGTGTAAGTCACAGAATGAGTCCACAAAAAGTCTCTTCATTAGTAGCTGCCAAGTACTATCAGATTAACTTATTAGTGACTTTAGGGATACCATTGTTTCCACCCACAAATAACTCAGAGGTAAAATAATAAAAATTAAGAAATTGGAAGATTTTGATGCCTTGGAGATGGGAAGGAGAAAATTCTTCCCAGTAGAGTTACAGACATGATCCTATTATCATAATAAGGCAGGATGATAGCCTTATTTCAACCTCAAATGGTTTATTTCAGCAACGGGTAGAAAGCGAGCCCTTGTCGTACCATCTGCCAAGTACCTTTGGGATCTGACAGCATGGAAAGATCATTAAAAATGCAAGAAGTTGCTGTTTGCATTAATAAAAACACAGGTTCAAAAATTAGGTTGAAAAAGCAACAACATTGTAAACACATCTTTAAAATGAAAGTAATTTCCTCTTTGTAGTGAAAGGCATGCTTTATTTTCATTTGTTACTTAGGATGTGACTATGCTGAATCTGGTTTCAGTGTTCTCACTGTGCCACTCTCTAATGCAGTTTGCACTCACAGAAATTAAAAGTGCACTGTACGTGGGACTGTCTCTGCTCTTTCACCTGGACAGAAATAAGTGCATTTCAACCCCTGGACCATTACTTCCAGAATGCTTATAATGAGGGTTGGGTAAAATTGAAGCCTATAATAATAGTATACAGTTCCTTTTTTTAAAGCCTGACCTGCAGTTCTGGTTTTCATACCAAATGACTGTAGTCAGGCATATTAGTGCTTTAACCTTTTTATTACATTACATACATGAAAACAATTAAGGCTGGGATTCTTTCCAATGTATTATCATTTTCTGTTCCCTCTGGCCTTTTTCCATCCATTTCAAAGAATGTACATTGCATCAACTGAACATTCTCTCATGCTTTATTTTTTTGTTTCTTTTCTGCTTAACAATTGTCATGCTTTCAAGATCAGCCAACTACAGAGTATCATGCAACAGCAGCAGCCGACAGCAGCAGCAGCAGCAAAAACAACAACAAAAAGTTTGGGAGTTTAAAACTCCTCATAAAATTAAATCTGAGATTTAAATTCTCCCTCATATTTTATTGTCTTTTCTTTTCTTTTTCCTGTGGTAAATGGTAATTAGAGTCAATAATCTTTTGCTGAGAGAGCACCTTGTCCTCACAGTGTTTATATCATCATCATCAAAGATCTGCCTTAAGGCCCTGGCGTGTTAATAATTTAAGGTGTGCACAGCCTAGTTATAGCAGGAAGCCTAGTTATTGAGTTTGTAAACCAGCTGATGATTTATGGGAACACCTTGCATGAGTCATGCTCATTAAATAAAATACTTCAGTTTAATAAGGAACATGGGGTAAACAGTTCTTCCCGTTACAGGGTGACTGTGCAATTGGAAATTGCTGAGTTTTGTCACCAGCTTTGCCACTGCTATTTTGTCTTAATTGTAACGTCAGGGTCAGCTTGTCTGTGTGCTTGTGCAGGCACGTGCATGTGCATACACACATTCCCTTGAAGTACAGATTGGAAGCCTTTCACCAATGCTTTTTTTTTTGCCCCCCACCCTCTCTGTCTCTCCCTTTCTCTCCATACAGCTGTTTCATAAGTTACCCTCTGATAATGAAGATGTTAAATCTCTCTTTAAAAGGCTACTAATTAAGAAAACAGAAATGTTCACAGAAATAAAATTACACAGGAAAAAAAATCAATATATGGTTGTTAAATGTAGCTTGCATTTGAGAGCCATAACCATATTTTACTTTTAAACACTAGAGCTAACTCTAACTCATTAGAAATTCCTTGGGAAATTGAGGCAGTAAAAGCCCTACACATTGGCCTCTTCTATTTAACCAGAAGCAACCGTGCTTTGTCCACTGCTTTAGAAACCCACTGTATCTCCAGGAGATTTCTGTGGGATTAGGTAGTGTCAGCATCTACCCTCAGGTGGCAAACATGCAGACAATAACCTCCTCTGGATCAACTATACTGTTGGTGTTTCTCACCCTGTTAGGGATGGGGACATGGCTCCTTAGGGTCCCTGAAATCCCCCCTCGTTCCCACCAAAGCCAGTGGCACTTGAGCACTGGGAGTGGAAGGAGCCAATGCAGCTGGGGCTGGAATCTTCACTAGGCTGGAGGCTACTCCAGGGCAAAATTATCTTTGTCTTCCTTGGAGGAAGTGCCACTCATGGAGTTACAACATTTCTATGGAATAAGGGGAGAAGCAAATTAAGCAATAAAAACTCACATATAATTTTCTTGACGGGTTTCAATCTTATCAACTAAAACAAAAGGCAACTCAACTGGGTTTAGTTAACTCTTAAACAAACAACAAGAAATTAGTTTTCATTTAAAAAAAAAGCCAAATTTTCTCAGCAACAGAGTATTAGCAAACATGCCATTACCCCTGCAATATTGATTTTTGTGGTTTTTATGGTTCCTTTTAGATGTACTTTTCTGTATTCTTTTCACAGAGGTGATACAGCTGTACATTTAATTTTCTGACAAATAACTGAACATCCCCAGACATAGACAGCCTGTCAGGCATCATTAATAAATTTGTTCAAAAACATTGGGCCAGGCCCACTTGTGGGGTAACTTTTGGATTTAACGACACCACACAAATGAGTGATGTGACTGCCAATTTGTGAACAATGGTTTGAGTCCTCCTTTTTTTTACAGACAAAATAAAGCATGACATAACAGGGTGTACATACTACGTGGGCCATCTCTCTGAGGCATCTAGTATTTGTATTTTGCAACCTTTTGATTGACACTGGTGCAAGTCCTAACGTTATCTTGTTTTGCAGACAGAGAAGGCAACATGGACTGCTTCTGGTAAGACCCACAAATTAAATAAGGCAACCAGTTATGCCCTATTTATTTTTTGTTGCTGCTTGGTTTTGGCTTTTGTCTTTTTCAGTTTTGTTCTTCTTATTGCGCAGTCCCCTGGCTTAGTCCAGGGGCTGCTCTGAGCCCTCCTGCAGCACTACCTTGCATGCACCGAGGTGTCCAGCCTGTAGCAGCTGTACCCAAACATGTCCTTGAGTGCCTTCAGATTTCAGTTGTCTCCAGGCAGCTCAGTGAGGTATTTGAGAGTACACATTTCACAGGTAATGGGAGTTAGGCACGTCCTCCTCACCAAAAATGTCCAAGTCACTGAGAGGCACATGAAGATCCTGAGGCAGAGCAGAGTGAAAAAAAAACAAAAAACAGTTTATTCAAGGCCTAGAATAAGTGCCCTAATTCATAAATTTGTCTTCTAAATGGGAGACATCTTTGCAATGTCACAACTATGACACTCCTTACTCCTGGAGGCTATACCAAAGGTGCTGTGGGAAGGAAGGACACTGGAAAAAGTGTAGGTATCCTGCATTGGAAAGAATCCCAGCCTTAATTGTTTTCCTTTATGTAATGTAATGAAAAGGAGCATCCTTTTTACAATTCAGTCATTGTAGAGGACTGCTTTGGACTTTTTTGTTTTGTTTCATTCTTCAGTTTCATATAGTGCACATTGTGGTTGCCTCTTCATAACCACACAGAAGGCAGAAAACAAAATACATTTCCTTCTTATCTTTTGCTGTGTTTAGTGAATGCAAGAATTGTATCAGCTTCACCTCCACTGGCATGACCACCTCCCTCTAGAAAGTTCCCAACTGATTGCGTTTAATTGCCTTTTGTGCTAGCAAAACACATTCCTGACACCACCTTCAAGCCCTATAGAAACTACCACCAAATTAAATCAGTTTTATGGAACTATTCCTACCAGCACTGATCCAAGGGCATAATAGGGCATGGGAGTTCACTCAGATGAGGGACTAGGAAATGCTCCCAAAACATGGTAATACTAACCTAGACTGAAATAGGATGCTCTGGATCCCATGACTGCTCCTAGTGCACCTCCAGTCTCCACACTGGGGAGGAGCAGAAAAGGCCCTGCCACAGTGCAACCCTGCCCAGCAGTAATGAAAACATCCCTGTGTTACCAGCCCTGTGCTCAGCACAAATCCAAAGCACACTTCTATACTTGATAATGTGAAGAAAGTTAACTCTATTCCAGGCAAAACCAGCACTTCTGTTGCAAAGTTCAGGGCACCACTTCCCACTTTTTGGGTGGACTCAATGGAAAGAAGTTTGGATGATCTAAATATCAATGTCAGCCAGAAAGAATTGCCTCCCTCTAGAACGTTGGTCCCTGCTGCTGTGGGTTCTTCACCCACAGTTTGGACAAAACATAATCTCTCATCTTGCCCCATACCAGGAGACTGGAGGCATGATTAGTTCCTGGTCTCTCTACCCATTCTGGCCTTGTATCCAGAACAAGCTAATTTTGGGGAAAAGTAGGCCAAATTAAACCATTTGCATCCATCCATCTATCTAGAACTGGTAGATCCCATGCCCAGGCTGCACTAAAGAGGAATGCTGCCACTTCTGGAGGCCAGGAAATGGCTTCAAGCCAATCTGATGTGCCACAGGGAAAAACACACTATTGCTTCTATTCTTTATGGTAGGTATGGTAGGAGGGCAAGTGGCTTCCTTTTGGAGATGGGCAAAGTGATAACTATGATTATTTGCATTGGAATAACACTTAGAGACTATATCCCTACTGTTCTAAATTATATAGCAAACTATATTCAGCCAAGGTAAAGGATTTTCAGACTAAGTATAGAAACATGAAGTTTCAGGAATGAGAGGTTTCACATGAGCTGACACAATTTTGGATGATCCTTTGAATTGAGGTCAAAAATAGTCACAAAGTGTAGAAAAAGGAACAAGCATGAATGTGGAATTGAAAACATAAGGAGAGGAAAAGCTAAATTAGGCCATTAACTTACAAAAGAGGTATTAAGTGGAAAAGAAATTTGGTTGGCAGGATTTTAGGTTATATAATGGAAAGATACCAAAACAAGGCAGTCTCCTATACATTCTCAGGCAGGTTAACATACCTAAGCAAATTCATCCTGTAATTGGATTCAGTTAAGTTCTCTATTCAGAAGTTTCTGGGATAATTCAGACTGCCACTAGGATGCCTGGCAAGTGAAAAGCTTCTGGGAATTAAGCAAAAGAGTATCAGAAACACCCCCTAATGAAACAACTGGTGAGCAACAAAGAATGTTATGAAACCTCACCTGGTTTTTGAAGTTTGTTTGTCAGCAAGACACAACAGGACTCCAATTGAAAATTGGTAAAAGAGAAAAAAAAATAGCTTGCTAATGAAACTCTTGCATTCATGAATATGGGTAGAAATAAATCATGGTGAAAATGAGTGAGTCCATATAGCACTACAAATCAGAAATCATATTAAAGATGCTATTTATCATATTCTGGCCAAACTGCACAAATCTGTCCAGCAAATTGCAAAATGAGCTCATGATCAATATAAAGGGAGGAAGGAATTTCAAAAGACTAATACAAAGCAAATGTTTGCCCTGCATTTCCTCATGTCCTATTTGAACCAAAGTCGACTTGCACCTTTGTTGAGGCAAACTCAAAACCTGACCCAGCCTGATTTTGAAAGCAGAGCTCCTGGATGAGCAGCCAATACACAGGGTCTAGGTACCTCCAGATAAGCACTTTTCTTTGGATAACAGAAGATAAAGACACTGAATAGCACATCATCCTAAAACAGTCAGTAATCTTAGTCAGAGCCTTCAGTGTTCAGCTGAAGCACAAGAACAGAGCTGGAAACGTTCCTTTGTAGATAGAGGAGCACCCACCAGAGATGAGATAAGGTATCCAAGTGACTCTGTAATAAATAGCAGGAGCAACATCCAACAGAATCAGAAAAACAGCAAGATATCCCTGAAAGTGCTTGGTACCTGACAGATGGATACCTATGTGATTTAAACCAGAAAGGTCACTCTTATTTGCTATCTTCCTCTGACTCAGTTTTGAGTGTATTGATAAGGTGTTGCACAGCACATGCCATTGGATTAACCAATTATAAATCCTAGTTTCTTTACATGCATTTTCACTTAAGTTAGAAACAACTACTGTAGTTTATAAGCAGTTCATTTGACCAAATTACCTTTGAAATTCACTCAGGAACACCATGCCCAGTCTGCACCATGCAATGTCAAACAGCCTGGCAGATGGCAAGTGATAAAGGACTTGATAACAAAAAGTCTTAGTTGAGTAAAAAGGTTGGTATTTGTTATTGTTACAATATAACACACCTCACAACATTTTATTAGGCTCACTAGTTTGGGGCAAATAGGCAGAAGGCAGATCATAATCCTGCCAACTTCTTGAGCAAATATAATTAATTCTGAGGTATAGTTACAGAAGAAGGTTATGCCAGGACAAGAGCAACATCCAAACTTGCCAAATAGCTGCTATCTAAATAAAAGAGATTTCAGCAAGTATTTGGGAACCTGACACACGTACGAATATTGTGTCTGTGCCAAAGTCAAATATGAGGAGCCTGCATTACAGGAAGGCCTGCAGGAAGACCTGGAGCTGCTGGCTGTACCTTGAGGACATCCAAAAGCAGTTGGCGTGGTTCTTGCGCTGGCAGAAAGCAGCACGTGCTCTCTCCGCTACTGAAAACAAAAAAACAAAATGTGAAACTGACACAGATGCCAGGTGCTGCTGAACAAATGCTGGAGATGAGAAACGTAGGAGCACAATGGGAAAGTCCCAAGAGTTGCTCAGGACATGGTTGCTAATCCAAGCCCTGTGCAGCTCAACAGCCTCTTGGCATCAAGGGGTTTCTGGTCTTCTCCTCCTCCTCCCCATGCCCACATGCACAATACATGCATGCATTTGAATATGTGTTTGGGGGGCAGTAGGAGGTAGGTTGCTGCTGTTTTATCATGTTTGCTTTCAATTTCTTTTTTCCTCTTTCAGGGCTATGGTTAAATAGCAGTCAATGAAATAAAGACACTGACCTCTGCCTTATGGAAAGGACTTAGTCCTCCTCTCCCAGGCCCATCAGCAGGAGCTCAGGGCACAAGCTTAGCAAAGCTCCTCTCTATGAAAGCTGTAAAGAGTGGCATCCTCCAAAGCCTGGTGAAAAATTTCAGCACAGGTGGCAGAAGTGGCAGTGCAATGTTCCAAAGCCTGAAAAAGTTCTTGCATCATTTCCAGGTAAAAGGGTCAGCAATAGTCATCAGCAACCAGAGAATTTAACTTCCAATTACTATTATTTTAAAGGACTTCCTTATTATTTGACATATGATGTAATGAAAAGCAAAATATATGTGTTTTTTTTTTTAGAGAAAGGACTCTAAAAAGTAAGAATAATGGCATGGAATTGGATCTGGCTCACTTCTGGGCAAGCACATCCCATGCAGTGACAGAGGGACAGTGTCTTCGCATCAGCCACGTCACCAACATGAGACACACAGACTGAAGAGAGTCTGCACCTGCTGTACCACAGAAACACCAACTGCCTTGTGAATCACTTTGACTTATTTGCCTGGAGATTTCTGAGGAATTGAGTCATTCTGGGAAGGATGAGCAGAGGGACACAGTGAGCACAGAGTCCTGCAGGAAGTGCAGCCATAGGTGTTGCAGGGGAGGGGGGGAAGCTTTTAGAGGGATCCAGACAGGGGAACGCACCCAAAACCCAACACATGAACTGTGTGGGGACTGCCCATGCTTGTAATCAGAACACAACATGCAAAGAGAAATGAGAACCCCAGTAGGTGCAGGGCAGGTAACGGGGAGGCTGATGCCCTCACTGCCACATGCCTTAGCAGTCAGGGACTCCAGCTCACTAGATTAAAAACTAACACACAGTACTTGTACTGAGGTCAGACTCCTCATTGCAATGCAGATATACTGAGACTCAGACTGGGGAAATAATTGACATGGGAACAATAATGAGAAAATCAATTGCTAAGTCAGATATCATTGACTGCAATGAAAATTTTGTGCATGGAGGATTTTCAGGATAAAGACCCAGCTTTTCTTTTAGGCTAGATGAGTTGCTAGAGATGTGAGAAAAGGTAATGTGGTTAATAGTGCTGTCCTTGTTACCCTGCCCTTCCAGATGGAATTCAAAAGGAGTCTTGATGGCAAGGTGATTCTTCAGCCAAAATTTGAGGCTGTGCCTCTGTAAACGTTTAAACATGTTCACAATTAAGACCTTGAGAGGCTAGAGCATTTCACTAACGGTGTGGGAAGCTGCAGTTTCATTAAATTTGACATTAGAGCTAATATATCAGCAAAAAAATACAGCCTAGTCTGAATGAGTAAGTCCATGATAGGCCCTGCATATCTCTGCATGTGTGTGGGACACTCCACTGGGTGAGGCCCACAGTGCTTGTACTATTATTTGCAGCAGTTTGCAGCTGTACTCAAAGCTTTTAATCAGTGCTCCACTAATGCAGGCAGCATCCAAAGTGTAAAAAAATTCACGATTCTATCTGAGAATACTTAATAGCATCATGAGCCATTCGCTGTTTGGCATGATGTTATCTCCACCTTCTGTCAACAGTATCTCCTGGAAGATCGATAGCAATCGTAAAGTAATGTTTATTATCACCTTGCCCCTCACACCTGCCCCACCGAATGGTTGCTCTTTGTCTCAGAGGCTACAAAAGTGCAGCAGATTAAAGCAGAGACATGCCTTCACCTTACAGTGGTGTATATTTGCAGGATTACAGTGCTAATTAAACGCCACGTGCACATCACTACCCTTACTCCTTGAGCGGGAAGAGTGGAGCAGGTTTCCTGCAGGAGCCCTCTCCAGAAACACATTCATAGGTACATTCGCACCAGGCAGGCTT
This sequence comes from Agelaius tricolor, assembly GCF_023055355.1. Classification (NCBI taxonomy): domain Eukaryota; kingdom Metazoa; phylum Chordata; class Aves; order Passeriformes; family Icteridae; genus Agelaius; species Agelaius tricolor. The sequence continues at coordinate 8,619,711 of NW_027269262.1, read as the reverse complement.
TCAGTCTGGATGTATGGAATAATCGGATTAAAATCTCCCCTATGAAACAAAACGGCCACGAAATTTCAGGTGTGAAGGTGGCACACGGGGCCGGGTGCGGGCACTCTGGACCGCGCTAGGAGCTGCCCCGTGCGGATGCTGCTCCCTTCCTTGCCCCATTTCTCCCTTCAGAGAGAGATCCGGACCCGTGGGCGGGTCGCTCCCTGCCGGGGGGCTCCCGTACCGAGGGCGGTGGTCCCCGGGCGGCTCCCGTGCCGGCGGGGAGGAGTCGGGAGCGTGTCGCGACAGGGTCCGGCTCCCCTGGAGGGCGGGCGGCGGCGCTGGCGACTCCTCCGGCGGCCCCGGAGAACAAAGCGGGGCCGGGCGGGGAGGGCGCTGGGCGCGGGCACCGGCCCCGGGAAGCAGCGGGTGCTCGTCCCTCGGGGAACAAACCCTGCCCGGGCTCGGGAGAGCGATGGGCTGCTCCTCCCTTGGCGGCGGGGGGCGGTGGGGGTGGCGAGGTGGAGGGAGGGCGGGTTGCGATTTAACCCGCTGTCGCGATTTCGCAATTGTCACGACGTGTGACGGGACGGCACGCTGCTCGGGCCCCGCAGGCAGGGAGGAATTTGTTCCGGCAGGCTGAAGGGGAGCAGCGGGCAGGGCGCCCCGGACCAGGCGCACCGCGGTCCGGTCCCTCCTGCTGGCAGCGCGGGGCGAGCCGCGCCCCGGACAGCGGCGGCCAATTCTGGCCCTGACGTCACCCGATCGCCGATATATTTTTTTAATTAGGTGGCAGCTAAATGAAGAGTGATGTAGAACATTGCGAATGTAATTATCCATTGTGCTTCAGAGAGACGCGTATAGATCTTTTTTCTCGCCCCCCCCCCCCTTCTGAAAACTATCAAAAACCAGGGGAATTCAAGTAATTCTCCGTCCCTGTGCATGGATGGAGCCTGTCAGACCCTGTGCAAGGGCTACTGACAAACACAAAGGAGCAACAATAACTGCACACCACTTACAGCACTGCTAGACTTATTCATTCATTGTAACATAATAATTTTAGATGGTCACTGAAGAGAAGCATATGTTTCGGGCAGACATCAAAAGAACAACCAGACATTTAGATAAGACAACTAAAACTCAGTTTTAAAGTTTCAGATCTAATCCTGGGTAAAGACCGAACAAAGAGTCAGAGAGCAGAAATTACGTTATTTAAACTGACACCACCTAAATCGGATCCTTTCTTCTTCCATCTCGCATAAACACAGCGTGTTCATCACATCCAGCCGGCTTCATTACTATTTATATTACCGTGAGCTGGCTGCGTGCAGTCAATTCATAATTGTCCAGTTTTTCTAATTAATCACAAAAGATTTTTGTTTTGCCTACAGCTACTTCTGGGGTGACTCACAATGGCAAGCCAAAGCTCATACATCAAAGGCAGCCCTCCTTCGCTCCAGCCTTCTGCCGGAGGAGGCTGCCGGGCTCCCCTCGCCTCGCCCGGCTCAGGGGGCATGCGCGGCCCCGGGCGAGAGCGGAGCCCTGCGCTCTCTCCTCAGCCCTGTGACTCGCTATTTTTATCTGATGCTCGCATCCTCAGCCCAAACTCGACCCAGAGATTTTTTTGGCAGGATTTCTCAATTCAGCGCGTTTGGTTTCCCTCTCTCTCTCGTGTGTGCGTGCGCATGCTCTCCTCTGCTGCTCCAGCAATCTGTTCGAGGTCTGTGAGGCTTCAAAGGAAGCGAGCTGCATCAAACACTGCCCAAACTTCTGCCTGATCGATATTTCCTTAATGAGCTCAGCGTAGGCAGTGTAACCCGGCAGAGGCTGAGGCAGCTGCTGGATCTCTCTGGCTCCAAAGCAACGAGGCTTTTCGGTAACATTTGCAGTAGGCCAGGTTGTCCGTGCCTCCTCTGCCCACACCACGAAGAGGAGCTGCTCACAGAAGTAACATTTCTTGGCTGCAAGATGCCTACTTGTGAAAGTCACAGCTTGCCATCCTGAGTCAGAGGACAATGATTTGGCCTCTACTTCTTGTGCTGCCAGAGGTGTAAGCACACAGAAGCTGTGTGCCCATAAACAAAGAAATGGGACAATTTGGCTGACAGCAGCATGACAGTATGTTCCTTCTCCACACGTGAAAAAGAAACCAAACAAAAAAGCCCAACCTAACACACCGCCATGCATACAATCCTTACCAAAAAAACCCAAAAAACCACACACCACTCTTTTTTATTATTGGTGACGTTTTAATACTGAGTGTCAGCCCAGTTAGAATCACTTGAATTCATGTGAAGAGCAGAAAGCAATAGACACACGGTGCCCCTAAAGTACACTCTAACTTAAGGCTGCAAATGTTGTTAATTATGTGGAAGCTTTCTGGTAAGATGCATCTATCAATGCATCTTCCTTGATCACATTCTGCCCACTGCTGGGTTTGCAAGGAGTCAGCACAGTGATGGGAGAGGGGTGTTTTATTAATAAACCCTGCACAGAACCCTGTGCTCACTCTGGGTATTTTGGAGTGAAAATGGTACTGAAGCCAAAGCTGGTTTCTGTACGACAAAGCATGGGCAAGCAAATAGTTACTGAGAGAAAAATAAGTAGGTTTTTAACAGCACAGAATAGAAAAGCGTGTTGTTGTATCTGATGGCATAGAGGAAAGAGTATCTGTGATTTATTGCGTGAGATTTCAGGTGGAGTTGCTTGTGGGGAAAAATATTATGGTTAGAAAGGCTGGAAAAACATGAATTAGCAAGAAATAGTGTTTTCAGAAACTTTTGCTGAAGATTCTTTAGCTGGCAGCAGACCCCTTTCTCTGCAGACCAAGGAGTCAAAAAAAGAAGGGGGAATGAAGTGAAGGCAGCAGCACTTCTCAGGTCACCTGGGGGATAAATTGCAGTGTACCATTTCTGAATGTACAGCCATACCTCCTAGCATGTTCCAGTTGGAGACATGCTGGTATCCTTGCTTTGGAACTTCGAGGATCCCCAGTAACATGCTGTCACTTTTTAAGTCATCCATGAGAGAAATACTCCACAGAAACTCCTGCAGGACCAGAGTGAAGTTTACACCTCTGCAGATAAATAATATGTCAAAGAGCAGATTCAGAGGATAATCCATGAGAAATATTTTTAAGGATCAAGCCATACTTTCATTCCAGTGCCCAACCCTAGTTTTCCACCTCAGCATTTGCTGCTCCACGTGAACATACACAGGCCCTGCATGTGACAGGAGCACACACATCAGCCCATCATGCTGACTCAGATTTGCTGCTTTGGTGCCAGGGATGCCCTTTCAGGAGCCACCAACAGCCCTGACAGCACACTTTGCTTTCCCTTTTCCTACCCTCCATTGCATAAATTAGCAGTAGCAAAGTCCCCCTGTAGTTGCTATCAGCCCCTCACTGGGACTCAGCTCTGCTGAAACGTGTTGGCCACAATCACAGGTGACACCAGCAACCCCGTCTGCAGCTCCTAAAGCCTTGGTCATGGCAAGGCTGTAGATCCTGTGCTCCCTTCTGGCTCTTTTTACTCGCAGGGAGCCAGATTCAAAGCTCATTAAGCCCAGGGGAGTATTTTTCAGCTGGCTTTGTCTAGCGGGTGAGGCTCCCCCAGTCTATTGCCACCTTGCCATAAAGACCATTATTTTGCTGGGACAAACTGCTTATTACCCAGTTGCAAACTTAATAATAACCAAGGGCTGTGATTACTCCTAAGGAACTGAGGACCTGAATTAAGTGATATTAATACCAACAATATTGTGCTAACACCGGAAAAATAGCAGAATTAATAATAATGTTATCTAAATGACAGTGTAAATATAAGGTAAGTAGTGTACCTGGCTTCTGAGGAGTGTGAAGCCAAATGATGATTTCCTCTCAGGGCAGTGATAAACAACTCAGTCATACTGAGTTTACAGTTTTAGTAATAATTGGCTTGGAGGGAAAAAAAAATTATATAAAGCACAGTCACAGGTTAACTACATTATAATTACATGGTATAATTTCAGCCCCTGCTCCCAGAGTGGAAGGCACAGTTGTTATCTGATCAGCCTCCGTGTGTAATTCCCTGCTAGGTTTGGGGCTAAGCATTGCTGTGCTGGTTTTTAAAGTGACTAAGCGGAAATGCAGAGACTGCGAAGCGCCCCAGGTCACAGCGGGCTTGGCGACAGGCTCAGGAGTGCCACCTCCAGCTGTGGGCATGTGGGGCTGGAGCTAGAAGTGGTGGCAGCAGCTGCATGGCCATCAGTGTGTGCAGTTCCCCAGGCCACCTAGGCAGGGATTTGGGGCTGAGCCTGGTGGTGCTGCCCAGGTTGGTTCTGAGGGTGCCCAGGTTCTGTGGGTCTGGTGACCTTGAGCAGCAGCAATGACAGCTCCTGTCACCATGCTGGAGCTGGGACACGGTGTCCCCCAACACCTTAGAAAGTCCTGATGCCTGGTCACCTTCCCAAAACACTCTGCCAGATTTCTCCCAAAACCAACAAATAACTGGTCACACCACATGATTGGAAAAGGGACCTCCAAAAAGGCTTGTTTATGAGTAGCTGCAACAGGCAAAATTGGAAGCCAAGAGCAGCATCAGGTACAAGTTGTGACTTGAGTGATATCTTCTGGGGAAAGGGTAGAAACCTGTCATCTGTTGTTGTTGTTGCTTCTTGAATTTTCACACCCTTTTCTATTTTCACTGGAAGCCTGATTGTGAAGCCAAGCTCCAGAGATGAGGGGAAAAATGGATGCCAATTGCTTTTTTTCCTCTCCACAGCCCCTTCCTGACAGAAATCTGTGCAGCTTCCATAAGGGTAGGCCTAAAGCAAGGGAAAATATTAGTTCTTTCCTTCTCTTTTTTCAACTCTGTCCATCCACACACTTCAGTCAGGACAAGTAGGACAAGTCAGGTCTCTTTTAACGTGGGATCAGGTGCAAGGACAACCAGAAGCATTGGGTGGCTTTTCTTACTGTCCTCTATACAAAGCCTCAGCTAATTTACCCAGCCTGTCATGGCCTGCTGTAGGTGACAGTAGATGCTGAGCCCAGGACACTGGAATATCTGATTATGTTCCACTTTCATGAAATTGTCCCATGAGCCAGCTCAAGGCACTGAGCAAGAAAGCTGAACACTTTCTCCGTGCACAATTAATGCTTCTCCTGGGGAAAAACAGAATTGTCACAAATCTGCAAGGTACTGCTCCTCCTCCATCCAACTTGAGACCTCTGTGCAAGCAAAGTCCCCTCATCCCTCACCACTGGTGCCTCACACAGACTGCAAGGCAGGTTGGAATAACTCTCAGCTTTGCCTTCAAAGAGGCTGAAAGGCACAGTCCACTCCCTAACGAGTAAAAATGTGGGTCCTGTGTTGCTCACTATGCAGTACAAGAGACATGAGAAATGTTGAGAGGGAAAGGGGAGCCCAGAAAGACAGAGCTGTCTGTTGGCCCTGTGGTGCAGGGTTATCTTTATTAAAGTGGAAGCAACATCCCTATCCTTAAATGCACTTCACTGCAGATGGAAAGCTTATTTGGGAACCAGAGTGATTGCTTCCCAATGGCATCAGAACAGCTGCAACTTTAACCTGTTCTCTCCCAGCCTCCATGACTTGGCTCAGCACCCTTCTCTGGGATGCCCTGGCTCCCTTCTTACTTGGCTGGGCATGTCCAGGCATGGAGGAGCTATTCTGGCAGTGTCAAAAGGTCCTGCTTGCTGGGTGCTTTGAGATTGCCTCTATTGGGCTTGCATGGCAAAGTTTGGGGGAGAGACCCCATGCTGGAGCAAGGGAAGATTTGGAGAAGTTCTGCCCCTGAGGAGGAAGAAGTGGCAGAGACCACAGTGTGGCCACAGTCTGACCACAACCCTCATTTCCCATTCTCCTGTGCTGCTGTGGGGAGGAGGCAGAGAAAATCAGGAGTGAAGTTAAGCCTCGAAAGAAGAGTTCTCATTATGCTACTCTGATTTGATTGGTAAAAAATTAAATTAATTTTTCCAAGTCGAGTCTGTTTTGCCCGTGACAGTAATTGGTGAGTGATCTCTGCCTGCCCTTGTCTCAACCCAGAAGCCTTTCACTGTATTTTCTTTCACCTGGACAGATGAGGAGAGGAGTGATAGAGCAGCTTGATGGGCACCTGCAGCCAGCCAGGGTCAACCCAACACATATACAATGAAGGAAAAGGTTCATCCAAGAAAGTCATAAAAGCAGCTATCGACATCCAGGCTAGCTCTGGTGAGGAACAGCCCACTGGGTGTGGGAGCAGAAGTGCAACACAAGCAGCAACAGGAGAGACCCCCACAGCTGAGCAGAGCTGCCCTCCAACCAGGGGAGGAAAAATGTCCAGAGCTTGCAGAAGGACATTTGTGTAATTTGGGAATTTCTACCACGCAGTCATGTGAAGTCCAGCTCTGTATTTTCTTGACTAAAGCATTCACTACTTGTGTTTAATAGGGAGCAACTCAAAATATTGTGCAAGCTAATAATAAGCACACTTGGTCTCTAACATCTGTGCCTGCAAGTTTTTTTTCCTCCTTGTACATGGGTATGTCCCCAGGCATTTCCTCACTTCCTCTTTTCTTTAAATCATTTTTCACTCCATTTCTGCTACAGAGAATCTCCATGAAAGGGATATCTTTGATATCTTTGCCCTGTTTATTACCTTTGTTTGCCTGTTTAGTAAAAGATCTTTAAAAAATGACATAAGGCAACATTATTTTCAACAAGTGAAGGCTGGGTGAGAACAAGGAAGCCTGCCCAAAATGTTGGTATTTACCCTCTCACAAAAAGCACTCAGGCAGCAGTGGAGCTCCACTCTGCCATAACGCTGCCAGAACCAAGGGTTTCCTCATATTTCTGTGGAAATCTTTCACAGGAGCCCAGGTAGTACAAGCAGCAGGGGAGGTCTCTGGCAGTGACTTTCTGTCACTGGTGTATTAATGGAGTGGTAAGACAAATGTAACGTCTTGACATGCCGGAGGTTTTTTCCTGCTGGTGCTAAGCTGGCTGCTCCCGGGCGGGGCTGGGCTTGTGGAGGGATTCCTGCTGTGCTGTGTTTCTGCCCCTGTGCCCTCAACCCCTCCCTAGATAGTCGTCCAGCTCCTCTAACTGATTCTTTAGAATCCAGCATTTTAGTAAGACCCTTGGTCACACCTGGAGCATATTTGTATTGCCAGATATAGATAATTTCAAATAGGTGTGGTGACTCAGGAAAAACCTGGGAAGGACTTCAGGTGGACTCCAGAATATCAGTTTGGAGGTGTGGGGCAGGAAAGCCTCTTTCCTCAGGATGCTCAAGAACAGACCAAGACTGATGTGCTGCCCATAGAGAGCTGATTTCTGCCCTAGATGCACCCCATGAGTGATGGGGCATAATTCTGGTTGACACCACTTGCAGTGCACACAGGAGGCTCCTTGCTGCTTTCAGTTTCCTTCCTTAGAGAGTAGGCCCTCTGCTGTGGATTTCTGTTGATTTTTTTGATTTTTTTTTTATCAGGCTAAAGAGGATATATTTTATCATAATGGTTTCAAATCCAATGTGTACAGGCCAACGCAAATAGGGTATTACAAGTTGAAGAACTGTACCTCAGGCACCATTTTATTAGAACTAGTGTTTACATCAAACAATACATCCTAAGTAGTTCATATTAAGCTTGGACAAATCATTTGCCTGAGGATTAGGGTGTTGTGCCACTGAAATGTAATCCTTCTGTTGATTTTTTTTTTTTCAAGCTGGCAAACCAAACATGTTAAAATCAGTAACTGTTAAAAAATCAGAAGGGTGAAAACCTTAGCTTCAATTTGACACATTTAATGAAACATAGGAAAAATTATCAAGGTGGGTTTGCAGACAAATATCTGAACAGCAGGTCAAATTTTCACCTGCTCAGATCAGCAAAACTCTACAGGGCTACAAAAAATTGTAACAGTGGGTTTCAGTGGTCCCCCGTGGGGGCTGAGAAGGGAAGAGAGAGCTGGTCTGGCTGCCTCCATAAGGTGTAGATGACCTTTGCATGTGGAACTGAGTGAAAACTTTGGGGAGCTGAGGCAGGAACAGTGGTCAGAGCAGGCTGTTTCTCACGGGGCAATGGCCTGTGCCCCTGTGCAGCCCAGGCAGCATGTCCTGCCCCAGGAAAAGGGCAGGATGGCAGGAGGGAGAGCCTCACTCTTCTGGCCTCTGCTCCCAAAAATGGAAGAGCAGGTGTTGAGATACAACAGGCAGATGTGTAACACCAGCTGTGAGGAGTGGTGGGTGGCAGGGGCCCAGCCAAAATTTGTAGTCTTGTGTGGAATGGAACCAGGCCAATTCCCGCTGGCTTCGCGAAAGCAACCTGCACTCCACAAAAACACCTCACACCTTTCCAGTACCCAGGAAAGCACATTTCTCCCTGTGTCTTACACAACCATGGCATTTGCTTTCCCATGCATGCTCTCCTTGGGCCCCTTTTAACAAAAAACACCCCCAAGAATGAGTACTCAGGCACACAGGACACCCCTGATGGGAGCTGCCATCATGTACTGAAAGGACAAGGATGGCATCAAGGTGAACACAAAACACCTCCTGTCTCCTCACAGGCATTTAAGCTCAAGTCAGAGGCAACAGGAGTATTACAGAGATGCCATCCCTGAACTGAACTCACAGTAGTGCCCTGGAGACTGTTTTCAACAGCAGCCCCATAGCAATGGCTGAGGAGGATACATTTCCATGCTAGGTAAGAATATATCTAAATATAAGTGTTTGGTTGTATTGAAAGCAAGGAGCAGGACTCTGGCTCCAAACAAGGAAGAGAGAAAACTTTCCTGGACTTCTGCAGGACTGGTATCTCACCTGTGCGATTTCTCCCACCTCCAGCAATTTGGTGGTGCTCAGATGCACCTCAGGCACCTCTTCCCTGCTGTCTCTCCCTTCTCTCCTCCCAGAGCCAAGTCTCACTTTCCCTATAGGTGCCATCCCTCCTCCCCTATGCTTTTCACCTGGCCAGGCAACCTGAGATGTTACCACCACGCTGCTGGCTGGCTGAAGCTTCAGGAATCAAGAGGGAGCAAAGGGGGGGGTAGCAATCCTCTCTACCCACCTCTCCTACTTTTTTTTCCAGAAAGGATTATGTTACTCAGTTCCACAGTTTCTCTAAAGAATCAAGAAGGTGGAATAGGTGCAATGTCAGAAATCAATATCTTGTTTTGGTACAAGCTTGCCAGTAATGACTTCTGTTAATAATTCCAGGAGAATCTGTATTTGAGAAGTCTAGTACCCAATACCTGTGAGTAGTGTGAGATAAAAAGACATGAAGTGGGTTGTGCAACCACCAGAGAATGCCAGTACCAGCATGTGGTGCACTGGTCACTGGCCCTCATCTCTCATCACTACTGCAGCTAAGGAAGGCAAAGTCCTGCTCAGAGGGAACTGAGCCTGGTGTAATTTTGCTTCACTGCTAAGGGCACCTGCACTGCAGGGCAGTCAAAAACAGTGAAGTGGATATTAATCCACAGAATATGCCTTGGGAGACACATTTAAGGAGATCTAGGTTTCTGTAAGACTTTACAGTCAGAATTCTCCCACAAAGTGTACTTGTATATTTTAGTTTTATATGTGTGTGTCTGTGGCTATGAATTTATCTACATCTGCGCAATACTGCATCTTTGGGAGTGACACACAATAGATATATGTCTTGAGAGAGATGTAGATACAAATACAGACATGAGAGACCTCTGTGAAGAGGTTACCCAACACAGTAACAAGTGATGGTATGCAAGTACATGTAGAATCCATGGGTCTGACCCCTCAATCAAACAGATAATTCCCAAGTTTAAAGCTAAGGACAATATTAAGTGTTTCTGAATAAAGAATTAGGCCATCACTGAAGCAATCATCTCCATTCTTTTGGAAAGAAGAGTCACTGAAGATGACATACAAAAAAAACCCACCAAGATTTGTACTCTTGCGTCATTGGGAAGAAAAAGAGGGATTATATCTAAGAAACTAACTATTATTTGGCTAATATGCCCCCATAGTTGAATGCATGCACTCTAAACTTACTGCTTGTTTTACCAGAGTTTAAAAATAAATCCAAAACAAATGTATATTCTTTTACCAGCCATGAGTTACCTGCTAAGTAAACTCAGCAGCAGCTCTTTGCCTCTCAGGCTTGTGAGGGAGCTCAGCAGTTCAAGCCAGGTGTGAGAGCCACAGACTTGTATCCCTCCCTGCAGTCCATCGACGCTCTCACCAGCCTCATGGGCAGCTCATGCCTTGCCAGAGGTGGGCAGAACACCCAAAGTTGTTTCTGTTGCAGGGTGCCCATGATCACCCACTGCATTCCCATGCTTCTGTCTAAGACTTCTGAAATCACCAGATTTTGGGCAGGGGCGCAAAGCTGTGAGTTTCATTGAAAGTCCAAAAGGTTCTGCTCAGGCAACACTCCCCCAGGGCATCTAGATGCCCAAGCATTTGAAAGTCTTGTGAAGTTCATGCTTGCTGGGTCTCCATCAATGTGTCTGGTTTGAGGGGTATCCACAAGATGTAGAACAGATAATGCCCAGTCCCTGCCCATAAACAAAAATTCATTGATGAGTATCAAGGCATAAAAGAACTGCAGCAATGGGAAGTATTATGTTTTTCTTGCAAACAGCACAGTTAAATCTTTTGAAAACAAACCTTTGGCTCAAAATTACACTCTCAGACTCCAAGCATTCTTCTGTCGATTGGAACTGCTGTGCATTTTGTTAAGCCAAGCCACATACTGAGAGGTGTCTTGATATTTCCTCTCCTTATGGGCCCATTCTTCAGCAGAGGAGAAGGGGAGTGCTGACTCGCTGAAGCAGTCATATTAATTGAATCTCCCAGTAGGTCCCATCCTGTCTGCACTCTCATGGTAGCACCTCTGAACAAGGCACTGCTTCAAGAGCTCTGCTTTGCCAAGGCTCCAAGTAGCACTGGTGAATGCTGCTGCCTTGGCTTCGAGCAGAAATTTCACAGAGATCACACATGTGTGAGCAGGTTAAAAAAAACAGCAAAAAAAAAAAACCTTAAGAACAAACTAACCCACAAGAGGTAGAACCTGAAAAATTAGGAAATTATAAGCAAACGGGGAACACAGGCACGAGTATTGCACACAAAGCGCAATAAACATATGGAATAAATTAGGGGAGTAGGCAATGGAAGCAAAGCATGTAAATGAGTTCCACAGACACCTAGGTTTGTTGCTACAGAAGCAGGGAATGGGGGAGAAGGAAGAAGGATGGAAAAGCAGAGAAGTGGAATTAAAAGGGCCTTCTCCTGATCCCATGGCCTTTTCTTATGGTTCCTAAACTCTCTGTTTATCTAGATATTGCTGAGAGCCCAGATTAATAAGCATGTGGTATTTGTGGGTACCACGTGTACAAGCACACCTGGACAGAGTTTCTCTTGGTTTACATCAAACACCCAGCCTTCAAAGTATGGTATGAGGGTCTCTATTGCAAATTGAAATGCAAGTGTCTTGATTTCCCTGAAACTTTGAGCTTTCATTTTTACTATCCTTCTGAGGGGACAGGGGAGAGGATTGAGTTCTAAAAAAAAAAATAAAAAAAAAAAAAAGGGATTTCACTAAAGCATGTTCTGACTTAAAAGTGCAAAATACAGTTTGCCTATACACGGGAAGGAACAACAGATTTTAAGATTTTATATTATTAAAAGTAGCTTGGTCACAAGTTGGAGCTGCCACAGTTAATCTCATTGCGCTGGTTTTACTGGCATTTTAATGGGTTACCCAGGACTTAACACTATATTATTCACTAAGAGGCTTGTTCCCACCACAGGACATAGGAACATTGCTGCTGTTAGCACAAAAAGGGGAGCCACATAAACACAGTGAAGAGAACAGCCCCTTGTGCACATATACTTTTTATGATGATGCTGTGGAGTTAACTCTCAGGGTTTTTCCCCTTGATTCCCACTGTGCTTACTTGTGGTGACGGGATTGTAGCTGCAGCCAGGTTTGACTCTCTTGCACTGGGACCGAGGGGATATCGCCCCATCAGCGGGGCAGAGCAGAGGCAAGACAGAGCTGCCTGCTGCAGCAGAGGAAGTGCCAAATGCAGGCTTTCACTGGGTTGTGCAGGCTTTTTAATTTATCCTGTCGCTAATAAAGCATCCATTGTAGCTCAGGAAGCAAACGGGCCTGGGGAATGGCAGTGGTGGCTGCTGCAGGCAGGAAGGGTCAGCCTCGGCTGCATAAATTGAAGGTTTCACATGCTCTGCAAAGAGACTCTGTGAGAGATAAAAAGAGTTAGGAGACCATCACAGACAATCTGAACCACAGCTTGCACAGGGGAGAGCTGAGGCGGTCAAATGCCATGCCAGCCTTTCCCAAAGGGAGCTCCACTTCAGTCGGTGTGCAGGAGGCTCCTCACCTGCAGCTCTTGCCAGGGCAGCTCTGACACTGACCACAAGGCTGGACCCTTGCCTTCAGCAGCACCAACCACCAGTGCTTCAACGCTTCAGTTCACACGAGTCTCACAGGTGGTACCTCTTTCCATGCATATTCTTAGTTTCTTTTGCTACTTGATGAATTTTGGGATTAAACACAGGAGAATTTACAATCTCATTTGAAATGGATCTTCTTTTAAAAGGGAAACGGGACTAAAGAAAAACCTACCACCACCATTTAGGCACTTCAAATTCACACCTCAAGCAGGAATTAGAAGTTGAATGGGAAACATCTATTCTCACCTACTGCATTTGCAATATCCTTATATTTAAGTTCTGCATGTCTTGAACAGTGAGTTTATGACTATAGTCTACCTCCTGATGCCAGCAATACAAGCACACAAGACTGGCATGTTAGTGGGATTTAATTAAAGCAAATATTATTCATGTTTCCATCCATGGATACAGGACAAATCCTTCTTTGTTCTTAATAATCTAAAAAACCATTTAAAAGGCACTTGTAGTTTGTTTCCTGAAAAGTAACACCCTAGTGCAAACTGTTTCATGTCTTACTTATATTCTGTATGTGTATACCATGCTTATTTCCTCCAGTACACTGGAAACCCTACATCATTCTACAGGGGGGAGTAGAGAAAAATTATTTACACAAGAGTTTGAAAGGCAAGAGGCTTGCATTTCTCTCCAGTACCGTGTGGGGTGGGATGTTTGGCCTTGAACAATGTCCTTTAACAAGTTTGGTGCTTCGATTCCCCTCTCACTAAAGGACTAACACCACACTGTCTTTCAAGTCCACAGCAGAGGTGTTGGGCACTGTGAAGGCACAGCACTCAGCTTTTGCTCCTACTGAAACTGCTCTACTGACAAGTGAAACAGCAGAAGTTCCTGCTTGCTCCATTCAGCGCTGCTCTTTGCCCCACAACCCAGACAGCCTGACCGCAAGGCCTTTCCCTGCTAACAAGACCTGCCCAAATAGAGACTGCTTTAGGGTACGTCATCTGAGTGGTGGCTGTGGGCCAGGCATTTCCCAGGAAAACTGCTTCTGTGTTTGTAAGCCCCAGCACAGGTGAAGTTTATCAGTTCTCCTGTGTAAGATGTATTATTCTAATGTCACAAGGATGAGCGGCATGCTGAGCCATGGCTGGGGTTAATCAAATATCATGCTGGATGGACACTTAACCACTTAAAACCTTTGCCCAATCACTATGCAAAATGCCTTGCTGGAGGATCTTTTTTATTTGTTTATTTTAGGAGAGAATAATATATGTGTGTCTTCCGCTGCATCAAATGCAAATAATCATGGAAAATGTCTTCCTTTTTTCCCTGGTTTGTTTTCATAAAATATCCTGGCCTGTGCTTAACAGACAATGAAATAAATCCCAGTCTTAACAGGATTCCTGTTGAAATATCAATTGATTGACTGAAACACCAAAAAACAATGGAAAGAAAAATTCCCTTTTTTAGAATAGCCAGTTCATGGTAGCTGGCAGAGGAGTTGCTTCTGGATTTTTTCATCCTGTTACTAGCACGTTGCTGCATCTCCACATATCAGCACTGTTTTAGAAGGTACAGCCAGATACAACGGCAGTTCTACTTTTACAGTCCAGAGACCCTTAAAAATCTCTAAATTCAGAACCTGCCTATCTCCTAGCCCCAAGATGTCAAAAGTCTGAGGGCCAGAAGCACTGGACTATAACACTAGACCAACACAGAGAGATCTAGATAGCCGTATCTAAAAGAGAACAAATATTTGTATCACTCAGTTTTCGGTAAACCCAAAAAGTAGCAAAGTCTTGGAAGTCAGGAAGACCCCCCTGACATCACTGGGGCCATCTAGCTGATTTCTTGGGGGACACACTGGAAAGGAAACAGGAATGATTACAGAGCTTGGCCACCTTATGCTCCACAAGCTATGGGGTGGTGGCTATGCCTCTCTGCATCCCAACAGCACAGAGGCTGCTTGGGTGCGTGGCTCCAGAACCGCTTTTCCCTCTCCAAGCACAGCCATGAGGGCTGTGAACACATGAACACTGCAAGCCATTGCTGTACCCTGACTTGCAGAGCCTCTCCTTGCCTAGATGACTTATCTGACTCACTCAGAACAAAATTTGGAGAAGAAGGACTGATCATGCCCTCACTTGCCTGGGAGGCATTGCTGAACCATCATCAGAAATGGCCTGATTGCTGTGAACAAGGGGAAGCACATTTTGAAGAGGCCTAGGCAGGGATGCCAAGACACATCACGCTGCTCGGCTGTGTTCAGAGTCCTTCTGTGGGAGTTCACGGGAGGCGCTCAGGGACAGGACGAAGGGCAGCGGCTGGGGAGCCACAGGTCTGTCTGTCACTCAGAGGACCCTACGGAAAAGGCCGCCAGGATGTGCCCTGCCAGCAAGGTTCGTGTCCAATACCAGAGACTGGGGCTGGGGCAGGCCAAGGAGTTTAGGGACAAACAAGCCCTTTGAGGAGCAGCCAGAGAAACGTGACACAGCCACGGAAGAAACGTGGCAGTGGATGCATGCAACTGTTCCCACCCTGGACACTGCCAGGGCAACAGCGAGGAGGGAATCAGAAGTGACAGTACTACTTTCTCGTTCAACAGGGTGAATCCGGGACACAGGCACAGCTAAAAATGTGACTTTGCCATCATTTTGGGTTCAAACCTTGGTGTTATTTTTAAGCAGGGTTGTGGAATTTGCTTCCTTTCCTTGAGAATTTTTCCTTCTCATTAATTTTATCAGTAAAACCAAAAGAGAAGGATGTATCAGTAAGGGTATAAGGGATGACATGATGCCATGGCATTGCAACCACTTTGTCCAGATCTCCAAATACCAAGGCTTGGGAACAGCTTGCCTGAAGTGCCAAGGCTCCCTGAACTGTGTGGGTGCAGACTGTCCCATGTAGATGTCCCATCTGCAGGATCCAGTTTTCCGTATGGCTGTATTAGATGCTCCCCTGACAAATGTAAGCTTGAAAGGCACAGACCTAGAGTACCCTTTTTGTCTATATTTTCTAACTTATTCTTAGAAACAGGCCAGATAGTATTTTTAGTAAAATTTTCACCTGCTTCCAAGTCAGTTAGGCTGATCTTAAGATAAGGATATAGACACAAAGCACACAGGGATCAGATTTTTAAAGCACTGAACTACCTGAAAGTGCAGAGAGACACCTAGCTGTTTCCCATTGCTCTCAGTGCAGAAGAACTGGGCACAGCCCAGTGAATGCAATCCTGGTATCCCTATACTGAAAAAAATGTGAAGAATAAACAGTAGATTATAGAAGGGACACAGTGCCTTTCATTTCTCTCAAGTTATCAGCATCTTGTGAGTCATATTTTGCAGCTTAATCCACAGCAGACAGCCATGTCAATGTTGGGGATAAACTAAGTACAAGGGCCTGTGCTAATCAGTTATAATCAATTATATTCCTCAGACAGACAACAAAAGCACAGTACTTGTGGACTGTGTTACAATGCTA
Source organism: Agelaius tricolor (assembly GCF_023055355.1). Taxonomy (NCBI): domain Eukaryota; kingdom Metazoa; phylum Chordata; class Aves; order Passeriformes; family Icteridae; genus Agelaius; species Agelaius tricolor. The sequence goes on along the minus strand of NW_027269262.1, from coordinate 8,603,853 downwards.
CCTCCCCCTACCTATTCCCTATGACAGAAGCAATAGAGAAGAGTGTAATTCCCCCAGGTCCCAGTCTGGTTCCAAGTCTCCCCATCACCATTGCCTACATCCCCATCAAGAGATGAATGAGCAGCCCCACTAAAAATACACCCATACAGAACATGCCATGAGTGTTTACACTAATAAAAGTGAAATGTTGACAAGTTTGGGCCCTATATGTTGCCAGTGTTTATTCTCATGGTTTAGCTAATTACTCTGTATAACATTGGTTTAAAAATTTACACTTCCCAGTGAGTACTGTACAAACCAAGACTCACATGAGGATAAATTTTTACCAAAAAAAAAAAAAAAAATGCTTCAGAATTATGCTGGCAATGGAATTGCAACCAGCATGACAATTAGACACAATGTTAATCAGATATGAGCAATAGGAACCAGATTATTTTATTAGCTTGAGAAAGATGGTCAAGCTTCTTCCAGCTTTCATTTACCATTTCCTTCAAGGTGATTGATGATGATGATGATGATGATGATGATGATGATGATGATTTTATTGTTTGAATAAAATTTCTCCTTTTGTTTTCTTCTTACTAAGAGTCCAACTTAGTATACAACAGAGTGGTTATTTAAGTCCATCTCTCAAGGGATTGTTGCTCTCTCTGCTGCTGCTGCTGTTGCACTGAATTGTTTTTATTTTCAAATCCATCTCTCTGTTGCTACTTTTAATATACTCATCCTGATGAGAACTGTACTCCACCACCACACTGAGCCTCACACAAAGGGGACTAAAGGAACACTCCTCAGCTCCTCCAAAATCAGTGGTTTAGGCTGTGAGCTTCACTTAAATCCAGTCTTCAGAAGACAGGCAGAGCACTGTGGACATGCTCATAGTTTTCTACTCAGCTCCTAAATCTCTTGGGCACCCTACCACAAAGAAAGCTACCACAGTGGTAGGGCTGCCTCTAGCACATGGATGCTGGCAGCCCTATCTGAAGCAGGACTTCTTCCCTTGCCAGATAGCTTCCATCAGCGCTGTGCAGGAACCTTCACGTCCCAGAGGGATGCAGAGCAGTGCCCATTCCAGGGAGTGTGAGGGGAGCAGCCCTGCAATGCCAAATGTGGGTCAGCTCACATGGGTGCATTAGCCAAAGGCCACTATGGGATTAAGTAGCATAAACTTACGCCTGCAGGTGTGAAAATGAGCTCTGGTATCCCTCCCTGTCGTGTCCTGTCAGTGTTCCCTGCAAGGGCGGTGGGATTGCTCTCCAGGTGTTCACTGAAAACAGCAGATAAATGCTTCAAACACCACTTCATAGGTGTCACTCCAAAGCCATAAAGAAAACAGAAGGCAGAAAGTATAAGCACAAACCCTTCTCCCCTCTAAAGGATTTTACAGGCTGAGGAGCAATGTTAGCTGAAACCTTCATTTTACAGCTTTTTCTTGAAAACTCAGCATACAACCAGCCTCAGAAGTATTAGTGATGTTGCCTGAAGAAGACCTCTTGGATTTAGGGGCAATAATTAATCTTTAACTGCAGCAAGGCAGCTGTGCTGCAGGGTTAGTTGGAGTCACCATGTTAGTAAATGATGATTGCACCGCACACACAGCCCTGAGTGAGAACTCTGCAATTATGGGGAAAGGTTTCCTGGGCCACTCACAAAGGCCCTCAGGTTAGGAAGGTCTTGCCGGGCAATCTGGAAAGACCCTCCTCCTCTGTGCAAGACAGAATTTAAGGCAGAATGGCCTGGGCAGATGAAGCCTCTGAGGACAAGACATAGACAGGACCTAAGAAAGAAGGATCCATCAGGTCACCCATGTCTTGCTGGCAGCAAGTCAGGGCTGCTCTCTGCTCTGTCTTTATACATCAAATTAAATACCTTGAGTAACTCTGAATTGCTCCATTTGACCAGCTGAGGAGGCATAAATAGAACATTTGAGTTGGGTGTATTTTGCTCCCTGTGGCTGCCATGGGATGAGAGCAGCACAGCTCCCCTCTCTCTCTGTTTTGATTTCCACTGCAATTATGTCCCTTCTCTAGAGTGGGAGTACCATCCATAGGTCTCAACAGTTTCAGCTGAAGGAACCCCTGCCCATCACTTGCCTTGCTGGTGCAGCCCAAGATGCCTGCAGGCACCAAGAAAGTCTCAAAGACAAAGGGAGAGTGGCAACACTGTGGCCTCTTCACTAGAGACCTATCTTCCTGACACCTGGCCAAGTCTGGCCCTCTGGAAACAAAAAAAAAAAAGCATAAAAAGAGACTAGCTTTCACATGAGCCAAGGAAAAGACAGTTTGCCTACTGTTATGTCTAAGTAACATCAGCCAAAACCCAATACCCCAAAACAGCTCTGTGGATATTTGTAAGGGGCCAGATCACAAAGTCTTGAAGTCATTTATTAGTCATAGCTTCAAGGGCTTCATAAGACCTCTGTCATACAGTAGCCTATGCTCTATATTGAGCCCAATCACTTGGATTAGACTTGGTCACATCACCTGTATGGACATCCTCACTTCTGCCAAAACACAGGGGGGAGTAGGACCAGTTTGTCTCTCAGTAACTTACTCTTGTGGTAAATCGCCTGCCTGTGCCTTATCTTGCATTTGGATTTGTCTGGCTCCAGCTTCTGGCCTGCCGTTTTGGAGAAGATCCCTTCTCTGCAAGGTATTTTCTCCCCAGGAAGGTATTGTCATGCAGGGCACTTGTTGCTCACCACAGGACTCCCCTCCCAGTTGGCGGCACCAGCCCCAAAGGCAGAAGCCAGAGTCATACAATCTGACACTAAGTAAATACCCCAGCTCCATTTGAATGGAAGTGGCCTCAAAAAAAAAAAAAAATCCACCAAAACCCCTTGTGGGGCTCTGCTGTATTTGTTTTAGTCGCTTTTGCTGCCTAGGGGAAGGGGAAAGGAGAGGATAAATGTCCCTTAGCCATTTTCTCCACGCCCTTTCAGCCCTGGTCGGGTGCATATGTACCACTCATCCCTCACTGGCTTTCAGCTCCCCTGGAGCTGAAGAGTGAATAAGACCTCTAGGACATTGTCTCTAAGCTGATAATTGCAGCCTCTTCACTGGCACAAGGCGTCTCTCATGCCATTTTGACCCAAACTATGTCTTTTTTCTGTATATTTTTAATTAGACTCAAGAATGCAGAAAACCCAGCGTGAGATCCTTTCATTCCCCTTTGTTTAATATCTGTTATTATGACATTAAGTGTAGGGTTTTGTTGTGGTGGGGAGTGAAAAATCCCCCTCGGTTCTGCTGCTGTAGCCATGGGTTCGTGTACATTAAAGTGGTCATTTTCGGATTAGCTCTTGCCTTCCCTTTGATGCATGTGAAACGCTGAGCCAGTTAGTTGGAGAAGGCATTTTACCTCTTTTGTTGCCCTTCCTCACAACCAACGGCAGGGAGAGGACGAAAGCCCCCTGGCTCTCTTAAACCAGAAAGGAATTTCCAAAGGGTTTAAAGCTTTAGTTGCCACTTCTGTCTGGGGTTGCCTGACGAAAAATAGAGCGGGTTTGCTTCTCAACAGAGCAGGCGACGAGGAGCCTCGTATTTGCTGCTGCTGTTGTCATCAGCGCTTGTGTGCCTGTTCACTGGGAATTTGGAAGTCCTGAGGGCAGAACCGACTCTGAACAACGGCACAACTCAAAACTTTTCTCTGGGATAAACGTTTTAAGTGGTGGGAACCAGAATTTTGCAGCAAAGTTGGGGGTTTTGTTTCCTCTTCTCTCTTCTTTTTTCTTTTTTCTTTTCTTTTCTTTTTTTTTTTTTATTACTCTTCTTTTTGGTTTGGCAGTTAATGGGAAGCAGAACAAAGGTTTGATTGAACAAATGTTAGATTTCAAGTACACTTCACATTACTCAGGCAGCCCTATGATTTCTATCCATTTACATAAGACCTACGCTCAGCACGGCTATTTTTGTGGGATGTCTGATATTTTCTTCCTTGGAGAGAGCATTCTTGAGCCTTCAGCTCTTCCCACTTTAACCATTCATATCATTACAACTAATCCTAAGGGCTCTTGATTAAAATAAAACTGAGCCAATTGAAAAATGGTTAATTACAAAAAAAAAAAAAAAAGGAAAATACACACGCACAACTTTTTTGCTGCCTTGGACATCATCCCAAATATTCGCGTGAAAGTCGGGCAAACAGGGGGAGAAGGGCTAGAAGGTCGGGGTGGGGGGAGGAAGTGTTTATGTCAACACGGCTCAGTGATGGAATAACGCGCTGCAACGTGAAGTCAGAGCCGCGGGGCATGTGAAGTCACAGCTTCTCCAGGTGACAGGTGCTGCAGCAGTTCAGATGCGAGGCAGCCGCTCCTGCTCCCCTCCCGCCCCCGCCCCGGGCATTGGGAACCGGGGAGCAGGGGCTGCCCGTCCAAACGCAGCTCCTCCGCTTGCCATACGGATGGGAAAAACGGGCTCATGAAATATTCCTGACCCACCAGAATAATTTTTGCCTTGAGAAACCTTCTTCCTGTTTTGGTTTTTTGGTTGTTTTTTTTTTGTTTTTTTTTTTTTTTTAAGACCCTAATATACGTGCCTAATCAGCGAGATATGTTTTAATTTAAAAGCCAGTAGACTGCAGCTGAACTGCACTACCGAAATCCGATGTAAGGATAATTTGGAGTATTCGAAACCGCTGAGTCAGCGGCGGAGCCCATCTCCATGGCTAGAATATTGTTTTTAACTCCCGCTGCTGTGTTTCACTTACTGTTATACCGATTGTATCGTGTAATTATTGTTTGTTTTCCAAAAATGTAATTACTTTTTTTTCTTTGTTTCCTTTGCGACGTTAAATCTGCCAAATGCCAGACTAAGGCTGCTCCAGAAAATAAAAAAGGAAAAAATAAAAAGCTACTGAAAGAGGAGGGGGAGTCTTTTTCTGTCTCTGTAGCCGAACATTTTACCTCTCGGGCACCTTCTTCCATCGACTATTTAGAAAAGATAGCGGCACATGTAGAACCGCAGCCCGGTTTGAGGAGGACATCGGCTCCAGGGCAGTCTCACGCGTTCCTCGGGTGGTTTTCCCTGCCGGCCGCGGGCGCAGGATGCGGCCGCTCTGCACAGAGCGATCTGCCGGGGGCTAATAGCAATGATCCCAATAATAACGATAATAACATAAAGCTGTGGAGCTGATTCCAGCCTGCTGCTGGGGCCAAGCTGCACAACGGGACCAGGAGGCCCGGAGCCAGGGGGTGGTCTGGGGGAGCCGGAGGAGTCCCCTTCGAGCCCGCCTTCCCTCCCGGCAGGCAGACGGTGAGGCTCGGAGGTCTGGCCGCCGGCGGTCTCCGTCCCCAGGCGGGAGCTGCCGGGATGCTGCCCCGCAGCCAGGGAAGCGGATCCCGGCCGTTCGGTGGCAAGTTTGGCCCTGGGGCCGAAAAGAAGAGAGGATGCTGACCTCCCACTGAAAAGTCGCGTTGCTCTTCTCGGGGCAACTTTAAGGGCTCAGCCCGGAGCTGGGGAAAGGGGGGAGCAGCCCGGGCGGAGCGGGGGTGCCAAAGTGCGGGGCGCGCTTCAGCTCTCACCGTGCCGCATGTGTCCAGGCCAGAGCCGGAGGAGTCAAATGCTCAGACCAATGTACAGCAACGCGCCAGGAGGGGTTACTGGACTTTCCCTCCTCTTTAATGTAGGTTTCGGGAAGAGTGGCACCGTGTAATATCGGCTCCCCCGATAAATTATACCTGCTTTAGTCAAAACGGTGCAGAAGGGTCAGATCTCCCACAGGCCAGCAAACCTTCCCGTGGCTTTCCTGGCACGTCCCCCCGAGCAAGAGCTTGCGGGCAGCACTGGGGAGAGACCGGGCAACTGAAGACACTTCTCACCGCACCAGCGTCAGACATTGCTGCCGGGCTAGTTCTGGAAAGAGGATGGATGGGAAGGGTGGGGAACCTCGCCCTCGCCTTTCCTGTGTAGGAGGATCAGCCGCCTAACTCCTGTCCTCAGGAGCGGGGGTCTGGGATTTCTCAGCACGGAGAAACACATCGTTCCTCAAACCGCAGATTTTATTTCTGGCAAACAATGCTCCCCCAGCCAGCGTTTGTGTGCGAGACAAGTAATTGTGCTCCCTTGCTTAAATAAATCATTGATGGGTGAAATTACACATGCTCACTTAAAATGTAATGTGATTAAGAGATTATGGGATCGCAGTTAATATGTTGCCTCACAGCTTCTGGACCCAATTCCTGACACCAGAAATCCATCAGCCACAACTGTCCCTCCTTGCGGGGAGGCAGCTCCTCCTGCCACCGGCAGCCGTGAGGGCTTGGCTGGGAGGGGGGACCGGGGCTCTCCCGCCTCTGCTCCCCGCAGGGGGCCGAGGAAGGTGAGAGGGAGCGTCAGGTTTGCGTTCAAATGAATAATAACTTCTTGCTGTTGTTGTCTGGGGGGAGGAGAGGAAAAAAAAAAAAAAGTTAAATGGAAAGGCAGGAGACGGGGGGTGGGGGGGAAACGAAGGGCTGGGGCTTCGCCTGCAAGCTTATTACCTCTCATCTGAAAGCTGCTCCATTTCCTCACACATCGGGTAAGTCCTTTATCATGAGGTGGCACAAGCCCTGCCGGGGGCTATTGGTCGCCCCGAGGAAGGAGCCGGGATGGCAAGCGGGATCCTATCATCAGGCTGCATAATAACCCCGGGCTCGCCACAGCTGCGCTGTGACCCTTTGTGATGGAGCTGATAGCGCTCCCGTGAAATAATGTCCTCCTTTTGGGTGTGAAATCACCATGTTTATTAATTGAGCTAGACATGAGGGTTACCTTTTTCTTTCCAAGCCATGAAAATTTGTGATTCAGGGCAAATGGTTCCCCCTTCCCCCCCAAGTTGTGTTGCCAAGGGGTTGAGGGAGAAGGACCAGCTGGGGAGAAGAGCTGGTTTGGAGGGTTGAGAGGGACTGAGCTTTACGGCAAGTTCAGAGTACATTCATGCACAGACACCCCACACCTCGCTCAACCCCAAAAGCAGCCCTCACTCCGGGCAAGCACCGCGAGCAAATACCAAACTTATTCCCAAAGGATGGAAACCGGGGTGAGGCGGGATGCGCAGGGCGCAGCCTACGTGGCCGTCCCGCGTGGGGATGCGCGGCGCCCCACGCCGCTGTTACGGCGCATCCCCACGCACGCACTTTAGGAGGTGGGTCGTGCCGAAAGAGTACGGCGTTTCTTTCCACACACACTTTTCTTCTTCTTTTTTTCTTTTTTTTTTTTTTTTTTTTTTTTGCTTTGCAATTAGGCTTATAACGAGCTTATTGCAGTATGTGCTTCTGGGCCAATAATACTTGTATTTAACCTAATTAAAGCCGACCTTTTAAAATATCTGAAATATCTGAAACACGCCCTTTTTTTTTTTTTTCTTTTTTTCCCCCTCTCCCCCCCCTCCTTTCCTACTCTGGTTTAACAATTTAACGTTTGACTCTCTGGGCTGGAACATGCAACCTTTCACCAGAGCACGGAGAGAGAGAGAGAGGGAGGGGGAAAGTAGCAAAAACCTGCGAATGAGGCGGAGGGACTGGCTTTGCCCGAGCATCCGCGACACGCTTCCAGGTAGGCAGCTACCCCCACCCTCCCCCGCCTCCCGGGGCCACTTTTCTTCTCCCCTCACTCCCCCACTTCCCATCCTGCTCCGGTGGGCAGGGGGCGGCAGGCAGGGAGCGAGCCGGGGTGACAGCCTCTGCCCTGCTGGGCGGGGGTCGGGACCCACGCGGGACAACCAGCTCCGCAGGAGCGGTGCGGAGGAAAGGGAAGCGCTTCTCCCTGCGCGCCGGGCAGCCGCGATTTTCAGCCGAGTGCTGCCTGCCGGGGGCGGGCGCAGCTGCGTGGGGCCGGACACGAGCCTCCCACTGGAGGCAGCGGCACTCCCGGCCGAGGTGGGGCTGCGCTGCGAGGCTGAGGGAGAGCCCCCAGAATAACTCGGTAACGAGTGTGTGCGTTAATGCCCCCTACGCCCATCACACAGGAACTGAACGAGCCTGTTTCTCGTGAAAGCCCACCCTCGCACAATCTCAGCGAGTTTTTTCCGATCAATAGGAAATGTAAACCTTTTTATTTTGTTTTTTTCCCCAGGGCAAACCCGAATATGCTAATTTTAATATTTTTTATTTTACTTTTTTTTTTTTTTTAACTGTGTAATCAGAATTATCCTGGGATTATTTTTTTTCCGCTGAATGACATTACAAAGAATTTTGTTAAAGAAAGCCAGACTAATTGCTGCCAGAAGAGTCTTTTCATAGAAAAGTCTGGTTTTCATAAGGCAGTTTCTCTGGATGTTGCGGTTAAATACAGACGTAGTGGAATAGTGGAAAGGGGATTTAATTTTTTTTTTTTTTTTATAGATAGATAGATAAAGGCGATTTTTCTCAGCAGCAGGAAAGACCCACGCTTTATTAAAAAAACTATTCAGGGATTCGCGGGGCACACACCGAGAGGAGCAGACGCTGGCGTGTTTGCCGGGCGGCTCTGCCCCCGCCGCAGCTCCCCGGGGCTCTCGGCCCCGGCCCGGCCCAGGTGTCGCGGCGCAGCCCCCCGCAGCTCCCGGCGCAGTTTCGGCCGCGTCGGGGCTCCCTCGGAGCGCAGGGTGGGGAGGATGGAGGAGCGCAGGGTGTGAAATGCGGCCAGCCCGTCGGTGGCCGGACTCCCCGTTCTCTTGTGAAAGTCTCGGTGCTCACCTGCGGCGAAGCCAACAGCGCTGACGGGGGAGGCAGGACCCGCGCCCGGAGCCCCCCTGTGCCCGCCCCCCAGCAGCAGCAAGGCGGACAGGACAACAGGCAGCCTTAGGGAGTGCAGCGGCCTTCCCGGGAAAGGTGGGCCCGGGGTGATGGGGGGTCTGCCCTCCATCAGCCATCCCAGACAGCTGAGCAAAAACAAGAAGTAAGAAGGACCTGAAGAGTCCCGCAAAGACCGCGCACATTTTTCCCTCCTTTTATTTTTTTTTTTAAGCTTTTCTTTCCTCTTTAATTTTAAATTTCCCTCGGTTAACTATCCCGCCTTACTGTTCTTTTACTCCCTCAGCTAAGGGGTCCTAGGTAGAATTTTTAAGCCCCTTCGCAACATCAGAAACAGAACAGGACTCCCAGGTCTGAAGGAGAAGAGAGCCAAAACAAAAAAGTAAACGACAGAGCCTTTCCCTGCAGCGGGGCAGAGCCTGCCCCACCGTGCCCCTCCTGGGTCCCGAGCCGGCGGGGAGGGCAGGAGCATCCCTGCTCCTCTTCCGTGCCCAGCCGCTCTGTCCCGCCGGGTGAAAGGGGAAAATCGGGATGGAGGCAGATTTCTGCAAAAATCTCCCATTCCGCTGATCACAGAGAGTCGCGGGAGTTTTCCACCCGCTAATTCTCAGCCCTTCCCCTATCACCAGCAGCACAGCCACCGAGAGGTGGGGGTTCCACACACCTCTTCATAACCTAATGCCCGCTTGGACTACCGGAGCTCTGCGCCGTGACAGGGAACAGAGCTCAATTACCGCGCGGGATGACTTTCTTTTTTTTTTTTTTTAACCTTTTTCGTCCTTTTTTCCCCCCCTCACAACAACAACAACAACATCATACTTTAACGCCTTTGCAGACAGAGCAACCTCAGCCCGGTGCTGCTCGGCCGCCCTTTTGTTCCCGGCGGAGAGACCCGGTCTGGCTCGGCTCGGCCCGCCGGGGCTGCGGGGAGCCCGGTCCTCCCCTCCCTCCTCTCGCCGGAGCAGGGACGTGATAAAAGGAGACAGGGCTCTGAAAGGATTTGATTGAAATGGCGTGTGCCAAGCTGATGGGAGCCAGCGAGGGACAAAGCGCCGAGGAGCCATGGACACTCGAGCAATTATTCCTCCACGCTGAAGGTGGATTAGTGCAATGGAAAGAAGCATATGTTCGGCCTGGGGCGACACTCCCCCTGGCTGGGTTTAGAGAATGAGAGCGGAGAAAGAGGCTGAACCTGGAATATCAACTATCCGGGAGACAGCCCACCCCACCCCCTCTTATCCCAGCTTCTCCAAAAGTCTCAGGGATGGAGACAGAAATATACACGCCCATAAAGATAAATAGATAGATAGGAACAAACAGGCAAACACCCAAAAATACAGACGAACACACACCTCTAGGTACAGCTTCATGTGCACACGGTGCTGGCACACCGGCTCTGCACAGATAGGCAGGAGCAAGAGGCGCCCTAGGTGAAAAACCTCCCCTGGTACGACAATGCGAACAAATAAACAGCCGGCCTCCAAGAAGGTCATAGCAGCAGCCAGTTCTGCTGGAGGCTCCAGTTTCCCCAGACCTTTCCCAGGAATCTTTCCAAAAGCAGCTGCAGCAAGGAATGGGTGATCTTCATAGCCCCTACCAGGGCCTTGTCCAGGCCCTCCTGGAAACACAAAGCAAAACCTCAATTGCCCCTTTTCCATCTGATTTTCTTCTGAGCCACCGCCACCTCCTGTTTTCTTTGCCTTTCCCTAGGTCCCTGCAAAACCCCCTCCTTTCCAGCAGGATAACTGCAAGCTCTCCCAAGGGCATGAGGATGGGAAGAAGCCCCAGCAGCCAGCCTGTCAGCCCCCATCCCAATATCAGCATGCCAGGATGCTCATCAGGGCTCCGTGGCAATGGTACACCCATCAACTGCTGTCCTGGATCATCTACACCCATACATAGGCTCCAAAACTCAGGCAGGCGTGGCAGGAGGATATTTTTAGCACTAATAAAGTACAGCTCGTTAGGCCTAATGAGGAAAAAGAGCACTGAGGCCAGGCACAGCTCCTGCTTTCCTCCCAGCACTGCCCCACTGGCCTCCCCCGGCCTGGGCACACCAGCACGGGCTGCAGCGTTGGGCATCTCCCCAGCTGTTATCCAAGCCATCCCACTTTGCAGGGCAGAGAGATGAACTCCACCACAGGAGAGGAGGAGACAGTACAAGCACAGGGAACAGCATCCAGCAGCAAGGTGGAGGGCAAGGAGGACAAGCTGGAGGGAAGGTGCCTTCCAGCAAACTTTAATGGGAGGGAGGAAGAAAGAGGGAAGAAAAGGGAATTGCAACTCTTCCCTTCTCCTGGGAGCCCCAAAAATGCTCTGCTCTACCATGAGAAATGTGCCCCAAATATTTCACATTTCTGCTTCTTTACCCTTAGCTTTGGCGATCAGGATGGATCGTACGCAGAAAGGAGGGGGCCAACTCTGCCCAAAGCAGGGCTGAGGCAGAAAGTTCTGCAGGACAAACAAGCAGATAGGAACATAATCAAAATCACTGTAGAGGAGCAACATACACCCCTCAACCTGCGAGTGTAACTGCACAGCTCACACCCCCACTAGGAAACAACTCTCCATTCAGAACTCCTGTATCTGCTTTTAGTTAAGTATTACAAAGATAATTAACCATACCACAGGCAACAACAGCAGTGGGGCTTGAGAGCATCTCTGGACAGAAAAGGTCTTCATGTAGATGCAGTAGATCTCCTATAGAAAATAGGATAAGTGTGCATGTGCACACAACATGCTCAAGGAACAACATGGTGAAATGGCTTGCACTTCACACCTGCCAGTCCTCCACCTTCCTGCTGAACATAAGACAATTTTTTCCTCACCTAGGCTATGCTTCCCCAGTTTACCCTCCTTGCCCTGGTAAATGAGCTCTGTGACTACAAAACAGGACAACAACCATGGAGCTTGGAGTAACCTCAGGGCCCTGGTTTTGAGAGGGAGGAACTCATGGGGAAACCACAGGCTCTGGGTGCCAGGATGTGCCTTGCAAAATCAGAGCCTGAAAGAAAAGTGCCACAGGGAACCAGCAGGTTCCTCCTACACTACCAGAGAGCTCTCAATAGTCTTACCCTGATTTCCACACTACATTCACTCAGTGAGATGCTCTAACTGCTCTGTTGTATGATAAAAATTTTGGGCCACCAAAGTTAAACTCAGCATCAGAGAGACATGACTGCAGTTGTTGTAAGAGGGAATAAAATACCACAGATTTGTCACCTTCATATCTACAGCACCAGAAAGGAGTAACAGTTCAAGGATACAAATATTTACTGCCATCATCAGCTATATATCTGTTTACCCTGCCTGAAATATCAGCTGTTTCATTCACCCAAGAAAGCCTAGAAACTTTAACTAGAAGAAGAAAAACAAGGCTATTTTGCTATTCTGAAGCCAGTAAGGCTTTGCTAGTGATGGGTCATAAAATACTTTCACTTTTCCTCTGCTTCTAAAAGCATGCTTTAAACTACTTCTTTTTGGGAGTTTGGAGTTACTAAACTAAATACTGCAAATGGAGAGGCTGCAGCCTATGCAGAATAAATGATTTAAGAACTGGGCTTGGCTGATTTATTTTTTCCTCTGTACTGGAGATAAAAAGAAAGAACACATTCTAGTAAACCCTACTCATTTTCACAGCCATTCTTGCACCTGTAACTCAAATAATGAAGCCATTTGTTATTTATATTGCACTTTCCCCTCCATTCTAGATTTCTAACGATCTGACCCTGCTTTATGGCCCTGACAAAGCCTGAAACCGGTGTGGACTTCCAATAATTGAACGATATAAGGAAAAATCTTTAACTGGAATGAAGCAGATGTTAGCTTCATGCAGTTCCCTAACTTGATTATTCTTTGGCCACGTTAGACAAGCATTAGTGATTGATAATGATGCTAATTAACCTCTTTCCTTTCCAAAACAGTAAACCAACGCTAGCAGGATTCTGCAAACAGCACATACACAAAGTGTATACCAGTATCTGTTCAAAGTGGATCAGGGGCACAACTTCATTGCCTGGTGCTTGACAAAAATCTTATCCTGCTGACACCAAGCTGGCTCCAAATCCTCTCTAGGAGCTAACAGCTCCAGCTGCTTGCAGGGCAGGGAGCAGAGACATGGCTCTTTCATGCAGAAAAGGTGCCTGGGACAAAATCAAAGGTACCTTTTTTTTTAATACTCCCAACCTTTCACATTTGATTATGGAGCCAGTTTAAATCACTGTGCCCTCACTAGCTGGGATGGACTTCACGCTGATCCCTGTCAGAAGGGCACAAGTTATTTTAGCTGCACTTTCCTAACATGAGGGCTGAGGCTCCGGGAATCAGGTCTGGGCTGAGATATTCAGGAGGGAAAGGGAAGCGCACATTGTGGAATTTAAATGGGAGGTAGAAGATGAGTAAACAAGGAGCTGATCTGATTATGCAGTCGAATTTATCATGGACAATAAAGAAATTGCCTTTAAATGTAAGGGTTTGGATAAATGAATACTCCTAGCCAGTGAATAAAATGTATTCAATTAACTAAAAACCTTGTGCACTTCTGAACTGAAGTGGAATCGACTGTAATTGATTTATTTGAAACCAGAGGTTAAGGACTGAATTAGCTAAGTACAACTGGGTATTTCAAGCCACTGACTTCTCAAATGTCAAATCTCTTCTATTTTAAATATTATTTCAGCTGCGGGGCATTGCTGTCCTGATGGCTGTTCCACCAGTTAAATCTCAAATTATATTAATATTTGATTTTTGGAGGGTGGGGTAAAATACGGTACAAAGAGGAGGGCTGTCCTTGTTCACGGTGAAAGAGCACCAAGCTGTATTTTGGTTCACATGGAATTAGCTCAGCATGGCAGCAACGCTCTAACATTCACCCACTATTCACCCCCGCTCCAACCGATCTGGGGGGGGGACAATAACAACAGATTTCTGTTTAGTGCATAAAAGCATGACCTAGAATTTCACTGCTGTACCTCGATCACAACGTTAAAAATGCACCCAAAGAATGCTGAAGTAATTAGCACGTTTTAGTAACTGCACACTGGTCACAGCAGAAGAGGCTGAACCGAACCTAGTCTGATTTCCATTATCGCCTGTAAAATCCTTCCTTAGAAATAATAGTAATAAAGAAATCTATGCAAGGTCATTTCATTTCTGGTTTTGGTGGCTTGCTAATCCAGCAGCAGAATACCTAATATGCGCTCTCCTACCATGAAGTAGCTAATTATATGTTTAAAACATTATTTATTATGACCTTATAATGTTCTAGCATAAGACTGCTTTATACATTGACCAGTATAAAACGATTATATTGGGTACAGGTTTCAAAAAGTAACAAGCATCTGTAAATCCAGATATGAATGAATGGTATTTAATAAGATTGTTTTCGTTTAAAAATGAGTATTTATGTGTTGCTGTAGAAAGAGCAGCAATGTATTGCTGTTTATGAATGCTATTGTGCCTGAGGTTAGGATCCCACACACAATCTGAGATGCAGCCAAGAAAAACAGCCCTGATAGACAATGCTTCACTTCACCTGCTACAGTACTGTGCATTTCATTTATGTCAAGAATATGTACAGTTAGGGTTCATTCACCTCATTATTTTGTTACATCTACTTTACGGTTAACCAGTCTCTCTTGGAAATAATAAATAACTGTTTTTAAAACAATTGCAGCTTTGCATTCAAAAGATCCACTTTCAATTTATAGAAAAAAGTATTCACCATTTTTATAAACTAGCTGGCTCACGAAAATAGAATTTAGACTCCACCAACTCTCTTTCTGCTTGGCAAGATTGATTTTACACTGCCTTCCATAAGTAGATTACCAAAGCAAAATGAAACATCTTGGGCTTTATCTAATGCTTTGCTTCACCAGCTCTACCAAACGTCAAAATATATGAGCAAATGTTAATTCTCTGTGCAGCTTTATTGTAAACACCTCCCTTCTAACCTCCTCAATTTCTGCCTGAGCAAAAAGGGGAAAAAAGGGAGAGAGAGAGAGAGGGAGAGAGAGAGAGAGTCAGGGAGGGAAGGAAAGAGAAAAATCAGCCTCCTCTACTAGAATACCGTCAACACTTAAAGGAGACCCTCTCTTTAAAATGCCTTTACATTCTAAACTCCATTAAGTCTCCCTTCCTATGATATAACATAATCCAGCCTGATCCTGACTTCACCTACCCCCCAGGCCAAAGAAAATAGATTCAAAATCTGAATTCTCACATGTTTTTATAGACCATCTTCAAGACATGCACTCCATTTTTTAAAGCGAACTTCCCTGTTTCACAACTGGTTTCCACAAGAAGAAACTCAAGATAAAAATTTCAGTCCCTTACAAACTGACACAGCCATCTCAAAATGTCAGTCTGTGCATTCCACTAAAACACGAACCATCAATCAGAAATAATCTGTCTCCTGCAAGATTTCACTAAAGTTCACAACCGTGAGATGATTTTGTTGGCATCAACTATGGAGCTTTTCTTTTTTCTTGAGGGGGAGGGAGCACCCAGCTCTGATTTATCAGTATAATTTTTTTTTTCATAGCAATAATTTTCAGTATTTTCTCAGTAATGATTCTTTTTTAAATGTCCTCCTTGAGATGTGTTTTTTAATCTCTGCTCTCCGTTAGGACAACTACATGTACAAAATTTTATAGGCTTATAATTCTGTATGCTATATATAAACATAAATAAAAACCTAGAGGTCAACATAAATAAAATAAAACTTTTATTTTTTAAATAAAATTATGTTTTGGTTAAAGAAAAGATAGTGTGTCATTTTTGTTAGTAGTACAGACAATTTTTTATCCAAAAGAATACATTGTGCTTTATTGTGTCATTTGTCTGAATACAGACTCAGTGGAATATCTAAATGATACCCTGCTCTGAACTCCAAGTTGAAAGTAAGTTTTTATTATACTTGAGGGAAACAATGGGTTCAGCTGCTTATTGCAAGGAGCAATTGTCAAGGGAGAGTTAAACTCAATTACTGTAACCATACTGAATAAAAAATACTGCCAAGAACAAAAATACGCCTGGGTAAAGACAGCTACTGAATAAAAAAATCGACATAAAGCGTATCAAATATTTATTTATCTGGGCAACAAAGGACTATGATACATTGATAGGCATGGAAACTACTGCCGGCACAACTCAATACAACACAACTATAACTGCTTCCAATATGGCCAGTGGAAATACAGGATACCAGGTGGTCCCGAATGTTTGAAGTTCTTTGGGAAAAAAAAAAAAGAAAAAAGAAAAAAAGAGAAAAATAAAAACAAAAGAAAGGGAGAAAAAAAAGAGGGAAAAAAAAGGAAAGTAAAGCTAAATCTTGTTTTAAAAGACAATATTAATTTATTGCTCTGTTGTTGCTTTCGGGAGAAGGACAGTGGATGAAAATAACTTTTTTCATTTTCCACAACACATAAGGGTTGTAAAACCACTAACATGTTTAAAAACCTTGCCAGGGTCCAACATCACTTTATTTTATCTTCAATGAGAAACTAAATGTCATACTAATTATATATAAAAATTAATGGTTTTTTATTTGTTCAGCTGCTTCATTGTCGCTTTTAACATGCTACAATAGGGCTAAAAATGATGAATCCCAGAGAAAAACCCCCAAAAAACCTCTGATATCTAAATAAGTACCATGAACCACATGATGAACTAAGAGGGGAAGATTTAAAACCCACTAAACAAGAGGTAAACGAGATCACCAGATAAATAAAAAAAGGCTTAAAACAGACTCACCATATTTACAATTCCCATTAAATTACACATAAATAAATATATACATACATGAACACTGATTCCCTTATATAATAACCGTGAATCGTGTTGCAATAGAAAGTTCAAGTTGGTCGCTTTACCTTGGACAGGAAAAAGTTCTACAACTGAAGATATGACATGGAACCGCTTGTGTTTTGTGTTCAAGTTTATTCACAATACTGATAAAATGTCATCAGTCCTCTTTGCCTTTTGTCTGTCTGCTGCTGCTGTTGTACTTTTTCACTTTTTTTTTCATTTTTAGTATGGCTACAATCTTAACTGAAGTTTATGTAAGGGAAGGTGGTGATTCAGTCCGGTGAAGCTCATAGAATTTTTAAGTATTATTTATTTCTTTTTGTTTGGTTTTTTTTTTAATTTTTTAATATATTTTTAGAAAAAAAAGTCCTTTTCTTTTTTGTTTTATTTTTTGTTGGTTTTTTTTCTCCTTTTGTTTTATTTAAAAAAAAGTTCACAAACTCAAGACAGAACTTTTTTTCTTTGCTGGCTCCGTCCCCCTGTTCTGTTCTCTTAGGCTCCAAACTGGGGTTAAACGATGGTGGCAGTGGGAAGAGAAGGGAATTTAAGCAGGAGCAAATGGAAATGTGGATGCTGGGAAGGGGTGTGGAGAGAGGGCAGAGCAGTCCTGCAGAGTCAGAGAACAGGACTGGCAGAAGGACGCTCATTCTGTTGCTGTAGCCTGGGGTGCTGGGTGCCCGGGAGAGGGAGGAGGGACATGAATGGATCGATGGGCTATGAGGGGGAAGGGAGAGGAGCGTGTGTGGGGGGGATCCTCACTTTCGGTGCTTCTCCTCTTTGTCGCCGCTTTTGGTGCTGTTGTCTGTGTGGCTGTTGGGGTTGTTGCTGAGGTACATTTTGTCCATGGCCTTGAGTGCCTCGGTGAGATAGTTCTGCAGGGCGGTGACGGCAGCACACACCGCCGGGCTCCCAAAGCCGTGCGAGATGAGGTTGAAGTGGGTCAGGCAGCTCTGGATGCCCGGCTCCAAAATGGGGTTGGGCCGCGAGTTCCCCAGGGGAGATCGGTCCTGAGCCAGCAGGTCGGTGAACTCTTTACAGATCTGTCTGTAGCACAAATGGAGCAGAGAGACAGAGGGAGGGAGGGAGGAAGGGAGGGAAGGGAAGAGAGAGGGAGAGAAATGAACCATCACTGGTGGTAGCAAAGCCTGTGCATTCTCCCTGCTAGACTGCACAAGCCCCTGGATCAAGGGGGCTCCTGCACCTGAGCACACACATTCTCCTTTCTCCCTCTCCTCTCTATGCATCCTTCTCCAATTCTCACACTTCCCTGGCACGCACAAACCTCTTCCCTTCACCTTGCATGCACACACGACAGCACACCACACATCACACCCCAGCCCCATCCAACACACCAGCAGGCAACAGCAACATGGAGACACATCTCTCTTGCCCCACCGCTCTCTGTATCTCAGCCCCCAACACTCTCCACAAACACACATCCCTGCCCAGCTGGGGTTTGGAGCACAGACACAGTTTAAAGTTCCTGAGCAGGCTTAATAGACAGACTATGATATCCAAAGGTAACTAAGGGATATATCCGTATCTTAGAAGATTCCTTTTCTGGAGGGAACCAGAGAGGGATACGGGCCTCTTCCTTCACAAGGCTAAAACACACACCTGGTGTGTCAAGAAGAATGAGTGAGGGCAAAGCTGGCAAGTGAGGATTTAAATTAGGGTATTCTGAAACATTTATATATGTAAATCTCTATCTCTAAATCCAAAGGGACCTTTCCACAGAGGGGAAGGCTGACGCTAACCAGCGCCTGGAAATTTCCTTCCAGGGAGGTGAAAAGGGAGGATACGAGGGCATGGTGCAGAAGATAGGTTATATCACCCACTCACTGCACAAATGGTTGGAGAAATAACACACCTTACAGCAAGAGAGCTCAGAGGCGTGTTGAAACCGTTTGTATTCTAAAACCCACGTTAATGTCTTCCAGCCATAAAGCAGCTCCCATCTCCTGCTTGTGTCCTCTGGCACTGTGCCCTTTGGTGACACCTCCGTTGGTAATTAAGGGTTACTAAACAACCCTTTTAATTTCCAGCAAACATACCAAAACAATAATTTTCTTTTCACACACCACCTGGAAGTCTAGGCAGCCCCACCAACGATAAACTCTGCTAGCATTTTAACTGCATACAGATTGTCATTTAAAATATATTTTTAATATCCCTGTATTAGCTAAGTAACAGAGCTGCTTAGGCAGGAAGAACCATTCCCGATTTTAATGAACTGAAATCAGTTTAATGTGCCAGTTTTATTTTACTGTCAATGGGAAGACTTCCCCTTCTACTTAAATTGATAAGCTAAGTGAATAGGCCCAGAAGATGTTTTGCTTTGAAGAATTACTGCTTTTTCTGTAACTAAACATCCACTCTCAATTTGCACAATTCTTATTCAATGTAATCTGCGCAAACAGATTTGGAGGAAACCAAGCTCTCCTGTACTAGGAGGGCCAACACACACCCTCACAACTTACAAAGCCATCAGCCACTGGTTATGCAGCAAACAAATATCTTCACAAATAAAAGCCCCAGACTCGAGTTTGTCCCCCTCCCTTATTTCTAAGCAACATGCCGGAAAGTTAAATGTCTTACTTTGTAGCTAGAAGCATGTTTTTTCTTGTGACTTGCTCGTTTGGATCGGAATGTTGTCGGTTGAGAAATTCAGCTACTGCTTTGGCAGGAAATTCTGTCTCACAAACGTACCCAAAATCTCTAGCTAGATGTACTGCTTCTCCTGAATAGGGAGGCACGGGTGGGGATGGAAAGAAACACAGCTCATCAGTACACACTGAACAGAGGCAAAAATACATTTAAAAAAAAAAATTACATTCTACTTGGGCTTTTCTTCTCAAAAGCTTGGACGTTTTCTCTTTGAAAAAGTTAGGGCCAGAAATGTTAATTAAATCTTATCTTGCAGTTTTCATTGCTTCAGTTGAAGGCAATGCAAATGTGTATTTTCATAACAACTGTTACGAGTGAAAACTCACATAAGAATTTTTAAAAGTTCACATTGACTAAGCGATACTTTTAGACAGACAGGCTCCATCCACCTAGAATGTATGCTTCGATTTACATTTCCATACCTATAGAGAGCCAGTTATGTTCATTTTATTCACAGCTATTTACTCTGAAAATGTGGTTGTCTCAGCCACATTTCTATATTCTTTTGCAATGCATCAATGATTAATATTGATCATAATTACTCCTAGAGCTCTTCTAAATAAAATGCATTAAACAGCTAAGTGTTTAAAATTTAACTTGATCGCATATAATTATATGTTCACCCCCAAACGATTAACCATGAGAATTTTAGGGTCATTCCACCGAGTCTGTCTGTTTTGTTGATTTTCAAATCTTTGGTTTTAATTTCCTGAACCAGTTGGTTTTTACTGCAGGGCTTCCTGCCATTAGCTCTAGCTCCGGAAGAACGCATGCGCCAATTAGAGCTTCAAAGCCTCAGTCCAGTGAGCTTGTTTCCATAAAATGGAGCGGATCATAAACAATAACAGTACTCTAGAAACTGCCTCATCGCTATGGGACTCGAAGCCTCAGCAATGTTTATACTATCATCTCCCCAGAATTAGCCACCATCACTAAGTTATCTGAAGATCAGGCCTCTGGTTTTGTTTTTTTAAAAAATCATTCTTTTCAAAGCCATTGTACGTGAAAGCCAAACAGAACAATGGATTACCATAAAACCTTCTCCATATTCATTAACATCACAAATAATGTTAAGCATCTACCAAATCTAGACTTTTTACAAGTTTTCCCCTCGTGATTTTTTTTACCACAACAGCATGTCAATGCAATTGCAAAGCCTTTTCAGAAACATGAAGACGCGGTAATTTGCACGCAGTATAAATATAGTTTGTTCACTAATCCTGATGTTTAAAAAAATGACGCCTGGCATCATCGCACAGTGCGTCCTTCCCCGTCCCTTTGAACGTGAAACATTTCTTGCAGAATGCGAAGCGACAACAAAACAAATTCCCGCCTACACAACCAAAGTTAAGCTGAACCTGGACAGCTCAGGCTGAGTTTAAGAGCACTTCACAAACTGAACCAGTCTAAAATGCAGCCAAAGTCCTAAGTAATGGGAAAGGAGAGGGGTCTATCTGCAGGCCTCAGACATACTTGGTGTCAGCCAGTGTGACACAGCCACTGCTTCAAAACTAAATGACTGCAAACTCTTGAGCTTCCCACCTCTCCAGACAGCACAGGACATCCCAAGGCATTAAAACAAGTTGCACCTTTTCCAGCCAAAGCAGAGGAGAATGATACAGCCAAGGGAACATGTGTTCTGAAAATGAGAACCAAAAGGGAGTGGGGGCTGGCAGTGGTGCAACTTTGAGGCTTTCAGGACACCATTAATTCATGGCTGAGGTCAAGGATTCCCAAATTAATTCAGGAAGTAATGGTCACGCATTTCTCAAATGCAGATGTCAGAAAAGTTAAATGATTTACTGTTATGTGGCTGCAGGCTGGGAGGGAGAACAAACTTAAAGTAGCTGCAGCTTCTGACATTTAAAATTGCTTGGTTGTCCACCTGTGGCAGAAGAACAGCAGTGAAGTATTAGAGGCTCTGCTGCCCCTAACTTTCAACTCCATACTCATGGGTCTCTTATGGGGCTCATAAGCCCACAATCCCCCTTCACAGGGATCCTTCCCGTGCTGCTCCCAATGAGGTCTGCTTACTCCACAGAGGGATTACTCATTTGAATGAGCAAGCAAGATGGGGCCCTGAAAACATCTAGCTCGGAAACTTAAACGCAAATAAATAATAGAACACTTTGCTGAGTCTGCAGGACTCACACAAACCCATTTCAGGTTATAACAAAAAAGCAAAGGCACACAATTAAACTGATCTTTTTTTAAGACACAGAAAATAACGCCCTTGCAAATGCCAATGAGCAGCACCAACTCTGGGAAAGGAGAAAGAAACCCCGAACAACCCAACAGCAAATCTTCTCTCATTTGCCAAAAGCAACAGGCACATTTTCCAAAGGAGCCCTCCCAGCTCTTTGAGTCACTTACCCTCCACGAGCGATGTGAGCAAGGTAACATTAGCAGCTTTACGCCTCCCGGCTGGCAGGTTTAGTCCTATTTTGTCCAGTTTCTCCCTCAGAGATCTCCCTCCATTTTTAGACTTTGCCCTGTTCCACACAGAAAAGTGTTGAGAAATGGGGCTTGGGGGAACACCTGCTCCTACTTTGGCTCCTGCCCACACGTGCCCCCAACACATCCTTTTCCAGGGAAGGGAATAAAAGGTTTAGGGACAAGGGATGGGATACATGGCTGTGGGAGGTTCAAGACCACCTGTTGCTGAAAGCTGAATCCCACATATAGGGATGGTGCTTTGGATCACACCTAGAGACCAGCGGCCCTCACTAAGGTCTAGATCAGCCCAAGAGCTGATGCAGAGCTGAGGTGTCTCCCTGAGCTCCCAAGGTGCCACGGACACGGGGGCAGCTTCTCCCCAGGCGTGAAGGGAGGGGGCCCATTTGCAGGGCCGGCAGCCCAAGAGCATCACTGCCCTCACACCAAACTCTACGTGGCCCATCTGTGGCTTCGCAGCAGAGCTGGGCTAAGCGGGGCTGCAGAGATGGGAGCTGCCTTAATTAATCCTGGATGGTATTCCCTGCCCAGGCACTGCCTAATTGCCTGGGTGAGGTAGCCAATGGCAGGGTGCCCGCCATTAAGCCGGTCCTGGGGGTGTGTATGTGTGTGTGGGCGCCCGTGGGGGTGTTCATGGCCACGAGGGGGACAGGGACACGCAGGGCCCCCACGGCGGGGCTCCGGGGGCCGCGCAAGGCCGCGCGTTACCATGGCGACAGCGCCCGGGCCCCCTCCCGCCGCCCGGCCGCGCTGCCCCGCCGGCCGCGCGCGCCCCGCCCCCTAGCGGCGGCCGCCGCACTCCCCCCGCGCGGCCGCCCCGCGTGGGCGCTCGTCCTCCGCCTTCCCTGCCTCCATCCCTATCCCTCCCTCCCTGCCTGCCTCCCGCACGGCACGGCCCGGCATCCCGCCTCCCGCGTCCCCCCGCCCCTCACCTCCGGAGCACTCCGCCCAGCAGGGAGGCGTTGAGGCACTCGGGCGGCGACAGGCGTCTCTGCACTTCCGCCACCGTGACCTTGTACTTGGAGGTGGAGCTGAGCAGCGAGAGGCGGCCCGGCACCGAGCAGAAGACCTCGTTGGGGTTCACCACCCCGCCGAAGAGCGCGTCCTTGTTGATGGGGATGGAGGAGACGGCGTTGTTGTTAGACTTGGAGAGGGACACGGGGCCTGCAGGGAGGGAGGAGCAGGGAGGTGAGGGTGAGGAGCGGGCAGGGAGCCGGGGAGGGAGGGGGAAGCAGCCGAGCCGCTCTGCGGCCAGCCCCGGCCCCGCACCGCCTGGGGGGCAGCGGGGACACCCCTCCCCTTTCCCGTCGGGAGGCGCAGGGGGAGAGCCGGACATCCCTCGACCTGCAGCGGGGAAATTGAAAAGACCCCGCTGCAGCCCCCGTCGGGCGCATAGGCCGGGGTGCCGCACGCCGGTACCGCCGTGTCGGGCCGGCAGTGCCCGGGCAGCGGTGCAGGACATGCGGCAAGCCCGGGGCGCCGCCAGCGCACAAATTTAGACATGGGAGACCCGTAACTCGGCGGAGGACTGGCACCCCAAAATACAGCTCGGTCTCTGCCCGGCGGCGGCCGGCGGGGAGGTGCCGCCGTTCGGTGCCTCGGGTCCCGGCCGCCTTCCCTTTCTCCTCTGCCTTAGCCCGCTCTGCTTGGCGGGCGCAGTCCAACCAAGCGGGGGGCTCTCTCCGTTTTGGATAGATCACTTGTGACATTAATAGCTCTGGGAAGGCTAATAGATAAAACAGGAGTTAAACGAACTCTTGAGATTACTAATAAAAGAGCCAATTATCATGTCGACTTGGAAAGAGCATCTCTTAAGATTTATCCCTTGCACATCTAATTTGACGTGACAAAGGCTTTACGGGCGGGGGGTGGGGGGGTATGAAACTTCAGGTTCGCTGGCTGTACAGCAATTAGGGTTAGAGAGGAGAGAGCCTCTACTCAGCACCTCTCTCCTGTGGTGGCCTGGGTTCCCAAATTCCAGGTGGCCACGCAGCCACAGCAGCCCTCAGAGCAGGCAGGAGCTAGCTGCGCCTTCCACCCCGCCAGTTTTACTCCAACAGCGTTCTCACTACACATCCAAACACAAAACCCATCGCTTGCCACCAAGAACCTGCTTTGCAAAATGCCCTGTGCCACCTTTCTCAATCTTTCGATTGTCCAAAGAACGACGGGAAATGAAAATCGAGTGAAAATTTGCAATAAATATTTAGAACGATTTGGGTACCAGCTTCCAAGCAATTCAATTCAATTCCAAGTGAAGCAAGCGCACAAAGCCAACGAAAACCAAATCACCCTAACCACCGACAGACATCAGTTTCCAGAAACTCGCCCCTTGTTCTCCACCAGTCCCACCTCATCACCGGCGTGATTTAAATAAGAAAACCCGAAGGAGGGGGAACAACGATTTCACATTCACAGCTCCAGTTTACCAACAACGATTCAAGCCCTCCGCTCAGCCAGATGCATGGGGCAAACTATGAAACCCAATTGTTCGCTAATGCACTAAAAAACCGGCTCGGATTTTCTAGATCATCTGCTAACATTTTTCCTCGTTAACGACAATAATAATTAAAATACCCGGCAAACGTGGCCATTTAAGAGGGCAGATTTCAACCCCCATCGCCCGTTTTTCTTTGCTTCCAACCTTTCTCGGCCAACAGTACATGCCAGAGGAAGGAGCCCGGGGCCGGAGGGCTGGAGGGGAGAGGGGAGAGGCCGGGTAAGTCCTCCCAGCGAGCAGTCCCCAGCCTGTGACGACATGTTTGGTATGCACAAGGAAACAGCTTACCTTTCTTAATTACAGTTTGATCTGGGATGTTAATACCGGGGTCTTCTACGTGCTGCAACAAAAGGAACAGGCAGGGATGTCAGTGCACAACCACAACAAAAGGCAGGGAGGGCCGAGGTGGGATGGGGTGAAGGAGAAGTTTTGTGCTCCCCCCATTCCTGGGCACGGTGTGGGGAGGGAAACAACAGATCCTGCACGGAAAGGGGTGGGTGGGGGGGGAGAAGGGAGGCAGGAGATTTGGGGGAGGTTTCCTTTATCGAGAGGAATCCTGCATCCCTCTCAGCTCTTCCCTCGATCCCCAAGAAAAAATACAATAAATCACTCACACCCCCGGGGCCCGAGTGGCCTTAAGCTTCTGAGGGCTCCCTCCTCCCCGTCCCTTCCCTCCTCCCCGGGAAGCTGCCCCGGCCCGGCCCAGCCCTTCCCCGGGGCCGCTGCGCCCGCTCCGTCTCCCGCGCCCGCGGGAGGGAAAGCACAAAGGAGCGCGGAGCGGCGCGGGGCCGGGCCCCACGCACCCCCGGGCTCCCCACTATTGTCCCCTCGCAGGTTCCGCGGCCGCGGCTACAGCTGGGGTTCGCGCGGCGGAGTCACGACGTGATTAGAAAGTCAAATGAAATCGTGTTTTCTAATTCCAAAAACTGACAGGCAATATAATGTCTGGCTGTGTTTACAAATTAACACCAGTGCTGCTGAGATAGAAGATTTCGCAATCGTTACAAAACCCAGGCATTACCATTTAAAAAACTATTACTTCCTTCTCTAGTCTTTGTCCAACAATAATACTGATTCTAACATTTTCCATTCTGTCTTGGATTTATGCTCCTGTTAATTGTGCCTGATCTCAATGATTCCGGGTGGATGGTACTAAGTTGCTTTATTACAGGTTTTATTATACTCAATGCTCTCATTTGTAACTTGCCTAAAGTGCTTCTGGATTTAAGTATAATTAAATTGAGAAATGTTCAGAAATGACTACTGCTGCAGTTCTTGTGTTTTAACTATATGGGGAAATATGATCCCTTTATGCATGCACCCTAAACCCATAAAGTAAATGTAGTGTGGCATAATACTTTTATTTGTGTTATTTCTACACATATTCCGTACAGGGAGGACTGTTAAGTTTAAAATCCCACAGAGATATTTACGATTAAATAATTTTCACCATCTACTTGACTTTCTTAAATATTAAGCAGTCGTTTTTATTAAAGGTTAACTGTTGCAGCAACGGAAAAATTCCAAAATTATCCTCCCAACTCAGATTTCTGTAACGGATTTTTTTTTTTTTTAACCAGATAAAACACACCTAAAAGATGCACCCTCTTATTTTATACTCTCCTTCATGGAGCCTGCTGATTCAGCCTTACAGAGAAAAAAAATGGCTAGACTGGCTCAAGGATTTAAACCAGATGGCATTTGGTTTTCACGAAGTATAGCAATGCTATTAATTCATAGATCTGAAGAGGAGGCTTCCTAAATCAGCCCACTGCCATGGAGCACAACTGGGGAGAGGGAGAATTCAAGAGAACATTTTAGGTCATGTTTTCCTACAGCAATCAGGGGCTTGCAGTCAGCAAATTAGTTTATTCATACGATTGCCTCCATGTTATTTTATATCAAGTTTAAAGAGTCGACCTGCTTTTAACAGATCCAAATTGCTTACTAAATCCTCCACTTTGGAAAACGTATGCGTTTATTGCAAAACTGCTAAACACAACCAGCAATTTTCTGTGGCTAATTTAGCCAGATGAGGGCTGTAATAAATTCACTATTTTCTCTGAGTATAATTTACAAAAGATTTCAAAATGACCCCCAAAAATAGGTAAGTTCATCTGAACATTATCCTTGCAACACGAAACTGTACTCATTAAACTGTCAGCGAATATATTGTTGTAATATTTGATCCTGTAATTTGGGATGGCATTTCGGCAAAAATCACATCCAGATACCACAATTCCCTCCTCCTCTTTCCTCCTGCAAGTCGAGCAGCTTCAGTCCCTCAGCATGAGCTCTGTGGGCTTTAATAAATTTATTGCCATGTTCTAATTCCATTTTCAGGGAGAAACCCAGAAAGATGAACTTTGATCACGACCTATCATGTTGCATAAGGCCACTTTCCTAACTGAACAATAGCCCTGGCTTGCTTTGTAAGTAGCCTGTGCACTAATGTCATGCTTAATTAGAAATCATTTTTAAAGTCTGTACTCATCGATAATAGAATTAGGTTCCCCCAAATAATGCATCCTCCAATAGGCTCCCAACATTTGATTTAATATAGGGTGTAGCAGGTCTGACTCAAATTCGATAACCTATAGGTAATGATTTATGAGGTCATCCCTTTGCACCGCTACTAAAAGAAGGCGGCAGCATTTTAGTATAGCTCTTCCCTGATTTGTCAATTAATTCCTTTAGAGAAGAGGATCTGCCCATACCCTCTTATAACTTTGGATGTGGTTATTCCATATGCCAATCCTGTAATCACAGGAAACCAATTTTTCCTTCTTAGGCCACTTTCACCCATTTCCCCCCACCCCCCCTTTACATTTGTGAGATCTCGTTAAATGTCCTCACAGGCATTTCAGACTCGTGTCTTTCCCAAGGCAGTAAGAAATCCCCAAATGCACGGCCCTGTGGTGATATTATATATTCTTCCAATCGCAACAGCTTATTGTCATTGAGAAGGAAAGATATTGTTAACGATGACGGTAATTTGATTTATTTATATTTTAGTGGGCAAGTTAGCGGCGAGACGTGCTCAGGGACGAGCTGCGAGAACCTTTTGTTCTAGGTGGGGGCTTCACTTTTCCCTGGGGAGGGGGGGGAGTTCTCTTTTTCCCTTCCTCTTTTTATTTTTTTTGGGGGGGGGGGGGCGGGGGGTTCCCCTCGCTCCCTCCCTCCCTCTCTCCCTCCCTCTCCCCCCGACGTTGAGCTCCCGCGGTAAGAGGGATGAGTGGGCTGCGGGGTGACCCCTTGGCTTACCGGCACGTCCTCGATGGCGTGGGGGATGGAGTGGAGGGGCAGGTCGGCCAGCCCCGAGCCCAGCCCGTGCGGGGCGTGCAGCAGGTCGTCGTGCCGCCGGTAGTCCCTGCGCGGGTCGAGCCCCGAGAGCTGGTGGGGCAAACCCCGGTGCGTGTGGAGCAGCCCCGTCTCCTGGCTCTGCCTCTGTCCCGGCCATCCTGGGTGCTGGGGCTGTGGCTGGGCGTGGAGGGGGTTGAGGCTGTACGGGTCGTTCACGTGGGAGTAGGGGTCCTGAGACTGGGGGTAGATGGGCTGGTAAGGGGGGGGGAAGTAGGGGGGCTGGAAGTCGGCGTTGGGGGTGTGCGAGAGCGGTGGGGCGCTGGTGTAGGGAGACTGACCCACGGTCCCCAGCTGGGGTAACCGGGCTGTCCCGTTGCTGGTACTGTCGTGGCGCTCCTGAGATGGGGAGCGGGAGCCGGGGGGGGGGGGGGGGGGGAGGGTTGGGGGGTGGAGGGTGCAGAGGAGGGGGAGGAGGGGGAGGGGAAAGGAGAAAAGAAAAACAATAATAATATCAAACTGATTTTCCTCAAAATCGCCTTAAAAATTTCATCTATAGGGCAATGAGGGGCAAATCATCGTCTCCGAGGCGGAGAAAAGCAGATCTGGAGATCTCTCTGCCTCTGATTTCCCTTCCCAAATAATTAAGAAGCAGTCTCGCTTTTTAAAAAACCAATAATAACGGCAATAACGATAACAGCAATAATAGCAATAATTACAACGGGACAGCTTATAGTAATTAATAAAACATTGCGGCGATACAGCGTGGATTCACATCAGATCGTGCCCCGGCATTTCAGGAGCAGGTATTTCCCACAAATAAAAAGAATGATTCACAAGCGAGCATTATTGAAATAATAATTCTGCCACAACACAAAATCCTTCCTCTGGCCCTTAACAGAACCGAAATAAATACTGTCGCTGACATTACCGATCGCGTCCCAAGAAAACCCTGGAAAATCCAAACCCACTGCCATTTTGTTACCAGAAAACGCCGAAATTGCCTCCAAACAAACCGGTAGTTCCCCCTTAGAGTTTTACAAATGTTTCGGGGAGAAAGCACTGCCATGGTCCCCCCACCCAAGGAGAGACGAACCCCGTGTGCCCGGCCGAAGCCCGGGCTGGCCGGGGCGCGATTTGGGAGCGGAGCGGAGCGGGCAGCGCGGCCCGGCCGCCGGGGAAGCGGAGGAATGCGGCAGGCGGCCGGGGGAAGCGCCGCCGCCCCGACGGGCGAGCGGCACCGAAATGAGCCCGGGCGCTTCGGCACGGCTCTGCCGGCTCTGGAGACCGGGCAGAGGAGCCCACATGAACGTCTGAGGTAAAAGGAATGGCCTCCACGGAGGAGGATTCGAGGGAAAGAACCACGGTCCCGAAACAGAGGAACGAGTAAGCGAAAATACTACGTTTGCAGGTGGCAAGGTTAAGGAATCGAAGCGTAAGGTCCAAGCAAAGCCTTTTGCCGTTCGCTCGAAGCAGACCAAAGGAAAAATAAAAAAAAGGGGGGGGGGTGAGGGGGAGGAAGGAAAGAAAAATAAAGAGAGAAAGGGCAAAACGTAAACCACCGAATTTATAAAAATGAAGGAAAGGAAAAAAAGCCCTCTCCGGAAAGCTGGGTGTGAAACCCCCACTGCCACCGCCGACAACAATAGCAACACCCAGCGCGCACCGAACCCCCTCCGAGAGAAACGTGAAGCAACTCACCATAGCCGAAAAACTGTGCACTAACATCTGCGAAGAGTCGGGGGTTACAAGTCAAGGCAGAAAAAACAACAAAAAGGCAGAGGAAAGGGACCGGCGAAGCGCGCAGCCCCCGGCGGAGCCCCGCGGGTGCGGGCGCGGCGCGGGCGCGGAGGGAGCGCGGCCGGAGCCCGGCGCTAGGCGCGGGCGGCTGGACCGGGGCGCCGGGGCTGCTCCTGCACCGCGGGCGCGCCACGATAATCCATCAGAACTTGCACCGATCTCTGCTGCCCTTCATCGGGTGATCCCAAGGCGAGCTCTCTATCCTGGCGCGGTGTGAGGAGTCAAAGTTGGTTGCTTTTTCTTTTTTTTTTTTTTTTGTTTTTGTTTTGGTTGTTTTTTTTGTTGTTTGTTTGGCGCTTTTTTTTCCTTTTTTTTTTTTTTTTAGCGTGTGTGTGTTTGTTTCTTAATCCTTTTTTTTTCCTCTGACTCTTTCTTTTTCTCCTTTGACTTAGCTGCTGCTTCACTTGAGCTCCTAATAACAGATCTGCTGCCTTCCTGGAGACTCCTAATAGCAGATATTCATGACTATTAATATTACACGAACACTTAATAAGGGAAGAATGGCTGGAAATCGAGCGTGAAGCGAGAAGGCAACTCAAGGCAGAGCCTGTTCTAAATGACGTCCATTGAATGAAGAATCAGTGTATCTAATCAGAGATGGGGGAGAGGGAGAGGGAGAGAGAGACAAAAAGGGAGAGAGAGGGAGCGGGAGAGAGAGAGGGGGCACATGCTGCTGCGTCTGACGAATCACAGGAAAGGGGCAACATTTTAAAAGGTTGCAGGGCATGCAAAAGTGAAAGAGAAAGAGATCCGGAGAGAGGGAGAGGGTGGGAGCCAGGAGGGGGGTGCAGAAAGAGGGGGGGGGGGGGCGGGGAGGGAGTGGGAGAGACGGGCAGAAGGAGAGAGGGGAGGGGGCGCGGGATCCCCCCCCCCTCATCCTTCCTCACCTTCGCTTCGCTTCCCTTCCCTTCCCCCCGGCTGCCGCCTCCCCATGTCCCCAGCCCCGCAGTCCTTCGCGGGCGCACCTCGGGCTGCGGCTGCTGCGCGTAGCCGGCCTCAAAGCCCAGGGAGAAGAGCGGCTGCTCGCTTCCCGCTTGGTTCTTGCTGCCCTCGGCCGCACCGCCGCCGCCTTTGCGCGGGGTGGGCTCCGCGGGACCGCCCGCCGCCGCCGCCCCGTCCATGCCTCGACGGCGCCCCGCCGAGGGGCTCCCCTGGCCGCTGCCCCCGCGGCGGCCGCCCCGCGCCGCCGAGCAGGCTCGCCTCCGTGCCCCACGTCCCGGAAACCGGCTGGGAAAGTTTTTTTGGGTGTCTCCCCCTCTGGGTGTCAGCCCTCCTCCTCCTCCTCCTCCTCTTCCTCCGGTTGGAGCCCAGCGCAGAGACCAGCGGGCGCCGGGGGCGGGGGGGGCTGGGGAGCCCAAGGAGCATCCGCCGGGCTCCCCGCGGCCCCCCTCTCGGAGGATCCGGGAAGAGACGGAGGAAAAAGGCAGGAGGCAGCAAGGCGGGGAGGGAAGGAGGGCGGGAGGGACGCGGGGGGGAGCGGGAGCCGGGAAAAGAGGCAAGGCGAGCGCTTCTCCCGGCCCAGACAAGCCGGGGCTCCGGCGCAACCCGTCGGACTGGCTGTGCAACTCCCAAACAACTCCCTTAAAACAGGCACCGCTCCGCTCGCCGCCGCCGCTGCCCCGCCGCAGCCGCCGCGCCGCCGGCGCCCGGCCCCACGCTCCGCCCGCCCGGCCCGACCCCCCGGCGCTCCGGGCGCCCCGGGCTCTGCGCGCCGCTGGCCGGGCTTTTATGCCCTTTTTCTGGGCTTATCTTTGATTTTCTTTTTTTTTTTTTTTTTTTTTAATCTTTCATTCCTTCTTTTTTGTTTGTTTTTTTCCTTTTTTTTTTTCTCTTTTTAATTTTAAGGCAGGTTCAACCCCCGGCGGGGTACAGCCACCTTCTTTTCCATCATCTCTTAAAATGCTCTCGCACCCGCTCCCGAGGTAAACACACGGAGAGCCAGCTCCACACGTACGCACACAATCCGGCCGGTTCGCGGAGCGGCTGCTGCTCCCTCCGTGTTTGGTAACACCTCGGTGCGAAGTCCCATTAACGCAAGGCAACAAAAGCCATTTGCGATGAAATCCACACGCTCGCACGTGTGCAAACTGTAAGACCGGTCCTGAGGGGAGGGAGGGGGAAGAGGCACGCTTTCCACCCGAAATGCAGCTGAGGAGTATGTGTCTTTTTTTTTCTGGATTGAAAAAAATTTAAAAATCCAAAACACCAAAAAAACCCAACTCAGTCAACTAAAAAAAAAAAAAAAATTAAACAAACATTACGCAACCCACAAACACCAACACCCGACACCTCATTCAAATCAAGCACCGGCCAACGAGTGGATCTGAAGCTCAGCTCCCGCATTGGGAGACAGCTTCATCCCAAACTCCTCCACCAGGGACTAGATCACCAAATCACTCAGTCGGCGCTGAGCCCGCCGAGTCCTCGGTCCCTTCCCTAAACTACAGCATCGCCCAAACCAGCGTCAGGGTCGGACGAGAGAGTGCCCCCTTGGACCCAGAGATGCATGTCGGCAAGGCTCCGCCGAGGCTGAGGGGATCTTCCCGCTTGGGTCACGACCAAATAACAGCGTTCACTTGCAAAGTAGAGTCCTTTATTGCGCGGTTTGAACCCACTGCACAGGCAACTTTTTCAAAACGGGTAACAATAGTATTCGTTGGTTTGAGACTAGGCATGGGTCCTGGGCATCGCTCTTCTTTTTCCCCTTCTTCTCCTTTTTGTCAGATTAAAAGATACTCGCCTCTTTGTAAAAATATGGATGCACATACAGGCACAGAGAGAGATGCACGCACACAATCTGTGCTGAACGGCTCCAAAACCGAATGAGGTGGATTTTATTTATTTTTTCCCAAACGGCTAAATTACTATGTCTCAAACCCGTGGGAATGTGGCCCTGAAAATTAGGAGGCTGGGGGAACACTGCTCCCAAAACCCGTGATTTCATTTAGGCAGCTGACCACTGTAAATTTGTGCAGCTCGGTATAATGAACCCGCAGTTATATCGAAAAGGCTGCTTTTAAGCGTCGGTCCTGAGCCAATTTATTTGGATGCCTAGGGTACCTAGGGTGCAAGAATAATTCTCTTCCCTTTGTCTCTTGGCCCTCTCATTCATTCATCGGTCCATTCATTCAGCCAGCCGCCTATCCATCCATCTATCCATCCATCCATCCATATGGATGAGTGTAGCATCCTACAAGAGCCTTATCTACGGAAGATCTACCTATAGACCAGGCTGCTTCTGGATCCTGTTTGCCTTTCCTCATACACTTCCGACAAAGCCGTGTTTCCACAAGCCCCGAAGTTCCTGGGGAAGGACCCCAGCCCCTCTCCGGCTGCAGGACCGCAAGGAAGCCTGACGACGGAGCTGAAGTTTTCCTAAACGAAATTGAGAGACGGAGGGATGCTGAAGGCTCCCGCTTGTAGCTGCGGGGCCGGGGCTCTGCCCGGGCCCGGGGGAAGCGCTTACCTCACATTCCTCATACTTGATATTATCCGTCAGTTTCCAAAGCATTTTCATGGATTGGCGCGCGAGAGAGGATTTGGTTCTCCCTGCCTTGCCTCTCCCTACGGTGGCGGTGCCGGGCGGCGTGGGGAGCGCGGCTGGCGGAGGCTCGGCAGCGCTCCCGTCCGCGCTCGGAGATCTCCCTCTAATGGTGGAAACTTTTCCCTTTTCCAGCTCTTTACCCACAGTCTAATCGCCTCATTAGCATATCAACAACAGCCCAATTGCTCGCCAGCACAACAACCTGCAGCGATGGACACAGGTAGAAGGAACCCACGAGCAAGGAAAAAAAAATTAACGACAAAAAAAGATTTCTTCGACTTGCCGAGCCCCGGCACGGGGGGGCAGCGGGCCCTGCCTGTCTGCCTGCGGGCCGCTGCTGGCCCCCGTGCCTCTGCCTGCCAGCGGGGAGGAAAGTGGCCAGTGAAATCAAAGAGGCTCCCGTCCGATCCGCAGAAAGTTCGGGGCTAGCCATGAAGCCACCCCATGGGATTTATCTCTCCCCCTACCCACTTTTTTTCCTTTTTGTTTTTTTTTTTCCCACTGAGGTTAAAGGAAGCAAAGCGAGGAGAAACGAGACTCGTGTCCTGCTCGAAAGAGGTTATTGTCTGCGGAGGCTTCTATTGCCCTCTGGATTATGTCTTTTTGTGTGTGTGTGGATATTTTAAAAGCTTCTTTGCTTCCAAACTGCTTTTTTTTTCTTTTCTTTTTTTTTTTTTTTTTTTCTTCTCGGCTCTGTTAGCTATTGGTCTTCAAAAAAAAACACCACCCCAAACAAATCCAACATTATCTCCCAAATAGAAGTGGGCGAGCGGTAAATTGACTGTAGCAGGAGCCAAAGTCTTTTGCAAGCACTTGAGCAAAAGGACAAAACAATGACCACAATAAAACTTTGGTACTTTCTTAGGTGGGGCGCTTCGTTTGCTTAACAATGTGCCGCTAAGGGAGCGCTCAGGCTGCCCTCCTGGGGGGCTTGCTTCTCCACCCTTCTCCTCTTTTATTTCCCCGGGTGCCCAGCCTTGATACATCCACCGCAAAGCTTCGTTTTTCCCGTTTTTCTTCTTTTATTTTTTTCCTCATTTCTGGGTAATCCCTCGCTTCACCGAAGGGCAAGGCATTCCCTCTCCGCGGGGCTGGCGTGTCGGGCCTGGCGCAGCTCGCCACGCCAGCCGTGTGCCCAGGCGTCCCCAGGAGCCGGGCATCCCCACGGCTGCCTGTGCACCTGGCTGCCCTGCTGCTCACCGAAACTTCCTTTCGCCGACGGCAAAACCTGCCTCGTCGGCCTGGAAGACCCTCCCGGGGCCACCCTCCCCCCCGCCCTCCACGTCGGAGGAAAATTTACTGCCTCCAGGAGCAAATGGCCCCTGCGCTCCGATGGGGAGCCGCAGTGGGCCCTCGGGGGCCCGGCCCACGTGTCGCCCCGCCGGGAAGGGTGGCAAAGCCTCCGGGCTCCCGGGACTGCCCCTTCACACACACAAACATCCATGTCTCCTAAACGGATTTTTTTTTTTCTTTCCCCTTCCCCCCTCCTCCACCATACTCCCACCCCCGATGCTCTTTTTCACCAGCGCTTTTGTCTACCACTGGCAGGAGAGTAAATTGTTGTTTTTACTCCCATTGAGGTTCAAATGGAGCTGGCAGATTAAGCCTAGTTAATGCCCCGGGGGGGTGCTGGAGATGAGAAAAAGAGGAGGGAAGGGGGTTGGCGAAGGGGCCCATCGCCCCTTAGCGCCGTCCTGTCTGAACCGGGGCGGCCGGGAAAGCCTCCCACCCGGGACAACCGCCCAGCTGAGGCTGCTCGGGACTCCCGTGGGCCAAAGGACTGACCCTTTTGCCTTCTCTCCCGGGCCGCTGGAGCGCAGGGCTGCGCGGGAGGGGGCGGCTTTCCCCGAGAGATCCGCACGGGGCAGCGGGAGGCGATTCCCGCGGCCCGGCCCCTCCGGCCAGGCGGGGCGAGGGGGGCCCCGCAGCGCCGGGGAGAAGCGGCAAGGAAGGCCGGGGTGTAAGGAAAAGTCGGGAATAGATTTCAAGGCAGATAACCCGTAAATACGATTGCGCAAGAATTGATTTCAGTGAAAGAAAAATCTTCTTTTGATCGCTTTTTCGCACAGGTCTGATAAAAAGATGTTAGCCGATCTAAAAATAATTTAAATAACTTGTTTACTTATTTTGTTCCCTCACCCTTTTTTTTTTTTTAAGACGACATGCTGCTACCCTAAAGATATAAAAAAATAAAGTAGTCTAAGGAAAGACTTAGTCGAGATATTCTAAAAGTTGGGAGCAGAAAAAGAAACCAGGCTCCCATCTGGAGCTGGACTGTTCTGGGGAAGAAATAAATTCTTAAAAGGTCATTTTCTCTAAGAAAATCCCGTGTGCTTGAACAGGACGGTGCATCTTCCATTAGTTGGCAAACTGCGGTCATCCGGCCCGAGCGGACGGGCATCAGGGCGCTCCAGGGTTTTTCAAGAGCTTCCCGGTTCGTGAGCCTCCCTAACTCTACACGTGTAGCCCGGCCCGTGGTGCGTGCGGGTCCCCTCGGGTCCGTGGGGCCGGCCGAGGCGCCGGCGGGCCGCGTGTTCCCCGCCTGGCCTCTTTCGCCGGTGGGTTCTGCTTTTCCCTTCAGCTCATCCCGCGGGAGGGCTTTCCAGGGGCGCCCCCGGCGCATCTACTACCGGGTGGGACCGGGCAGCGTTATTTTTCCACGGGACAGGCAGAGGTGGGAGCTCGTAGAGAGGTCTCAGCTCCCGCGGCAGTCCCCGATGCGCTCCGGGTCACGCCGCGGCTGCGGGCCCTGCCCCGCGTGGGTCCCGCCGCGTCCCGTGGGCAGCCCCGGGGCTCCGCGGAGGGCCGGCCGCCGCTGGCCCCGGGCACAGGGACGCCGGGCGGGCACACGCCGCCCTCGGCCGGCCCATGCTGCCGGGGTCGTGTCACCCGCGGCGGCGGAGCAGCCCTGGCCCCTGTCGAGCCCAGTCCGCCGCTCTCTACCTGTTGCAGTCGGGCCCTACGAGTGGCCGCGGGCGGCTCCAGCACCGAGGGCCGCAAAACACCCAACCCCAGCGTCAGGCTCGCCCCCAGCTCCCTCCGGGCCCGTCACCCTTCTCGCTCCAGCCCTGCCTCCCGTCCCAAAGTAACAATAAACCCCCCCAGGGCAGAGGGTCACCTTACCTGCCAGTCCCCCATCTTGGCAAGGATAGACATCCTGGCTGCGGGCTCCGAGTCCCCGGGTCCCTGCTGGTCATGGACTGCGAGGGCAAGCCACTCGCCTGGGACGCCTGTGGGTAAATCCTCCCCTTACCTGAGCCGGGACTCTCTCACCTGGCCATAAAGAGCTGGGTGCTCCCTGCCCGCGCCTGCGCGCTGCCTCCGCGCTGCCTGCGCGCTGCCCCCCGCCACCGCGCTCCCACCGCGCCCGCCCGGCCCCGCCGCTCCCGGGACACCGGCCGCGCGGCCCCCGGGGGGCTCCGAGCGTGCAGCCGCCGGACCCCTGCCCGCTTCGGCACGGTGCGGCGTCCCGGCGCTGCCCCAGCCGGGTGAGCGTCCCGGTGCTCCCCGGCCGCGGGCAGAGGGCAGCGCTGTCCGCCCGGGTGCCCGCCCGCGGCCGGATGGAGGCGGGAGAGCCCCCCAGGCTTCACCTTCCCCCGGGGGGCCGGTGGAAGGTTATCGCGGGGGCAAGTTGTCAAGGAATACATGGACCTAGTAGTAGTAGTACTAGTAATAACAACACCAATAATAACAATAATAATAATACTAACAACAATAACAACATCAGTAGCCCAGTTCAACCGGGATGGCTGAACTAGCCCAAATGGGTGACGGAAGCACTGCAAATCGCCTGGGGAGTTCAGGGGGAAACAAAGGCATCCCCCCCAGTGCAGACAGTCTTTCCAGCCCCTGGTGCGGGGCCAGGAGGGGGCGGGTAGCGGGCGCAGCAGGCGGGCCGGGGTCTGTCCCGCCGGGCTGCGCGGGAGCGGCGTGTGCCGAGGGACACTGCGTTCCCCGGGGGAAGCTGGCCTGCGACAGCCTGTGGCCCTTGGGCCTCTCCATGTCCGTACCCCTTGTCCCCGCCCACGTTTTGTAGTTTTTTTTTTGTTTTGGGTTTGGTTTTTTTTTTCCCTCGGGGATTCAAGTGCCGAAGTGCCCTGGAAGCTGGCCAGTGTGCCGCGCAGCCCTGATTTCACACCCCGAAAACGTGAGGAAGCACGGACTCTGCCTCATGTATAGGGGCAGGACACTGGGGGCGTGGGGACAAGCAGTACTCCAGCTACAGGATTTGGGGGAGGGATGCAAACAACTTCCACTCCGCAGTTGCACAGCGAGTCCTTTCACATTTCCGAGACAGGTGAATGGGGCATCGTGTCCCAGGTATGGGACAGTTTGAGGCTTCCTGGAGGTCGGGGTGCATTGCCACCCACCAGTGAGGCTATCTTGGGTTGGGTCCTGGGCTGACCCCAGTCTCCAGCAGCAGGAAGGGGATCAAACCCCCTTGCCCCACCATGAGGGCTTGGATACAAGGACCCTACAGAAGGGAGTTCCTGCCCTGTCTCCAGGCAGGTGGGAAGAGGGAGGCAAGAGCTGGCACCCGCAGCCATTGGATCCCAGGGGAACGCCGGCGCCGCGGGCAGTCGAATCATCGGCTCCTGCGGGGCTTCGCTTCTCATCCACGGCCCCAGCGAGCCGGGGTCGGCGGGGACCGGGCACCCTCGGCGGGGCCCGGCGGCTCCTGCGCGTCGGCGGGGCGGGGCGCGCTCAATGGGCCGTGCGAGGCGCGCTTCGCACCGCCGCTCCCAGCGCCGGCCCGCGGTGTACAGTTAGCGTCAAATTACACCAATTAACAGGGCACCGGAATTTAATTTCACAGCCCTGCCCCTTTCCCACCCCCCTCGGTCCTGGGGAGACTCCTGCTCGGGGATGACGAGGAGCAAATTCGGTCCCGTGCAAAACGGGAAAGGGATGGGAAAGATGCACAGATTTCGAGGCTCCGGAACCCTGCCGCCTCTCCTTTCCCCGCTTGCTGCTCGTCCTGCTCCCTCGAGTCCTCTCCAGGGGGCGGCAATTTTGGCCCCGTAACGATTATTTAAAATGCCAGCTTTTCTTACTATTTTGCCGAGAAGGGTGGGGAATTAATTCGATTAAAAGTTGGCCTTCTGCGAAACATTCCCAGTAAACTTGGGTGCCACACTTCTCCCGGTAGGATCTTTCCCTTCTGCCTAACCCCAGCGCTCCCCACACGGGGTTAAATCTCCGGGCTCAGGACCCGCAGCCCGGCTCTGCCCCGCGGCACTTGGCAGCCAGGCGGCCCGAGCACAGCCGGCCGGCGGGGCGTGAGCCAGGCTTTCGGGACTATGGGCAGTCCTGACTCGCACCGGGCTCAGCCGTGCTCTTTTTTTTAGCCTAGGGGAAGAGGGCACGGGCTGGGCGCGCAGCAGAGCCCGGTGTTGTGGGACGCTCCTTTTCCCCTCCCCGGGGCATTTGGTGACCGCACTTCGGGGGTGAATTCGACTTCCCTGGCCCGGGCGTTGAGAGGACGCCTTTCCCTGGCAGCCTTGAGGGCACACCCGGCCCGTGCAGGGGACAGGAATCGCCGCACCCTGAGCTGCTGTCATCCCTGAAGTGCCAGCTGTGTCTCGCCCTGCCGCCTGCCTCCTCCCTGTGCAAAGGGAAGCTGAAGCTGAGGCACCTCCTCTCCTCAGACAAAACTGTCTTCTAGCGCAAAGACATATCCTCGCTCCTCTGTGTCACACCGTCTGGTTCACAGCTCGGTAGTGGTTTTGGCAGGTGGCTCCGAAGGAGTCATCGCGGAGCTCTGCGCGCCCTGAATTGTTTCCGATGGACGCGCCGGGTCCCTCCCCGTGTGTCACAGCGCGGGCAGCACACGGGACAAAGCCCTACCCGCTTCCCTTTCCCTCCACCGGCAGCTTTCTCATGGCTACAAACCCCGCCACGAATCTCTTCCCAACGAGAAAGTAGGGAAGAGATGGTCCTGGGGGTCATTCACCTTCCCGGCGTCGAGGTTCCCCAGCCGGTCTGAGTTACCGAGCTCATCCCTGAGTGTCCCCACCCTGCCGGCCCGCAAGGCGAGCCGCAAGAACATTTAGATAAATCCGGCTTCTGATTCTCTGCCGGGAGTTTAGGCTTGGTTATTCTTCTCACTGTTGCTTTCCAATTTTCCCTGCCCCAGTGCCGCCCGGCTGGGGAGCAGCTCAACGCGGCTGATTTCCGCCGGCTCACTGACACATAAATAACTTTTCTTTTTTTTTTTTTTTTTTTCTTTCTCTAAAGTAATTTTTGGCAGTGGCCGGCCTGCGCCCGTGGGGCCACTTGGAGCTCGGGCGGCCGCAGGGCCGGCAGAGGCGGCGCTCCGCTCCGCGCCGTCCGGGACAGGGACGGACAGACGCCCCGCGGAGGATGCGCGGCTGCGGCGTGGGCTCGCTCCCCGGCGGGGTCGGGAGGAGCACCCCCCGCCCCGTCCTCTGCCCAGGCTGAGCTCCCGGAGTCGGTGTTTTCGGAGGAGAAAGGAGGGATTCAGGTTGGTGTGGGTCCACCTCGCGATGGCCGCTGTCCCTGGGATGAGGGCTGCCTTCGCTGTCCTCGGTGTCTTCCCGGGCTCTCCTTACAGCAAGAGGGGGGCAGAAAGAAAGAGGCAAAAACCGGCAGGACATAGAAACACCCCAAACACCGCAAACCCTACAAAACAAAGACAAAAAAAGGAGAGGAAAAAAAAATACAAGTACTCTCCGCCCTTTTTCACTCGCACTTTGCGGTCCAACACGATTCAATTACTTTTGGAAGGCCGGTGCCGGAGAAGGGGAGGTGCTGTGTCTCGGATGTTAGCGGAGAGGTTTTTCCTCTGTTGATTTTGGGGTTTGTGTATTGTTTTTATGCCCTGCTGTGGGGGACACGGGTCCCCGAGCAGAACAGTCTCAACCTTGCGGACAGTGGATCCGGGAGAGCCCTTCCGATGAGCGGCTTGGGATGTGGCAAAGGAGAGAAAAGAAAGGATAGGAGAAGAAATCCGTATGTGACCGCCTTGTCCACTGTGCTGTCTCCTAGCTATTCAGTCTAGCAGAGTTGAGAAGCTCACCGAGTGCAACAGGTCGCTTCAGCTGCTCCCGGGACCTCATGAAACCAAGTGCCCTTCCCTGCCCTTCCTCCTCCGGCTCCCCGCGTCGCGACTTTGTTCTGGGATACTCTTTGAAGGGGGATGCGGGACGTCCCGCTTGGACAAGACGCGGAGCCGTCGCCCCTGCGCAGCCTCTGCAGAGGGGCAGGAGGAGAAGGATGAGGATGCTGTGTCCCTGAGTTACGGCACTGCGGTACCTTTCCGCGCGTCTCTGACATCCCCCCTCACACCCCATACCCCCTTCTGAGACCCCCTTTGCCCCCGGCCCGGTGTGTGAATCCCCAGAGCGTTGTCAGGAGGCTGATCAGTTTGGAAATCGGCAAATAAATACTTAAAAATGCGTACAAACAGCAACTTTTTTCAATGCCCAAATGACGGTGTGGGATAGATGTTTGAGTGCAATTTTTTGGAAGCAAGTCGAAAACTTTTTTTTTGGAGGGGGAAGAAAAAGAGAAGTTTTTTCCAAGGAGCACGTGGGTCTCACCTGCTCCTTTAATATTTATTTGCTAAACTAACTACACTAAACCAACTAAACAAGCAAAACCGGCAAGTGATCAGGAGTTAATACTGAGCACACACTGCGGTGCCAATGCAATCCAGCTACCGACGACTGGCCGGTGTTTGCATGAGCAACCACATGGTACAAATTCCCATGCTCTGGACCTCGTAGAGAAAGGTAACCGGTGCATTCTGCTTCAGCAGACACCTTTCTCAACCTAGGCCCTTAGGGGCTAGCTACCGTCATTGCCAGGTCCAGAAAACGAGCTCCTAAAAAGATTATCCCTATGAGTAAAGCATCTGTGGGGTAAAACTCGGAGCTTTGTCTGTCTTTTTTTGGATTCCCCAGGGAGTAGTTGTATGGTCTCAGCCACAAATGTGGTGAGGTTTAGTTCGTTGGGGTTTTTTTCCCCCTTGCAAAGCACAATAAATTCATGCTAGAGATACCGAGTACTTTTGTCCTTAGAAAAATAATTCTATCCACTAGATGCAGGTCAAGATCTTATTATTTGTTCACTCCAACTTGTTTTCTTCTGTTGTACATTTCATTTTCTAAACAGACAAGACCCACGCAGTTTTAAGAAAAAAATTGCATTTGCAGCTTGGATATAAAATTGGAATGTTTTCTGGGCAATTCTGGCTGTTCACGTGTCCTTCCAAAAGCTTTTGCATTTGAAACACAGGCAACTATTTTGCCAACAACCTCATAGCTGCAATAGATTGCAGTTTTACTCATCATGCCACCCCTAAATAATTACAAATAAGCTCTATTTTACATTTATTTTCAATTTTTGATCAATAACATTGTCAGATGAAACTCAGAAAAGGATATGCAGACCAAGGTCCTTCAAGACATGTTTGATGAAAGGGTTATCGCTAATTATAAAGATTCTCTAGCCAAAGCTTCACTGCCTTTTCTACCCCCTTGCCCTAAAATCCACTGATGCAACTGCACATATCCTGGGTACAGAACAGGGTTACACTCCAGCATTAAGTCTCCACATGGGGAGTTTTGCTTGGATTAAGATTTCAAAACTGAGCCCATAATAAGATATGCTATAAAACCTCAAACAGCCCTCCTCCCCCAAGGATATTTATCTTACACATTTAATTGCCCAGTAAAATAAATTCTGTATGTGTACACTTATATGGGAAGGATTTTGATCTGGTAATTTCAGTGTATCTTCTGATCTGTAGCAGCTTAGAATGACATCCTTGAAAACTGTGGAGAAACAGAAACTGTGCCCTGCTAAATAATGCCTATTCAGCTGCTAAATATTTACACACAGGCAGGAATGAGCTTTTCTTGTAATGCTATCTCTTAACTCTAAATTAGCATTCAAGAAGAAAAACAAGTGCAAGTCATTTAAGCATAGGCCAAATCCCTGCTTCTGCTAAAGCAAATAACAGAGCTCCACTGACTTGCATGGAGCAGAGTGGGGCTCCTTCGCGTTACCTCCATGTCATATTAGCACTGTCATTTTTGTAATGACTTCCCTCTTACAGCACTCACTGCTGTGTAATAAGCTTCAACAAACCCTCGAGAAGTGCAGGTTATTAGTTTATCTGCTTTACAGATAAGCAAACTGATGCAAGGGGAAGATAAGGAATTTCCCCAAGGTCTTGCAGCTGGTTTGCTCGAGATCAAGGGAAGGAAAGGAAACCAAGAAGAGGGACTGAACTAACCACCAGAGCTTGTCCCATAGCCAGGAAAGCTATGTGAAGAGGAGGAGCAGGCAACTGGAAACTCCATAAAACAGGCCATTTCCAGTCTGATAGCTGGAAATCAGCTACTCTACTACTCTTTGGTGGCTAAGCTTGGGCATTTACACTTGAAACTCTCAGCTTCTCCAATAACACTTTGGTGTTGCATCCATCCTGGCATGACATGATATAATGGAAGTGGAATTTCATTTTCAGTGCATTGAATAAAACACTCTAATAAGACATGTTTGGAAAACAAAGCCTGGTATTTCCCACAGCAGAGTTTTAATAAAATCTACTTTGATATTTCTATGCTAACATTGGAATTGTTGTCTGCAAGGCATATATTTTAAAGTGTCAAATAATTACAATGAGACATATTACTGGAAAATGACTGTTGGAGGCTCTGACATCCAAAGCAAAATTATTTTGCACTAAAAAAAATCTCTTAAATGATTTTTTTTTTTAACAAGAAACTTCCAGAGCTCTAGTGTTTAATCTAGCCCAGCTTGTATGCAGCTGCAATACATTTAGCCTTTAACATTAGCTCTAGCCATTGTCCTAAGACATGTCTACACCCCATGACACTTTATGGTATTAAAAGAATTGCTGTGTGGCTACAGCAACTTGTCACTAAGATATATCACTCAATGGAGAGCAAGACAAAACAAAACCACTGAACAACATGGCTTTTTTTTTTTTCCCCATGGCAGCCTATGCTATGGTTATAGTTTGCTTGGCTCAGTTGGGTTTATGTGGTGTTTCATACAAAATGTCCTGCCTGCCTGAGAACTATGGAGTAAAACTTGTGGAGGTGAGTGAAAGAGCAGGCTGTGCACTGGATAATCTGGTGTAATCATTCCACATAGCCATTGGAGGAATACCAACCCGCTACATGGACAATCTAATTGCAGCCAGGGCTGATGAAACAGCTCTTGCACCAGCCTCCTCCCTCTGGCAAAGGGAAACGAGGGCGGGGTTGGAGGTTATGGCTGACGAGCACCCACGTTACAGCTGTCCGTGGATTTTCACCTTGGTGTCCATTCCAGCAGCTGCAGGCACCACCACACCAGGTTCAGCTCATGGGGACAAACTGATCAGACAGAGGTTCAGATCGTCATCTTCACACCCAGGAACACAAACACTTGGACCCTGGACAAACAAACTTTTTATTCTCCAAAGCGTGGTATTCCTATACTGCTACAATGGCAGTTTTCCAAATTCATCTGGGAACTTTGTCCAAAACAAGCCTGAGGCCATGCTTGCAAGTGCCGTGCAAGAAGGACGAAGAGATGCTCCAGCCTCCCACGGGAATCAGAGCCCCCCGCACACCGGGGCAGATCCCAGCTCTCCCCAGGACAGCCCTGGGAGAGGCACAGAGTTATTAGCAGCCGGCAGCCTGTTTGCACCGCGCAAGGGTAAGCCCGCGATTGCGAAGCCCCGGTGCGCTTGCAAGTGAAATCAGCCGTGAGCTGATGAGCTGCTCCCTCCGGAGCGCGAGTGAAGCCCTCCGACTGCACCGGCTGTGGAGCCTGCCAGAGAGAAGCGATAAAGCAAAAGGCTAAAGCTTGGCTTTCTTTTCCTAAGACTTTGGCGCCCCTGTGTGTCTTCTTTTAGGGAAATTCAGCTGAAGAACAACCCCAAGGTTTTCTCCCTTTAACCCAGCACCAGAAACACTGCACTCGAAACTAGGAGAGCTCTGCCAGTGCTACCCGGTGGTCTGAGTCTAATTTGAGCTCTGCCATTTCCACTCCTTACCTCTCCTCCTTTAGATGCTGGAGGATTGCTGGAATTGCCTTCTTTGGCAACTTTATCTAAAGTGACTAACGTCCTTAGAACACCACTTCCTGGATTCAGGACATTTATAATTTGCTTTTCTACATCCCTTTATGTCCCAGTATGTCTGAGGTCCAGACTGGAAAGAGCCTTAAAGAAAACAGGATAAAAAAACCAAACCAAAACAGAAAAAGTATATGCTGTATCTTAAGCTATCAAAGTGTCACATTTACAAAGTAGATGGGCAACACATGCAAAATACTTGTCTATATCTCTGCATCAGGGTTGCACTACAACCAATTTTTGTTCAAAGATGAAGGCAGAGGTAGAGGAAATTTGACACAAAAATTTAGGAAAATCCTAAGATGAACTGTAAATATTGTAAATATTTTTTTTTTTTTCTGTGAGGTAGTTACCATTATTTACTCATTCCATATCTTCAAAATAACTGTGACACAGAGGAATGAAGTGAGTGGCCTAAGGGTACAGGGATGTGGCAGGCAGCTGGACATAGAGGAAGGAAATCCAGCCAGCCTGAGTTCTGGCAAGATTTACTCTGTTGGAGGTCCTGGTACAAACGGGCTCTGCAGAAATGAGTCTCATAAGTCTTTGTCCCCTTTCCTGCCTTCCAGCTGTCAGTCCTTATTTCAAAACAAGTAAGAGATGGGAATGTCTGAGGGGTGTGGTGTTTATTTGGGGCTATTTAGAAAACATAAAAACACACACTCTGCAAAGTGTCACTGGAAAAAATATGGCATGCAAACACAGGCAGGCTATCACTTGCCCCAGGGTCAGCATCACCTGCTTCACACTCAACCTGGCTAACCTGGAAAAGGCCCTCCTTTCCTGACACCATGCCTGCCTTCAGACAGATGGCCCCAGCTGTAGGCAATGTAGATGTAGGCCTACCCTGGCTATATTTATG
The DNA here is from genome assembly GCF_023055355.1 of Agelaius tricolor. Taxonomy (NCBI): domain Eukaryota; kingdom Metazoa; phylum Chordata; class Aves; order Passeriformes; family Icteridae; genus Agelaius; species Agelaius tricolor. The sequence goes on along the minus strand of NW_027269262.1, from coordinate 8,559,091 downwards.
GGTGGGTGGTTACCCTGCCTTCATTTCCCACCTGGAGAGCTTATTACTCCTTTCACCAGCTCTTCCACTATAGCCTTCCTTGTCAGAGGTAAATCAGCTCCCTAAGGCAACCACACCAGGGGGAATTATCCCAAGAGTTTTCTCCCACCTTCTTCCCCCCCCTCATTTATTTTTTTGTTTCTACCCTTCCTTCATGCAGTATCAAGTTGCCCCACCAAAGTTTTTGGTAAGGCACAGTGCTGAATTCAGGTAGCCAGCCTAAAAATAACCCTGAAGAAAAAATTAAGGCATTGCTTAATTCAGGGGACTTGTCCTGTGTTAGGACTTAGGTCATTTGCCTTGCTGCCTGTTCCCCTGCTGGATATTGGTATGCCTTAGCTGGTCTTGCATGCTGTGGGCTGCATTTCAAAACCTGAGAACAAGCTGCTATTTAATCTTCTTTCAGACTCACTAAGGAACCTGAGCTTTGCTAAGAGTCTAGAGCTTATGTGGAACCTTCCCAAGAGTAAAAGCCTTTCCCCGTGTTCCTGGGAATCTTGCTTCTGGCAGCACAACCAGTAGGGTGATATCCCTTTGCTTACCTCAATTTTCTGCTCTCTCTTCACAGAGAAGTGGTGCTCCTTTATTTTGCAAGGCTGGCAGCAGTGGTCACAAAAGCTGCTGGATGAGTGTGAGGTCAAACTCATCCTGGGATCATAGGAAATTGATTTGCAGTGCAGGAAAAGAGTTTCTGTGCTTTTCCCCTATGACAGGGCCCATTGACTAAATAGGGGATACATCCTACTTGCGAGGGAACACAGCACAAACTCTGCTCCTAAGAGCTGTAAGCCCCAAATGCCTGCACTAATGGGCAGCATCTAATGTGTTCGTTTGACCAGGTTTACAGGCTGTTGATTGTGCATAAGAATTTAGAGCACGAGCAAAAAATTGTCCCATAAATGGGCTGGCTGCATTTTAAACTAAATTAGCCCCACAGTGAATGGCCTCCTCCACTGTATTACAGCATGACTGAGCCTGCACTGGGGACTGAAAGGGATTCATGTGGCTGGTTAAGAGTAACATTATTAAGATTATTATTGGGGGCTGGGCCAGCCCCAATAGGAATGCAATTATTCAGGACCTTTGAGCTACAATTATGTGTGACAGAAGAAACCTAAGTATGATGGCAGAGAGTATTTGGGTCCTTATGGCTAAGTAACTCACAAGCAGACAGGGCTTAGGGCTCTGACAGACGGGTTGTGGTGAAGCTTGCTGTACTGGTTGAAGATGTTTCCATCTCCAGCTGCTCACTCCAATAAAAAAGCTGGCACAAGGGAATTGGTTCCTCAGCCTCAGTTGCTCTTGGTAGAATCTCAGCACCTCAGGCTGTGGTTTCACACCACGGAGAGTTCAATGACAATAGCAGCCTTAAGGGATTCACACCCTCTTCCTCAGACTCTTGACAACTTTTTGCCGACCTGCTGGACTGATTCAGTTCGTTACAGAAAAAGAAAAAGAGGGAAGGATTACTGTTCCCTTTTTTTTTTTTACGCAGACCTAGGCCTGAAACTGCTTACAGTCTGCTCCAATCTCTCCAGTCAGCTGAAGGCATAGGATGGGAACAGTCATCAAGTTGGAAAACAGAGCCTTACCTTAAACTGCCGCCGAGGATGATTTTTTTCCTGCCTCCTTTTCATTCCTGTGCCCGGAAAGAGGTTTGCTTGCAGCCTCTGGGAGGACGGGAGCACTAGTCCTGGCAGGCAATGTCTCCTGGCTGGACTGTGCCCTGCAAGCAAGGAGACAGAAGGCATGGATGATATTGGAACGGGAGCAGCGTGGACAGCAGTGTTTGGAACAGCACGAAATTTTGCTGATGTTTTCATCTCCGACTTCGTCCCGGCCGGTTTCCACGCGGCAGGAAAAAACTACCCCTTTGTAATGGGTGACTACCTACAATTTATTGGAAAAGAGCTGTTGCTAAACACATGGAGTAGCGATGTATTAACACATTGTAAAAGGCTGTTTGATCACCATGGGATTCCAGATGAGCTAACAACAGAAAATAAGCCATGATTCACAAATGACTCATTTCAGCATTTCTCTTTGATACAGCAGTTCAAGCAAGCCCTGTCTATGCACATTCAAATGAGTTCACTGAATAGTCATTGAGCCCAGCCATGCCGCGCTTGCAAAGTCTTTTTTTTTTTTTTTTTACAAAGTGTAAGTAGAGTTTTTAAGTATAAAAATTGGGCAATTTCTAGCAAGCCGCGCCAATGCATGACTCCAGTCACTCCTTCTGAAGCTTAAAAACTCGTCACCAAACATTAGTTTGCCGTGATCCGAGCCCGCCAGGTGCGGCGCGCCTCAGAAAAATCACGCCCCGTGGTTCGGGCACCTCCTTTCAAGTTGAAAATTACAGCCAAGGGTCTGAGGTCCCAGCGGGACCACGGGGCTCTCCACGGCAGTGACTTGTTCATGCCCCGTCCATCTGCCGGCGCTGCGAGCCCTCCTTCTCCTCTCCCCGCTGCGGGCTGCGATCCTTTATCCAGCATTGCCATCCAGTGGCACCGGCGACAAACGACAGCGCAGCTTGCGGATGGGAGCGGGGACCTTCTGCACTTTCACCGCGCTGTCGGGCGGGGATGAGGCTTGGCAGGCTAGCCCGCACTCGGGCAGCAACCTGATGGCTGGATGGAGCAGGTCAGTCATTTATTGCCAGCCGGCTGTAACCGGGATGTCGCGGAAAAGGCGGCGAGCATTTAACGTAGGTACTGGGTACTGACTGAAAGGTACCTGGCCCCTTTCAGAGAAAGCCTGCCAGTGGATCCTGCTTTTATTTGAAGTTTTCTGTGGTTGTGGTTTTTGGTTTTTTTGGGGTTTTTTTTGTTTGGTTTGGTTCCCCCCCCCCCCCCGGTGTATATTCACAGTGGTTTAACAGTCAGAAGTCTGTTTTAGTACTCCCCTATGGAATGCAGAATGGAGTAGATTATAAATGGTCACTCTAATGCACTCATATAGCCGTATTTCTTTTTCTTTTCTCTGAGATATTGCTAGCCAGGTTGCTCCCCAAAACCTCAAGCGTTACGTAACAGACGCGGAAGACTACTGGTAAAAATTATCTGCGAAAACACGGGGTCATTCTTTTCACAAGAATTCTTGCAGTAATTATATTGACCTAGTCTTTGGAACACATCTATCACCCACCCACTCCCCACTCTTCAGGGCACAGCCAGGTGCCATTTCTTGCTGCCCAGAGAGAAATCCTCTGAATCAAAAGGGTTGCAAAGGACCAAAGCCCAACCCAAAGAAGATATTGACAGCCATTTTTCACTACTATTTGAATGGCAGAAAACTGAAAACCAACTGCTTGTGTTTATAACATTTATCATCAGTCCTGGCACACTGGGGAGGTACAAGATGACTGGAGGTTAGTCAATAAAGAGCCCATCCCCAAGAAGGGTTGGAAGGAGGATCAGAGGAAATACAGGCCTGTCAGCCTGTCCTTGGTGCTGGAAAAGGTTATGGAACAGATCATCTTGGGTGCAATCTCATGGCACACACAGGACAATCAGGGAGGGAATCAGGCCTAGCTAGCCTGGGTTTATGAAAGGCAGGTCCAGCTGGACCAGCCTGATCTCCTTTTATGACCAGGTGATCTGCCTGGTGGATGAGGGAAAGGTTGTGGATGTTATCTACCTGAACTTCTATGGCACAATTCTGGACAAGCTGGGGGCCCACGGCTTGCTTAGGGGCACTCTCTGCAGGGTTAAAATCTGTCTGAATGGTCACCCACTGTGGTGGTGGATGGTGCCACATCCCCTTGATGGCCTGTCACTAGCAGGGTTTCCCCCAGCTCAGTACTGGGGACAGTTCTGTTTAACACCTTCATTCACAACCTGAATGAGGGGATTGAGTGTACCCTCAGTAAATTCATGGATGACACTTAGTTCAGCAGCAGTGTTGATCTGGAAAGGCAGGAAGGCTTTGCAGAAGATCTGGACAGGCTGGACTGAAGGGTCAAGGCCAATGAAATGAAGTTCAGCATGACCAGGTGCCAGGTCTTGCACTTTGGCCACAGCCCCTGTAGCTCTACAGGATGGGTAACAGAAGAGTCTGGAAAGCTGCCCACTGGAAAAGGACCTGGGGATGCAGATCAACAGTGCCTGAGCATGAGCCAGCGTGTGCCCAGGTGGGCAGGAAGGCCAGTGACATCCTGGCCTGTATCAGGGACAGTGTGGCCAGCAGGAGCAGGGCAGGGATTGTCCTGCAGGACTCAGCACTGGTGAGGCCACACCTCAAATCCTGCATTCAGTTGTGGGCCCTTCACCACAAGGAAGATACTGCCCAGACAAAGGCAGTGGAGATTAGAGAGTCGCATGAGGAGCAGCTGAGGGATCTGGGGAGGCTTAGCCTGGGGAAAAGGAGCACCTGGGGTGACTCTATCACTCTTTACAACTACCTGAAAGGAGGCTGCAGTCAGGTGGAGGTTGGCCTTTTCTCCCAGTTAACAAGTGACAGCTCAAGAGGAAATGACTTAACTTAGGTTCAGGCTGAACATCAGGAAGAATTTTTCCCCTGAAGAGGTGATAAAGCATTGGAATAGGCTGCCCAGGGAAGTGGTGGAGTCACCATCCCTAAAGTCTTCAAGAACTGACTGGATGTGGCACTTAGGGCTATGGTTTAGTTGGCGTGGTGGTGTTTGGTCAAAGGTTGGACTCAATGATTTTGGAGGTCTTTTCCAACCTATATAATTCTATGGTAAGTATCTGCACAAGAGGAGTCAAAAGGACTGTTTACTTTTTGCAAAAGCTGGGTAAAAGGGACAGCACAGAGGTTACCCTGCAAGTCCCAATGCATCTGCTGGCCCTGCATCATGAGGCAGGTTCTGCTGCCACAGCAGAGCTTATCACTGGAGATCAGAAGGTGCTGGTTGGTGAACACCAGGGGCAGACTGCTTGGGGACACCATGGTGGCCTGCAACAGATATGCCACAGAGAGCTGATAAAACCCCAGGTGTCTGTGCAACTGAAACCAGGGTGGGCTATGTGATACTCCAGACCAGGCAGCCAGCAGGAAGAGGAGCACACTCCTGGTGTTCCCATGAAAGCAGTCAGGTCCCAGAAGAAACTGAGAACAAGCAGAAGCTGGAGCTAGCTCCCCAGATGTCTGTGTAGTTATCCATGCTGGAGTGGCAGCAGTAGGACTGGCTGGAGTAAAAGAGAGTAAGAACTCACCTTTGCAAGAGAAAGGTGAGGCAGGTGGACATCAACAGACATGATGTGCTTTAAGACTCAATCAAATAGGATGTAAAACACCAAAAATTTCATTCTGTACACACAGCAGCATCACCAGAGCTTAGTCCCTGAGCAGGTTGGATATTAAATTGATCAAACTGGTAATGAAAGTGGGAATTGTTCCATCTCAGCTGACACAAGGCAGGTGACCTTATTAAAAAATATGCCAGTGTATTTAATGGGGTAGGGCAGTTTCTTGGGGAATTCATGATTAATGTGGCTATAACTCTGGAGATCCCATAGCTAATGCCCCTGGAAAAAGTCTTACTTCTGCCATGAGATGGCCCAGCTGAAATTTTTAATATGGTACTGTATGAATACAGTCACATAAATGCACCACTGTTTTCTGTCAGAGACACCAAGTTACTCCAGAACTGCTGTACTGATTAGAGGACACGATGGCTCATGCTGGACACAGCAATCTGGGTGTGAAAGAAACCTCAGAGCCTGCTGAGGGGTGCAATGTCTCTCCAAGGTCTGTTCAGGCTGACCACCAGGAGCAACTCAGACTCCCACACTGTTTAGTCACAACAGAAGCCACCATCCAAGACACTGAGCTCATGTAATGTCCTGAGCAAGACCTGACCTGGAGAAATCTCAGAAGCTACTGACAACCAATGCCTAGAGCAGGGCAGTGTTTGCAGCTGAGGAGGTCTGTGTGTGTGAAAAGGGTCTGAGAGTGAGAAAAGCAATCATCTGTGCATCCCTGAGATGGAGCAGGAACTCAGGAGAGTCATAACATCCCAGACTGGTACTGTGTCCCCAGCAGGTGCTGAGGTCTTTGAAAGAGCAAAGAAGATGTGCAAACAGATGTGGCACTTTTCATGACACCCTTCCCAGCCTACAACCATTTGTAGACCAGGATCTTCTGAGAAGGACATAACTGTGGTGTATCCAAAAATGGTTCTCTGCCATGAACTTGCCCAGATGTGTAACAGAGCCCACAGAGATGGAATAAGCAGGGGCTTAGGGATAAAGCTGCCTGTTTTCTTCTGATTGCTGTAGGTACAGGGAAAAGTGTACATTCTTTGCAAATAAAAAGTAGTATAGCAAAACCTAAACCTAAATAAAGGCTTGGGATTCAGGCCAAGGAACATTCTCAGTGTGAGTGACAGCCAAGAAGCTGTAAGTAGTTCCCAAACAGAAATTGAGCTGAACTGGAAGAGAAGAAACAAACACTTGCAGAATCTTGACTGCAGAGTACAATTGTAATTCAAAGCAGGATCCAGAGGTGCTGCAAAAGAAAGGTTCCAGAAAGCACTGTGAAATAACCTGTCTCAGGACAGAAAACAGATGTTAGGAGACCAGCTGCCAGGTGAGTATAGTAACTGGGCAATCCAGTAAGAAAACCTTGGCCTGGGAGAAGTTGTTTAAGCAGGAAAGGACCAGACAAGACATGGCTGCTGCAGGAGCTGAGGAATGCGATGTTGTGCAAGGCAGGAGATCTCCAGCAGTTTTCTGGCCTCTTTGCCCCTTTATAACTGTCTTGGCAACTTTCCAGTGACCCAGTATGGGAAGACAAGGTTGTCCCAGCCTCACTAATGCTATCAGGGTCTGTCTTCAGCCCCCTGGGGAATGGTGATTGCAGCCACTCCCCTTCCCGTAAGACAGCCATAAAAGTTTTTTGTGTAAGCAGTTGAACAAGGGACCAAAACATAAACATGAGCCTCCACCCTAAGCAAAAGCAAACAGGAAGGTGCTTGGCAATTTGAAACTCTCAGGAGTGAAGTTCGAGGCTTTTGCTGAGCAGTTTTGGGTGTGCGCCCATCGACAGCTCCAGAAGATAACCAGGAAAAAGATGTGGAGATGATGTGAAAATTTGATAGAGCCTAAAGCAGGGCTCCTTCTAAAAAGGGTGATACAGGCTTCCATATGTCTGTGGACAGCAAAGACAGGGGGAAAAGGATCCCCTGTGCTCACATTAGAGCTGTGGTAACTTTTGGGGCTCACGCAGTGTGAGGTGGAGGGCTCAGCAGCACAGGCTGCTTTGCCCAGACTCCTGGTTATTAGTGAGGAGACCCTGGCACACAGTAAAGTCTCCAAAGGGAAAACAAGGCAACAGAAGTTGAAAATCTTAAGCTAAATCTTAAGAAAAGACTTTGGGCTACAAATGGTGACTTTTCCACTGGTGGGAAGAAAACTGCAGCTGTGCAGCACTGGTCAGCTTCCTTCCCCAACAGCCAGGGTTTGTACTTCTGCCAGTGGGTTCTCATTAGCCACAAAGAACCTGGCAGGCTCCAACAGTCAAGGATGTCTAACATCATCTCCTCAGCAGACTTGCAGTGCAGTGTGATGGGGTTGCTTTCAATCCTAAAGCCCTTTGGGAGGTTCCAGAGCCCCAAAAGCCAGGTGCACCCCACAGATGCTGATGGTGAGGAGAAAAATGTTTTTCCAAGGCAAGTCTTGGCTTGGTTCTGCCTAAACCTACTGAAAAATCTCTCCTAGGTAGGAAGGCATTAAGGACAGCAGACACCTACTACAGCCCTCTGAAAAAGAATCCTGATAATTCAGTGAGGGGAAAAATAAATGGAACAGTGATCAAACTAATTTGTGTTGAGATGAGAAAAGATAAGAGATGTGAAATACCTGTCAATAGGTAAACTGTTAGACTTAGCATTTATTAAATGATTTTTCTTTATCCTTAGGATGAGTCACAAATATCAGAAATGTTTTTTCTTTATGAATGGTCCAGGAGTGTCCCGATTTTAACCAAACTGCAGTGTTAAAAGCAATTAGCAGAGATCATGAGCGTATTTCTAAATGATGATAAACTTCTCTTGTTACCTTTGCCGAGTATAACAGGATCCCCAGCCCAGCTACAGCTAAGTTACAGTACTGTAATACAGACCATCAGAGGAAAGAAAGCTGGAAAAGACCTAGAAAATTACCAGGTCTGAACCAGTATGACCTGCAAAACTGCTGAAAAAGCTACGCCTAACCTGCCAATGAAAACCATCATCAGGAAAATTCCAGCCTCTCCAGACAATCTAATCCACATTTAACTGTTTATCACTACAAAGCTTCCATTATGTCTAATCTTCACCTCTTCTGATGCTATCTAAGATGATGAGTTCTTGTCCTATGCACAGAGAACAGAGAGAATCAGCTACTCCCTCCCTGTTTGAACCAGAATTTGCTTCTGGTTTACCTTTTTTACATATTTGAAGACTTCCTGCCCCCCACCTTTTTTTTTTTTCTAATGCCATAATAAACATATATATATTTTCAGTCATTCTTGACAGTAGGCATTTTCTAGATCCCTATGAGTTCTCTGCTCATGTTGTACCTGGCAACAAGTTATATTGTCAGAATAAAGAGCATGATAATGCTACATGTTTAGTGGAGGCATTAAAAATGATAGCAGTGATCTGATCCATGTATCTGTTCTCTCTGACACAGCCAGTTACCTGTACCAGCAACCAGGGCTGTGGAACAGGGCTGTCAGACTGGCTTGGCAGAGCAGGTGACTCCCAGCCTGCAAATGGTTGCTCCTCTGGCTGCTAACACACCTGCAGCTGGGAGCAGCCCCCTGGCCATGCAGACACCAGGCTGCAGGGACAGTGCCCTGCCCTGACACGTCTCTGAGGGTCTAACACCATCGAGGGGAGCACCTCGGGTTCACACTCATAAACTTAGCAAGTGCCCAAATGTTTGCAAAACCCATTGTAAGCTGCCTTTGGACACTCCTCCAGGGCAAATGGTAGCTGCACATGTACATTTGTACTTTACTGTACAATAATGTGGATTTTAATCTGCAGGGAGAAAAGAGATCCCTATCCGTGCCTTGACTACACCAGTGTCAGCTATAAAATCTAGTCATATTTACAGAAGAAAACCAGCTAAAACCAGCTTCACCACCACAGCCTGCCTGTCCTCTATTAGGAGGTGTTTAATTATGTCTTGCTTTCCCTGTGCAGGAGGATAAATGAGCAGGGAAGAGGATGCCATGCTGTTGTTCCTGAGCAGGTGATGAGGAGTAGTTTGCACGGAGGTGAGTACATATCCCTGTTGGAAATTAATTGGAGGAGGGAGCTGTCAAGTGCTCTGCTTTGGAGCACTAGTAATTCTGATTTGCAAAATGTGCTCTGCTAAGAGGCTAGGAGCTTACCTATCCCCAAAACCTTTGTACTGAAAGTCTGCTGCAAATGCAGACAAGCAGCAAAGCTCCTGCAGGGTGGGAGGCTCTGTGTCTGGAGCTGGAGACGGCAGCAAGACAAAGGCAGATGAGATGGATGCATTGTCTGGCCCCTGCTGTTTGTGCAGACAGATGTGCTCACTGACTGTGTGCAATTAGATTACTCAATGGCTTTGCTGGACCATGTGAGCTGAGCTAGCACTTGCCTCAATGTGTCGTTCCATCTCTCCTCCCGTTCGCTGCCTGTGCTGCTGCGTTGTGACTGTCCGGTGTCAGTGCACCCGCCTGGGAACTCCTGCTTCAGGTAGGTTTGAGTTTTCTTCTCTTTCAACAGTCAGATTATGGCTGCCTGGGAAGTGCAGGAAGGGCAGGGACTGCTACGAGCAAGGAAAAATTGAAGGCAGAGGAGTGATAGGAATAAATTTTGACTGCTTTTGTGCTCAGAGTCTGCTTTCACTTCCCCTGTGCTGACAGCTTCCAGCCTTCCAGCTCAGACAGGCCATGTGAGTAAGGCTCGTGTTAGAGGAGACCCCTGCCAGGCAGGGCTGCTCCAAGGCAAGAGTTTTAGAGAGACCATGCACACTGTAGGACATCCCAAACCAACACAAGACCAAAGTAGTTTAATCTCATTCAGTTCAGAAGGTGTGAGGGATGAAGAGATCCTTTACTTGGGCACAAAACAGCAATCTGTGGCTATGTGCACTTCCCAGAAAAACCACACCGAGGAAAAATTGTTTGCTCCCTACAGGCTCACTGTGAATTTAACAGTGGTGCCAGTTCAAACCGACAGCTTTGCATGAGAGAGCCAGGAAAAGGAACATCATCCTACAGATGGTTTTGTCTTCACAACAGAATAAAAAATGCCAAGTGACTCCAAATAAACATGGAATGCATCACATTTGTTGCTACTGACTGAGGCCAAACAGGAACTCAAAACCAATGTGCAAAACCTGTGCATCTTGCTTTTTAATTAGCTAACAAATTAGCTGAAACCAATTACCTATATTCGTTAAGGCCAGGAGCAGTTTACTGAGTACTAACTCTATTCCTAAGAAAATAGCCTCATTGTCTGGAAAGGTCTATTCCCATTCATCCCCATGGAAGACATTTCAATCCCCAATCCTACTGGGGAGTATTTTTCCACTACAGGAGCCACACCAAAAACTCCTCTCATGCTAAAAGAAAATTGCTTCAATGCAGGTCCAGGGAACAATAGAAAGGAGTGGCAGTGCAAATCTCAGTCAGCAGCAGTTTGAGTTCTGCCAGCACAGAAACCTTTTACACAACCCTTTTACAATTTGTTTAATTGCATGGTAAATTCAATAATCTATTATTTTTTTGTCCCATAACTCTGTTCTTGTACCCAAGATATGCAGAGGTCCAATACAATGTACAACAGAAGTAGCCAGGACCCCATGATGTTTCCTCATACCTTAGTGGTAATTGGTGCCATAATACGGTTCAGATGTACATCTAGATTTGGCTGCTCCTTGCATCTGAATTTTGGATGAGTCTGTAAATCAATAACACCAATACCTGAAAACTACTTTTTCCATTGAGGTGGCTCATGTGACTTATACATTTTTTTTGTTTGTTTGACAGGGTCTGGTTTGGAATTTTTTTTGTTTGGTTTTTTGGTTTGTGTGTTGGCTTTTTTTTCCTGAGGTGGGGAGTGTTAGTTTGGTTTGGTGGTTTTTTGCCTATAATTCAAGCATAGGTCTATTTCACACAGAGCAGCACAAGGCAGAACTAAAAAAGAAACCCAAAAGTCCCTCAAAACCCCAAAGGTTTTGACAGCTTGATTTCCCACAGCTGTCATTTACATGTATGTTTTCAGGTACCTAAATATTAACTGTGCCAGAGAATCCAGGCACTGGGATTAAGAAGTACCACCAAGCATGCAGCCTTCTTTCCCCCAAGGCTATTGGTACCAAAGGATCACAGTGATTCTGGATTACTGCAAAGGTGTTGCAGCAATGTCTGTGCAAGAAAAAAAAAACAACAAAACACACCAAGGAAAAATTAAATCTTGCATTGCACTCCTGCGAAGAGCAGACTCATCTCATTTTCTGCATGTAGCTTTACTTGTTTCATATGGACCATCCTAGTAATGCAGGCTTCAACAACTAAGAATCTCCTTTCATATACATATATATATGTAATGTATATATTTTGAGATCCTAGAAGCTTTCCTACCTGTGTAGCAGAATACACTGTTTTAAAAGATTACTGCAGTTTTAAAAGATCTGACAGTTTCCAAGACATCCAAATGTCTTGAAAGATCTCAGCCTTTGTATTTCAGGAAAGCTACCTGCACTCTCTGCCCCCAGCTGAGACCCCTCTTAGTGAAACCCTGACTCCTTCAGGAATACTGGCATCTTTCCCCCTGCTTTTCTCCTTCCACACCCTCCTAACTCCAGCTGGATGGAGATCTTGTGTTAAGACTGTGGCAGAAGGGGGGAATTGGTGTTGCAGGCCGCTGACCCAGTGAGGAGGTGGGAAGGCTATGAACTCCACAGCCTGTGGAATGCACAGAGGACAGCAGGAGGCTGCTGGTCTCATAGTCACCAGCTGTCATGGCAATTTGCCTTTCTGAGGTGTCAGATGGGGAAGTGGTCTTTGTTCCTGGACATAATTCAGTGTAACAATCAAATTAGGAATGAGTTGAAAGCGCTCTGGGCAGGTCTGTGCTCCCTAGGACAGCATTCACCAGTGGCTGAGCTGGGACACGTTTTCCCCTCACGCTGGTGTTTGCTGTGCATTTCATTGCTACAGTTGGGTAGTGGTCTCAGGTCAGGATCTGTGCACCTTTAACAAGCTGTACTGTTGGCCTGCAGCAGCATTTCTCCCTCTGTAGCAAAATGCACTACCCACTCAGAACATTCACTGGCAAAATCTCAGATCAACTGGTTTTGCCTCAGCATTGCTTCACATTGGAGCAAAAGAATGTGATGTTGAGAAAAGTTTGCGTGCCCCAAACATGCTGTGTCATGGCAGGAAATTCACATGAACAGACTCACAGCTGGAACAAAGAGACTTAGCAAGGATTTCACTTTAGTCAGAGCTATGTCAAGCCCTCATTGCATAAGCATGTTATACCAGATGCATACACAGTTCTTAGAAATAAAAATGTCTCATCAGAAAGCCTAGGGTTAATTTAAATTGTTTAAATAGCAGGTTGTGCTAACCCAGTTCCTTGCGATGGATGTATGTCACTGACATATTTTATGAAAATCACTTCGCTAGGATTTTTCTCCTGAGAAGCTGAGAGGCCTCAGAAATGAAACATAAACAATAACTGTCTGATGGCTGTGGAATGTGGTCTGGAGATGGTTTACCAACAGGTGCATCTTTGATTGGTTGCATGTGAATTGTTTTTAATTAATGGCCAATGACAGCCAGCTGTGTTGGACTCTCAGTGTCTGTCACGAGATTTTATTATTCATTCCTTTCTTTCATCAGCCTTCTGATGTCTTCTTTCTCTTTCTTTAGTATAGTTTTAGTATATAATTTTCTTTTAATATAATATATATCATAGAATAATAAATCAGCCTTCTGAAACATGGAGTCAAGATTCTCATCTCTTCCCTCATCCTGGGGACCCTCAAACACTCCCACAGATGTAAACCTGGAGCTCATCACAAGTCATCTGTGACTCTTAGTAGAAACTGTCTGTCAGATTTCAAATTTGCAAATGAAAATATTGCTGAAATAAGCTGTGACATAACTCTACACCAGGGCAAAAAAATTCTCTTGCTTCTTATATGTGAGTGTTGGTGGCCTTACATGAGAAATGAATAATAGTGAAGAAAGAAATTAAGAGGTGAATGATGGATGAGTGGTTCTTCTTCATCCTGTGTTCTTTGGCTGGAAAATGGTATGTATTGAACTGGGTTTCTGATTATTGTCTTCTAGAAATTGTATTTATCCAGAATATCAAAGAGCAGAAAGGCCACAATAGCGTACATATATGCTTGATCTAGTAGTGTAATTGCCATTGAGACACATTGAAGTAGTATTTATTTCATGTTACAAGTCTCACAATTCAGAAGCAGTGATGACTGACATATTGGGGTGGTTAAAAAAAATCCTACAAGTAAAAAAAAAAAGAATGGCATGAGAAAAAGATGAGGTTTTTCTGTCATAGGGCACATGCACAGAAATTTTAACAGCTATATGATACATGCAGGGAGAGTGGGGAGGAAGCAGTTGAGAACACACCCATACATTGAATTTGGGGACACTCTGAAATAAGTGCCAGCTGCTTATTTGCAAGACAGCAATTATGCAATAAGTCTGTTTAATCTTCAGGGTGCTGTGGAGCAGCTTCCATCTGCAAATTGTTCTTCACTTACACTGTTTCTACATCAGTGATGACTGTGCAACTATTAATATTGAAAGTAAGGGCAGCAGCTGCACACTCTGCATCAGATGGATACATGAGTCCTCCAGCAGGAAGTGAGCACAGCCATCAAAACAAGCTGTTGGTGGTGTCTGATGTTGTATTTCAAGAGAGGCTTCTTCTGAGGAGCAATGAATTGCTGCTCTGTGCAACACACAGATATTGCCTTTTTGCTGTTCTGAGTCACAGTGTTTCATTTCCATTTGTTTTCTACTGTTAATTTGCGAGCACAAAAACCTCTTTGGAGGCTGAACTTCTCAGTGAGCTTGATTTTAGCAGAAGCCTGTAAAGCATTTATTGACGACAAGGCGTCCTTCTGAAGGAAAGTGCCACTCAGAGAACCCAACTGCACAGAGTATGTCACACAGAGCCACCGCATCACCTGCGCCCTTGCAGCCGAAGAGGCCGCCTGCACCTTTCCTACCTCATGACATTGCAAAAAGAGTTTGAGACCTTCGAGCTTTTCTTCAGGGAGCTGTTCATGCTCCAGAATGACTACTGTGTTCATGTGGATGTCACTCAAGGAGCCATTTCCCTTCCAGCAGGCAGTGCTGATTTCTCGGCGCCTCCCTCATTTCCTGGGCAAAGAGGGTGGTCTAGGGCAGCACCTCCCACCCGTGGGCTGACCTCCACTGCATGAGAGACCTGCTTGCCCCTGGCCATGCCCTGGTGCTACCTAATCAACACCTGTGGTCAGGACCTCTCCTTGAAGCACAACAGGGAGATCGTCCAGCTGCTGAAAGGCCCTGGGGGCAAGGACATAACACCCAGGGTGCTGCCACCTCCCCACGTCACCACCTGCACCAAATATGTGCACAGGGAGCAATTTTACTCTTCCTTTTCTTTCATGCTGTGGACATTTTTGTGCAGATGTCCATCTGACCACCTGTTTTGGCTCTGTGTCCACGGCCATCACCTGGCTCTTTGTGGGGTTCATGCTGCAGGACCAGCGTGTTCTCCATCTGTTGGCATGGTCTGAGGACACCAACAGCCCTGAGGGGCACTTCTGGGTGATGCCCTGCAGGATCCCAGGTGAGCATGATTTCTTCACTTGTTTTTTCTGTAGATACACACATTTGTGCTTGTTTCACACATAGACAAAGCTGGAGCGGGACTTCTTACAAGAGTATGCAGTGATAGGATGTGGGGAATGGCCTTAAATTTAAAAAGGGTGGGTTTGGATTACATGTAAGGAAGAAATTTTTGCCGTGGTGGTGATGAGGCAAAGGAACAGGCTGCCCAGAGAAGTGGTGAATGGCTCATCCCTGGCAATGTTCAAGGCCAGGCTGGATGGGGCTTTGAGGAACCTGGTCTAGTAGAAAGTGTCCCTCCCCATGGAAAGGGGTTTGGAACTACAAAATCTTTAAGATCTTTTTTCAACCCAAACCATTTTATGATTCTATTTCATAGGTGCACATGCAGATGCAGAAGCATTATCTAAAGTTGATTTTGATGAAATCAAAAATCTAGATGAAAAACTGAATTGTTACATAAGGCTGATCTATCAAATAGTCTTACTGGCCCTTTTTGAGCATTGAGGGAAAGGTGACTGTGCTGTCCAGAATGTGCACTACTGTTCCATGTCTGAGCAGAAAGATACCTGGGGATCTAAGTCCAAACAGAAATCCTTGGACATATTAGCTGATTCATCTGTAAAATCTGAGATGATGAAAAGAGAAGCAAAAAAGATTAAAATATGCAATCTATGCAAGCATTGTAGTGAAGAAATTTTGTACAAGACATTCGTTTTGGTGTGGGAAATTCTATTTTTCAATAAATTGAAGTCAGTTCCTCCCAGAAAATCTGAATTCAGGCTAGAGTCGACTTCTATTCTTCACATGCTTTCCTAGGGGACCACACACATCAGCTGTCCCATAGCAATTGCAAAAAACCCATGTAACTCATAACTACTGCCTAAACTTAATTGTACAAGGTCAAGAATTTATGCAGAGAAGCAGAATAAGAACCAGTATTTTCATCTTTACTGTGTGTGTTTACTGCTGCTTTCACCTTGTTTGCATGACTGGGAAAGGGTTGGAAGATGAGCAGGATTTCATCCTCGTGCATGCTGGTTTTAGAAGCACCTGGCAGGACTCCACTGCTCCCAACTGCCCAGAGCTTCCCAGCAGCCCAAAGCAGGGATATGAGGAATGGAAGCACAGGTAAATTTTTTCTCCTGTCTTTTTCTTTCTCTTCACCTCTTCCCTGCTGTAACTTGTGGGAAATAAACATAGGGAGCAGTTACAAAGACAGAGCACATTAACTTTCAAATTATCACATAACTTCATGAGCATAGTGCATGCTCTCCTGTTAACTGTATTTTACAACTGGCCTGCACAAGAAGTACAAGTAACTACTGATTGAGATATTTATAGAATAATTATGAGCATGTATTATTTGTAGCTAGATCACTTTTCCAGGAAGCTGGTTGCTGTGATCTTACTACAGTCCATTGCCTCAGAAGCCATAAACCTGGGACCAGATATATTCTCCACAGCCAGAAAGCTTTAAGTGGTTGACATTTGTTGTACTGCACTATGTAGCTCACGTAGCCTGCATATTTCATTGTTATTTCCATGATAATCCCTGCATGTTTTCCAGTATGGGCATACAATTTTTTTGTGATTGTTCTTTTTGTGTCTGAAAGATGTAAGATTTCCACAGCACATATGTTTATTTTCCTCTTCCTTTTTTTCCTTGCCATCACATTAGATTGCCTGTCCAAAAGTGGCCATGTGGCTCTGACAGACGTGCTCAGAGGCTGTGGTTGCACAGGATTTTGAACCCAAACTTACAAGGAAAACACTCAGACACACACTCACCTGAATGTATGCAAGTCAGATCCAAGAGTGCTGGGCAGCTCTGGGGTGAGAAGTCATGCCTCTCAGTGTGTGGGATGTTAGCCTGGGACTCAGTTCTAGGCTCTAACAAAAAACTCCTGTCCAAGTTTGACCAAGCCACTTCCTTTAAGTTTCCAGGTACATCACAGGGAGATAATGATTTCAGGACGTGGTCCAGCTGTTAGAACAAAAAGTTGCAGGCCTCCAGGCAAGCAGAGGAGTCATTTAAGGACCAGTTTGGATGGATAGCATACCATGAAAGAGCTAAGCCAAACAGTTATTTGCAGTATCAGTATCAGCCATGATAATCTCAGTTCAGATAAAAGATAAAACAAGACTTGCCCACAAATCTTAAAATAGCATGCTTGTTGCCTAGAGTCATGTAATGAAGACCAAGACTTTTTCTTACCCCCTTAAAGGCTAAAGACTTTCAATCTTATTCAGCTGGTTTTCAAATAACAGCCTTAACTTATCTTTGGTATTTATCTCAGGCTGCTTATCTTGCACATGACTCCTGCATGACAGAAAATTCTTGAAAGTCACCTTTCAGATAAGAAAGAGAAGCATGGGGGAATTAAGAGAAAGTATTTCCAAGGTATGTAGGTCTGAAATGGCCCTTGATGACTTTCCCCAGGACTCTGGAAAAGCACGCACTACCACAGTGCAGGTCAGTGGCCACAGTGTTACCACTGGGACACCTTTCCTCCCTCTAAAAAAAAAAGAAAAAAGAAAAAAAAGCAGAAAGTGGGTTCTGATGGCCATGGGAGAGGTGTGCATCCCCAGGCTGTGCTACTGAGCCCCCCTACTTCTTCCAGGCCTAATTCCTGCCTTCACTTTCATGCCATATAGTCACAGCATATGGATGATCTGGGACACAAGCAGTCTCCTGCAAACAATCCCTCAGGGTATGCAGGGGTGTCCATTGACATCCATCTCTGCTGGTCACCAGGAATTTATGCCTTGCTCAAGTGGGAGAATAAAGGTCACAAGAAGTAATAGGAGCACTTCTCATTCAGAGACACCAGCATGCTTTTACCAGGGAGATCAGTGCTTTTATTTTCCATTCATAGAATGGCCAAAAAGGGTGAAATGATATTCCCAGTGTATTAAAGCAGACCACGGGCAAAGCCAGCACTGCTACACTGACTCCCAGTCTGATGCACTGGACTGAACTGCTTTCCAGAACTGGCTCTCCTTTGGAATGACAGAATGTGGTTCCACTGTCATCTCTGCTCTCTTTGCTAAGAGTGAGCATGCACAAGATGCCTGAGCACCAGAAGCTCTTTTTTACCCTTTCTGGAGTCCCTCTTGACAGCTCCTTGGCAAGTTGGCCTCTGTGCACTGTGCACTGTTAGAAAGACACCAGAACTGTTACTGCAGCCTGGGAAACATATCGGAGGAGCTGTCTCCTACTTGCTTTAATGGGATGTCTTCAACAGCTGCTGCTGCTGTGGGGATCAGTTTTCCAATGTTCTTCTTTCCTCTTGCTTTCCTTCCCTGATGACAAGTGTAAGAGACATCAGGGTCTGGCACTCATCCATGATCTTTTTTCCTGATTACCACAAAAAATACCCAAAAAACCCTGGATGAGAACATTCACACCCAGGCATTGATTTTCCCATCTCACCCTAAGCCCAGCATCAATAACCTCATCCCACTACTCACATCTCCTCAGATGCACTTGGCTAAGGCAGTGGTTCAGGGAGTATTGCCAATGGAAATATAAGAGTTGCTAAATGCTTAGCAATCCCCTCAGGCTGAGAGCTGCAAGCTTGTTACTACTGGCTGGCACAGCAATCACCATTCACTCCCTTCCCTGTGCCAGTGCCCAGCTCTGTCCTGCCTGCTGAACAAGGCTGCAGGCCCATCCTGACATGCTGGAGTGGCTCTTCCCAGCTTCCATGCAAGAAAAGACACTAATGTGTGGTTCCTCTCTCTTCCCCAAAATGTGGGGCATCTGTCCCAGGGAAAGGGGGTGGGAAAGGAGCACCGTGTCACAGCTGCTCTTGTGCCAGCTCAAAAGGGACATGGGTGCATAGCAGTGTTATAGATGGCTAATGAGGTGACTGGCAATTAAGGGATAAGTATTGTGTGAATATTAAGAAAAGCTTTATTGATGTATAGTTATGTTATTGTCATTTAGATGGCCTCTGCTCTCCCCATAGTTCCCTTTTCCCCCCTGTGTTGTTGCCATCAGACAGCCGGGGTTGTCTAGGACAGGTAGAGAGAAGGCTGCACATGGCTCCCTTACCCGGGGCAGTTGGGAATGGAAAAGCTTGGTGCTTAGGGGGTGTGGCATGGCAACACCTGACCTCCAATGAAGTTACAAGAAAGCAGTTTCCACTGATAAATGGCAAAGAAGAGCTGACTGGCAGATTTTGGGAGGGGCCAGGGCTGGCTGATACAACCCCCAGGGGTATAAAAGACTGAGCATCCATCTTGAAGATGAACTGGGCATATGGTATTCATATGCAGTTCTGAGCATTGCAGCTTTTTCTTTATGTATTCCTTTGTTGTATTTTTGTTAAGGTTTAATAAACCTTTTTAAATTTTCAAAGTGAGCAGTTGTTTCTCACAGCATGCTGTCGCTGCCTGCTGCAAACCTGACAAACTTTTGCATCAGTGTGAATATGAGGTAGTTGATTACTAGAGCAGGTAGCCCACAGTGTCCTGTGCAAGCCCACAAGCCCAGACCACTCATGATCTGAAGGGGTAGGTCACATTAACACAGGGCTGCTTTCCATCAGATAGAGACATCTGAGAACATGAGCAGCCTAAACCTGCAATCTTTCAGTGTATTTTTTGTTGCTGCTAATCTGACACCAAAATTGGGAATCAATGGAAGAAGATGTTGCCTTCTAGCTTGTGCTTACTTTTCCTAGGATCCACTCAGCTGTGTGCTAGCCACAATTCCAAGTGGCTTTGACACAGTTGCTTATTATGTCTGTCTAAATTCGAAGAATCAGACTCACAGCAGCTCTCTCCAGGCAGGAAGATGGTTACTAATATAGCCATTAATTTTGTCTGTTGTTGCAAAGGAATGAAAATGGTGGACAGTTCTGTTTGTGGGTGGACAGTTAAACCACTCCTAGACTTTGAAAGTATATCTGCATCATCCTGATGTCAATTCCTCAGTTGGGAGCTGAATGGTATACAGGAAAATAAGAAAAATGGCTACAGGTATGTCTCCAGTGGCGGCAGCAGAATCACAAGGGGGATGGGAGTTGTCCTTCACTGTAGTTTTTCTGATGCAGCAGTCTTACGTCCCAAATAGAGCTGTTAGCTGTCAAAGAACACCTCATTCACACCCCTTGGATGTGAGTGTGAGATGAAAGAGAAATACCAGAAGTTTCTGAGTAGCACTGCTAGTGTATTAATCTACCACATTAGACATTTCCTTATTTTTAAGTTTTTATGTGGCCAGTTGCTCAGTTGCTTGAACAGACAGACCTGTGTTTTTTTTCAGATGCTTTAGCTTGCACTGAACTTTTCACCTCAGCAACTTAATAATTCAAAATCGTTTTGGTGCCTCTCCATCCCACTGTCATTTGTAGATGGGCTCTTGGAAAACAACCTTCCCTGAAACACACACGTCATTCTAATATACACTAATGTGGCTCTGTTCTGCCTGGGGTAATTGTTCATTTTCTTTAGCTTAGTCCCCACCCTTCAAAAGTCAGACAGACAGAGACACACAGGTTTTTTAAATATGATTCCAGACAGTGATGCTGGTTGAATAAGCCATGCTCTAGAAAAAAGGTATTTTGTACCTATGTCTTCATCATTACTCATATAACTAATCCTCATTCTTTTGTTCCTGTTCCCCATTATTTTAATGAGACTTCCTGATTGAGCAAGAACTTCTCATAGGAATAAAGTATTAAAAAATAGGGATTTTCCTGTGACTGTTTTTGAGTCTCATGCCCATGAAATTGTTGTAATCTCACCATCAAAACCTTCCTCTTTTGAAAAACCTGCTCAAGGGAAAGTGTTGCAACACTATTGCTGCAATCACAAAAACACCTTAATTGCAGAAATTGTGAAAAATTACTCTTGTCCTCTAGCCCCCCTGCAAATATTATAGTTCACCTGAGAAGATATAATGTAAAGCAGGCTTTGGTCTATATAATACAATTCACAGTCATTGGAATTTAAGTACTGCAAAGGAATAATCCTTTTTTTTTTCACAACCAATTGTTTGCCTCTCACTGAAACAGCACTTAGTGATGATGGGATAAGGATGGATATGTCTTCAGTAAGACTCGTTGGAAAAGCACAGCTACTAAATGGGCTTGTGCTCCCTCACTTGGTTCTCCTTTACCTTTTCAACTATCAGACATTGGTGTAAGAGGCTTCAAAGAACACAGCTCCTTGAAGAGCAGAATTAGATGAGAGTAATTTAAGGAAGATTTGTTTTTCTCTCTAAACAACAACATCAGGTAATGTCTGTGATAACTCATGCATATAACTAACTATTAAACTCCAGTCCAGCAGTAACAGAGACTTTTCTTCACATTCCCAGGTGCTGAGTTGCCAACAACCCTGGACTTTTTTAGGGGGAAGATTCAACCAGACCACCTGAGCCTATCCCCTCCTTTCACCTATGAGCAAATTCATCTGACCACATCTAAAGCAGTGTTGCACACATTGAAATGAAAACCCTAATGCCAGCACACAGCCAGGGTAGAAATTGGCAGAACCATGCCTAAATGGGTGCTGGGGTGGGCACTGGCAGCTCCTGCAGAGCAGCTCTCCTCTTGCCTGTCCTTGGCATGCAACATGTCCCCACAAGTCCAGCTCACTCCCACTGGGAGAAGCAAGTGTTTCCTGAACCACCCTCTAGAATTCAGCTCCTCAAAACCAGGACTGCAACACTTCCATATACACTAGATTTAGTTTAAGGGTCAAAAACAGAACAGAAAAGCTTCCTCCAAAACATATCAGAGGAAGCTACTAGAAGTGTGACTTTTCCTTATTATCCATCAGATGTTTAAACACAGGAGGTGCAGTTTAGCACACTCATGACTGTCAGCAGCCTAACAGCTCAAGAAGATGACATGCATTTCCTTAAATCAGAACACTTTGTTTTAAATAAGCTTCTTGCTTTTTTCTGTGTTTCAATTCTTTCTTTCCAGCTTCTGAGGTCTGCTTTGAAGCTCAACAATCTTGAGTTTATTTTAGTTAAACCTTCACCCTGCCACGCACACACTTTTGCTTTTGCATACCCCACTGAAATGAAAATTTCTGGTGGCAAAATGTGAAATTGAGCCTTTGTACATATTTAAGGAGGGATGTTGGTTTTCTTTTTCCTCCATTGTCGCAAACTCATCTTGAAAGAAAATCTTTTCTTCTGAGGAATGCCCCCACATCTTTACCAGCTACCTCCCTTCCCTGGTCAGGTGAGATAACTTGTCTTGCCGGGCAAACAAGAAAACAGACAAACCAGAATTCCAGAGCAAATCATTCTTGCATCTTACGCACCTGGTCAGACAAATTCCTGTTGCTGTACAGGGTTAAGAGGTGGCCCTTTCCATCCTACCCACAACTGCTCATCAGCTTCTCTCCATCTTCCTAAACACTGGATTGAGGCTGGGTTGTGGATGGTGGGGAGACTGCCTTTCCCTGTTGTGGGAGGTGGCTCGTGGCATTGGTTTCAGGAATGGGATCATGCAGGAGCTGCTGGCCAGTCCAGGGATGTGCCAAGGCTGGCAGTGTGGGCACTGTGGTGGAGGTGGGTGAAGGGGCTGGTGGTGGCCACCTGGGTGCTGCTGGTCACTGCTGTGCTGCTGAGGCACACTGGGGGTGAGTGGTGGCACTCTGAAGGCCCACGGAGTGGGCACATGGCACGCTGCTGGCAAGGCAGGCAGCCTGCCTGAGGGGCTGGCAGCACTGGGGCACAGGCCTGCCAGTTGTAAGTGTCCTGCAGTGTGGGAACCCAGGAGATTCCTCTGGCTGCCCTGGAAGATTTCAGACCCTGGCAGGGGGCTCAGAGACCTTGGCATGGAGTCAAAAACACCTATGCCTTTGATCTTAGCCCATGGAAAAAGTTACCAACTTTGTGTGAAGATTTACAAGCCACAAGGGTTTGAATAGAATGACAGCTATTTTGTCACAATGTGAAAAAGTAGAATTTTGGGGATTTAGAATGGGAGTTTAAGAGGCAAGATGGGGGAATCTGGGCATGTCCTGTCTTTCTTCTTTCTCTTCTTGTCCTCCATCTTCTGCTGGGATGGTGACATTTCTGGATTGGTTTAGGGTAGAGACAGACTGTCTAACACAGGTAATAGGTATTGGAAAATTATTGTAAATAAAGTACACATAGTTTTTAGTATAAAAAGATAACACTGCCCTGAGGGCGGTCAGTGTGCCATGGACCGACCTGATGGACAGATCTCAGCGGGTCCGAAAAAGACTGTATCAGATAAGAGAAAATAAACAACCTTGAGGACCAGAGCTGAGGAATCCCAACATCTTCAAGCGTGGGGCCGGGAAAAAAGACCATTTAATACCTCGGGAGCCATTCCAGCAACAACAAACCTGAGACTGCAGCCTACTTATATGTGACCCACCTCAAGCCCTGCATGTTTCCCAAACATAAATATATGGCTCCAGTGCCCAGCAAAAGTTACTGTTGATTTCAGTCGTGTCTTGCAGAATAATATTCCCAAGGATGGCAACAGTTCAGGCAGATTTCTAAAGAGCAAACTGCTGTGCATCAGCTTGTGAAGTACAGGAGAAAAGCTTGGATCAGTTGGTGGCATAGGAGTGTAAAGAAATTGTCCCTTTGCCTAGAGAGAAATGCTGAAGGGGAAGCACAGGCTGTTTCAGGGGGGCTGGTGGAGATTAGCCAGTTGGTAGATAGGTTTGACCCTGGAATCACAAGCATGGCATTTGGAAAGTCAAGGCCAATCAAGCAGCCTTTTATGCTGCAAGATTTCCAGCCTCATGTTGGTTTAAGTGTGCATGTTACTGGCATGGGGACGCAGTGGCTCATGTGTAAGCTGCCTGTGTTTGTCTTCATAATCTGTGGTGCTGATGCAAGGAGGAAAGGGAAGGGAAGATGCAAGGTTGCCTCTTGGAGTCAACACATGCAGAACAGCTCACACTGGAATTGTAATGGCAAAAAAACGGAAGGGAAGGGCTTAGAGGGGATGTTACCTTTGGGGTTGTGTTGTCTTTGTCCTGTGAGAGAGGTCCAGGCTCTGAAGCATTGCTTTTCCTTCCTCCAACCTCCACCACTAAGAAAAGGCATGAAATTAAAGGCAGCAGAGGGGCTGACACGTCTCTCCTTGTGGCTCTCTCCACACCTGAGCAGTGCAGTGCTGCTGGTGGCTGCTCTTAAGGCCTGGTGGCAGCAAATCTGTTTCCAGAGCAGTGCTCAGTATTGCTGCCCAAGAGGTGGCTCTTTCCTATTCCTGGTTTTCAAGGACAAAACTCTGCCAACCATGATGGAATGAGAGAACAGAGGTGAACAAAAGTAGAGTGAGCAGCTCATGACAAAATTTATTTTAACTTTCATTTATTTTAACTTCTCAGACAAACTGTTTTTTTAAGAACAGCACCCCAGGAAAATTCTGAATCTGAAATCAGTCACTCAAGCAACTATTTAAAGAAAAATATGTATAAATTAATTTTTTCCCCCATATTGAGCTACACTTTACCCTACTTTTTAATTAACTTACAAAGATGCCTGATTTCCTCAATTTGGGAGACAGTGAATAATGTGAAGTCAGTAGTTTGTAGTCCTGGAAGGCAGTGCCTTCCAGTATTTTTGTGGATGTCCTGGGGTCATTCCTGTTTTGTCAGATATCTTTCTGCTTTGCCATTGTATCAGCATTTTCCAAAATTTCCCCCACACTACATTTATTGCCATCTGTTATGAACAGATTTTTAATTGGAATGGTAATGCACATCCCAGGCTATTTAAAGCATTTATTCCCTGCCATCACTGTCCCTTTTTCTTTTTCATAAATTGTTATCTTTACCTTAATGCTTTCTGTGAAAAAGTAATATTTTTCTGAATTTTCCCTGGGACAAAACCACACTTTTTGGCATGTTGCTTTATTTGGTAAATGCAATATACCGAAGGGGAGAAATAAATCTGTTAAGTTCTGGTTATAGCTGACACACACTGCTGTTTATAGCAAAGTGCTGTGGCAGTTCTGCAGTTGGATCATACAGCCCTTTTTGCATCTGCTTTAAAAGTCATGAGTCAGTTTTTGTGGCATGGCACTTGGTGTGAGTGGTTGGTATTGGGACTGGCACTGTTTAACATCTCTGTCAGTGACAGGGAGAGTGGGATTGCATGCACCCCCAGCAAATCTGCTGGTGACACCGAGCTGTGTGGTGCAGTCAGCATGCTGGAGGGAAGGGATGGCATCCAGAGGGACCTGGACAGGCTGGAGAAGTGGGACTGTGCAAACCTCATGGAGTTCAACAAGGCCAAGTGCAAGGTCTTGCATGTGGGTTGGGGCAGGCTCAAGGACAAATACAGGCTGGGGGAAAATGGATTGAGAGCAGCCCTGAGGAGAAGGACTTGGGGGTGTTGGTTGCTCAGCAAGACCCAGCAGTGTGTGCCTGCAGCCCAAAAAGACAAATGTATCCTGGGCTGCATCCAAAGCAGCGTGGCCAGCAGGCTGGGAGAGGTGACTCTGCCCCTCTGCCCTGCTCTGATGACAACCCACCTGCAGTGCTGCATCCACCTCTGGGTCCCCCAGCATGAGGAGGACATGGACCTGCTGGAGCAAGGCCAGAGGACTATAGAGATGATCAAAGTCTGGAGCACCTCTCCTATGAAGACAGGCTGAGAGAGCTGGGGTTGTTCAGCCTGGAGGAAAGAAGGCTCTCAGCTGACCTTAGCACCTTTCCAGTACCTAAAGAGAGCCTGTAAGAGAGATGGAGAGGGACCTGTTATAGGGGCATATGGGGATAAGACATGGGGGAATGGCTTTACACCATAAGAGCATGGTTTTAGATTGGATATATGGAAGAAATTCTTTACTGTGAGGGTGGTGAGGCACTGGGCAGGTTGTCCAGAGGAGTTGTGAAAGCCCCATCTCTGGGAGTGTTCAAGACCAGGTTGGATGGGACTTTGAAAAACCTGGGCTAGTAGAAGGTGTTTTTAGAGACAAATAGAAGGTGATAATTAGTGACAAGCATAGGATAAACTCTAAACCTGTTTATATCCTGGATAGGTCCTGTGATCTGCCTAAATCTGTATCTATTATTGTATACCATCATAGGCTATAACTGAGTTCCAATAATTCCTTCCAATTATATCATGCTTGAATTTGTTCTGTTAGTCTCTTTCCTTAAACAAACAAACCAACCAACCAACAACAAAAACCAAAGCAAAAATCCAGTGCTTACCACTAAATTCATGTGAAGGTACTTACTATGTGTTAGTGGCCCAGTGTTCAAATAGCACTTGGAGGGCAGTGCTGGTTGGGAAGGTTACATGAATGATCATGTGCAGTATTATACTGAGGCTGCTGTAGAAGAGGGATTTTATTTTGCAAATGAAACTTTTAGGTCTTTTGTGTTGACATCTTGTCTTTGTAATGAAAGCTGCTCTCAGTGAAGAAACTTGACAGCCATGTTAGCAGCCAGGCATCTGTTGATGTGTATTCCAAAGCATTTTACCCCAGTTCTGTGGAGAAAGATCTCAGAGAGTGCACATAAACCTGAACACAAAGCTCTTAAAAGGACTAACTATTTGATTTTCTGTTACCTAGTTTCAGAAGTCCCAGGATCCATGGCCAGCACACGATGGGGAGGTGGAAGTGGTGAAGTGGATTGATATGGAAGAGAGACATGGAAGTTGTCATGGTAATGTGTATGTTTCTCTCCATTTTTTCTTCCTGTGCTAGCAACAAATATTTAATTTCAAAAATCCTTAATCCATAACATAGTTATGTGTATTGATGAGAAAAATAAATTGAGAATTTCAGTCAGCTTCAATGACAGCAATTTCACATCAATACAACTATATTGAAATCAGTGAAAATGCACAAATAGCACCCAGAATTAGTTTGTGGAAAATCTAGTGTGGGTAAAAGTATTGGTTTCTCTTCACTGACAGAGGAAATTCAACTGGTATTTTCAGGTGACAACACCCCAGTCTACAATGTCACTAAAAACAGTCAAGAGAATAGCAGTAGCAATTTTAATTTCTGCTGTGTCAGAGCATAAACTCATGAGACAGCATTTTTAGAGATATTCTGTAAATGCAGCTTGGATTGGGTTGTTTCACACTGCTTGCAAATCACTTAACACTTGGAGACCAAAGTATGAGAGATCCAAAATGAAACACCAGGACAAAGCTCCTCTTGCAGCTGTGGGAGCTTTCCATTTTTGTAATTTTTAATGAGATATTTTCTAGCTCCAGCTTTTGTCTTGCTACCCTGTCATTGCTGTCTTTACCTACAAAAATACAAACATAGCCATGTATTCCTGGAACTTTTTGTGTCTAAAAGACAAGTGTAATGAATCACAATCAGCAAGACCTTAAACACAGAAATACAACTTCTGGCTATACATATAGATATGGTTCTGTCAAATATACTGATATTTACTACAGAGAATAACAGAAAACTACTGGAAACAGAATAAAGATGCTGCATTTCCCAGATCATACCTGTTCTTTAAATATCTGTTGGGACAAGATTTGTAAGAGCAAACAAGATCTTTTACTAGATCAGTGTGCCTGGTTAGAAAAATCAGATAGGGATTTAGGCACAGGAGTCCATGTCTGAAAAACAGGGGCTTGCATATTTGTCTTACTTGGCTGACTAACTGAACTGGAAAAAAAATTAAAAAGAATTATTTACATGCAGACTTTGATTCATCAGTGTCCTTAGACTGTCCTGTGTAAGGACACAGGGAGAGATGGAAAGTGGGGAAGATAAGTATTTTCAGGACTGAAAAAGAGTAACCAAGCTTTGGCAATAACCTAGTGTTTCTGTTTTGTATCTTGATGTGGCATAAGATTTCTTAAGATTTCTTCCCAAGTGTATTCAGTTTCGTGGCATGCAGTGGTTGACCCAAACACAGCCTAGGGCTTGGTAGATCACATATCCATTTTAATTCCACAGTAACAGCCACTAGAGGGAGGCCATCCCACGTTTTAGCAGATTGTCACTTCAAACCCTTGGTAAAATGCACAAAATCTCAACAGACCCGATATGCTGCAGAGAAGGAAAAAAAAAAAAAGAAAAAAAAAACCAAACCAACCCCCCCCCCCCACACACACACAAAAAACAAAAACAAAACAAAAAACCAAACAAACAAAAAACCGGGGCTTGAGAATATTTTAGTGTAGCAAACAGAAGACAAAAGTCATGGTTATCAGTCATCATGTCCTAAAAAACAAAGCAAGGAGGCAAACCTATGGATGCTTACTCCTCTAGCTGTTGTGGTTGTATTCACATGGCATGTTAGCAGCACTGTTGAGTGACCCAGTCAGCTGCACAAAAAGCAGTAAAAATTGGGTGCCTGAATCTAGAGAGACTGTGTGCTGCTCTCCTGCCTTTCTTCTGAGCAAGCAGTGATGGCCCAAAGAATAACTCTTGAATAACAGCAGTTTACCACCAACTTTATGAAAACATGGCTAATTTCAGGGTCTTTTTACAAACTGGATTGCAAACTGCAGCAGTTCTGTAACAGGAACACAAGACATTTAGATGTCCTGGAGCGTGGCTGGTAACCTGCAGGGAAGGTTCTGAACAGACAGGATCTGCCTCAGTCAGCTTGTTCTGCTTTTAGAGCTGTCAACACCTAATGATGAAGATTCCGGCAGAGAGGCACCAAAAGTTTACCTCCAGAGAAGAAATTCTGCTTAGTATTTGGAAGAGGGGAGAAGAGGGCTTTGCTATCCTGCTGTCATGGAGGAAGCTAAAGAGAGAAATATTGCAGAGTGAGTAATTATTTCAAATAGAGAGTTTTAGGAAGATCTAGAGACTTAAGAACTTAAGAGAGGTCTGGGACCAGCCCATCCCTTCCTTGGTCTAACAAGCTGAATATCTCCCAAACTGAAAAAATCCCAAATAAAATAAAGCTGTGCTCGCCATTTTGTGTGAATATTTAAAGTAGCCCAGAGTACAAACAACATCACATTTCATTGTTAAGACTCCAGAGGTGAATAGCAAAATGTCAACAGCAGAAGCAATGAGCTTGGCAGTTTGAAATTGATGGATATAATGGCAAGTAGCACTCTGAACCTGAAGAAATAAAGATATTTTATGGATACACAGATACATTCCGGGTTAAATTACCTATTCAAGTAAGAATCCAGAAAAACATCACAGATTACTGTCCTTAGGTTATTTAAGATTATTTAAGTTTTGTTGGGTTTTCTTTAATTTTTGTTTGTTTGTTTGTTTTTGTTTTCATGAATGCTACTCCAGGTTATGCTTTTCTATAAGTAAATCAATCTGGTTTCACTGTGTGACTGATTTTTGAGTGCCACACCTGTCTCAGCAGTCTCTTTTTTTGTAGAAACAACAACACAGTTATTCACTGTAGAAGAGACAAAACAATGACTTCTGGCAGCCAAACTGAAGAAGTGCATCAAAACCAGTGAGACCTTACCATACGGGTGTTAATTTGAAATAGCAGTAAAAGACAGGGGAAGATGAAAAACTGAAGGGGGTGTCTGGTAGGAAGGATATTAAGGAAGGCTAGACTCCCCTGCACAACAGTGACAGCAGTGATTGAGTTCAGCAGCTGTGGTGCACCTCCACAGAGAGAGCTTGAGCTCCTGCATCTGTACCTCCTTTGTCTTCTATTTATATGACAGAGCAAAAAAAAAAAATCAAAACAAAAACCCACAACAAAAAAACCAAAACCACCCTCCAGATGTTTACCAAAGTATCCAATTTCACTTTAGTAATGAAAGCAATGTGTATGTAGAATCATAGTATTACAGAATGGTTTAGGTTGGAAGGGACCTTAAAGGTCATCTAGTTCCAAAATCACTACCATGGGCTGGAATTTCATTCACTAGATCAGGCCCCCACCCAGCCTGAGCTGGGGACACTTCCAGGGGCACCCACAGATGCAGAACAAAGAAAAATCCAAGCACAATTTAGTGAGCTTGTAGTCTGGTTTGGTTTTTTCTCTCGCATATTGCATTCCTCTGTTGGCTGTATCAATTCCTCTGCCTTATTCTTCAAACCTTGTCTCAATTTACGAGCACACAGCTACCACAAACCCATCATTTTGAAACCCACAAATGCAAGGCTGAAGCATTGACACCCATGAATAAATCATAGCATAGCCACAAGAGCATAAAACCGAAGTAGCCAGTAGGACTGTCTGCTCACTGGCTTCTGAGTCAGTCACTGGTTTCTAATTCAGTTAAAGCATCAAAGATTCTGATTTATGTGAGCTGTGAGGTCAGCAGTGACATCAGCAGCACCAAACAATGAATGAAAGTGCTGCAAACATAAAGAAGGATGGTCTCAAAATCACAATAAGGTGTTACATCATGATGTGCAGGAATAGATCAACACCCTCAGCTTTCACCAGGAATCAGCCTGTGATCATACAAACATCTAATTAACAGCTTGACATAATGCTTGAAAAAAGTTTTTCTGGCATTACTTCACAGCGGAGAGGCACTTTTGATGACCCTCTGCAAATCATTCTCAATGGATTTAAACAAAGACCAATTTTCATTGCTCCAGATTCACAGTACCACCCTCTAGCTATGGCTTTGCTTTCCATCTCCATCCTTTCCCTACTCTAGGAATCCAGGGAAGATTCAGACCTTTGGTAACAGAGGGTCATCCAAGAAAAGGTCTTTGCCTAGCAAATCCTGCTGTCTCAGGGCTGGTGACTGCCAGCACAGTGGTGGTTTGCTATGTGGGCATGAAAGCTTACTCATAAGAATGATTAACAATTGGCTGGTGTGTGAATGTCATTTTTGTGAGGGGCACCTGAAGAGGCTGGAAACAGGCATTATAAATAGGCCTAGAAATAGGCACTGAAGGCAAAGCAATGACATTAAGTAGGTAACACCAAACCTTCCTACCTAATTTGATTAGGTGCTTGAACTAAAATGGAGGGAGTTGCACCTGTGGACTGATTAGCATAATAAGTGAGAGATATAACTAGCAAATAGACAGGGGGTCAAGTAGTAATTATAGGAAAGTTATATTACCAATGAATGCTTCTGCCTTAGTTTGTTAACATGTATAAATAATGCAATCAGTTTGTTAAAATGTATACATAGTGTAAAGTATTGATGACAAGTGAGCGGACCAAGCTCGCTACTTTGTGCAAACTAGAATGAAAGATGGAAATACCTGTGTCAGTGAGTGAATTGGCACTGGGCACCAGTTAGCAAGCCTGCCTTCAGGACAAAGGAATGCATCCAGTGCAGTGCTGGGCAGGCTGCTCCACGTGGCGCTGGGGATTGTGCCCTGTAGCACAACGTCACCATTGCTCTGCCAGGTGTGTGGTATCCTCAGCAGAGCTGCCAAGGAATCCACATGCCTTCTTTTGACATCTGGATTGGGCTTCCAGGGAAAGAGTGGCTTATGAGAGGAGACACCAGGACCAACGCTCCTGTTGGGCAGAGTCAGCCAGCTCCAGGACAGACCCACTGCTGGCCAAGGCTGAACTCAGGACGACAGTGGTGGCATCCCTGTGATAATGTATTTAAGAAGTGAAAAGAACCTACTGCACAACAGCATTAGCAGCTGGAGAGAGGAAGGAGAACCTTTTGGGAGTATCAGCCCTGCAGACAGCAAGGTCAGTGAAGAAGGAGGACAGGAGGTGTTCCAGGTGCAGGAGCGGAGGTTCTCCTGCGGCCTGTGCTGCAGCCCGCAGTGAGGTGGGCTAACCCCCTCCAGCCCACAGAGCAGAGATCCTCCTGCAGCCCAAGGAGGACCCCACACTGGAGTAGGTGCCCTGGAGGAAGCTGAAGCTGCAGCCCACGGAGAGAGGAACCCACGCCAGAGCAAGCGTGCTGGCAGGACTTGTGACCACGTAGAAGATCCACAGGCTGAAGCAGCCTGTTCCCAAAGCACTGCACCCCATGGAAGGACCTACACTCTGGCAGGTTGTGCAGGACTGTCTCCTGTGGGAGGGACCTTGTGAAAAACGCCAATCACTTGTTCTTAAAATTTTAAAAGTTTAATGATAAAAAATTGTTATAAAAATAGCAATATAATTAGAGTAATAATAATTTGGACAATTTGGATTAGGACAATATGAGACAATAGAAACAAAGAGTTACGGAGGTACCTTTTTTTGGGCAAAACAAGCCCAAAAAAGGACTCATGTTAACAGAGGATCAACACTTAATAGCTGGTTGCATATTCATACATCTCATACATGATGCATAAATTCCATTCAAACAAAGGTTTCTGTCTGGTCAGCATCAACTTCTTCCTTTTAATCCTGACGGCGTCTTCATAGGTGAGCAAGGCGGGAAGAAGTTCGTTTCTTCTGATAAGAGAGCAATAAATTCTCTTTCTCTGAAAGATTTAGGTGTCCTGTGGCTGCTATCTCGCTGCGAGTCCTTTCTTTAAAAAGTATCTTACATAGCACAGTTTCTATTTTAACATTATGTTATAACCTAAAACTATATTTAACACACTATTAAAAAAATTAATTCAGTATATCTTTCTAACATAACACATGTAACACTCATTTTAATATTTGCGAAAAGCCAAACATAAAATACGCATTTTTCACAGACCCCACGCTTGGGCATGGCAAGAGTGCGAGGAGGGAGCAGCATCGCAGGAGAGGCGCTACGGACCGACCGCAACCTCCACTCCCCACCCCCTGGCAGTGCGGGGTGATGCCGAGCCTGGGAAGAAAAGGGGAGGTGGGTGTTTGCTGCTCCATTTCTGACTTGGAAAAGCTGAAAAACTGCGTTACTTATGGGCAATCAATCAAGCAAATCCTCCCGGAGCCGAGGCAGCGCCGCCACTACGCTGCCGCCGGTGCGGGCCCTCCCCGGGCGCCGTAATGGGCGGCGGGTGGGGCCTCCGTGAGGCGGCCCCGGGGCGGGGCGGGGCGGGACCTCAGTGAGGCGGCCCCGGGGCGGGGCGGTGTGAGGGCGGCCCAAGGTCGGGGCTGCGCTGCGCTGCGCTGTGCTGTCTGTCTCCGCGGCTGCCCGCAGATGGAGTACGACTGGCTGGGCTTCGGCTACGCGGCGCTGGTGGCGGCGGGCGGTGTCGTGGGCTACGTCAAGGCAGGTGGGTGCTGGTGGCCCTGGCTGTCCCTGTCCCGGCCGTGCCCGCAGGCAGCCCCCGCTCCGCTCCCTTCCGCTCCGCCCCGCCCGGCCCCGCTGCGGGGCCGCTGCCGGCGGTGACACCGCAAGTGCCGCTCAGTCCTTGCTGCCACCAAACAAGTGCAATGAAACGGTGCTCGCGGAGGTCTGCGAAGTGTGTTAAAAAAACTCCCCAAACCCCTCAACCTAAGCCGTAATGCTGTAGTAGTTAGATTGGTTTTGTGGATTTACTAGAACGGCAAAATCGCAAAGTGTTTTCGTTTGGCGTGCAGGCTGACTCTGTGTGTCAGCCTCTCTGTTCTTCCGCTGACTGCTTTATTTTTTATTCAAGGCAGCGTCCCGTCTCTAGCTGCCGGTCTGCTGTTCGGCGGCTTAGCGGGACTAGGCGCGTACCAGCAGTCCAAAGATCCAAAGAATGTGTGGCTTTCCCTCGGTAAGTTTGCTCGGCAGCCGAATACTGAGTGTTGCTGGTAGCGGTGGGAACAGTAACCTTTGTTTTTGCTAGCATGTTTCAGCTGCCCTGTGCCGTTGTACCTATACAAATGTTGTAAGTGGTGGCGGGACCCCCTGCCCACAGCCAGGAGGTACTTGTGTAAGAGCACAATTTTTGTTTGTCCTGTGTGAATCCAGAGTTGGGGAGAAACACCTGTTTCCTCTGCCAGATTAGGTAATGTGTTGCACCAACACATTCGATGCAGGAAACATACGTGGAAAATTTTTGGTTGTGAAGCAGCGTTTTTAGCTTGTGGTGGTGGAATAAGCACTATTTTTGCAATAGTGACAGCAGTGTGACAGGTGGTATGTGGCCTTAGGGAACCGTGGTTTGCACAAGCATCTCAGAGGAGCAGTACACATTCTAATGCATCACACACTCTGAAAGAAAGAGTATGTTGAAGAAAAGAGGCAATGATTTATTCTGCTTACTTTCAGTAGAGCTTACAAGAAGTTGTGGGTGTTAAGTTTGCAGTTAAATCTTCTGCAGGGGAAGGAGAAGAATGAAATCACTGTGAAAAGTATTATAAAGCACTCAGGTGGACCTCAGGGAGTTCCTTTGCTGCAGGAGTGTAATATCTGAGGTTAAACCACTATTAGGAACTGATTGTGCCTTTAGGCACTAGAGTATCCTAGATGAGTTCTTGAGGATCCTGCTAGTTCTGTAACTACTCCATGGTGTTACTAGTGCTATGATACTTTAGCTTTACAGTGACGTAAGACTATTTTAAACCAATTGGACTAATGTGCTGAAAGGCTCTGTGAAGCCACTGTAGAGAACCAATCTCATCAGTAAGGAATGAAACGTAAAATGCAGCTCAGTGTAAAGCATGATTTCCATTTGTGAACTGTCCTTCCACTCTGGCATACTATGGGAGTGGCTGGGCATCTCTGGCACAGATTTTTAGGCAGTGTCATGGAGGAGGGATGAGCAGCTTTTGTATATCCTGATGTAGTGCATGGAGTGTTTTCAAATGGACCTCTTGAAAGCAGTGCTGTGTCACAGTGTAGTACAGCTCTGCCTCCATCCCTCCATCCCTCCTTGCAATGTGCAGCTGTGGCTCCTGCAGAGCTGTAAGTTGGTCCCAGAACATCAGAGGGAGAAATGCAGAAATAGAACCTTGACAGAATATCTCTAGAATACCTTTTACCCTGTCTTGAGACTTTGGAAAAAGGTATATTGCACTTTCAACTGCCTTTCTTCTTCAAAGAAACAATGGCCCTGTAAATTTCATGTGAATGTTGATGGGATTCCTTTTCTACATTTAGAGATAAAATAATTTGCAGTAATGTCTAAGATGTTAATTGCTCTTTCAGTTTGATTCTTTGTATTGCTTTCTGTTTTCTAATCATATTTTCAAGTGGGGTTGTTTTCTTTCCAGTTGTAGTATTTACTGCCACTTTCCAGTTCAGAATGTCACAGAGAAATGGGAAGTGTAAATAATATTTACCTCCCAGTGAATACTGTCACCATCCCAGCTTTCTGGCAGTTTTAAGCCTGCTTGTGTTTGAGGGAATAATCATTGCTTTGGAAGTAAGGGTTGAGGGACAGCTAGTGACCTGTTCGGAGGATTAGAGTTTGTGGGTGATCAGACCGTGGTCTCAGCCCTGGTGAGATCGCCTCGCTTCTGCTGAGCAGCAGAGTGTGCTTACCAAAGCTGCTGAGAAGCTTGTAATGACAGCTTTGATGCTGAAGAGAATCAAATAGTTTCCTCCCAAAGGGAGGCATTCCTGTCTGTATGTGTGGCCTGTTTGGTTGGTGCTGCTCAGTGTCCGAGTGTGGCAATGCTGCGCTGGCATTTCTGTGTCAAATGGTTCTGACTGGGCTTCTTTTCAACAGTGGCATCTGGCACCTTGTCTACTGTTATGGGAATGAGATTTTACAACTCCAAAAAGGCAATGCCCGGGATAATTGCTGGTGCCAGGTAACCACCTGTCCTTTGTTTTTGTCTGTGTTATTGAATAAGCATTTTATTTAGCTTATTTGTGGATTATATTGTTTTAAAAATGTAACATGGTAAGTTCTGTGAAAAATGAAATCTTGTGGTGGTGTTCAGCTAAATGAAATAATGTCAATGTTTTCTTCCTTCTTGTTTCTTATGGGATTTTTGCCTCCACCTCCCTCTTTTTATAACAACTATTCTGTTCCACAGTTTACTGATGGTTGGACGGCTTGGATTGCAGATGATGGAAAAACCTATTAAACCATAAATCTGCATCAAGTGACTTGAAGACACGACTGAGAAACCCAAAATGCAACTGCCTAAATGTGCTGCACATAAGTGGAAAAGGCACTGCTACCTGTGCATTGTATTTTTCACATCCTAATGCACGTGGGTTGTGTTTTTAAAGGACCGACAC
The DNA here is from genome assembly GCF_023055355.1 of Agelaius tricolor. Classification (NCBI taxonomy): domain Eukaryota; kingdom Metazoa; phylum Chordata; class Aves; order Passeriformes; family Icteridae; genus Agelaius; species Agelaius tricolor. Next base: position 8,523,342 of record NW_027269262.1, on the reverse strand, counting down.
GGAGAACCCTTGTCATGGTATTTGTCTTAACATTTTCTGCACTGAAAGCAAGCAAGAAAATATGAGTGTAGCATTAGTTTAGCTTCTGGTCCTGCAACTTAGTGTCAGCAATGACCTCCTGGCCCTTGCATTCAGACAGTTGCAGGATTGAGGCTTAAATGCACATCTGACTTGTCCTTCTAAAATCATGTGTACCTCTAAAAGCAGGGGAGAGGAGTTTCTGATTTGTCACTAGTAATTAATACAATAAACGTATTTATGATGTTCCATCTCTCCCTTTTCATGTCAGTTTATCCATTCACAGTGTTTGTCAGTCAGGGAGTTTGTTCTCCCAGCACTGTGTGTTAGAACTTGGTCCCACAAAACACAATCACTTAATGCAATAAATGCATACCCATGCCTTTAAATCACTTGTAAGTTCAGCTGTATGTCATTCATTTCACTTTTACAGATTACTACTCATAAATCAAAAATATGCTTTCTTAGGTAATGCTGAATTGTAGGCACAGCTTTATTAAAAACTTATTTTAAATAAACTAAGAAATTATTATTGCAAACTTTTGTGTTCTACACAGCTTATTTTGTCTCCAATTGTTCACCTGGATTGATACAGTTTGGTACCTTTTCTGCAGGGTGTCAGGATATATTTGCAAGCATGAATTGCATAAGTAATCTATTGTATCCCTGAATCTAGTAACTTGTAAGTATAAAAATCTGAACTGGGAGGGAGGTGGAGAGCACAAAAGCATACAGACTACATGTGACAGTATTCACAGGGGTTCTTGGATGAGGGAAGAGATGAGAATGTTGACTCCATGTTTCAGAAGGCTTGATTTATTATTTTATGATATATATATTACATTATAACTATACTAAAGAATAGAAGGAAAAGTCTCATCTCAGAAGGCTAGCTAAGCTAAGAATAGAATAGAAAAGAGTGCTAACAAAGGCAGCTGGCTGGGACAGAGAGAGAGCCAGCTCTGCTGTGACTGGTCACTAAATCCAAACATCCACACGAGACCAGTCACGGATCCACCTGTTGCATTCCACAGCAGCAGATAACCATTGTTTACATTTTGTTCCTGGAGCCTCTCAGCTTCTCAGGAAGAAAAAATCCTAAGAAAGGATCTTCATAAAAAGATGTCTGCGACAACTATGTAGTCAGACAAGTATTATATTGACATTTTTTAGTTTGAGTTTTGGTTTTTGGTTGTTTGGTTTGGGTTTTTTTTATTTGGTTGCTTTTTGGTTTTGTTGGGTTTGCTTTGTTTTCTGAGGGGATAATCTATTTTAGATGTAGAAAATACTGTATGAAAGTTTATTTAAAGACCAAAGGGCTTATTTCATCAGTCTTTGTCCTCAGTTGATTCCCTTAATGCCTGAAATCATTCTAGATATAAACCTCCCATAGAGAAAAATCCTGGAAGATAGACATGGTTGGTAATGTATCCCTTTTCTGGTCACATTTAACTTATGTCCCTTTTTGCACAGATCCTGAGCTTCAATTTCTTCAACCTTTTTTCTTTGGTGCCTGGTACTGAGAGAGATGGAAGCAAGAGGGCTGGTGCATTAGATTGGTGAGACTCTGGAGTTGATCAGAATTCTTTGAGTATCAGGGTAATACCTTGGCAGGAGGGTCACATCCAGTGGTTTTCCTTCCCTCCTCCCTTGTTGCAGCAGAACAGGCACGGCAGTGACCTTGTGCTGTGTGAGCAGGAGGCGCAGAGCTGGGCCAGTGGCCACAGCTAGGCTCTGCCAGCAGGGAGGTGGCTTGCCAGGCAAGTCACAGGAATGAGGCAGGGATCAAGCCAGGAGTCAGGTCAGTCAGACTGGGTTCCAGATCTGCAGAATCTCCAGATTCTGTCAGGAATGGGTGCAGCTCCAGCAAGTGTCTCGGCAGCCTGGTCCCAGGCCAGATGGCTTGGGTCAGAACTGGCTTGAGCACAGACAGATCTGGATGGGGAACTGTGCTCAGAGCATCTTCTTAGAGCCCTTATTCATCACCCTGAAGAGTTCAGCTTCAGGTGTTCACCTGTATTTACATTCTTCTCCTACCTCCCTGCATAAAAATAAGGGGTGTGCAGGACAGCAAATGGTTTGTTAACATATGACCCTTTTAAGTGCCTAATTCCAGCCCAGGACCCAGCACTGGTAGGCAGGTGTCCCCACATCCTTGTTCTAATTTGAAAAAGTTAGTAAGCCATACATTAGCATTTAAGATACTTCTCCTTAAACTGCTTTATGGGGAGGTGTTTTGCCTCTTCATACTACTGTTGAAGCAGTTTTCTTCTGTAGGAGTAGGATGCAAACATAAATGCATCTCCTGCAATAAACTGAGAAGAGCCATGATCCAGCAGTTTTGTAATTGTATAACGCTGGTCTCAAGCCAGGTAACTTGTGAATTTGAATTGCAGTTGTCTTTAACAGAATAAAGACAATAGAAAGCAGAAAACTGGACAGGTATGTGTGTTGGTAAGCTTTTATACTTTAGATGAAAGTGTGAACCCTTGCTGCTGTTTCCTGAGCTTTGGAAAGCAATAGGTTGAATTGAGAACTGCTGGTAGAAGTCCTTTAGAACTTGTGGTAGAATGCTCATCCTCAGGATAAACAGCAGTAATACAGGCAAAGGGTCAAGAGAAAAATTTTAGCCTTACTTTTTACCCCTTTGAAATTTTATTAGCATATAATAATTTTTAAGCATTTCTGCACTAGCAGTCCAATGTGTACCAATGGATCAGAGTTAAATGATTGTACAAAGCCTGTTAGCCTCTTCTTGCTGCTTGCAACAAGAATTATTCAACACTTGTCATGCTTTGCTTGTGGACAAGTAAAGACTGATCTGGTTATGTCAAAGCCCTTTCAAGGTTCATTAGCATGTGCCAAGGACAGCATGTTTCTTCTAACCATATTTAGTGCCATAAACAGTAGCTGTTTATTTTTCTGCTCTAAGGTGACTGACTCACAGACACGTGAGCTATCGGCACACTATTACTTAATTCCTTGACCAGGCTGTGATTTCAACTGTCACTGGCATCTTGTACAAGAGAAGAGTGATTAATTTTGTTTTTTAATTATAAAATCACAGCTTTTATGGCTGTTGCAAACTGTCTGAGGGTGTTCTTCATTGCCATAGCAAGTTAGAGATATGTTCTACAGTTACATTAAGATGCATTTAGGTAGCATAGGGACATCTCTTAGTACTAAGGGAATGGCAAATACTTGATCCTAGACCAGTGGCAATTGAATTAAACTCGCTAGTGCATTACTAACCAGACAGCCCTATGCTCGCATAGCTCTGACAGAATTAAAAAAAAAGGGGCATTTTCTTTAGGTGCAATTTTCCTAACAGAATATTTGACTTTTTGGTACAACTGTTTTAGATTAAATCGTGTTCCAGGAAGTTAATGTAACCCATATATTATGACACACTGGGTCAACAAAAGGAGTTTAGATTTTAATATTCATTTATAAAAGCCATACAAATAAATTAATTTTTTTAAAATGCTTGAAGTCATCATTAACAACATTACATCTTTAAAGAGCATACTCAGTTTTTACTTTAAAAGGACAAGCTTAATGTTACTATAAAGTCTAAAGCATTTATTCTAAATGCACTTGTTAACAGAAGTAGCCCAGCTCAACATCCTAATAAAAAATTCACTATACATTGCAAAATCCTTTGGGCAATATTATTATAAAAGTTAGCATAAAAGCTGGGGAAAGTACTGAATGAGCATATAAACACTGACAGACTGAATTATTAAAGTTTTGTGAGTGTTTTCAGGTACCTAGATTGGCCTTTAAGATCTAAGACCGAAAGCAATGTCTTTGAAGAACACACCAATAGTCTTCCTCATGCAGCCTATTCAAACTCTGTAGTTTAGTCTGATCACCCAACAAAGACATGTAGAAATACGAGTTTAATGATAATTTAGGCATTTTTGGCGAATTCACCCTTAAAATGACTGACAGACTGCAGTGATTTAGGCTCTTTAAAGGTCACTGTGACACGCCCTTGACAGGACAGAGATAAATCTCTACAGATCTTTGACCAAAAATGGCTACAAGTGAATTAAAACAGCAGAATCTGATTGTTGGGCTTTACTTCACAGTAAGTAGTATTCAGTAATTGTTTAGCTATTTTCCAATATTGCTGTATCATTCAACAGCCCTCTATCAGCCAGATTCCTAGACCTTCCTTGTGTAGTATCTATCAGTGGATTGCCTATGTCCCATTACAAGGGTTTCAGTTCTCATTGCTACATGAATATTTGTATCTTACAGACCCTGAGTAACTCTTAGTTACAAGTGAGTTCTGAAATCCTTGCAGGATACTGATGCTCTTCACAAAGCCAGATCTGTGCTTTCACTCTTGTCTTCCTGCTAAGGAACCAGCCTAACACCTGGAAGCCTGGTGCTGCTCTGCTTCAGCCCTTCTTTGTGCTGCCTGTGTGCTTCAAGCACATCCCAGCAGCAGATGTTGCACTGGATGAACAACCCTAACCCAAGCTGTTGCAAAGACTATGAGAACAGGAGATCTATCTGTAGAAAACATGGGGTGAAATCTACGTCTCAGTTTTGGCAATATGTGTTGCACAATACTTCATTGCATCCTACTTTACAGCCAGTATTTTACATGGTGTTATATGTGCTATACAAATAATAGAACACACAGTCTTTTTTTCTTCTTTACTGTTGCATAGTCTTAGGAAAAGCTGGAGCAAATAGGCTTTTCAGGTTCTCACAGAGCATGTAATATCCACACAGGATGGTATTTTCTATCTGTTTCCTCCATATTTGGCCACCCAGTCTGTTCTCCCATGCACTCGCTGAATTGTTGGGGGGCGAGTGAAGATACTCATGTTTTTTCCTGCTGCATTGAAAGTAGGACCTGGTAATGGAGGACGAGCAGCTTTGTTTTTCCAGGAGTAATCTGAAAGGAATAAGAACTCAGAATTAATTATTACTAAAAAGATATTTTACTCCTCTACAGAGAAAAGAATGAGAGCTTACAGAGGACTTATGGTCCTCAAGGATGCTAATGTAGCAGGATGCTTTGGTCTCCTATATGTCACAAAACATCCTGAGTTGGAAGGGACCCACTAGGATTACAGAGTCCAGCTCCTGGCCCACACAGGACAACCCCAAGAATCACACCATATGCCCAAGACCATGCTATGCTTGTTTTCAGAAAAGAATTATATATAATAATTCCAATAGTTTGTGTGTATTATTCTTACCTACTGAATAGTGGTTTTGCAGCAATCCCCCAAGAAAGCACTGAGAATGAAATTCTGTGGAAAAACTGATGCAAATGCCTGCAACTCTGTATCTCCTATTACAAAACTGCTACAAGATGAAAGTGTTCTTTCCTCTATCTCAAGTATTTAAAAAAGCATGCAATTATAATATTGATAAACTGATTAAGATTGAAACAGCTTAGCCTGAAGAACACCTCTCAGAGACCCTCTTGCTCCTTTTGAGATTTTATGCCTTTTATTCCCCTCTTGCTTAGCTCAGAACTCCTGGTGTACTTGGTGGCAAGTCTTCTTTGCCCCATTTCCCATTTCTCCATTGGTTTCATAGGATTTATTCCAAGTGTGAAAGCCTTTTTTCTCTCTTAATAATTGCACCCACCTGACCTCAGACAGTAGCAGTAGCACAGTGCTGTATTCCTGGCCTTCCTATTCACATTTCCCCTTCTGACATTTCAGGTAGTGGCTACTTCCTCGAGTTTCATGTGATTAAAGTAATTGCTCTGCTGCAAGGGCTGACATTTCTTCATGTTCATGACCAATTCAACCATTTTCCTAAGTCTTTAAAATCACCCAGCCGGGACTCCTTTTATCCAGACTCCTGCTATACTTACCCTTGTTGTTTCCTAGGCATTCCTAAGGTAGTTCCTGCTCCTTCCATTCCTACTTTTGTATTTTAATCTTATTATGTAGTGATACTCTTTAAAACAAAATTTAACATTTAAATGGATGGGTTTTTTGGTGCCTAGGTATCATTCTGTTTCTTAGAGAAAACCACCTGGTTTTGGTAGTGTTTTTCGGCAGTGGATTGAATGTGTTAAGGAACAGGTAAGGATTGAGACGTCTAAAAAGCGGAAACATCAGGGAGCTGAAATCTGTGGTCAGGTCTCCACCTCTGAAAACTGTTTCTTTTTATTATAGGCTGCCATTCCCTATCTTTCATTAGCAAGAATGATTTCAGTCTACACTATCTTGGCAAAGGTCACTTTTCCTGGTATTTTCCTCAGAAAAATGGATAATGGATCTTGTATACTACATTAAATTATTTAAATTATGGCATAAAAAAACCCCAGAAAAATTAAAAGAGCAAAAAACAATTGAGAGCACAACTTATTACATTTTGGATAATATAAAGCAGAGTCACCAAAAATGTTAATGTTCAAATACTGACATCTAGGAGATTAAACCTGCCATTTGCTTTGTCCTTATCTCTCTTCCCATACAACCCTGAACACTTTAAGCTAAATATGAGTGGTTAAAGTGATAGGATTCTTGTTCTTCTCCAGGACATGGAAGAGTATCTTAATTGACCTCCATCTGCCAGCTTTTCTGACTTGTACTACACATATTCCATTTCTAATTACAGATAACAATAAATTTTATTTCCTGTGGAACACCACATGTGATTTTTTTTTTCACTATTCACAGCAGTCTAGAGAGAATTGTAGATTTTGTCCTCCTGTGAACCTCCTGATCCATGCATTATGACAAATCAACTTTTGCAGTTTTGTTTCAGCAGTGAATCAATAAAGATAATGAAATGCAGCTCCAGCCTTTCTTGGTGGGTTTCTGATCAAGTCAGACACGGAATATGCATACATCTAAGCATATTTTATATTTATCTATATATATATATATATATGTATGTATGTGTGTGTGTGTGTGTGTGTGCCATCTCCTTCCTTCTCTCCTGCTCCAGTTCTCTGAAGCCACTTGCAAGTTCTTAAGGAGAAGAGGTAACTCAAAGGAGCATGTCAGCAATAAGACAACATTATTAAGCAGAACTGTGTGAGATTGGTCTGCCATGGACCCTTTGGTTAAACAATTCACCATTGGTTTAGGGCCTTGCTATTTCCTCTGAAGTAACAGAGAAGTGGGCTGCTGGGTGTGGACAACAGCTCTAATCTTCACTCACAAACTTTCTCCTGCATCCTGAGCACTGCTGTTCATCTTCTCTGCATCAGAAACATGACAATGAAGAAAGTGCCCAGAATGTCACCAACGCTGCAGAGGATCTAAGGTAACAGTTACATTCAGAAGAGATTTCACATTGTTTTTAACAAATGAATGTTAAAAACATGACCCTTTACTATAGAGTTGTGGAGTTACATGTTTTTAAAATTCTGCTTAGCCCATCAACACTAATGAACAGTAGTTTAACAAATGGTATAAATATTTTTTGCACCTTTTGTAATTATTTTCTCTTTTATGTAACAAATATTAGTAGCAGCAGTTTCTCTAACTATCAGGACAGGCTCTAGGCACCTACATGCTGTTCACTTGTATTAAGAATTTATGCCCTACAATTTTATTCATAAAACTTGAGGAAAACCAAGGGCTAATAAATCCCTTAGGAAGCATGGAAAATGAACATTTCTCTTTGTCTTGGATATGAGTAGTAAAAGAATATTTCTTACCTGATACAGATGCACCAAGAGGTGCTAGCTGTATCCGTTGTCCAGCTGATCCAACTTCTTTTTTATGGAAGGAAGAGGTGTGTAGTCCCAATGGGTTGTAAGCACCACTACTTACAATGCCAGGATTTCCTGTTGACATTGTAGAATTTTAGAATTTTCAGCTGCATTCAGAAAACTCTGCCTAGGTTTTATACTCGCTTCAAATTATATTTGCAGTACTACAAGAGTGCCCAGTATGAGTGTTCTTTAAAAACTCCCTAGTGCTCATCTCTTGAAAAACAAACATTCTTTCACTGAATTCAGTCTTTGCTTTGTATATCAGTTGGACCCTTTTCAGCACTAGCAGACAGAAATTCAGCAGGAATAAAGACAAACAGCAGGATGAACATTTCCTTAGTACTTCCACTAAACCTAAGACCACATAGAAAGGTTTACACTGAGTTGCAGAGAAATGTAGGATTTTACCTTTTGTTTACTCTACTTGCTTTACCAGAAGCTGATTTAGCTAGTGCTCAGTATTAGTCTTGTGCTCAACATGTTTGGCCTAAATCTATCAAAAATAATGGAATCCAACATCCCTTGTGGAAAGTGGTGCGCCACTTGAAGTTGACTTTGACAGTTCCCACAGTTAAAGGCCTGCTATAAAAGTCAGACCTAATTATCCTCTCTCTTTAACCCTGGTTATAATTCTGTTTGTGCCTAGTTTTGGTCCATATCTTTCTTTAAACCAGCTCTACCCTGGGAAGGCTGACATAACCATCCTCATTTGGAAGCTAGGAAGCATTGTGCATGTACACACAAAATTAGTTCTGAAATTAGTGTCCACTGGAAGAGCGGTCTGTTACAATACTTACTCCCTGCTCCAAGAAAATCCCTTACCATCTCCATGTCTGTCATCACTTGGGACAATGTTAAGACTGTGCTGGCAAAATGTCCAGAGAGAAATGCTTTTCTCTAGTGGTAAGGTTCTGCGTTCAGTAGTATTAAGTTTATTTTGACCTTTATCATGTGTGAGCATATTCATCACAGCTTCAGTGGTAGTTACAGTAAAACACAGTAACTCTGCTTTGCCAGTTTTTCTATCTCCTAAATCTTTGGCCTTTGGGCAATCCCATAATATTCCTCTTCACACAAACACCCCCAGACCTCTGTGATAATTTCAGAGCAGTGGAACTATAAGGCACAAACTAGGCAGCCTGGAATCTGGAGTTTCCTCCCTTTTACTCAAAGGTGACTCCACCAATACCTGTGTAAGCACAGCACTGTAAGATCAGTGTAATGGGTAGAGAACCCAAATGCAGGAAAAGGTGCAAGTCCTGAGTCCTGTCAGGGACAAGCACATTCTGCATTAGGATCACTTTCTCACCATTATCCAGTGACCTGCTGTGGGTTATGATTAGGGTAATAAAATATTCTCTGCCTTTTAAAGCACAGTAAGTTCCAAGAATCCAGAAGAAGCCTTTACATCACTTCTATAAATGCCTCCCATGCAAAGCCACCACATTGCCATAATGAAGAAAGCGAAGTTTGACAAAACAGATTGCAACTAAAAATGGCAGGATACGATCATCAGGAACCTGTGTTATAAGTGCAATTTTTTTACAAGAAACTGTAAAACGTAAATAGGAAATGTACAAAGAACCAGGCTATAATTGCTACAATTTACCTTTTGGATCTTCTAATTTTTCATTCAACCTTTCTTTGCATGATAGCTTTTCAATAGGTATAATTAAGTTCTCATCTGTAGACAAGGAAAATTAAAGGAAGAAAAAGATGGAAAGACAGAACTTCAGAAGAAGGGTATGAAGAACCAATTTAGGTCATGTAAAAGAAATGAGGAAGGAAAAAAGCAAGAAAGAATGAGTATCTGACACATTAGTAAGTAAAATGTCTTATCCTTGTTGTCTTGAGCAGAAAATGTTACTCCAAGAGGTGACTTTACAAGGTCCATTGTAATTATGGACTAATAATATGATTTTCCAACAATGCAATTACATTCCATTTACAATTTTAAGGACTTGGTCATATCTTCAAAGTTGACTGATCATAAATTTTCAATCCTTCATAAATAAAGCATTTGTAATTATTTGCTCTTATCTTATTTTGCCCTAGAGCAATGTTGTGGCTGATGAAAAAAAAAGCCCACTTAAATAAACTATACACAGTTATTTAAACACAGTAGTGTCAACTTTCAGACTGTCAATATGAAAAGAGAAAAGATATAGTTTACGTGTATTGTATTCCTGTGATCCATCTATTCTGGTTCCATGTGTTTCATGTGTGTCTTAAATGTTGCTGTCTCCCCAGTATTTGAAACATCACATGCAATTTAAGATATTGATAGAAATACCAAGTATTTTCAAACAAAAAATAATCAGCTTTAGTGCTTTATTTCTTTAAATTCTTGGTAGTAAGACAAAGGCAGGATTTCTACCATTAGCATTCATTCCAATTTTATCTTCACTGCAGTTCCATAGGTAGATGTCTAGCCTATTGATGAAAACTTTTGGAAGCAGCTATTTGCTTTTCTGTGCCCAATTCCTTTGCAAGATTATTTATAAATAATTTACTTCTGAGGCACATGGATACTCTATTTCAGAAAATAAAAGATATGCAAGATGATACAAAATACCTATTCCACAAAAAAAACTCTGGTAGGTGCTGTTGTTTCTCCATTTTCTAAAATTTTGCAAATTAATTCAAATGAAAAATTCAGCCTGCCTGACTTTCAGAGGGGAAAATGAGGTTTGTTGACACTGCAGAATGGCTACTAAAGTTCTATTAAAAAGGGGTGCAGCATCTGCATGTAAACAAACCTTCTGAAGTTCTTGCTGTACAAGCATGTAAAGCTGGGTGGTTTATTGGCACTGAAGTATTTGGAGATTGACTCATGCTAGCTGGACAATGGCTGCAGAGTTGTTACCAGGTAACCTCCCATAAGAGGGACAGTGCACCTGAGTTATAGGGCTTGGGGGTGAGAAGGCAGATTTCAGTCCACATTCTGATGTCTTCCTCAGTGAAATCTTAGATAAAGTGTTTACTAGTGTTAGACTTCACTCTACAGAATGCTGATAATAGTGCTCTTTACAAAACATAGTCTCACTGGAAGTTCCTTCCTGGAAATAAGGGGACTTTTCTTGCAGGAAAGGATTTAGGATAAGGCCAATAAACTGATAAAAGATGATGTCTAAAATATTAGGCAGCACTTTTATCACATGAGCACACCACCCACCGTTATGTTTTCATGGGTGAGACTGCTGTTTGATAGTGTTGCATGGCATAGGGAGCAGGCAGTAATGAGGCCAAACTACTTGCTTAAATATAGTAAAATAATGGTCTCAGTGGATTATATACAAAATTTATCTTGACAGAACTTTATAAAGAGGGGCTGGTTTGTACCTTCTTAATGTTCTGAAAGCAAAATACATCATATCACATATGAAAAAGTTGGGGGTTTTTAAGAGTCTTTCACTAAAACAAGAGAAAAAATAAAAGAGTCTAGAACCTAAGCTTAACTGCAGAAGTTAAACCAGATGGTCTTAACTAAATTAGTTAAAGTCTGAGGAGATATATTGTGACCATTTTCAATTACACTTTTACCTGTCGTATTTCTGCTGTAAGTCACTCCTCCCCCAGCATTTCCAAGTGATTTAGCAAACAATTGGTTGTTCCAGGCTCCATGTGATCCTTCTTTATTGACTGCTGCTAAAGACACATTCTTTGGGTTTACACCTTAGAAAACAAATGATGGAAAATGTTATTAATACCAAATTTCAAACTTAATTCAACCAATAAATGACATTTCTAGAACAGAAAACCAACACTGAACCATTTGTCCTATAATGCAAAACACCATTAATGTAAATTAATCATGTCCGTTGATTAGATTTTTAAGCTGAACCATGAAAACCAGTGACACTAACTTAAGAACAATTCTCTTCATGCTTTCAAGACAACTTTTAAAAGACTTTTCAGTATAGGTACTTGGTTTCTATAAAACCATATCTCATAATTGATATTTCTGTCTGTCAAAAAAGGAACACGCAAATTAAAAATACCTATCAAAAATTTGGGTTCCCAAGGCTGAAAATAAACTATTTCTTCAAGGGTTAAGTTAAAAAGTAGGACAAAGGTTCTTGTGCCTTCAGCATGTTACAAGCATTACAAGAGTTAATAGGATTAGAACACATGAAAGCAGCTCCCAGATCTAGTGGTTGCAGAACTAAACTAATATGGATAAATAATAACAATTATTTTTTACATCTATGCCTTTCTCATTGAAAACCATGGAGACATTAGAATTGTGTTTAATAAAAGACAAGAAATACAAATGACTCTTCCAATTTTGTTACCTTTAGATACAGAAGTTCCTCGCTCTTTATATTTTTCTTTTTCTTTTGGACTTAAACTGTTAATTCTCTGAGCATCCTATTTAACATTCTAGAATTGAAGTCATCACTGCCCTAATGAGTTTCTGACAAATTAATCGTATGTTCTATCAAAACAACTTGCCTGACAATGGGGAATTCCTCTGTGAGCCACCTAAATTCTCAAATGTGGATTACAGAAGTCATGGTATGATTACTGTAATTGTACAAACCACCATAGTAACAAAAGATACTGAGACACCAAGAAAACAATTTGATTATAGAATATATTCAGAATACTAACTAAAGGAAACATTCTCTTTGCTTTCTCCTTTCCATTCTCATTCCCAGTAATTAAATAATATCATGTCATTTTCCTGAAAAAAATCACCCAGATTAGGCTAAGATATCTATTTCCAAAGAAAGATGACTGCCTTGAGAAAGGAAGTGAGTGTATGAATTCCTATCAGTGCCAGTAGATGGATATTTCTAAACACTTTGTACAAGGAAAGGGACTGTGTTTATCAGAACTTGTATGTTCAGAAAACCCCAAACATCCTGATAATGCAAAATTGGTAAATATGCACTATATAAAATCATAGAATGGTTTGGGTTGGAAGGGCACCTTAAAAATCATCTGGTTCCAATTGCCCTGCCATGGGCAGGGACACCTTCCACTAGACCAGGTTGCTCAATGTTCCATCAAACCTGGCCTTGAACAGTGCCAGGGATGGGGCATCCACAGGTCCTCTGGACAATCTGTCCAGTGCCTCATGACCCTCACAGTAAAAAATTTCTTTTGTATATATTTTCTAAATTTCCCCTCTTTCCATTTGAATCCATTGCTCCTAGTCCTATCACTACAGTCCTGCTGAAAAACATGCATGTATTTTCTTTAGTCCTCACATACACCTGCTTATAGATTAATCAGGATATATTCCTAGTAATCCAAGAGATGTTGGATTTATATTACTGAGGATTTTTTATGTTACAGGTCATAAGAGGGCCTGTGAACTTTTATAGTGTACAAGCAGTGCTGAGGTCCTGCCATGTTTATATAGCCAGGAATTTCTGCATCAGTTGAGATATCTTCTGGGAAAGGCATTTAGTCCAAAATTATGAAAATTTAGTTTGGTTAAGAAAAATAAAATTATCCAGTAAGAAATCTAAAGCTTAAATGTATTGTATGTAGATTGTGCACACCTTATATTTTCCATATGTATTGACTTTCAACCTTACCAGGCAGATATCTTGATTGGCTTATATAATAATCTTTTGCTGATGTATTTGATCTCTCAGAATCATTTCTCATCAGAATCTTGTTTTCCCCTCCTGGCTGGATACAGCGTGAAGCTTTTGGTTCTGGCACACTGAAAAATCAAAATTTTCAAACCATGTGACCAACAACTCCAGCTCAGAATACCACAAGCTGACCTTAGCCTGAAGAATACAGTGCTCTTTGCTTATCCTACTTTTCTCAGTAGGGTCTGTTTCCACAAAGTAACAGTCAAACCCAACACCTCACGAGAGCCTGACCTGGGATTTGAAGAAGAAATGTATCCAACACTATGGAATAAAAGCAAATGTGGCCAAATGGCAGAACATAATACCATTTAACTGACAAAGGAAGTAATGTTAGTATGTCAAATTTTAGTAAAACAGTTTCTTAAATACACAACAAACACCTGAATCATGTAGTGTCTGTAAACAAATTTGATTCTGTTTGGATATTACTGGCACTGTAACAACATAACATCCAAAGCTGATCTACTCATGCAATTCTTGGCATTCTTGCAGAATTTTGGTGACTTGAATTTTAATAGACTTGTCTTAATCAGTCTATAAATCTACTTCTGGACACTGTTTACTAAAAGAAATTGTGATTTTATAATTGCAGGACCTACCTAAAAAGAAATTCCTTGTTTTTCTTTTCTTTTAACGGTGCAATACTAGGCTTCTTTGAAGATGACATTCCAAATTCAGGGTCATCCAAGTCATCCCAGCTATCCACAGCCTTTACCAAAGTCTGACCCCACCGTCTTCTGCAGGTTTTAGGACCTAGTACACCATTCAGAGGGCCAATAGCTGCTTGTTTCTATTTTAAATAAATTAAAATAATAAAGAAAGTTAAAATAATAATAAAAAAGCACTTTAACTCAATTATAAAATTTTGTATTTTGTATCTAGTATAACTCCTGACTACTGCTTCCAGACTTTGAGGGAATTTTTCCCAGTGTTTTGTACCTGTTTTGGTCAGTCTCATTATGACTTTAAGTACAAAACATAATAATGCCAGCATGTATTTGAAGTGTAGTTCTTTTGGACTTTCATCCTTGAATTGCTCAAGTCTACCTGAACTAGTGAGGTTAACATTCTGTTTGCAAACCCAGTTTAGTGCTCAACCACTATTTCTGGCATCTTGCTGAACTTATGCTCTGAACAGTGGTAGATGAGCTGTCAAGAAATAGAGCACAGTGTTGCAGAACATTGCTGTGCCCCCAAAGTAAATACAGCAAATAAAAGAAACTTCTCTTTAACATTCTGTTCCAATGAAATTATTAAATTTTAAAACTGTCCTTCTGTCCATCATTTGCTTTCCAGTATTCTCTGAATACCTGTTATTTTTAACATAGTTTGTATTGCAGTTCAGTGAGTACAAGTAGAAAGCAAAATGGAAGTTACAAACCAAAGTATAATAGTAAACTTCCTAAAAATCATAATTGCTAAATCCTTGCAAGGTTAAGAGCTGGATGAACCTTTCTGGGTATTTTCCTGCATAAGGCAAGTGAAGTTCTCCCTTTCCACTTCTCTGTTGTGACAGTATTGTTGTGACAGAATTGTTTCTCAAAGGTCAAAAAGTAACAACTTCAACTCCTTTAGTGCATAAGCCCATCACTGAGGACTATTATAATGAACATTGTGTTACAAGCAATCTATTCTTCTGACTTGCTATAAAATTTTAATAAGGAGACAGTTATATCCTCACTTATTCACTAGTTATCTATCTGTATCTCTTCTAATAAAACATGACAATTTTCAAGGGATCACCTAGCTGAACATCCTAAGAACTTTTAATAAAACCATCTATGTAGTTATTGAAGACAACTTACAGGCGATGAGTTTTTATTGATCATTGGAAAAAGTGGTTGTGACTGTGGCTGCTGCTGCTTTGGTACTTGCTGGTTAGCTGTATTCTGAGGCAACTGAATTTGCTGGAGAGGCTGGTGGTTAACCTTTGGCAAGGGCTGTGGCTGTGTTTTGTCAGGTAAATCAGGTGAAGACAGAGGTTCTGGCTTAGCTTCCAGTTTAGGTAAAGATGGCTTTGGCTCTGTTGGCTGAACTGGTTTAACAGGAGTCTGCTTCTCCAGATATTGTGGGGGAGGTCCTAAAATTTGGCCAACTTGAAAGTAAGGGTGCTTCAAAGCCTGTAGAGGAAGATATGACACATTAATTTTAACTTCAAAAAGCTGACTTTGGTAAGCTCATCAAGGATCTAAGCAGGTTATTGAAAATTTAAGCAAGCTTTACAGAACAGATGGAAGATGGATGGGTAATGAGATCATATGTAAAGTGTATATTGAGAACTGGCAGTTCTGTATTTCAAACTCTTACAACTTGGTAAGTCTGATCCACTTGTACATGTAACAGCAGTCATATCCTTTTGTTCCCTTCTTTATTGCTAGGTGGAGGTGCGTTATACATTTAACACCATTCTATAGTTATGCAGTAACATATTTCTCTTTTAAAAGAGGTAGTTCCCACTACTTTTACTACATGCTTTAGTTACATGTCTCCACTGCTGACTATGTTTTAGCAACTCAGTGAATAGCCTGAGTTTTTTAATTGAAAATAAAACAAAACCAACAACAACAAAAGCTCCAGAAGTGAGATCATTGCAGTGTATGGGTTCTACAATTAGAGGATGTTAATGAGCAAGGTTTCTCCCCCTTTTTTCTTATCATCAGCTTTTCCTTTTCTTTAAAAGACATTCACTGTGCCTGCTGTGCCTTCATGGTGTTTACTAAGAAAATATAGTGTCTGTCTTAAGGCAGATGTTCATTTGATCCTTTCCTCTGACCTTTCCATGTCCTCTGCTAGATGCAGAGTTCGGACACACCTTAGTAACACACCTCCTGCTATGTCAAAACAACCCACTCCGTTAATCCTTCTGGGTAGGATCCTACTCTTTGTTAGTTCTCAAATGCACCTTTTGCCTCAGCTGCACTCATGAATAGCTGCCTTTGAACACACTGCCATGTATATGCATTAAACTCTTCCTTTTGACTGTGGATTACACATCTGCTGCAGCTGCTTCCTTGATAACTCACCTGGGTAAAAGCTGGTTATTTGCTTTTATAAAGCACCATAGAGTATTTTGTGTAGAGGTACATAGTACTGGACTACAGATAGATCTCTGTTTCTGTACAATAGACATGCTTCATAAAGTGGAGAGGAATGTTTGGTACCATCTGCTTAACTGCTTCTGAATCACTTACAGTACATCCACTAAGGGTAAATTGCAATATGTCCTTTCTTTCTCAATTGTATTCCTCTTTTATATGTTCTAAATAGGATTACATTAGGTATGAATAATAAAAAAAAAATCCACAGAATGTACCATCTTCAGTCCTTGAAATATGTGTTTTGAAAATTAACTTGGAGAAAAATTGTGATCTTTGTGACCTATTGGCATGTTCTTCACAAAGGTCTTTCTTTATCACTTCATACAACTTACATTCCAAGTAAAAATAAGCCTTAGCTCTTCCATACTGCATTCCATCTGTGGCTTCACAAAAACCAAAGTTTTCAAACTTTTCGGTACCTCCCTTTGTACAGATGGGGAGGAAAACAAAAGTGGCAAAGTGATGACAGGCACCATTGAAACGCTTGCACCTCAGCTATTTCTCTGTCCTGTACAGAGAGAATTTTAAGATACACAGTACAGAAGACAACATTGCAGAAATAACTGAAGAGTTTCTGATGTCTGCTGAGCCAGGTTTAGAACTTTTTCTTCTCACCACTTAGTCTCATTCCCATCAAAGTGTTCAAAATGCAGAGACATTTGTGGCCATCATTATTATGACAATCAATGGGTCTCTATATCTACTATTTTTTAAAAAGCAAGAAAATTCAGTCTTATACTTAATCATTCATGTGCTCAGACCTGACTTGCTGTAGGTCTCTTCTTTGGATTCCAGTTCAGCATATCACTCATAAGCTGTATTGCTTCATTGCTTGCATTTGGGATGAGAGTTTTTAGGCTTATAGGGACACATTGTGGGAAACGGAAATTCATGGCAGAAGCAAGGTGGTATCCTTCTGTCCAGTCACTCTGTTTCAAAGGAAAGAAAAATCAGCACCAAAAAAGAACAAAGATGTATTTAGATAAAATTTAAGGCAGCTTGAGTCACGCTTGGTCTGCATGGCTCCTTCCTTTATGGTCAAAAACAAGCATTCCTGTTTTCCGTGACAATTATTACAACACTAGCGAATGTAGCATCAGTCTCCAATGGCAGTCCTCCTGAGGTCTCCTGTAGCTACAGGTGGAACCATCACCATGGACACATCCTATCTGAAGGAGACCAGAGTGCAGCAGTACCAGGAATGCCACATCCCATCTGCCACAGAAATGAGCCCAGCGGCTGGCATGCCCTCTTTATGGAAATAGCAGAGGCAAGGCCCCTCCATTCACCATGTCCCAGCTGTATAACCATGATGCAGCCTATACAATATAGCACTGATCCACCATCATGACAGTCAATGATCAAGTTACAACCAGACAGCATTACAACAATAAAAAACAATGATCACCAGATAAGAGCTTATTAAAAAAGTGTTTAACTTTCCAAAAGTAAACCTTGAAGTCCTTCATTGCTTCATAACTGCATTCTTGGAATACAGAACCACAGGATTATCAAAGACCTCAACAGACCATTTATCCACACCCTTGTCCCTTCCTGACAGGTGTTAAATCTCAAAAAGCTTCCAATTTCTGGCAATCCACAGCCAGATTATACAGATTACTCCAGAGAGTGATCTCCTCATGATTAGGAAAATGGAGGTTTCTTGTACAAAAATAAATGACCTTTGTTGAGTGTCCTGTCATCCATGGATACCAAGAAGGACTATCTGATTCTTTCCTCTAGAGTGGCCTTTTTATACATTGGAAGGTGTATTTCTTTTCCTTTCTTCCCATCTTTGTTTGTACAGGCTAAAGAAACCCAAACAATTCCTCAGGTCTTTTTGAGTTTTACTTCCTCTCTAGACTCTTGATTTTTTTTCCTCTTGAAAACTCTAAACTGGATATAATGTAGCAAGAGAAACAGAAAGATTAGTTCACATGTTAATGGGCAATACTCCTTTTTCTACAAACTGGTATGGTATTTGTCTTTAGACATACAATACACTAAATAGCTCCTACGGCCTCTCCTACAGATATGTAACTGGATGGTGATCCACAGTTATTTGTGTAGCTGATTATTCCTGCCTAAGTACAGCATTCTGTGCAGGACTGAAAAAATTTCTTTAAAGCTACATCTCTAATTCTATACATAAAAAAAAAATCCTTCTAAATTCCAGTCTTCTTTTCTAACATAATTCTTCTCTGCCTGCCATCTACTAGCTTAAGCAGCAAAATCTACTCCACCAGACAGCCTTCAATACAATTAAAAAAATTTAATCAGAGGCAGAACCACTCAAGTTTTATTCAATTAATCTTGTGAATAAGAGCCAGTGAAGCTTACTGTCTGGACAACTCTTTCCAAACAGGTATGCTCTCATCATGCAATTTGTATAGAAATATGCTGCTGGGAATGTTATGAGGGACAGCATCAGAAGCCTTACTGAAGACAAGGTATGACATTTGTGCTCTTCCTCTATCCACCACATTTATTGCACTGCGACAGGGCAAACCAGACTGATTTGGTCTTAAGGTACCATGATAGCCATTACTCATCTTTTTATGTGCAACAGTTTTAGCTCTGTTAACACAGTCCATGGTAATTAAAAAACTCAAATATAATTATAAACTACATCTGCTTAAAATAAGTCTCAAGATTTCCAGTGACTTCCTCTTTCACCTCAGAGAACAGTTTGTTCATTTAAATCAATGGAGAAAAACTTCCCTCCTTCACTGCATTGCCCTTCTTTATTGAGTTTGATGGCATTCTGTCTGCTAGAAATAAAGAAACAGTTTACAACAAAGTACCAAGGGCTGCATGTTGAACTGATGAAGCATAGTGATAAGGCAAAATCAGTACAAGAGCAAAATGAAAAATACATTTCTATTTATTAAAAAAAATTATTTTGCAATAATTTAAAGTGCTATTGCCAACCTTCAGCTAATGAAAAGGCATTTCATTAATCTCTGCTATTGACGTTGTCAGCAATTTTTTCATTAAATTCACATAGTAAAGTGCACCACCACTGCCAATACTTGAATGGTGCAATTTAATTTATTTATAAAATAAATAAAGCAACTTAATTTATAAAATAAAACAAAATAGTTGCCTGCCACTATTTAAAACACCCAGATTCCCCAAAGTCATTGGAATGTTATGGACTTAGGTACAGGAAGGTAAACTGGAATGAAGATAGCTTCTGGGCATAATTCCTGTAATTCATTATTGCAGGATAACAAAATAAATGAAAACACATGTCTAAAAAAAAATAATATTTGTAAAACTATCTGCAAAATCAGACTATTAAAGTAACTACTTATATTTTTCAGAATGGAAGTAATTGTAACAAATGCATTATTTGTTGTGGTAATTCCTATAATACAATTTAAGTACTCCTTTTTTACAGCAATCTCCCTGAAGAATGCCTTAGCACTGTCATAAGGAGAGAAAATTCCCAAGTCTGCCCAGCAGATGACACAAAGTAATTAATTATAGTTTCCTGATTCTAGCGGGCTGACTTACAATGTCCTTAATTCTTGGGGCCTTTAAGGGAGCCTACAATTTTTTCTGGAATATTCAGCTGGTAATGGTCCCTGCTTTCCCAAGCACTAAACTTTCTGGTCAGGGAATGACAGACTCTAAACAGTCAGGATTTGCTTCTGTTAGCTCCTTGTAAGGTTA
Source organism: Agelaius tricolor (assembly GCF_023055355.1). Classification (NCBI taxonomy): domain Eukaryota; kingdom Metazoa; phylum Chordata; class Aves; order Passeriformes; family Icteridae; genus Agelaius; species Agelaius tricolor. Next base: position 8,503,222 of record NW_027269262.1, on the reverse strand, counting down.
GAGAAAAACCACAGCAATTAGCTCAATGCTTCTGTGCTACTGCACACAGTGAAAACCTCTCTCTGATCTCCCTGCATTTCAGAGCTTGTTTATGCTGTACATTGAAAATGTTTCAGAAGCCAGCATGGTGCTGTCTTTCAGTCTTCATATACATCAAAATGTTCCTGTTACTATCCTAGATTTGTGATCTGCTCAAGAAAGTTCACATCTGCATTTGAAAACTCAAGTCTTAAAATACTGCTCCTATTTGCACGTTATTCCTGAGGCTCAACTGTATCATGGCAAGCACTGTTTTACACATCATACCAATTTTCACTTCCATAACGTATCATCTATAGCTCTCCACCTGACCTTTTCCTCTTTGCTCTGTCATGAGTTTGTACCTGTTTCTCAGAATGTTCTCTTGGATGTCTTCCCACCACTTCAAGCTCTGCATATTCCTAGCTAAGCTTAATCTATTTCTGTTTTAAGTTTTCTGTTCCTTACTTCTCTATTGATAGCAGCTCCTTTACTGGACAAGAATTATACTGTATTTTATACAGGTAGAACACTAATTAAACTGATGTATCTCTCTCCACCCTTAGGAAGTTCAGATCTAGATGGACTGTGTTTGGTCAGTTATTCCACCAAGTTCTATTTGCACCCATAAAATACTGATATGTATCTGCCAATTCTTACTTTAGTCTACAAAAATATTTAACAGCATATGGTCTTTTTTTCAGTTCATTCAAAATTTTATAGGTAACCTTATTCTTTTCTTGCATATTCTCCCATTCATTTAGTAAAACAACTTTTAAGCTGAATATAATTGCATCCATTTTTATATGCACTACCAAAACTTTCCTTATAATTTTAAAAATTATTTAGCTCATCCAGAAAATAAGTGAAAAGAATTGTTTCCTCTCTAAAATACTGCACATTTTCCCTCAATTACTTCTTTTTACTAATAATATTTATGAGACATCTGTGTTTGAGATGAAATGTTTCTTTTTTGCTTTAAGAATAGGAAAAGCATAATTTGTCTTATTTATGGTAAATTTTACAAGCTCCAAATTCTGTGTGCCAGCACAGAAGAATTACACTTTTGGGAAGGGAAAGCAAATTGGCTCTGGTAAATTAAATCCTAGGAGAATTCTGATTTCCTTTCCATTATGAATAGCTTTAAATAACTAAATTAAATAATTTTATCTGGCTTTCATCAGAGGAGAGCAAAGCTTCACATAATGGTATGATGCACAGCAGATGCTAATATACAACAAAAGACTAGCAGTACATGCCTTAATGGAAGCTGAAAAGAAATTCAGTTAAGCAAACACTAAGTCTGCAGGAAACTTATTGAAACAATAACTCAATATGCAAAGATAACACTGAATATTTTGTAATAATTTAATCCAATTTTTTTTTTGGTAATAAAATTGTGTGGGGTTTTTTAAGCCTTACCTTCTTTGGAGTCCCTAGGACTTGGCAAATTTTGAAGATTTCATCTACTTCACTTGTGCCTGGGAAAAGAGGTCTGAGTGTGTATAACTCAGCCATTATGCTCCCAACTGCCCATATATCAATAGGTGAGCTATAGACAGAAGACCTCAGCAAAACTTCAGGTGCACGGTACCTGTGAGGATGGAAGGAAATAATAAATAAGTTAAAATGGTCATAGGAGGGTAATTAGTTAAGCTAATGTATTAAATTCTTGATATACTTACCACCTGGTAGAAACATAATCTGTGTAAGGTGGCTGAGATCTTAGTTCTCTAGCCAACCCAAAATCTGCAATTTTCACAAGTTCTGGCCCACTACAGAGAAGGTTTTCAGGCTTCATATCCCTATGAAAAAATCCTGTAGAAGACCAAACAGAAAAGAATTGCAAATTATCACAGAATCACTTCTTAAGCAGCAATTTCTAATAGGAGTAATCCAGTATTTACTTTGGGATGTTTTGGAATAATATAGTGGTTTTCAACCTTTTTTCTTTTTTTAATTCAACATAAAATAATTGGAATCCTCCCCTAACAAATGCACGCATTTTCCCTCCAGTGATTATTACACCAAGTGTTCTTAAATTAACAAATGTAAACTGTCATTAGCACACTAAGGAAAATGAATTGGCTGGCAGCAACATCAAGTAAAAAAAACAGTTTCAGAATGAAATCTTTTGCTTTATCAGTTTTGGATAATGGAAAATTGAGCATCTGGCACACTTACTTGATTCACAAAATTGCTTGAATGATTTTTAGATAGTTATTTATCATTGTGACAACAATTTTGAGATACAGACATTTACAGGATATTCAAATCCTGCTCAGAAATGCTAATATTAGTAATGCAGGCACATAAAGCTTCTTCAATGCTTGCTGTTGGCTTGAGGATCTCTATATTTGGGCAATGGTTAAGTCACTAAGCAAATTAATTCTGCTGTTTAATTGGAACACACAATTCGTTATGTTATCCATTAATTTGATTGAAGTCCAGTTGCTAGAATAAAACACTGAATTTCTGCACGCATAAATTGAAAATGACTGTAAGAAATTGGCTGAAATTATTACAGTGAAATGTAAATGTTCAAATTTATCACACCTGGTGTTCCCTTACACACTTATAGTCAAATCAAGATATTAATATTGTAACTTAAAATTGGAAGTTTTAAAAAAAAAAATCTAATTTTCTAATTTATTTTGCAGAGAAATGAGGTAGGAAAGGAGGACACTAACAATCAGAGAACAGTATATGATTCTGATAGCAGGACAAGAAAATGTCAATTTCTGGGTATTTGATACTACTGAATAAAAGTAATCATTCATTTAGTTCACCAGAAGGCCTCTTCAGGGTACATTGAAAGCAAATCAAACCTCACTAGGATCACTGTTTCTTATTTTATTTTCCGCTAATGTTTTATGGTCTTTGGAAAGTTTCAAGGATACCAATGTGATGTGAAGAACAACTACAAAAGTTGAGCATGAGAGTAAATCACTACTTTTTTAAATGCCAAGAAGTTTGATACCAGTATTTCAGAATACAGTTCACGGACAGATATTAAACATGAGCATTAGGAGTTTTGCAAACACTGTGAAACTTTTTATTGTTGGGAGCACACCTCACCTCTTATTTAGACTGTTCCTGTAATTCCTAGAAACATCCCACTTAGTAAAATACTTAAATCCAGGTTGTATTTGATAAGGATACTCTTTGAATTTCTTAGTGAACAAGTTATTTTAGTATTTTTTAATATGGAGAGTATCATGTTAGTTACAGTATCTCAACACAAGTGTATTGATGTATTAATGCTTCTCAATTAGATCTTTTTGAGGATGCAGAAGTGATCAGTACAGCAGAGCATACAAGTTGCTTTAGTTTGTTTATTCATCTGCTAACTAAAGTAGAAAACACTACTGCACAGTGTATGAACAACATCCAGTGCTTTCCAAGAGAAAGAGGAAAATCAAATTGTAGGAAAACAAAGAGGAACTTCAGGCAAAGTTTAAAACTGCACCGCACTTGAAACAGGTAACCATGATTTTATTAGACATGATTAATAGCCCTTGCTAGGTTATTTTATTCATGTTATTTCTGTGTATTATCTTATTTTCTAAAAAAAGTGCTACACAGTTAAACTCTAGTAGGAAACCTACCGTGTTTGTGGATGAAAGCCAGCCCTTGCAATATCTGATACATCATGTTTCTGATGACTGACTCAGGGAAAAACTTGTTTCTGTGAAGAAACAGGGTAAAAACATACATAATTCAGAAAAATAATGTGCCCTCAGAACATTCATGTTTCTTTATTTTGCCTAACACATCATGAACATGTGAAAACAGACCCATCAAGTCAAAGTAAGAGAGATGCAACTCTCATTTCAAAACTCTATTGGGCCTTAATCTCAACCACTTCAAGTGCAGCAGCAGAACTTCTGTGCTGAGATGTTCATGGTGCTATCTCCCTGTAGAAGCTGGCTGGCCAGCAGTGTGCTTGACAGGTGAGTGTGGAATGCACAGTGCTGAAGCAAGGCAGAGATGGCAGTGCAGCACAGGTAGGTGCATTACCCAGTGGTGCCCTTAAGGGAGCCCTGCTAAGAGCAATTCTGCTCAGCTGCAAAGTAACACTGTGCTCATGGCACCAGCAGCTACCTCAGGATGTCATCCCAAGGGCTTGGCACATTAGGAGATACAAGTGCATGACAAAGTCTGAAGGAAAACCACACTAAAGGCAAAACAATTCATCAAAAGAAAATGTTATTGAAAAGGCAGGTCCTACTCTGAAGACCACCTTACAAGCCTTGCTATGTACTGTTTGTCCAAGACTGCAACATTAGTTAGCCTATATTAGGCCATTCTTACAAGAATGCATCCATGTACCATCCCCACCTTAAATCAAACCCATGACCAAAAGTAGCATGAACAGTGTTCAGTCAATCCTTCATACATTAAAATGAAGGCTAATTAAGGAAAAAACCCAAAACACAACTATTTAGAATTTCTCTCATGGTTCTACACAAAAGCATGCCAACTCTCTTGTTAACAAGTGATCTTATTTCCAAAAGCATTACAATATGCAGCGTTGTAACAGAGCAATGCAGAACTCTACCCTCAAATAATCTGGTGCAGCAACTCCTGTTCATATCAATGAGGCTACAGGAGGAGCCAAAACCAGACATCCCAAAGTGTTCTTCAAAGCAGTATGAGAATCATTAAATAAAGCACAATAGCACACTGCTTTTCTGTGAAAAAAGACATACCTATCCTTCATTAGCTGATAGAGATTTTCCTTCATGTACTCAAATACAAAATAAAGGTGGTCATTTTCTCGTATGACTTCCTTCAATTTTATTACATTGGCATGGTTTAGCTTCTTCAGAGACTGCAACAGAGCGAAATACAGCTTCAGATAACCCCACAGTGAGCTTGATTCCTTATCAGAGCTAAATTTTCATCATCTCAGTTTCTAGCACAGAATCCACACAACATACTCATATGATACACCATTATTTATTTTGCAATCTGTTCTAAAGAAGACCAACCCAGAAGTTTGAATGAATCTCAAATTAAAAGCAACAACTATATTAATAGTAGTTTAAACCTATTTCTAGGGGTTACCTCAGAGCTGGAGTAAAGATTAGCACAAAAACCTAATTCCCTACAACAAAAGACAAATCTGAAGCTATAAGAGGCTATTCAGTACAGAGCTTGCTCACAGTACTGAATAAGAAAACCTGCATATATTTTCCCCTTCTTTTTGGCTTGAAACTTTCATGAAGAAGGATTCTCTTACAGATGCTCATTTTGGACATAGTGATTTGCATGAAGTCTCCAATAAGTTAAATCAAAAGCCCTTTAGTAGGGAGTTTGGTATATACAGAAAATCAGATGCCCAAAACATGGAATTATTTGGAATTTAGGCTCAGGTTTTCAAGTGTTATTCTATCACTTGGCTAGCCAAAATTCCCAGTGCTTTCTACAGATGCCCCAAACACAAGATACATGGAATGGACACACAGCTAGAAATCTAGAAGTAAAATGGAAGAGGAGAATGGTAAACCACAGAAATACACACATCCAAAATCAATTTCTTTTCCTTTCTCAAAGATAAGAGGCTTGGCTATGAGACATGGACACTGCTTGAGAATAGTGGGATATTCCACAAATCAGCAGGACCTCTAAGAGTGCCAGCACCCCACAGTTTTGTGAAATCTGTCAGCGTTTAAGGAGTTCACAGAGTTTGGCCTCACTTGGACACAGTAACTGCCCTTTTCCTTCATGCAAGCCTAACCAGACACTTCTTTTTAAATGTGGCATGTTCACCACTTTACCTTGACTTCTCTCAAATTCATACATTCATCCCATGAATAGAACTTTCTTTTCATTCTGAAATAAAGTCCAAGACAAAGTATTTTCAGTGAACATTACACAACGCTTTTAGAATTAGAAAATCTAAATTATATTTTCCAAGACTAACATTATCTGTATTTTGAAGTCAATTAAAAACATTCTAGCATACCCATCAGCAGTATAATTAAAAACAAAGTCAATGCTTAGAATTGCTAAAAATTTACAGTGATTAATCATCAAACACTGAAACATATTTTTAGAAGAGTACAGACAGAGACCATGTAACTCCAAAGTAAAAGGGACATAAAACCCCTTTGTGTCATTTGAATTGTGCTTTTAATAATAAAGCAAGCAATAATGACACTGCATATATATCATGGAAAATCACATCTTTATGCACAAGTTGCATATTCTGGGAAAAAAAAAAATTAAATTTTTGAAATTCGCAAAATATCTGGATTGCTTTCCATTATAATTAAGCATCTGACTTGACTGGTCATTTTAAAAATCTGTTTCAACATATTAATTTAAAGGTTTAATTTTTTTAATTAAAAGGTTTAATTTTTTTCAAGCAACATCATAGCCTCTAAACTAGTTGTTGTACATAATAGTGTAATACATTTATTTGTAAGTCCTGCACAAATCCAAATATGGACATTTGGTGTTGCTCAGACGTGAGGATGAAGTTGTGAATGTCATTGCTGTGTTTTGGGAAAGTTTTAGCACCTAAAGTGAAGAGATTTAAACCAATAATTTTCAGTTAAAATAAAAGTATCTTCAAGCAAAACTGTATCTGCTCAAGTCCCAAACTTAGAAATCACACAACAGAATTCCAAATCCTGAAATCACAAATGAACCACTTCCCACAAACTGTTGTTTGTTTTGCTAATAATAATTAAAATAATCAATTGGAGATTCTTTCTTTAGCTTAGATTAATATTAATTTCAGTAACAGCAAGATATGGTGAAACATGAAATTCTCAGAAATTCTTAAAGAAAAAGTCAGTCAATTATATTATAATTATCTTACTGCAGGAGATACATAAATGAGAGGAAAAAGTCTGAGCATGTCACAATTTCTGCTATTTCAACTTACACTTTATTTCCAGCTTGCAATTCTCTAGGAATTCAAGGGGAATTCCCCCACGCATTGAGTAGAATTTTTCTTGTTTCGTAATCATCTTTTAAGGCAAGTGTGACAATACTCTTGATTACACAGAACACAAGTTTATTAGAGCCAGGGTGACAGCCTTTATTTACCTTACCAGATTGTTACTGTTGTTTATCACTGTAGCAACACCTGAAACTTAATGCAGTACTTACAAAGATTTGGGGGGCTGGGATGGAATTTCAAATCTACCTGTTCAGATCACTATTCCTGCAATTCATGTAAATAAACTCCCTAATTAATCCCATTCACTTTTGCTTCTCCCTTGGTCCTGCCCTAACAACATTTTTAGAAGGAAGCATGTTCAAACTGAACAAAAGCAGCATGCAATTTTACAAGCCAATGTAAACCAGTAAATTAAACTGATGTGTCTCTCTATTGATCAGTTACTAAGTTGTTCAGTTACTAGAAATCTGACTCACAATCACCTTGTTAAACATCTTAATTAAAATAAAATAATTTTGTTAATTTCCTTTTAAAAGGCAACTTTTTTCAATTCTACACAAATGGAATACAACAATAAAGTCAAAATTGAATATCTAAGATTTTGCAGGCACCTTTACTGAATTGAGATGTTACATACCTTTTGATAGCCACAAGTTCTCCTGACTCATTGCTCTTCCCCATCAACACGCTGCCATAGGTGCCATCACCCAGTTGTTTCATAATTGTGTAACGATTCATTTTTTTTACGACTCAAACAGCCAAAAGCTTATGAAATGGTAAATATATTCTGTTTTATTAAAGGGTTCTGTGCTCTTTGATTTTCTCAAGAGAAATCTTCTTCCAGACTGTTTTATGTTGGTGAATGTTTCTCATAACTCAGCAGGATATTCACTGCTCTCTTCCAAACTATAGCTGCTTTGAGATCCAGTTATGAAGAACAGGACACAGAACATGGTCATCCTCACACAGATCCCTAAAAAAAACAACAAAAAAAAGACTAGGTAGTTTTACAGTATTTTAGAAAAAAGACACTCTACTACTTGTATCAAACAATAGCACCCTCCAGAACCGTATGTGCTTTTTAATGGACATAAATGCAATTAGCTCCTTTAAATTTTTCAAGCCACAGAAGGTGCCTACTGTACAATTAAGGTTAGTGTAAACAGAAACTGGAGAGTGGAGGTTACTACCATAATTCCTTAGAACCAGCAAAGTGTTTTTAAAGCTGGTGTATTCTGATAGAAGCCCTTACTCTGAATTTGTAGACAGCAGCAGCTTCCTGAACTATTACAAAGGCATGGTTGAAGTTCTGGAAAACATAAGGACAAAAATTTTGCGCAGGGTGCCACGGCAAACTTAGGGTCTGAATACTGTGTTTTGGATTGGTAATGCAAGCAGGCTTCCTATGCTTAAAAGTTAGTGAGGAAGGGAGGTGGAGCAGCAAGATAACCACTGCATTTTTCACCCACATAAACTGATATGTTAAAAATGGACATCTTGCTCTGAAGTTCACATAATTCTTAGGCATGGTAATGGCTGAAGAGTTAAGTTTTACAAGGCCTGCAGAGAGAAGCATAGAGCTTACGTGCACTGGTATGGAAGATTAAATCTGAACTGTCATTTGGAAAAGAATCCATACTGAACAATGCTGAATCACATTAATAATTGAATCCATGCAAATATTAATTTGAATATTAATTTGAATCCCAATCCAAGTTTGAATCTGAACCCCAGCTTCCATTACACACAATACTCTCTCTCACCAACGCTTCAGATGAAGGCCTGATGTTAAACACACAAACTCAGAAGAGTCACTCACTTATTTATGCAGACTAGGAAAAACTAACAACCTCTCATTGTACCACTTACTCCCTGTAACCCAAATGCTAATACACAAACAAACACTGAATGCTAACTGAATAATAACATTCTCTACCTTTTGCCTCTGCTGTCTGAAAATACAAAATAAAACTCAAATCAATAGGAGCACACCATCAGTCTATCTTTATAGGAGATTGAGAATTTAGCATACTCTCATATAAGGACTCTCATACTCTAGTACTTATCCTTACACCAAAATTAGCTACAGTCTGGTCTGTTCAAACAGATTAAGAAACTCTGATTCAGCTGATAACAAGATTCAGGCTTGAGGTTTACAGGCCTGGCAAAATAACAACAAAACTGGCTTCTCCAGGAGTGTGAAATATACATTCTCAAGCAGACCAGCCTGCTGTGTAAAGGAAACAGCGTCCTGGACAATAGACCAATGTTTCTAAGTTGTTCTGAGTTGAAATGCTGCTTTCTCTAAGTTACAACACAGAGTGTTAACTTCCTGTTGCTTCTGTTAGCAGGAAAGAATCTCACCTGACAAGATGCCACTGGCCTAGTGGACATCTCAATTAATAATCTTCGCACCAAGCAACCTTCATTTTGTCAGGGAAAGTTACAAAGAAGATTTTTTTCGACACTCGTCTACACCTCCCCTCCCCTAAAGCCACAGTTACAGTGAAATAAGATTTCTGGTTAATAGCGTATTCTGAAACAAAGCTAAAAATCAGATTTAACAAAAAGTAACATAGGCATCTCAAATTATGATGAGATTTTAAATTGGACTTTCATATATTTAAGCAAATTGTTTTTCTCAGAGTTCAGCTTTATATCTTATTCCCCAGAATGCCTGCATGCACTCTAGTCTTTAATACCATCAATAATGCCTTTTGACAAAAAGGTTATTTGTTGACTCTGATAAAAGCAGATGATCAAGTGTATTTATTCCAAGTTAAGATACATTCTGCATACACATCTTGCAAGTTGTCAATGGTTAGCTCTAGGTATATATTAAAAAAACAAACCAACACAAAAACCTTGAGGGTATTCTTATATCCATTTTACAACACAGCATCACATTTAAAGCAATGATAAACTGTGTATGCATTTTTGTATATAGGTATAGACAGGCGCATCATGTGAAGTGAAATGTAACAAGTTTTGTGTTTCTCTGTTTCAACAAATATCATTGAGCATTGTTTAAGGTATGGTCTTTTTTTGACAGAGTTCAGCAATATCTGCTACAGATGGCCCTAGCTTGAACTCCTAGAGTTACATTAAGAAGTTGGAGAATTTGCAGGCATTTCATGCTCAAGTTTTTGCTCTCTAACAAAGTGTACCAAAAATAACACGAGAAAAACTTGTATTTGCAATAAACAGAACAAGATCTAGACACAACCTCAAGTTTTGACCTTTATATTCTCTAATTTTGGTGCCTAAATCCTATCAGCTTTCCAAGTAATTTTCATTGGAGTATATATTAATCACCAGCTTTAACAATTATTCCTTTTGTCCAATTCTAATATTTTGGCATGTGCAATCAAAACAACCTCACATAAATTGTTCCTTCCCTCCAGAAATTCTGTGTAATACAACACAGACCAAATTATTCATTTTGTCTGTTCTGTAATATATTTTATTGCCTTACTCCGTTTCTGCTGTATACTTTTAAGTTTTAGGGTACAAAAACACCTGATCAAGTAAAGTACAGAAAAGTTGGTGCATTCCTTCAATGATCAAGTGGAAGTGTCAAATCCACTCAATGGAAATGCACAAAACAAGGTGTGAAAACCACATACCCTGACAACAATGTCTGGGCACCATCACATCTACCCCACACTGACATGTTTTGGAATTACAGAGCATAATGATTAGAACAGAAATGGCCCAGAGATTCACCTTTCACTACAACAGACTTCTGCACTCTTTGTAATTTTCACCACTCATACCCAGCTCAGGTGTGCAATTTTTTCCTCAGTGGTCTATCTGTATTTTCTTTTTCAAACCTGCAGTTCGGTTTTGTCTTTTGTACTAACCCAAGGAAAAGCAAGGGCCTAATCTAGTTTTTCTGGTTAAAACAAGCCTTTGGAGTGGCCTTTTCCATACTAATGCTTATATGATATTATTTCTTCAGAGATGCAAAGCTCTAAAATGTAAAATTGTCATAACAGGTACCAAACAGACAAGAGAAATCCTAGTCCAAACAACAGCTTGTTGTTATTCTTAGTGACATACTGCACATAATCTCTTTACACAGGATTAAGGAAAGATTAAAGCCAGGGACAAATAGAGGACAAAATAAAATAGCTTGACAGAATCTTTAATTTGTGTAAATTTAGGGAACCTGGACAAGTACTAGAGATTGAAACAAACCATCATCACTTTTACTGTATTACTGGTGTCTTAAGCACGAGCAGCAATTTTATATTATTTTAGATGTCTGGATTACCTTTCAAAATGTAATGAATAGCAACAAATCACCTACATTTCTTATATCCAAATACTAAGCTTTACCAAGAGTTCTACAAGTGCATCCTAAACAAACTACTCTCAAATTATTAGAAACTAGGATGTATGACCCAATAAGACCTCCCACCCAGAGAAGCAAAACACCCACAACCAAATATTACCAACCTGTTAACAGTAACTGATGAAATCACCAAACTGTTTGCATGGCACAGTACTGTTCTCAATGATCAGACTGGCAGTATTGCACAGCACAGAATGTATGCTGATACTGATTTTAAAAGTAAAAAAAACCCAAAAAACCCCAAAAAACTAAACCCAAAACCAAATCCAACCACAAAACAACAAACAAATTTTGCTACAAGAACCTTCTTGGTAGTGAATGCATATATTACTAAAGCTGCCAGTAATCAGGTGCCATGACAGGTGGATCCAGTTCTTGAGATTAACCTCAAATCCATTACTCTAATCAAATACCAGCAGTTATCTAGAAACACAACACTCAGCTGCAGGAAAGAAGTCAGTAACATTGACAATAAATACCAGTGCTTTGAAATACTGCCTTAATTTTATTTTTTTTTTTAAGTCCCTTAAAAATCTAATCTTGTTCCACTTGTATGTATCAGGCATTCAGGATGGGATATATCAAATTAAGAACTCCAGTTTGCTTTAAGTATTTTCCCCTGTTTTGCTCCAAACCAGCTTTGGTTTCAAACCAAAGTTACTCACACCAACTTTTTCAGCAGATTACCACCATATCAGCAAGGCTACCGCTTCCTACCCACATGAAACCCCTTCCCACTATGCAGTACAGCAAGTTTCAGGATAGCAGTGGTTTCAGTGCTGCTGGAACTGCAAGTCTCCAGTTTCGGGCAGTATCCAGAAGGAATATGAACCACTCATCTTTCAGCATCTGCACCACAGTAAGTTTCAATAAAATAGAGAATTGTTATGGTTGGAAGAGACCTCTGGAGATCATCTAAACCAAACCCCCTGCCAAGGCAGGATGACCTAGAGCAGGTGACACAGGAACACATCTGGGTGGATTCTGAATGTCTCCAGAGAGGGAGACTCCACAACCTTCCTGGGCAGCCTGTTCCAGTGCTCTGCCACCTTCAATGTGAAAAATGTTCACGTTGAGGTGGAACTTCCTGTGTTTCAGTTTATGGCCACTGCTCCTCATCCTGTCGCCAAGCACCACTGAAAAGACTCTGGCACCATCCTCTTGGCACCTGCCTTTGAGATAATTATGCGCACTAAAGAGATCTCCTCTCCGTCTTGAGAATGGAAACAAATGCTCGTTTCCACTCCAGTTCCACCTGGTGAAATCCAGCCGCCTCCCAAGGGCGCGCCAGTCCCTTCCTCAGCACTCACAGCGCCGAGGGGAGCGCGGCGCTCCAGCCGCTCACTCCGGCTGTGAAACTCGGCACCGCCCGGCCTGCCACTTTCACCCCGCTTCTCCTAAATAAAGTTTCACCTCCTCTCATCAACCGCGGAGCTCTCAGGCCGCCAGGGCCCGGCTCTACCCCACCGAAGCCAAAGCAGGCAGGTTCCCTGTCCCCGCAGCTTCGCACCCACGCGGCGCTCCCGCAGCCCAGCACTGCAGCGGGGCAGGTCCCCCACACGCGAGTTCACCGCACACCGACCCCAGCCCGCCGGAGCACGCTGGGGGCCGGCAGCACCCTCCCCTTTAGGAACGGAGCTCTGCGGGCTCCCGCTCCAGCCCAAACCCGCACCTCCAGCGTGCTGAGGGGACCCCAGGGAGGCCCACCCCCCGGGGCACGGGCGCTCACCAGCCCGGCCCGAGGGGAGCTCGCTGCCGTCCCCGCCGCCCCTCACTCACCGCGGCGCCGCGGGCGGAGCCAGCTCGATGGCGCCGAGCCCCCGGCCCGCCCGCCGCCTCCCTCAGCCGGGCCGCTCTACCCCGTCACCGGGGCGACGGGCGCGGGCCGGGCCCGGGCTGGGGCGGGCCCACCGCCGGCACCGCCCTCCCGGCCGCGGGCACGGCTGCTGGGGAGTCCCAGGTGGAGTGGAGGAGCGGGGAGGCGGTGGATAAACAGATCTGCTGGGAGCGAGGACAGCGCCCTGCTGGAAAGGGAGTGCTGCGCAACGGGAGCTGAGCCCCGTGACGGGAGCCGCGTCACAGGTTCCCTGAAGGTGGCCCCATGATAGGCGAGATCGTCTTTGGACAGTCCTCATTATAATTACTGCTAGTAGTAATTATATATTGAATAGGTATTTGGTGCTCTGGTGAGACCCCACCTGCAGTGCTGCTTCCAGCTCTGGGGTCCCCAGCACAGGAAGGCCAGGGAGCTGCTGGAGTGAGTGCAGAGCTGGATGCTCTGTGATGCTCAGAGGGCTGGAGCACTTCTCCTATGAACCCAGTCTGGGAGAGGTGGAGCCGCTCAGCCTGGAGAAGAGAAGGCTCCAGGCTGACCTTAGAGCAGCCTTCTACTACCTAAAGGGAGCTTTCAGGAGAGATGGATAGAGTCTATTGACAAGAGCATGGACAAAGGGAAACGGCTACAAATGGAAAGAGATTAGATAATAGGGGAAAAAATCTTTTCTGTGATGCTGGTGAGGCACTGGACAGGTTGCCCAAGGAAGTTGTGGATGCCCTGTCCCTGGAGGTGTTCAAAGCCAGGCGGAATGGGACTCTGAGCATCCTCGTCTAGTGGAAGGTGTTCCTTCCCATGGCAAGGGGGTTGGAACTAGACGATCTTCAAGGTGCCCTCCAAATCCACACCATTCTATGATCTTATGAAAGCTACCAGCTAAGCCTGTGTACTTAGGATTTGTAATTCCCACCTGTATTTTACAGGTGTAGTGAAACCTGAGGGATTTTTCCCCCTAGCATTTTTTAAAAGTATTTATTGTAAGCAATTTATTAAAATGCAAGTTGCTAATACTAATGCAAGGGAGAAACTTCGAGTGCTCTATACATTCTAAAATATATGTATTTCTGTACCAAAAATAATAATGAACTTTCCCCTTAGTCCTTGTAATCTTGCATTTCTCTAGGGTGTACAGAAGGCACAGTTAAGAAAAATGGCATATTTAGTGTCTGATCCAGAGGTGCTTTTGGCAGGGAAGTCTCATTTTAAGCTTCGATTCTCAACATTTGCTTGAGCTTCCTATATTTTAATGTTTTTGAGAGTGCTGGGCAAGAAAAGGAGATCATTTCATCACAATAAAAATTAGAAACACCATGGAGGGAAAGGCAGAAAATTGTTTTAGAAATTCATATTCCTATCTGCTTCACCACGCTGGCAGCTCAGGCTTGCTGAGCAAAAATGGGAAGCTGTCTTCATTTTACCTTTTTTTTCCTCTCCCCTCCCTTTTCCTCATTAATTGGTATGGTAACTTTGTGGTGGTTTAAGAACTGTTGACAGATTAATTGATTCTACCTCAAGTCAACTGGGTGGAACGTGGGGCTATGGGAATTGGTTTTCTGGAATTCAAAGGATTTGACCACTTGCACATAGCTTGCTGAAATGAAAGTACAAGAAAACAATGTTATATTTTCTGAAACAAAATATGCCTGTTTCCTTTACTGAAATAAAACATCAGAGGTGACTACCAGGTAAAATAAAGTTCAAAGGTGAGACTTGGACATGAGAAGGAAGAAAGTACCATAACCCACACAGCAGAATTCAGGCAGAGGTTCAGCAGGAGCTGACTGTACATAGCAAAGAATTTAACCATGCATTAACCTCTAAGAATATGTTTGATCACCACTACATGGATACGCCCCTACCTTAAATATGTGAAAACACCTCTCCACTGTCAGTGGAAATGATGCAGCAGTTACCTGTGATGTCCCCTCCCTGCCCTTTCCTCTCTTGACAGCTTAGCCGTGTCCTATGACTGTCCTTTCCCAGGGATGGGCTCTGTCCTCTTCCTCTGGTGCTGCCACTCAGTTTCATAAGATTGGTTCATTCATTCATAAGAATGGTTTGGGCTGGAATGAACCTTAAAAATCATCTAGTTCCAACCTCCCTGCCATGGTCAGGGACACCTTCCACTAGACCAGAAGTCTCAGAACGTGATCCTAACCTGGCCTTGAACACTTCCAGGGCATCCATAACTTTTCTAGGCCAGTACCTCACCACCCTCATAGTAAAGGATTTCTGTCTAATATCTAATCTAAACTCACCCTGTCTCAGTGTACAGCCATTCCCCCTTGTCCTATCCCTACATGCCCATGTAAAAAGTTCTTCTCCAGCTCTCTTGCCGGCCCCCATTAGGTACTGGAAGGATGCTACAAGGTCAGCCCAGAATCCTTTTTTCTCGAGGCTGAACAACCCCAGCTCTCTCAGCCTGTCTTCATAGGAGGGGTACTCCAGCCCTCTGAGCATTTTTGTGGCCTCCTCTAGACTTGCTCCAACAGGTCCATGGCCTTCTCATATTAGGGGACCCAGAGGTGGATGCAGCACTGCAGGTGGGTTGTCATCAGAGCAGGGCAGAGGGGCAGAGTCACCTCTCCCAGCCTGCTGGCCACGCTGCTTTGGATGCAGCCCAGGATACATTTGTCTTTTTGGGCTGCAGGCACACACTGCTGGGTCTTGCTGAGCAACCAACACCCCCAAGTCCTTCTCTTCAGGGCTGCTCTCAATCCATTTTCCCCCAAGCCTCTGTTTGTCCTTGCAACCCACATGCAAGACCTTGCACTTGGCCTTGTTGAACTCCATGAGGTTTGCACAGTCCCATCTCTCCAGCCTGTCCAGGTGCCTCTGGATGCCATCCCTTCCCTCCAGCATGCTGACTGCACCACACAGCTCGGTGTCACCAGCAGCCATGCTGAGAGTACATTCAATCCCACTGTCCTTGTTGCTGAACAAGGTGAAAATGCTCTTGGTTGCCTGTGGGGCATTCCCCCCTTATCCCCAGTCTAATTACAGCCACTTATAAGAGATCTAGCATAAGCAAGGGGTTGATGTTTAAATAATTTCTGTATTAGTTTTGCACAAGAAAAACATTTAAGTCTAAATTCTGTTACCAGGACCTCCTGTCTGTCAGTTATTGGTACTTTTTGTAATGGTCCCCAACATTTCATACACGTGAAGGCAGAAAAGCTGTAGACAGGACTTGCCAGTGTTTGAGCCAGGCTGCAACATGGTGTGGAGTTGCAGTACAAGCACTGCAAGCCAGTCACTTAACACTTCATTTTATCATAAAGACAGGAGAGAGATGCTGTCCTGTGCTCTTGCTATGAACCAGGAAGCTGAAGGAAAGACAACAGGATGGAACAAAGAGACCCAGTATGTTTGTGAGCCCTGCTAAAGGACCTCTGAGAACATCCTTATGCACCTGCTTCCCTGCTTATTTTACAAAACAACACATGCAGACCCACTGAGTAATTTTCTGTTGAAAGGACCTCCTTTGGTTGTGGTCCTTGAAGGTGTTGATGCTATGCTCAAGTGCCAGCCAAAATACCTGAAAGTGCCTTCTCCCTAACACCATCACAAGTACCAGCATGCATGTTGAAGCTTATAGGGCTTGTGTAAACTTCATTTTTCTGTTTGTTTGAATAAGGTTGAGCCAAACTAGCAGTGTTTCTCTGTGATACTTACTTGCACCTGTGTCATCCCACTGATCTTTGTGTCTCATGTGGACTCTTGCAAGCCTGGAGAGGTGCTGTGCTGAAATGCACTCTCCACTTTGCACGATCTCAGGTGTATCACTACATAAGCACTGCGTGGTTCACCTCCCCTTTGCTCATATGAGTAACAGCCAGGTACTTAACTTTAGGCAGCTAGAACACTAAAGGCAGGAATCCAGGCATGGATAACCATTGTATACCACTCTCTTTATTTCTCAGGCAGAGGGATTTTAACAGGCATGGAATTTTTCATTCAGTGTTTTTGGAGGAACCACTCCAGCACTAAATGCCTCAGTTCTCCCCTTTTTGTCTGCATGTGGCTTCTATTGATAAGGGTAGGAATGACATGAATTTTTCTAAATGCATCCCTAGAGCTGCATTGTGCATCCTGCTAAATGTTGTCTCTCAAGAAACATGCTCTACTTTGGTGAAAGCTGTCTCAGTTGTTTTAGGCAGCTTTCCCCCAAAAAGATACTAAGAAAAACCCCAGCAATCTAGAAGAAATCCCAGAAAATCTCCAGGACAAAAAAGTCTCATATTCATATCTCAAATCGTATTCAACTCTGTTACACTCTGGTTTCCACTCCTGCAACTCAAGCAAAGCTTGTCTCTGCCTTTAAGGTGATAGATTGTACCCCCAAATGAAGAGATCAACTACTTCAGGCTCAATAAGCCCAAAACAGCCAAGTTCCTGCATGCCTTGTTTGCAGCATTTAGCACATTTGGAAAGCCCAGAGATAACCTGGTTCCGGAAGAGGAGCAAGGGCCAAGCAGATTGCTCAGACTCTCACAAGAGTTCTGTAGCAGGACTGGGTGGTGGTCATGGAGCAGGACAGTCTGCCAGGCTCTGTCTGCCCTCCATGAGGTGTTACCATGAAGTGATGCCCACAGGTATTTGAATCTGTCAGGTGTGTGACACCTGCGTACATTTCGTGGGTACATGAGCGAAAAACATTGTCACAGAACCTCTTGTCTCTGGGAGGCATCCATTAAACATTTGGGTTTTTAACCTTTGCCATTCTGGGGCTGCTGTTTTGGTACAAAGGGCATCCTCAGCATGGGTACAGGTGGTGCTTTACCTCAGTAGGGCCCTTGTAACCCATTTGAAGCCAGAGCCACAGGAGGCTGAGATTTGAAAGCATCTTCTCCTCCTCTCCCTCTGTGACTGTGCCATTACAACTGGAGTTTGTTAGACAAAGATACCTGTCAGAGTAGAGGGTACAGGCTGGTGAAGGGCTTCTCTCAGGTGCTCAATGCAGGACCAGAAACCACACTTGAAAGGGACAATTAATGGGAAGAGAAGGTGCTTACTCAGGGACCATCTTACTTCAGGATGCTGCTTTGCCTGAGGAACATGCTTTTAAAGTCAATGCTGCAGCTGTATAAACCTACAATGAGGCTTTCAATTTCAGCTTTTTTTTTTTCTCTTTCTCTTTTTACAGAAGCTCCCATTGCCTCTACATTTATGGATTTTGAAGAGAAAAGCTGTCTACAGCTCTAGACTTTTTCCATCTGATTTTTTTGTCTGTAAATGTAACATACAGCTAATCTCATCCCAGACACTTGTACATGAGAGGAGTCAAGGTGAAGAAAGACTGCAATAACCTTTAGAGCAGTTTTGTTTGTTGTACTGCTCAGATGATGTAGCAAGGTAATCGCCATCATAACTTCCCACTGTGCTTAAACAGCTGTCATGCTTATTATAAATAAATCCACACCCTAAAAGTAGCATCTAAACACAATTGGCTGCATTTTCTTTACTAGTGTACAAAGTTCTGCTTTAAAAGCTATGTTTAATTGGAGAGCATAACAATTTAAGCATACAATTACAATGACGAGTTTAATACCAGTAATGTAAGCAGCATGCACCTCCCACAGCTTGTCTGTTTTAATAGGTAGTAGTATTTTAATAACTCGTGCTTAAGTTGTGGTTGGCTAACTCCTCTAAAATCACTATAAAATAGAGCAATTTACAGCTTTAATATTTTCCTTGATTTTCCTATCTGCAGTGAATCTTTCCAGCTTTTTTAGTCATTTTGTTTTGCCTTATTCCCCTCTTATACTTTTCCCCCGCCTTAAACTTACAAGCCTTGATTATTATTCAACATGTCAAATGCCTCAATATGATTTGGCATACAGCTGAGAAATCCCAGTTCTGTAAACAGGCATAGTGTTATATACTCATAAACTCTAAAATTTCACATCAGTCTTTCTGGGTAATAACTCACAAACCACCTTTTTTTTTTTCTTTTTTAAAGGTTTTAAAGTATGTGGGCTAATTATCAGATTGATGTTGTTCACCTGAATCTCATCTTATCCGTAACTTAAAACACTTGGTAGAAGAATTACCCTAAGAGGTTAACAAAAGCTAAGGGAGATATACAAAAAGTATACTAGAGCTAAAAGACAAGGTAATCTTGCTGCAGGTGAATTAATTTAGTATCTTTGTGAATTACATCTTTGTCTGGCTTGAATTTTTAAAATGCTGAACAATCCACTGCTGAAACAGGATGCTATTAACTAAATTCCTGTGGGGCTCAGTTTGACATCTCAGACTGAACATGCTTATAAAAACATGGTTTTCATAAAAATATAAAAAGAAAGAAAATATACTACATCAGAAATAACTATTTTTAAATTACTGTTTAACTGTTCTTTGAAAATACAATTTGTTTACCAGTTTAATGACAGCTTCAGTGCATAGAACCTTATAATTCTAACTAGCCAGCTGCTCTCATTACTTTACATGGTGCCTTGCTTTTAACTGTGATTTCACATTTATTGAAAGACTACAGTAGTATGCTGCTTCTGAAAACACAGCAAAAATATACATAAGACAGAGGTAAAAAAAAAGCGTTCAAAAAGTTAAAGATACTTGGTAAACTCAATAATGATATCAAAAGAAATTTTTTTACCCTCATCAGTCCTCTGTGTCTACTTAGCTCCCTTGCTTGGCACACACATTTTGGGTCAGGGTTCTATTCCCCAGTACTAGGTGGTTTTCAAAATATCTTTAGTTTTAAACCAGTACTGCTCTGGTTTTTCTTCTTTCCAGATTAAAGAATAAGTTGTTTTTGGGATGAATTTGGGAATGCATTTCTTTGCGATTTCTTTTCTTACCTCAGTTTGGAGATTTTGTTTTGTAACCTCTCTGTTGGCTGATTGTTTAATTTCCAAAGTAGTGCTGTCATGGGGAGCTATGTTTACAGAGAGAAAAGTCCCTTGGGAGAGGGAGAAAGACCTGATGGAAATGGAGTGCAGAGAGGCAGCCAGGAAAGGTTCATTCAACACTGACCTGTACTAAGCAGCTGGGATGTTGCATTCCTAGACAGGACCAGCTGTATTCATGGGTAAAGAGAATTCTGCACCAATAACCAATTGGCCTGACCAGCTTGCCAGGCCCCTTTAAGCAAAAACCAGTTTCACTGTAAATGGTTTTCAGGACCACATAAGTTAACTCTGACAGCCACGTGATGCTGAGCAGGCTTGGTGGGGGTCTGAGCCTTCCTGCTTCCAGGCTGAGTGTTACAGGGCATCAGTTCCTGGTGTGGCTTTTCTGGGTTGTCCTTATGTAGGAAGGCTGGGTAGTCTCTACTCTTGATACAGGGAATCAAAAAGCAACGTGAATTTAGCAAGTTTCATTTCTCAGGTTTCAGGTTTTTCATTTGTCATTTCAGAGAAACTCAGCTGATCTTTCCATTCATCAAAAGGATCATGGCAGGTGAATGAACCATTCAGGTGAATTATTCTGCAAATTGTCTTGCTTCCACATTTCTGTTATTTCTTTCTTTCCCTGCCATTTCCTTCAGTTGACCATAATCTATAGCCACCTTCCTTCATTTTTTTTCCATTACCTGATTAGTCTTTTCTTTCTTACAGATGGAGCATTTTCTCTCAAAGCTTGAGGCAGGAGTTGTGGCTGTAAGCAGATTTCACTTGCTGTCAGAGGAGGCTGTTGACTTCCAGAGGAGCTGTGCCTCCATATTACCTTCTCCGAGGTGTGTTTTGGGCTCAGTTCCTTGTGCCATTTTAGAGATTGTGTGGGGTTTCTTTGAAATTAGATGCAAAATATAATTCACTCAGCACATAGCTCCAGAAAGGTGCCTTTGGGAAAAAACTGTCTTGATGTTTTGCTTCCTTATTTCTCCTCAAATCCCAAACTACTTGACTTAGCACTCACACGGTCAGCACAATAACTTATTCTCCCATCTGCAGGTATTTGCCATTTAGGGACCATTTAGTCAATATTCAGCACTCTCAAACCTTAGGGCCTGGCCTTCATGCTCAGCAAAGCTGTTCCCCAGAGGGAGCCCATACCGATAGCTCTCCATCCCCTCATCTGGTTTGGATTTTGTGGGGATGGAATCATGCTGGTAGAGCAATGCTGACTTTATCATCCCAAAGTCTTCCTGAATCTTCATCCCTGAATAGACAGCACCTGAGATGTTTTCTGCCACATGAGTGTAGCTCTGGATGTTTTTCATGTCGCAGAGGTTGTCGCTGTACTTCAGCACGGGTGGCTTGTAGGCCTGGTAGGACACCTTGGTGGTGGTGGTGATGACCGTCTGCAGTGGCGGGGCCATGGGAGCGGGGCTGGGGCTGTACCTGCAGGGATAGTCCCCACTGCAGTAAGGGTGGGGAGCACTTGTTGCCATCTGCCCATAGTCACTCCGGTCTCCGCTGCCGGTTTTCCCCCACGCTGGTTTCAGTCCGTAGTGTCTGCCAGGGTTATCAAAGCTCTTATCATGGCTGGTCACAGCGTTGTAGTGAGGCCCGTTCAGACTGAGGGGCTCTGCATCAATGGCAGGACTGGACAGATCTTTGTAAAATGTTGGGTAAGGGCTTGAGCTTACAAAGGTAGGAACACCAAACTCGTAGCTGCATGGCATGGGCATGTAGATCCTTGGATTTGGGCATTTAGGGTATGGCGATAGCTGGTTCTCTTGGAAGCTGGCTGAGTCGCAAGGTGCATTGTAGAGGTCTGTGTTCTGCAATGAAGGGTAAGACTGGGCTGGAATTGAAAAACTGGTGTCTGTGAAGATACTGACTCTTTCTGGGCCATCCATGCAGTGAAAATTCTGTAGGTTATTATTGTAACCACTGCTGTCAGGGTACCTTCCTGCCTGACAAGGAGAAGTAGATCTTTAAGATACAGGCATCAATACTGCCCACACACATATGTCTCAATACTTGTGCTATTGCTAGTTTCAGCCCCAAATTGACAGATGTTACTTTGTTATTAGCACACATTAATAGTACAATGTAAAGCTTTGTTTTGCCCTGGGATCCCCAATATGTGCTTATCACATCTTTTTAATTGACAAAAAAAGTCTTCATTTATGTCACCTTTTTATTTCACTACTGACTTTGACTTACCTCTGAATTTAGAGATCTCTTTTTCTGGGAGTGGTGATAAGAGGACATTTGCTTCTTAATGGCACTTCTTCTTGCCTCTGCCTCCAGTTTGCTCTCTGGCCGGGGGTGGTCATGGACTCCTTTAGCCTAAATTAGGATTAACTGAGAATTAGGTGTGTACCTAGAATGGGGGAAGATTAGAGAAAATGCTCTAAGTAGCAGGAGGGGTAGTCACAGCATGGTCTGTGGCTTGGCATAAGAAAAAAGGAAGGAGAAACTAAACAAGGACAAATTAATTGTGGAAAGAAACATATAGCATAAAGCATGATTTGGATGTAGATAGAAGGAAAAAGGGAGAAGTCAGTGAGGACTGCAGAGCCGATGAAGGAGCAAAAGTGCTACCTAAGTTTGTGACATCCCGGAGTAGATAATTAGAACTAAGGGGAAAAAAAACCCAAAAAACCCCATAGTTTGATTGATTTTGTGCAGTCCAGTAACTTAGTTCTGCCCTATAAGCACATAGATATATGTATAGCATAAATAGGCTTTAAAGAGGTTTCATGCCACAAGATGAAAAATATTCTCTTAAAGCAATATACCTTCTTGAACAGGAATGAAAATTATATCCTGGAAAACCCTCTGAAGATGCTCTGCTGTTGAAACATCTGTGGGTATGCAGATCTACATAACCAAAGTTACACTGGCATATGATGAAGTCATGGACACTACATTTCCTTACTCATTTGTCTGAACAGAGCTACACACAGTCCCAAACACAAAGCAGGAAGCTAAAAATTTCTTTTAAAACACTATCCTTTCTCAAGCAGAAATTAACTTAAGCAAGGATTTATCAACTTTTTTGATAGTAAAGTCTTCCAGTTTTGCATGTCTGTAAGACAACATTTGAATAATTTGGAGAGAATCTGGGAATATGGCCAGTTTTCTGACCGGAAAACAGAATTCACTGCTGTGTGAGTCAGGGGAAAAAATTATCCAGGAGAAAATGTAATCTCATGGAACAGAAACTTTTTTTTTCATTTTTGTTCCAATATTGTTAGAAAAGAAAAATCAAGATGAAGTTTCAAATTTCAGCTAAGATTCTTATTTTTTTTTCTGTCAAGATTTTAAATCCTTCAAAATTCAGAGGCTAGTTTCACATGAAGTAGAATTTTTATGTTTCAACTCATGTGAATTAAGTAGGACTTTTTTTTTTCCTATTTATTTTAGTAGCAAATAAATATTTGGAAATAACATTGGAGACATCCACTTGTCATATGCACCAGGGTGAAAGACAACCTTTTTGTTCATATTTGTGTTCTGTAAAGAGGAGAGAGTTTTATTGTAGTTAAAATTGAATATTGCCAACCCATAAGTACCACTTTCAAAGAGATAGCCAAGTGTTATTGTTTTATTTGTTCTTATGTTTATACTCAAGAGAAGTTTAGTCATGGACTACACCTCCATCATGCTCATCATGGTCTGTGTTACATAAAAAGAGAGGGGGAGGAGGAAGAAATATCTCTGAAATATCTCATTTTTTATGTAGTGTGAATAAATACATACAACTTCTTTCTACCTGGAAAAATATTGCCTTTCCATCAAGCCTCCAGAAGTTTGTGACTGGATAGCCGCTGTGTCCTCGGCAAGGAATCAACTCCAGTGCAGAGTTACAGTTGGGGCAGGCTTTCTCTGTGAACAGACAGAAACTGCTGAAGAGATTGGTTAAGGACAAGGATGCTGCCTGAGAGTAAACAGAGATCAAGAGCAACATGATCAGACTTTTCCAAAATTCAGATTAACACGTATTGTTCAAGGAAATGCAATATAGACTACCAAGCATAGCTAAATGGTATGAACTAGAGCTGCCCACTAGATGTACACACTAATAATTTAAAGGATTTAAATCCATATCCCCTTAAGTATTTGCAAACAGACATTGATGAAATTTGGAATTAAAATCAGTCATTGCAATTGTGCCTTAGCCTGCACGCAAGTAAGGGTGACTCCAGCTTGGAAATCAAGCCCGGATGAAAGAAACGGGGTCCCTTGGGCATCGCAGCTCTCTGGGTGCCTCTCACTTTGTTGCTTCTGCCGAGCCTTGTCGCATATGGCGGGGCGGAGCTGCAGTCTGGCCCCGCCGGGCAGGGCGCAGCTCCGGGCGCACACCACCACGCCCAGGCAGGACTTCTTGAGGATCTGGCAGTTGTGGTTGTTGGTGTTGCGCATGGCCCAGCCGCTGAGGTGCCGCTGCGCGTTCTTCTCCTCGCTCGAGTAGATGAGCCGCACGTAGCCATCGGGCCACTCCTGGAAGGCGTCGAAGTGCTTGGGCTCCTGCAGCACCGCAGGTGGGGTGGCAGGGCAAGGCAGCAAGGAGAAAAGCAAGAGAACGTTTTTAGCATATTATAACCTGCTATTTTTGCCTTGTTATAGGATACATTACAGAGGAGGAAAAAGCTTTTTCTATCACCAGCCAAGCAGCAGAAAAAGAAATATTGAAATAATAGCTTGTTCAGAAGTGCTCTCTATAGGGCAGTCTGAGATTCTGTATCTGAAAAGAAAGTCAGGATCCTTTCCTCTTTTGTATCGTGACCTGTTGTAGCACGGTCTGCTGACACATATGCCTTTTACAGGGAAGTTATCAGCTGTAAGATGTCAGCCTTACTCCCAGCAGTTACTGACCAGTGTGCCCAGACAGGACACAAGCCACCCTGATCATGACTGCTATTAAGTTCTCCTTGTTGTAGGACAATGTAGCTGCAGGCAGGAAACTAGAAGTTTTAGCTATGGAATGGCTTTCTAAAGTGCATCTAATATGATTTGAATTAGGCTTTTCCCAAAAAATAGAGATAAAATAATTTGTCATTGTAAACGTACTTCCAATATATGTGTAGTGGCACAAACAGAGAATATTTCAATTTGGGATTTCACATCTTTCTGGAGTTCATTACAAAAATATAATTACTAGAGCTATGAATGAAGATTTTCAACTGCAAATATTTATAATGCAATACATATTTAACATATGTATGTATATGTACATTTGTGGGAGCAATCCCAGCAAATAGAAGGGAACTACCAGCATATACAGCATTAAGACACTCATTACCACATAACAGCATGGGCTCTGTAAACTTAAATAAACTTTAAGATGAAAAAAGTTGCAAATTAAACAATGCATTTGAAACTCACAACTGCACAAGAGTGGAGTGCTCATTGGCATTAAAGTGTTGCATCAATAAACCAAAGAAATAATTAGATAACTCGGGTAATAGTAAACAGTCAATTCAAGCTCCAATTCAACATTTCTTGAACGAGGAGGAGGAGGGAGAAAGAAACTGTCCAAATGGAGCCACAGGTTGTTATAGGAGTTCATATCCAGCTAGGCAAACCTGTGCATCAAATCCATACTTTCATTATAAGTGACTTTATAAAGACTACAAAACAACACAAAGTGAAAAGAGAAGCAAAGCAGATGTAAAACAAAGCTTTGCTTAGCGCGAAGTTCCGCTGTTCCCAGCTCCGGGTTAGAGCTGGACGGAGACTTTCCCCGGTACCTCCCCACCCACCCGGTACCTGCGGCAGCTTGAGGTCGTTGATGTCCCAGGTGAGCTTCATGGCAGACAGTGGCCGTGGGTGACGGCTCCCGCTTTTTTATGCCGTCGGGGCGTCGCCGAGGTGTGGGCGGAACAGCAGCACCATCACCGAACCCCACCGCGGCCCTGGGTGCGGCAGGAGCTGCGCTGCCCCTCCACACCGCAGGCGGGTTTCGCTACCCTCACCTGGAGGTGTGTGACGGGGGATGGATGCAGGGGTTGTGTACGATCCACCCCGCAGCACTGGGGGCCGTGACCTCGGCAAATTTGAGCTGGGTTTGGAAGTCTGACCTGGCAGCCGCGGGGCTCTGCCGCTCGCTCCCGCGGAGCTGCCCGCAGCTTGTAAAGCCTCCGGAGAGAGGCAAAGATGCTGAATAACCCGTTCTTTGGACGTAAACGAAATCGGCGTTACTTGGCAGGTTGCCCCTTCACCCTGTGCTCTATAGCACCTGGTTTAAAGTGCAAAGTTGGTGTTGGTGCCATTGTATTGATAGGCGCATTTTAACTTATTGATCATTTACAGTTTTTTTGTTACCTTTTTATTTTCTGAAGAAACGGCCGATGGGGTCTGAAGTTTGGAGCTTTTTGTTTGGTTGGTTTGGTTTTTGTGAGCTTGTTTTTCTTTTTATTGGTTTTGTGGTCTGTTTGTTTGGGATTTTTTGGCGTGGGGGGAGATTATTGGAGGGAAGGGGGAGACAGGTTTTTTTCTTTCTGTTTTACACACCAGAAATCAATCCACAACAGCACAGAGAATGAGCCGTTGAACCCCGAGCGCTGCAATCACCCTTTAAGCGATCCCACCTGTTCGCAGCTATTTTTCTCATTCGCTTCCATCCTCTTTGGTCCAAAATTTACTGATCCTAACCCTCAGCTGAGCACGATAAAGCCCACCCAGCAGCAGCACACGCCGGCTGCGGTATCCCTCGGTCAAGAGCAGCCCCCCGGGGAGGCTCTGAGCTCCTCCTTTGCACCCCGGGCTCGGCCGGGGCCGTGTCAGTGCTCCAGTGCCCGGGTGCGAGGGGCCCGTCCCAGGTGCCGCACAGCTGCCGCTTTTTAGGGCGAGTGCGAACCGGGCTGCTTGTCCTCCTTTTTTCCCCCCCACTGCTGGGGCATAGAGTGAGGGCTTGCTGAGGAAAGGAGAGTGCTCGGAGCTGTGGGAAAGGCATCCTCCACCCAGCAGCAGCGGGTCCCGGCCGTGGGGAGTGAAGCAGCCCCTGCGCCATGGCCCAGGTGAGCGGAGAGGGGACACGGAGAAGGGACAAAGAGAGAGGGCACCCAGCGCTCCCTCCGGGAGATACCTGCGGGACTCCCCGCGACCGCCAGAAACATCGGGCTGAGAGGTGTTGGGGAGGTTTTGCAGCTTAGGTAATAATGAAGGAAAACCAGCGTTTTGGAAGCGAGGGGATGAGTAAGTGCTCTTCAGCTTTGGGGTGGAAAAAGTTGTTTGGGTTTGTTTTGGTTGGCTGGGTTTTCTTTTTTGGGGGGGACAGGGAAAGGAGATTTTTTTCCTGTATTTTTCTCTTCCTTTTATTTTTATAGGAAGAAAGAAGTGAAGAACGAAATAGAGATGTGAGCGGCAATATGGCAGACAGAGCAGAAGACTATGTAAGGATCTTTTAAATGCATCCTTACCTTTATCTTACATATATATATAATTGTTATTATATATATTTAAAGGTGCATTTCTTAAATGCATATAGCATGACCCAGAACTTTTAGTAATTTTATTTAAAGTGGGAAGTGCAGTAGTCCTCTTAATCTTTTCTTTAGTAAGTGGGAAGAAATTATTGTAATAGTTGGGGGGCTTACAAACTGGCTATACTAAATTGCCTCTTTCCTTACTTGGTATCTTTTATGATTATTCAGTTTCAAGGGTTCTGTCTCTTTTGGACATTAAGACTGATATTTCACTTCAGATGTAGGAGAAAAATAAAAGTAGAGAAACAAACAATATAAAACAAATAAGTAGAAACTTGCAACTTTTAAAATAGCATTACAAGTATTTAATCATAATTAGTGCTGCTCCAATTTCAATGCCTGCTTATTTTACTCACTAATTGTTTTCTTCCCTCTACAGCTCGAATCATTGCTCACTGATGCCTTTAAAGGGAAGGGGTTTCAAAAAATTGATGAACTGCTTCAAGAGAAGGAAGTAGAGCTACTCCAGAAATACAGTGAATCTCTCTTTAACCAGCTGGACAAAGCACTGAGAAAGGCAAGTACCATAAATAATCTCAACTCTTCTAACAGCCAACTCAGAGGGTAGCAGGCTAATGATGCATGGCCTTCTGTGTTTCTGTAGGAGCTGGATAAGAATGAATTCAAGAATGTTTCATTGCTGCTGAAATGTATTCAGCTCTACCTTAAAAGTGATCTTCAAGAAGGGAAGAGCTTGTTTATTGAGCAAGGACTGGTAGCAAAGATGAGTATAATACTGCATGCAATTTACTAATGTGATTTAAGGTTGTTTGCATCAGTAAAAGAACTCCAAGGAAGTGAAAACTAGAGGATGGCTTGTTGGCTACACAGAAAAAAAATATTTTTTAACAGATTTAAAAACATATTTAATATGTTTTTTAAACATATATAATGAACTGAGTGGGGAAAAAAATATTTACTCTCTTATTGCTTTTGGTGTAGCAGCCAATTTTATGGCTCCACGTATTACCTGATTTAAAGGGTTGGGTTGTTTGGGGTTTTTTTAAGGTGATAGTAGAAGGAGAGCATTAATTTCTATAAGTCCCATTAGTGAAATGATATAGACTTTCTAAATGTATTTTAAATGCTCCAGCAAAATACATTTTACTAAAATACAATTTTAGTAATAGAATTGATGAGTACTTGGTGCTTTTATGTTTTTAAAAACTGAGATATTCTTTATGAAAGTCCCTCTCTAGTTATGTAGCAAGCTTGATGCATTTAATCTGCAATTGTGTTTTATCTTCTGGCACTATATTGATTTTAGCTGGTAATAGTTGTAGTAGCAGAAAGGCAATTGTGCTGAAGATGAGTAACACCTGGATCTAACACAGGTGCTAGGAAACAGCTAACACATGCTCTCTCTTAGCAAAGAGCTAACTGAGGAGTCTCAGTCCAAAATGCTGTATTCCTGTCTTACAGTTGCTCAAAATTCCTGGAGATATGGAGATAAATTAATAAATTTTTTCCAGTCTGATCTCCGTACTTCCAGTGGAACATAGGTTTCTAGTTCACTATTTGTGTGTGATGTTATGCAATGTTTAAAACCATAAAGTATTAAATTATTTACTTTGAAAAAGCTTGAAAAAATTTTACAGTGTTTTGCTGTGAGTTGATATCCTGTAGAAATGTCCACAGTAGTTTTGGTGCCACTAGCAGCATGTGTCGTGTCTGAGCATCACAAGTAGGTGCCTTGGACAAAAAAGGAGGGCTAGGGAGGGAAGGGGGAAATGGCACTTTTCATGTCCTTCTGGCAAAATTTGAACTCCTTAAAGCCATGTAGCTTTTGACACAGTACGTAACTCTGAAGTTTAAAGAGTAACAAACTCTGTAAGGTTTCCTGCAGGCATATATAATTTAGTATGATTAATTCCTCTTCTCAGCTTTTAACTCTCTTTTTTTTTTTAACTTTTACCTGGTATCTTGGTTTGAAAGAGCAAGAATGTTTGTGACCATCATCGACCCAAATGAGAATAAATTTTTGATGCTACTGCTTGAAGACTTCTTTGATTCTGCATTGGTATGTTTTGCATTTAAGGGGACAGAAGGGTTGCCTTTATTGGATAAGATAGCTATTGTTCACAAATAATTTCCTGTTAGAAAAGAAATAATTGCATGGACCTGGTGCCCTTGGGCTGAGCCTGGGAAGCAGCCTAGGTGGGAGTGGGTGGGCAGAGTCTAGGTGTGTGCTCCAGGCTGGGGTCTGGCTGAGATTTGACACACTTGGGAGAAGTACTTTCTCATTTTCTAACTTGAAGAATTTGTTTTTGTAGAAGAATTTGCAAGAAATGCTGATGCATTTTGTAAATAAAGGCTTGTGAGCCAAAGTTCTCTTTAAAACCCACAAGTTACTGACACTGAGCTGCACTTCATATGAAAATGTGTTTGCTAAGGTGGTCCTGGCAATTTGTTCCTACTCTATTTGAAACATATTATTTAATTCTAAAGAGTGATCTAACTTGCTTATAACTCAGATTTAGGTTTCACCTTTAAATATTCATGACTTTAAGGGTGTTAGAGGCCTAGTGATGTAACACTTGTAATAGGAAGAATGCTTTTTAATTTTTTTTCTCCAAGCTGTTTTCTCTCAGTCTTATTGTCTGTAGCTTACTGGAACTGTGTCAGTTTGTGTATCAGAATTCATATCAATACCTATGGCTCTTTTCAGGAGCTCTGCTAAAAGATATTTGCGCAAAATCAAGCTTCCTTCTTTCTGTACTAACCACTTTGAAATTATAAAATAGCCATTTATTTTCCCAAAAATGGAATTTATTTTGAATTATGTCTTCCTGCTACATTTCTTCCACATACTTTCACTGTGGAGGATGAAGTGTTTTGTGTTATGGCATTGTTTTTAATTTTCCTCAAGGGACTTTAACACTGTTCAGATACACATTGTGATATCTAGTACTGTAGTGTATAATCATAAAATGTGCTTTCACATTGGCCCACATAAAAATAAGAGCAGGATGTCATGATGTGGGTTTTCCAGGGAACCTGTAGGCCCTGCCTTCTCAAGTGCTGCTGAAATCCCTGGGGGAAGTGGGTGCTTGGCTACCTTTACCTGCCCTGCATATTGTGTGATCAGGGTGACCATATGTGACATACCTGGATCAGGTGGCTTTTTCTGATGTGGGTGCACTGGTGTTTTAGGTTATTCTGATGTGGATATGTACTGGTTTATGTTATTTAGCATCTGAAAGTTGGGGGGTAAGGAAGACATGCATTAACGGCTTGGCACTTTATGTACTGCTGTTCTTGGGTGGTGGTGTGCTAATGAAGGCTTCTTTTACTCTTTCCATCAGGTGATTTGCAAATGCAGTAATGAAGGTCAGTATTTTTTTTTCCCTTCCATTCCTCAATATTGTGAATCTTAATCTCGGGAGCATATTTCTTAATTCTGCTTGAACTCTATCCCCTTTCTCTTTTCTCTTCAGCTTCCTACTTCTTCCTCTCTGCAATATATTTTTTAAAAATTCTCTAGCTGATTTCTCTTCAGTTTATTTTCATTAACATTTATATTGGAGCCCAAAACCTTTTTCTGTTTCTCTTTGTTTTCTTGCTATCTACATGCTGAAAAAATCTGCTTATGTTATCTTGTTTAAATGGTCAGCATCAAGCAATTCACTGGATCAGAGTAAGTGGCTTCTGAAAGGGGCTCAGTCTAGACAGTCTGCTCTTGCACATCTCTTTGTTCTGGCTTGGGATATCATTCCCTTGCTGAAGGCAACCCTCTCCACAGAATAATGTGGTAACTCCTTCAGCCTTTTGAACTCAATAGAGGGATGTCTGTCTGTCTCTCATTCATTTCAGCAGCAAAATTTTCTGCTGTGGCTAGTTTTATGGGGGGGGTGGGGGGAAGCAGGTGCTTTCAAAAAATATCCGTGACCAGACATCCAGCCTCACAATCCATGTGAAAATGAAGCATTGCACTGTAGGTCAGGTAATGTGTGCTTATTTGTCCTTGTACCGTATTCTAGTAGGAGCAGAGTGGCACAAGCATCTTCTGGCTAATACTTTATTGGTTTGCTCTGTTGACTTTGACAAAACCTGTATATTCAGGTTTTCTCTGGTGGCTAGTAATTAGCTTCCCCTTTCTGTGCCTCTTTAAATAGTTACTCAGGTCAGAAGTTAGTGTATCTGGAGCAATTTTTTTTTAGATGAAGTTACCAGTTCCCCTTTCTATCTAGGATTAGATGATTGGGAAGCTTTGTCTTAAAATTAATTTACGGCTGGGATGTTTTTATTCCTTCAACACAACAAACTGTTGTTGCTTCAACTATTTTTGTATGGACACCACCCATTTCTAGCTGTACCTTTCAAATTATTTTTCTAGGGAAGAAAGAGCTAGTGAATTTATTTTTGCCCGAACTAGGGCGCCTAGTGACAGAAGCAAATCTTTGCTGCGCTCTGCACCTGGAGGTAAGATTCTTACTAGGAAGAGAAAATTGGATATATTTGTGCAAAAGTTTGTGTAACTAGATAAAAATATGTGAAATTATGTTATTCATTTATTTCCCTTCATTTTCTACCCCTTCTCTTGTGGGGGGTGAAAGGCCTTGAGGACCCTCAACTCTATACTTGACAGTCTCCCACGGGAGGAGAGAAAGAAGTTCCCTCTCTCTGAGGAGATATGCTCGCTCACGTAAGTGATTTTCCCCTCCAGTTTCTGTACCTCAATACCCTCTTCTCTGCATTAGGAGTTACTTATTTCCATTTTAACTTGTGGCATTATGCTGTTTCAGGAAAGACCTTGCAAAAACTATACTGGAGGTTGGTGGTAAGTTCTCCTCATCTGCTTGCTTATTATAGATGAATTATAATTTAGGTTTTTGTCAAGAGTTTATTTTTAGGGAAGCAAGTCAAATGTGCTTTAACAAAATATAAATTAAAAATGTTAAATACAGCAATGCATTAGCTCTTTCTGGTTGATATTGATAATGCATATTGACTAATCAGGCAGGCTAAACTTATTTATGTAGAAAAGTAATTAGATCAGCTTTATGTATGTGTTTACAAAATATGCTGGCTGTTAGTCTTAAAAAAATTAAATTTGAATTGCTTTGTCATGATACGGACAAAATTTAGTTAACAAGGTTAATGGCCTCTTGAGTGAGATCTTTTTTGTTTTCTCCTAATAATAACACTTTCTAGAATATTGCCATGGTATATGGAATGTGGCCTAATTCTGGTGGGTTAGTGATGAGTTTCTGCTCTCATCCCCTTCCCAAGCACATCTCCCACTTATGTGTTGTGGTTTGCAGTGCTCCCTATCTCTATCTCACTGAGCTGGGGGAGCTGAGGATGCCTGAGCCAACACTTAGCTGTTAGCCTCCCCTGTTCTCCTAGGAGGAACTGAGGCTGGAGGATGGATGCGACTGTGCAGTATAAAATGGCAGGAGTAGCAATGCTATAATCCTCTGATGTGCCAGAGGAATGATATTTATCCTGTGCTTATGATTACCTGGCAGATTATGACCTTCAGGTTGCCCTTTCAGAAGCACTTTGTAGGTTAATGATAAAAAAATGGAGGGATGACCTTGTTCACCACTGGTTTGAAGATAAATATCTTGCTGAAGCTTTCAAAGAGATCAAGGATCGAGAATTTGAGACGGTGAGGGTCCTTATTTTGAAAACAGCATACTTGATAAGTGTGTATAGGGGCTAGTTTTGGTTGAGTTAAGCCAGGGTGTCCTTGCAAGAAGTTCCTACAAAGCTGATTTTATAAATGCACAAAGATAATTATGGATGGCATGTTTTACTTTTTTTTTCTTGTTAATATGGTAAATATTAAATGAGACATTGTTAAAACAGCTCCTACTTTTAAGTTATTTTACCTATAAAAAAATAAAATAAAAAATATAAATAATGCATAAATAAGTTAATTTACAGGGTTTATATATGAGTTCTTACTGGTCCTAAGTTAAGTCTAACCTTTTGTAGTAAATTGAGGGTTTCTTCCCAGTGGTCTTTGGTGTTCCACAGCTTAAAGCTTTTAATTGGGCAGTAGGGGTTACACAGCAAATATTAATCTACACAATAGAATAACTTTGCAAAGGAGAAATAGCTTGATTTTTAAAAAAAATAATGTGTCATTTGTCTTGAAGGACTGCAGAAAATTTCTTAACCTACTAAATGAAAGGCTTGGAGATAAAAGAAGGTAAGCTGGGAACCAACAGAATAAATTGGTGCCATCATTACTGCAGAGGGAATAAATGGAATTGTGAAAAGGGTTGGCTTAAACATAAAAAATATTTTATATCACATGTAAAATTAAGCTATTTTTTAAGAAGGAAATTTTATGGATTTTTATGGTGATTCTTTTGAAAGTAAAATCAATGAAGATAATGCACCACCACTAAAATACTGTAGTCTCTAGCTTATCCAAGCTTAATTTACTTCTAGAAAATTTAAAATTATTCTTTGAACAATGAGATGAGTAACCAATCTTATTAAAAATAAAATAATTGAAGTCAGACTCTAATGTTGAATGTATCATGTAAAGTCTGCTTCTCTTCCAGGGTCTACTCGTTTCCTTGCATATCTGCTTTTGCTGACGTGAATGAGGTAATAGCTCTTAAAGCTCTGACATATTCTCTACAGCGTTTTATGGCTGCTGAAATGTTGCTTTTTGTGGTAAATGTTTGATGTTTTTTCCCCTGCCTCTTTTCATTGAAGAGCTGAATTTCTTGGAGCGTAGGGTGTAACCTGCTCTAGCTGGAAAGTTTGCTTGTTTGTCACTTAGCTCCCAACTTACTGTTGCTGACTTTGCTGTTGTATCAGCCAAGTGATAGAGGCAGTGCTTCTTTTCATGGTGATGACAAAAGAGAGTTCTAAAAAGAAACAGGAGGACAGGACAACACTGAGTCCTCTGGCAGAGCTGTTTCCAGACTGCCAGGAAACAAGATTAGCCTGATGCCTTTGGAGAAGAGTTGCAGATCCTGCAGTTTGCTTCACTGGTCTTCTGTTGTATAAACTGTGGCACCATTCCTGACGGTCATATTGAATCAAACCCACGTAGATGGAAGCTGATTCCACAGTTTCTGCTTATTTCAAGTGCTCAGAAGCAGAGCTTCCACAGCTTCTTTCCTGGCACAGTCATGGGAGCATTTGTGCATTTCTACTCCCATGGCTGAAGCAGAGCCACATCTAACATGGGTGTGGTTGGGTGAGCAGTGGGCTGGCACCCCACAGTGTGATCTGAACTCTTGTTTCTGCAAGGTGTATGGATGTTTATGTAGGGTAATGCCTTCCAGTTTTCTCTCACTAAAGAAAACTGTGACTGATATAGCAGTTGTGGGGCTTTTAGGGGAACAGCAGTGCTGCTCTTTCTCCCCAGGTGAAGAAGCCGTCGGATGAGAAACTGGAGGAGTTTTGGATTGACTTCAACGCTGGCAGCCAGAGTGTGACTTTCTATGTGGATTGTGATGAGGTAACAGCAAAGCCCAGGTGGCCTTGGGTTTGCCTAAGCCAGTGGGCACTCCCTCGGCCCTTCTGATGTGATGGCTTTGGTTTTCAAAGGGAGCTCTTTGGGACTCTGTGAGGCTGTCAAAAGAAAATGTCAACACTTACAGTGTGAAGGGTAAGATTTTTCCCAACATTATCCTGTTTGGCTGGGGGTCCAAGAGACACATGGAGGACGCCTGAAATCCCACCATCACCAAGGTGTTCCTGCCTATTCTCCTCCCTCTCTGCCTTGTCCTTTGGTCATCCTGCACTAACTCTGTTTGTTGGACAGAGTGTGGGCCCATTCTGCACAATAACACCCCTCCCCCCACCCAAACAGGACACCTTGAGGTGTCAATTTGTTGGTGTCCTGGGGAACAGCATAACCAAGACTCAAAGGGAAAGAAATGAGCAAACAGAGTAACTGGAAATACACAGGCAAAATGTAAAAGGCTGTTTTTAAAATCCCAAACAATTACTCAGACATTCTGGGATTAACAGAAAAATGTCTTGATCTAAAACAAATGTAATTGATTGTTTGTTTTGGTTTTTTTTTTTACACAGAGAAGGATAGAAAAAAGATTGTTAAAATTTTTATGAAGATACCCACGGCTATTAACAAAACAGAAGCAAGAAAAGTCAAACTGGTTTTCAGTGATGAGTTTGAAATATTAGATGCACTTAGAAAAGTCCTGGGAGATGAAAGACTGATGGTAAGCTCTAATACGGGGTTTTTTTTCTTAACTGTATTTTACACTGGACAAAACCATTCACGTTTGTGGGATTTGTGTTTTGTGGTTTCTTTATTTTCTCTGTCTCTCTTTTCTATATATTTGCCTTCCCACAGTGGATTTATGACACTTAACATAGATTTTCTAAGCTTTGGCCTGGAAGAAAAATTAGGCGTTTTAGGAAAGAAGTTTCAAGATACTCAAACTTATGGTTTAAAAGCTGGAAGGTTAAAATTATTTGTTGATTAATTCTTTGTGTTATAACTTTTCCTGAATTTCTGAAGTAGAAAATAAAGCCTATGGCATTTAATTACATAACTTTAAGTATGGACATGCTCTTATATATGGCTCCAAGTGTTACATTGCACAGGATGAGCAAATAGTTACACAAAAACCTGGAGGTGTGCTGAAAAATACAAATCTTAGACTGACTTTATGGACAGGAGTTCAAGACAAAGAATAAAGTACTTTTAAACCTCAAGGTTTTTTATTAGCTAATATAAAACCATAAATTGTGTATGATTTTTTTCTTTTTTTCCCCCAAGTGTTAATATAGTTAATTTTTAATATAGTTAATTTTTGATTTGTAATTAATTCACAGTCTGTGGTGTTTGCAGAAAAGCTTACATGACAGTAAATAAGCATAGTATAGTGGCTGTCATTTGCCCTTAAAGGAGCTAAGATCTTTCTAAATGATCAACTCAATTAGTATCCACTGATTTGTTGCTGGCAAATAGCAACTGTTAGTTTTGTGTTAAGTAGCTGACTTTACTAGATAAAGACTACTCTTTGTAAGACCACTTTTCACATGAGATTAATTCATACCAACAGATATTTGAGTCTGAAGATGAGATTGTCCATTCTGGGAAGGAAGCCATGCAGAATGAAGCAGGTGATTTTTTTTTTTTTTTTTTTGTGTTTTTTCTTTAAATTTAAATATCTGTTTTCATATTATCATTTTCACTTGTAGTCCACAGCTTACAGTTAACTTCACTAAAACAAAAAAAAGGAAAAAAAAAACCACAACGAAAAACCAAGCCATGCCCAAGCTCAGTCTTCTGTTCCTGTCTTGTTAGCTTGGTAGCTCTGCTTGTGGCAGATACTGAGTCCCTCTAGCCCAGGGAGTGAGGTCTGGGCACCATGGCCATGTGCTGCTGGGGTTGCACGAGCAGGGGAATGCTCATGGAGGCAGGATCTGTGTGCTGGCAGGTGGCCTGCCAAGGCACATTTCAGCTGCTGGCTGGCCCCTGATGTGCAGAAATGTTTCTCCATCTGCAGGTGTGGTGGGATGCACCCTCCTGTCCTCCCCTCTGGCTTGCCTGATGCATGGTTTCTGGTTTGGCCATGCCATGGGGTGGCCTCTGGCCTCCTGAAAGCACAGGTTCTCTGATGGGCCAGTGCTTGCACCTTGGCGCTTAACAAGCTCTCATCTGTGCAGTGGGGCCCACATGGTGGGGCAGCCTCCACTAAAGCTTCCTGCAGGGAGCCAACTTCTGTTTTTTCTGAACAAGGTGATGTTCAGTGAATGATGTGCTCCAGTGCCCTGTCCCCAAGTGCAGTGGATGATGCCTTGGAGGTGCCTGGAGCTGTCATGGAAGAATATCAGGGAGAGCAGAAGTGCTCACCTGCTGCAATCCCTATTTGTGGGTAAGGGGGAGCAGCAGCCCAGCTCCTCTGCAGGAGGCGACCTGCTGCTGTGAATACCTTGTGCTGCAGGGCTGTATCTGTGTGTGCCCCAGCTACAAAAGTAGCTGCCTTCAGGCAGAACAGGCCCTTAGCTGCACCTGGAATAGCATTTATTTCCATATTCTCACCACCCTACAGCCAATGCTTTGTGTTTCTTTGAACTGGGAACATTAAGTTTTCCATCATCAAATGGTGGTGTTCCTGTGCTGCTGCTGGTGAACATCTTCCAGAATCATTTGACAGAGTTTTATTATGTTCTAAATTCAGGAGTTGTTGAGGTAACTTGGAGCCTGAAGTACAGATTTCTGTGTCTGATCCAAAGGAAGGTCTAAGCCCAGCACTTCCCAAGAAAAAGAGAGAGTAACTCCTTTCTTTCCTTCTCATGAAATTCTTCTGTAAATCCCCACAAAAGCTTCCTCAGCTCAACTTTGGTATCAAATTTTTTGGAAGGTGTTTTTTTTTGGTTTTTTTTTTTTTTTTTTTTTTTTTTCCCCTGTATGGTGATCTTTTAACTTTGAAGGCTGGGATTTGCTCTTGCTCCAAAACTGGCTGTATTTCAGGTTTTAGAGTGATTCCATTTTGTGTGGATTCTTTCTTGGTGTAACTTGACAGATATTTCCCCGTCTTCTAAGGGTGTGAAATCACAGCTCTTCCTACTGCTATCACCCACTGTCTTGAAAACAAGTGAAGTTTGAAGAGCTCTTAGGGTACCTGTCAAATTCTTTCTGTTAGAATATTAAAAAGAAATTTTTATTTTTAAATTTCTTCTAAGTTCCTGTGCATTTCAGATTTCTCCATACTCGAAAGAGCCACTTCCACCTCTAAATGTCTGGGGCAGTAACTTCTTCAATAGTCCTTCCCATTTTCCTCCACTTACAGCCTAAAAAAAGCTAGAATGAAAGTCCTCCAGCTTGTGGAGATGCAGATGAGATAGGAGTTCTTTTATCAGTGCCCAGCATGGAGCACAGGGAGGTGCAAGGTGGGCGCTGCTACTTGAAGCAGTCAAGGAGGATAAAGGGCAGAAGGTCTGCAGAAGTTAGTCTGCAGTGAAACAAATTTTGCAGTACCTAATAGAGATTCAGTGGAGGAAAGCATAGATGGTGGAAGATCCCCCTACTTTAGTCAGACACAAAGGCTTGTTCCATGTCCTCCAAGGCTTAGGAGTCAATGTAGCCATATAAGGAGCAGGATGATAAACTTGCATGCCTTCATCCAGTATTGATGAGCCTGTTTTTTATTCAGCATTGCAATTCTTCACTGGGTACTTTGAAGACACTTGGGTTTGCTCTGCTAAGTGTGAGCTTAAGATGTGCCTAGAAGGTTGTACTGCTGCAATTTATGCATGCATGTGTGGGAATGGAAAGAAGGGCTAGTGAGTGTGTTCAATTGCTGCAATGGCATTCTCCCCCTGGTTGCTGTTCTGCAGAAACACCTGTGTCCTCTAATGCACAGAAGAAGAAAGATCCTTCAAACTCTGAAAATGTGGAGACTCAAAAAGACAACTCAGCCTCTCAGCACAGACAGCAGCTAACAGGGACTGTAGCAGTAAGTGTTTGGCATATGATGGAACAGTCCTTGTTCCCCTTTTCCCTTCATCCAGTCTGCTTTTTTTACAGGTGTGACTAAAACCTTCTTTCAAAGAAAACTGGTTTGTGCCTATTCAACTCAAATACTTATCTCCAGAGCTGCAATTTCGGCAATTTTTTTTTAAAAAAAGAAAAAAAATTGCTTCCTCTTGTAAGAGGACAGTGGGATGCTTTTAGTGAGAAACCCGTAATCTCACCTACATGCAGCTTCAGAGGTTTTTATGTGTGGACAATGGCATACCACTAAAAAAAAATGTAGAAACCCTCACTTCTTTATTGATCATATGCATGTTTTGTTCATGGTTTCATATCTCCAAGCAGAAAATGGTCAACTCTGGTGTTACCATGGTTACAGCAAGTCAGCAGACTGACCTGGAAGATGCTAACCAAGGTTGGGCATGGCTCCCTTCAGTACCTTAAGTCTGACCCAATTAAATGTCACCCAGGTGACATGCTGAAGGCTATGATTTTGTGGGTCTTACAACAAAAAAGAGATAAAGTTTCATAGTAGCTTCAGAGGGTAAAACTATAGTTTCCTTGCTTTCTTCAGAAAAAAACTCCAAAACTCCATCTTCAGGGATGAAAGCTAAGCCTAGGTGAGTGTTTTACTGACAGAAAGTTCCAAAGTGAGTTTTTTGTGGCTCTTTTGTGTGTGTGTGTTTGGTTTTTTTTCCCCCTGTGGTTTTAATGCACATAACTTTGAGGTTATTCCATCAATTACTAAATTGAAGATTCTGTTTTGCCACCTGAACATCAAGGCTGTTTGCCTGGAGTTACAATGCTTTGGAGTTGCTGAACAGTTTGGTTACTAGATTGGCAGCTGCTTTGGTGTGACTTTTTTCTCATCATGGATTTAGTCCAAATGCAAGGTGAGCCCGCGGCTGATTTACAGACAGTTAAACCTTAGCTGTGAAACCTGAGCTTACCCAGTGTGGGATTGTTCCTTATGGGCACCGTGACTTAGTGAAAAAATGATGTGAATTTGAATTCACCTTGGCTCGAATTCACCTTTTTAATCCCAGACCTTTGCAGGACAGAATTTCTTGTAGTTAAGGCGCTGGACTTCTGTAGAGCTATTGATTACCTTTCTTTCCTATACATTAAACTGTTGCTTTGGTGCTAATTGGTCCAAGTTTGATTTTTCCCCCCCCCCCACTTAGTCCTTCATAAACATTTTGGTCTTTAGATGAGCAGCTCCTTTACATGTCCTCTTGTCCCCAGTGAGAAGCCCCTAGAAGAAGAACCCATGGATGAGCAGATAACAAAGGTATGTGTGCCTTGGGGATCCCCCTGAGAGTCTCTTCCCTACCCTGTATCTCTTCTTTCTGGTGGAGCTGCAGAAGAAAGCTGGGATGGGTTGACCCACCCATGCCTTTGAGCAGTGTCCTGAGCCCCCAGAATGTCACACCTGATGTTCTGTGCCATTTAGCACCAGGTGTGAGCAGCAGAGGCACAGCTGCCAACCTCATCCTAGAGGGGCCCAGCCAAGTGATTCAAGCTCACTGGAGTTTATTCAGCATATCCACAGCCCCAAAGCAATGTGAAGTGCCTGTGTCCAGGAGTGCAGGGATATGTGGGACATTCTTGCATGTCACAAGTCTTGCACACCCTCCTCAAGAAGGAATTTTTGCTTCCTGAATGGAGGCAAGCCTTGGAAGTCTACAGACGTGTTCATTCAGTTTTGTATCTGGGCTCTAATGACTCTCCTATGTAGGAGCTTGCAACTTGGGTAAATTACCAAGTAACTGAGAGTCATTTGTAGTTGCACTTGGAAAGTTCTATTGGTGTGTCCATGTATTAAAACAAATAAGTAAATGCACTATGTGAGAAAAATTAAATTCCCAAAGCAATATTTTCGAGTTTGGGTACGTATATAAGAAATCACATTTTAGACTTGTTCTTGGGTTTACATTTCCAGGTGCTAGTTTCAAATTTTTTTTTAAAAATATTTTTTACTGTCAGTTCAGTTTTGCAGCACTTGCCCACTCTACAGTGAATTCAAAGATTTTGAGCTACTTTCTCTCCCCTCACCCTCCTTACGCCCCAGTTTCAGCTCTGTGAATCTCATACTTTATGGTAGGAAAGTACCACAGGCAACAGTTGCACCTGGAAAATTGTTGTAGAGGGAGGAGGGAAGTTTCCTAGCACACCTTTTCTCTGCTTTTGGCAGGCTCTAGAACCAGAACATGACTTTGGGTATTGTTGTTTTAGATCCTGCAACTCTCTCCTTTTCCAAGGGATGTTACCAGCAAAAAGAGAAACAGGAGATCGAGTTTGGCCAAGAAGAGGGCTGAAGGCAGGTATGACACACAAGCCCTGTGCCCATGCAGGGACTGGTGTACCAAATCATTTTAGACCAATCATTTACCAAATCATGTTCTACCACTCAGGGAGGAAGAGTGTCCCCATGGGGGTGGCCTGACTGCACCTAGAGCAGGCAGAAAAACAAAATGAGGCTATGAAGGGTCAAAACTTGTCACTTGTAGGACCCTTTGGGTGCCCAAAGTGATAAAGATCTCAGAAGCTAACCCTAGCCTGCCAAAAATGCCCTCTACCCCTGTGATACTATGTCATGGCATGTTGGCTTTCTACTTGCCCAACCGTAATCCTTCATTGAGCTGAGTTCTGAACACCACCTTCTTTCACAAATATTTAAGTAATATTGTGCCAGTTCCTTGACATTGTTTCCTAGGGTTTCAGGATGGCTTCTCTCTCAATTTGTCCCTTTCCCTTGCACCCCCACATCTGTTTGCATTTGAGGCTTGGGGCACTGCAGGAAGAAGCACTTGAGGTGTTGGGGCTCTATGCAACCTGTAGCACTAAAAGTCTGCCTTTTTGAACCCTCCTCCTACACTCTGCCAAGTGTTGTGTTCAAGTTAAAGCCTGCTGCTGTGCCGGTGGGCAAATGAGCTGTGTGTGAGGATCTCTGCTCCTGTTCTGGGGCTTCCATGGGAGTCCTGCTTCAGCCCACAGTCTCTCAGCTCAAAAAACCTCCTAAAACCCCAAGTGCTTAGATGATTTTTGACTGACTGCAGGTCAGAATAGGAAACTTGATGCAGGGCTTCATAAGTTTTTTTTGTTTTGTGTATTTTAAAACAATTTGATGCAGCAAATACCGGTTATAAAACAGGAGCAGCAGTGTAGAAGTTAGGGATGAGGAACTTAGCTCGGTCATTCTGCTCTCTCTAGTGTTTCATCTTGACATGAGTGTTTACTTCCTTCAGGAAGCTTTGGAGAGGATCTCAGCTCTTTAGTCCTCCCATTCTTTTACTAGTAAAAAGAAGATATACTGTATATTTAGCAATTGTTGTAATATTTTTTTGAAATAGTTACGATTTGGAGAGAGCTCTAAAACTACAGTTAAGTTTAAATGTTGGAGGGTGTGAAAACAAGATCTAGGTGTACACAGAGAAGAAATTAGAGAACAAATATTAAATACTAGAATTTTCAAAAGATAATTAAAAGGAATTTTTAAAATACTTCTGACGTTATATTTCCTCCTACCGTGTACTACTATGAGCGATGTGAGAACAAAATATCCTCTACATAAACAGGG
Source organism: Agelaius tricolor (assembly GCF_023055355.1). Classification (NCBI taxonomy): domain Eukaryota; kingdom Metazoa; phylum Chordata; class Aves; order Passeriformes; family Icteridae; genus Agelaius; species Agelaius tricolor. Next base: position 8,460,742 of record NW_027269262.1, on the reverse strand, counting down.
ATAGGTTAATTTCTAAGTTTTGAATATTTCTTAAAACAGTTACTATTTAAAAAAATGAGAATCAAGACAGACAGCAAGAAGACCAAGTAGAAAAGGAGCAAGTATTTTTTAGAAGCTTAGAAAACAGTATTTTTAGGCATAGAAGGTATCTGAGGAGAAGGGCTCAGAAAGAAACCACGTTATCACCTCCCTGCTCTTAATGGAATTCTATGGGATGATTTTTCACTATTGTACATCACTGCTATGTTTATGTTGTCTTGCAGGAAGGAAGTCTATGACTTTGAAAACTCAGACTCCTCAAGTCGTGAAAAGGTAAACTTGAGACAGAAACTCAGCACCTAATGGTTTAGTAACTTGAAGCAGGGGGCATCATTTACTGCAGAAATGCTCTAAGAATGAACACGTTGTTATAGCAAGACAGACAACTGGGAACCTGAGATTTTTGTTTTCTTTGTGTAGTGGAAATGGATTTTTTTGAGTGGCAAGAATGCTCATCACTACGTGAGTTTTGTGGTGGATGATGCAAGATAACACCAACAGACATTTGAGCTGCTGCTTCAGTGAGGCCGTGGGATGTCTGTGATTGAAGGCTGACCTCTGTGTTTTGCTGAATATCAAAAGCAGATTGCTGAGCATTCACTTTGTTCTCCTAGGCTAAATTGAAGAGACTGAAATCCCCTTCAAGCTGTGCTTTGCGAGCTGGGAATCCCTGGTTAAAACTCAGTCCTTGCAAAACTTCTGTTGAGAATTCTGCTTGACTTACATTTGCAGACTCTCAAAAAAAAAGCGGGGGGGGGGGGAATAAAAAGTAATCACTTTGACTGTGGGCTTTCCCAGGAAGCTGTGAACTTGCTCCTGGCAGATGATTCCATCAAGGTGGCTGTGCTGGACAGACCTTTTGGCTTTCAGCCTCTTCCCTGATGTGGGGGCTGTCACTGGTGCTGCTAACTGTGAGGCAATGGGTGCTGAATGGAACACCCCAAATTTCTCTATTATAAACTAGACATGGCCCGATCCTAGCAACTGCCACTGGGTGTCAGCATAAATCTCTGCTCCATGGCACCCAGCCCTGGTCCCAGCAGCTGTCCCAGGGCTGTCCAGGGGCCCTGCACCGTGCTTACAGTGCTGCTGTCAGCACTGCTATTGATTTAAATGATATGCCTTGTGACGTTGGTGCTTAAAATGAGCATTATTCGCAAACCAAGGAAAAGAGAAAGGAGCTCTGTTAAAGGCTCAGCTGTTTGTCTATTATAATTTATGACACTGTTTCATTCAACAAATCCCATTCCGTTAAAAAGCGACATTTCTGAGCAGGAATGGTAATCCATTTCCCTTCTGAATTCTGATCTATTTTCAATATATAGAGTATTTTATGGGGTAACTGGGCTCTAAGACAACTGTCTGTTTTCAGGTTGCTGAAGCCAAAGGAAAGATTCTTGCCCAGAAAACTTCTTCACAAAATCAGAGGTACAGTATATACATTCAGTGTTTATGAAATTTTTGCTATGTGAATAAGGGTTCATGGCTTTGGTTAAGGTATTTTATGTTAGGATCCAAAAGGCTGTGTGATTTTTTTTTTTTTTTCTAATACAGTAGTTCCTTGCTTAGCTACCACACTATCTGTGGATGTTATTGATACCAATATTTTAATTAGTACCTGAGAATATAAAGGTTACTGGAGAGACTAGTGACTGCTGTCAATTTTGACAATAATATGATTTTAACTCTTAAACGTCTTCCTTTTCTGACCGTATGCAAAAATGACTGATTTAATTTTTGAAAAATGCTGAAACTCCCTGCCTTGCTTTGGCTGCCTTCCAGTCATAGCAAGCTTCCAGGAACTTGCCACCTCTATGTATGCAGATTAATTTTTATTTTAAAAGATGCTGATTTCTAGATATCCCTGAATTGATACTTTCAAAAATCCAGGCAAAGAAAAATTTGGCTATTGTATGCTCTTTAACAGTTTGGTTCTTCTGCTGAGCTCTTAGGGGGCCTTCTGCCCCCCCTCTATTTGTCTGTGCCCATTTCACAGTGCTGTGGTGTGTTATTGCTGTGTTTGCTACTCTAATCTGGGTCTTTGTGTTACTTGGCAGGACTTATGAAACCAGAAGCAAGAGCAAGGAATCAAGCACTCTTGAGAGAAGGCAGGTAGGTTGTCTGTGTGTTTGCATCCCCAGAGCCTTTGATTGTTGCCTGTTTGAATGCTGTGTATTTCTACCTGTATGAATCTGTTCCACCCATAAAGAAGTTGAAGTTTAAGGTCTACCCAGTGCCGAGTTGGAGAAATGTTATTCTGACAGCTCTAAATACTCTGTCACTTTGAAAGCAGTGATCAGGATGCACCATCACTGCCAGACCAGCTGGTGAATTGTCTGTGTTTGTTACCTGTTCCCCCCTGATGTGCCACTGGATGCAGCTCAGACACACTGAGCCTTTTCTCCTTGCAAGAGTGCTCTTATTTTAGGCACAGGAAAGAGGGAGAGACAAGGAAGGAGGATACTGTAAAAATCCCATGCTGGCAAAAGGCAAGCATCTGCCTCTTGGTATTTTTATACAGCTATTTCAACAGCTGGCTGTGGCTGTTTTGGCAGATTTCACAGCTTTTTACGTTGTACTGTGGGGAGGAAGAAATGGGATAACTTAGTAGCAGCTGAAATGGAATGGCTGAGGGGCTTCTGAGTGAGAAGGACTTAATTGTGTCTTTAGTCCAGCTACAGGAAACACCTTTTCTCTGAAAGTAACAATGAAAATACAAGCCCTGATAAGAGTGAGAAAAGCTGGATCCTTGACTCTCAGATACAGCCAGTGCCAAAATCTGTTGACTATACCCGAAAAAGACCCAGGGTGAGAAGTAAATTAAAAGGTAAGCTTAGTGCCCTACTGACCCTTAGCTATGCATGATGTACTGTGCTGCAGAAAAGTAAATGCTGGTGATGGTTTGAAAAAGGAGAGTTTGGCCAAATCCTGGCTTTCCTGAGTGGGAGAGAGCAGGCTTGAGGCCAGCAGCATGGGGTACCCTATGGAGGAGAGGCATTGCAAACCTTTGTGCTTGAACTGGGTTCCTGTCTCCTTCCCAAATTGGGGTTCAAATGTCCAGGTGACATTTGGCACCTAAACAAACTCTGTGGGTGCAGCCCTCTCTGTGATGGTGCTGAAGAGCCCATGGGCCCTCAGCTGATGGCAGTGTTGGTGCTCTTGACTGCACTAGGAGGAAGATCTCTCTGAAGCTACCACACCTCCTCCCTGCAGCTTTCCCCTCCTCACCTCCCCAGAAACATCACTGACTTGGCAAGTAAACCATGAAAATCCTCACAATTTGCAGACCAGGGCATTCTGCTCCCCTGTTTATGCAGTAATAAGCCAGTCATCCTCTGAGTGTCAGATGTGATTCTCTCTGATAGTATTCTCTGCTTGGGCCTGACCAGCAGCAGACCTCCCCTGCAGCCATGCTCCAGGGCTGTGTGCTGCTGTGACCACCAAGAGAAACCAAATTGTCCTGAATGAGATGGAATGCTTCTCTCCCACTCCTGGAGAAATGATGCTTGCTCAGGTAGCTGTTGGATTCTCCAGGGCTTAAAAAGCAAAAGAAAGTTGAGCTTCAAATTGTTCTTTATACTGGTTTTCCAGGGCAGTTGTAGTCACTGCAGTGTCAGCCCACATGTCTTGCCTATGACTTGGGGACTGTCAGACAAGATGCTGAGCCTGTCTTTTTTTTTTTTTTTTTTTTACTTTTTTGGCTGCTCTGGACGCAGCGAGTTGTGTATGCTTGCATCGTTGCATCTGTCTTTGTTAGAGAAAGGTGTTTTATTGAAATTTAATGGAAGCGTTGTGAAGTTTTATCTTGTAAATGGCTAGAAAACCAAAACTGAAAAGGTTTGCATTGTGACTCAGTTAACTGGATAAAGTACACCCTTTACATTGCCAGTAACCAGGGAAGCTTTTCTTCTTGCAGTGCTTCCAGTATCTTCTGCAAGTAGTGGCAGTGACTATGAGTCAAAGAAGGTAAGAAGGTGTCATGCTTTAGTGCCTTAGATTTAAAAACATTATGAATGTAAAATGTGTACCAATGAGTGAGAATTACATAAACTGGTATTATTTTAATTCTCAAATGTTCTGATGGAGAGATTTGTCTGCTAAGTGCTGTTGAGACTCTACTGGTCTAATGGAGGTGATCTTAGGAAAACATGGTAAACCTAATAGAAACAACTGTTAAATGCTGCATATCAAATATATATATGTGTGTGTGTGTGTATGTATATTTGCATATACATATTTGAAACACAGGCAGTCTGGGAAAAAAATCCCCAGAACTAGTAGTCACACTAAAGGCTTTTATTTTCCCCTGGAAAACTTTTCTTTCCTGGCTACAACGCTTCTATTCTGCTTATGAAAAACATCATCAAATGTACATCTCCAATGCCTAAAGGAAGAATTCTTGCATGCATTACACTTCAGGGCACAGATTTCCTTTGGTGCTGGATAGAGCCACCAGTATGTTAGGCATATTTAATGTATATATCCACTCTTAGTGTATTTAAAAAACAAACCATTCATTCAAAACTCTCCCTTCAAAACAACACCCCAACCTCTACTTCTGTAGTAATGATAAATAGGGCTTAGACTTTTGTCTTTTGTTTTGTTTTAGGAGGGAGAATCAAGGCAAAGAACTCAAAAGGAGACACTAAGGAAAAAAAGCACATTTGGTTCAAAGGGAGATGATTTACCCACAGTGAATCTTGCTGGTATTTTTATTTTAATATTCTTCAGTGCATTAGAAGAGTTTTGATAAGTGTGGGTCTGTACTTTTTTGGATGAGTTCTTTTGGTGGTGGGTTTTTCTTTTTGATTTTGCCACTTTTCCTTCACATTTTTCCCATCCCATAAATATTTGCCTTGTGATATTTCTTTGTGACGGCTATGAGGGGTAGATACTGTCTGTGTAGATAGTCTCTTGTACAAGGAGAAGATAAGCTGATGCTAGTGAGAGGTGAAGGAATGAACTGACAACTACTAAGAAAACAGCCTTTGGACTGAGTCTGAGCCACCATCTCTTCCCTGTGTGACAAGATAAAGGAGAGTGTAGAGGGCTTGGGTTTTATTTTCTGTCATTAAATTGTGATTTCCAGCCAATTCAGGATTCAAACTTTGTTGCCTGTGTTGTTTATTACTGTCTCACACAGATGAAACGCTCTCAGATGATCTTGGAGGGAGTCCACTGCTACTTGGTGTGTCTGCCAGGAGCCCTTCCAGTGATGTGGAGAAAGCCACACAGGTACAGAATGCAGTGCTTAGCTTCCTCCCAGCCTGCTCTCAGGCTACCTCTGCCTGAAACCAGTGATTGTGTCCCTTTGCTTCCCCTAACAAGACTAGACCCTGGCAGCTTGTCTGCAGGGTGGGTACCTTCTTATTTTGTTTCCTTTCTCTCCTTAGAAGTTTCATAGTACACCTGCCAAATTATCAAGAGAGGAAGAAAGTAGCAAGCGGAAGGACTCAGGTGTGTTACTCTTGATAACACGGAAGAGTTGGGTAAAAGCAGAAAGAGGTGGTGCCAAAGCTGTTATTTTCTTTCAAAGACAAAATAACCCTGACTTTTTTGAGATTGCTTTTTTTTTTCCTAAATTCTGTTTCGAATGTCAGGACAGACTGTGGTAAGATGCTTTTACATACATTCCTGAATTCATTGCGAACTCTTAAAACCTGTCCTTGATTATAGGGGGACTTGTAGTGTAGATTTACAAGCTAATGACCCAAGAGACACACAAAAGATAATTTGTAATGTTTCAGAAGTGAACTGCAACTTCAGTTTAAACAAAACAAGCATCCCTTCAAGTTGCTGAGTTTTTTAATACCTAAGAACATGGATGTAAACCATTGCTATAAGCATTTGTTAAATGGAGACTTGGATAATGCTTAATACTGCTGTAGCTTTTTTAATAGGTTAGTGGCATATCAGGATCTTTTTTTAAAATGAAGCTGAACTTTCATAAACTAACTCAAAAGTACAGCACAGTCTCTTTGTGGTTGGAAACAACTGAACTTCAAGCAAGTCAAGCAGCAATGGGGCTGTTTTCATCCTAATAATTCTCAGTCCTGATGTAGTTCTAGGAGTCTGAGTTACTGATGTGACAATGGAGTGTGTCACTGAAATTTTGGTCTTGGACAAAAGCATCCCTTTTCTCATAAGCTGGCTCTCTTTGTGTTCCCAATGTATCTTTTACCTGTCCAGCATTTTCTGGACACACCCTCACTGCAATAACACATCTGTTTAATTTGGGAGAAAAGATAGATGCTGAGGACTTCATTTTTTCACTGTTTGTTGTGCAGCCTTACAGTTGGAGAGGACTTGTTTTCATGCGAAGGCACAAACAAGGTTATGCTCAGAAGTTTCGGGTGGGGTTTCTGATTGCATTTGGACTCTCTCTGTGAACTTTAAAATCTACTCCATGGTGCTTCTCTTGGTCTGACTGTCTCCCTTGTTCTGGGCCCCACCACCTTCCATTCTGCCTTATGGAGACTTCAGGGAGATGATTTGTCAGACAATTTACTGAGTTCAGAAAAGTGCACAATGAGACAAAAAGATGGGGCCTAGTTTGTTTCTCTGGGTTTTAGCAAATTTTCCCTAAAGTAGAGACTGCAAATCCCCTGCAGCTTTGATTTGGATTGTTTGGGTTGATTCAATTTTATTTTCAAAAATTTTCTTCATAAGCAGTTTGAGAACTTGGGTGGAAAAGAGAATGGGAAGAAGCTGGACACCAGAGGTTTTTGATGGTTGGAGTAGAAGGCCAAGAAGGAGAAATTTCCTTAAAATTTCCTATCTTTAAGATGGAGACATGGAAGATTTCTGAATACCTGTATAACACTGGGCAGGCTAGTTCCCTGCTTTTGCAAGGGAAGATGCTTGCAGGTGAAGTCTTATCCTGTCCTATGTGATGCCAGACCATAAAATGAGGCTGCCTCCTTTTCTGAAGCATTGGTAATTCCAGTGCTGGTTTCTCCTTGAACAGGCACTGTCATGTACCTCATGCAAAAGGACAGATGTCTTCTGAAACATCTTCTATTCTTTTTCTAGATATACTGAGTGGCACTACCATAAAAAAGCCTAAATTTTCTAGTTTGGAGAAAAATCACTTGCCTTCTGAGATTAACCATACACCAAAGAAAATTTCTGATTCAGTAGAAGAGGAAGTGGAGATCCAGAAAGGTAAAATCCAGTTGGGAACGAAGGTGAAGTGCTTAAATGCTTTCAGCTTTTCTTGTGGTAGAAATCATAGTCACGTGGAGGCTTGAAGAGATGTATTTGTAGAGAGGCCAACTTTTCCAAAATCCAAAAGTGAAAATTAGCAGGAGATATTTCAGCGCTGCCAATGGCAGTGGATACTATGTATGTAGAGGTGTGAATAAGGAAATTTGGGTTTCACTTGGTCAGCTTCTCCATGACATCTACACTTCCTACTCTGAGTATGATTTTCCAGAGTTATTAAAAAACCATTAAACACAGGAGCTGGAAAAAAAGCATGCAGGTAATGGATGAAGTAACTGCAAAATACTGCTAACTCTGAGCACAAGAGGATCAGGCTTTCCCTGCAATGTATAAGTAGAAGACAGAAGCAGTGGTGGCCTGACTATTTTCTGCATTTACTCTGTGCATTTGCCTCAGTCTCTCTAGATTAGCTCTTTGTGTTGCTCTATTGTGCCTATCCTTCCCTGCTGCTCTCTAACAAGTATTTGTCTGGGGATTTTTGAGCCAGTTTCCCTCCTACTTGTGAGCTCTAGAAGAATAAGCCCCAAATTCCAGCTCTCTAACAGAAGTTGTTGCACATATGAATGACAATCCCTTCAGTAGCAGGAAGATTTATATTCCAGCAAGTCTTCCAGCATAATGCTAACTGGGCATTTGCTTCCTCCTAGGTCAGGAAATGGATGATAGCCTAGATGATGTGTTTTTTTCCAAGATGCTTCGCGAAGACTTGAGTGATTCAGGAGTAATTTTTGCCTTTGAAAGCTTTATTGGCCAACTGAAGAAATTGTTCTGGGTAATGTGAGCTCTTTCAACATGTGTGGCAATTGATCATATTATGTGAAATTACCATTTTATCTTAGGGAGAGTTGGTGCAAATATCCCATCTTTAGTTTGTGTTCAGGAGTAAGGCTTTGGTGGCAGTGTTTCTGTTAGTCTGGAGCTCTTTAGAAGTATTCTACAGAACTTGTGTGTTCTGAGAAGTGTTACAGGGAAGACATAAAGAAAATTTTAATTAGGTTTTTCCTAACACAACACTGCCCTGAAGTCACATAGGTTACATTGAGGCTTGTTGGTGTAACTACTGTGACTGAATTAAATCAGAGCATATCTGCAGCACTGATGTGTGCCATCTTACTGCAGATTAAATTTGATTTAAGATGGTTTTTGCAAAGATGAATAGCAAGTTCCTGCAGAGGAATATGTTTTCCAGGCAAAGGTTTTGCAAGCTAGACTTCTAGGTTTTGACTCGGGCCATTGCCTATCCCTAACTGTGCATTCCATGACTAGTCCCGGTACAAAAGGATTGAGATCAACACACAGGATGCCCTGAGATCTTCAGAGAAGAACCTGTCTGCTCTGCTGAACCAGATACATAAGTGCAGGTAAGTTTCTGGGCTGGCTGAAAACAGCTTCAATTTTGTGTCAGTTTTGGTTGATAGGGAAAGCCAACCTGAGAGCTGGATATTGCACTTATGGTTTGTATGGCTTATGGTTTGTGTGTGGGGTTTTTTTGGTTTGGTTTTTGGGTTTTTTTGTTTGTTTGTTTGTGTGGTTTTTTCTCTTTTTTTTTAATGCAAGAAGATTTTCAGAAGTGTAACTCCTGGGATTGATCCTAATTTTCCTGTAGGAGGAGAGGATGGGCTAATTCATGCAAAGCAAGCTTGAGTTACAAGCAGTTGATGGAGCAGTCCTTGGACTGTCTTCTGGTTGTCAACTTAGTAACTTCTAAATCTTTTAAGGAAGAAGCCAGGCTGTGACTTGCTTAATGAAGTGGAGGAGAAGAAAAGGAATCTCTCAGATCCTGAATTTCTTAGATATGAGCTAGATAAAAAAATCAATTCTAATATTTATGAATTTGGTATAAATGAGATACTTACACTTAGAAGTACAGTATAGGATGTAAGTATCAGGCCTCTGTATCTATTGCACATTCACTTTTTAGGATTTAGATCAAATATAGTATGAAATAATAACCTTTAAAGTCAAAAATCCCTGGTGTCAATGGGACCTCTATGAGCAGAATTTGCTGCCATTAAGGTACATGGAGAAGTTTGAGTTCCAAAAGAAAAAACAATTGGATGTTTTGTGGTATAAGATAAGAGTAGATGGCAGTGAGATACTTCAAAGCTTGATTGCCAAGTAAGTAACTTGGATCTAACCAGGACCACAGGATAGTGGATGCAGGGCTGTGCCAAAGTTTTCCTACTTCAGTGCAGCTGGGAATGGTGGTAAACCCAAGTCAATAAGGATGTTACAACCACAATCCTTCTTAAGGTTTAGAAATTGCTGGCATCCTGTACATATCAAACCTAAGGCAGGAAGAGCCTCCATAGAGACTGTTTGTGTCAAGAGAGAATCATAGAATGGTTTGTGTTGAAAGGGACCTTAAAGGGATCTTCAGCACAGGAAATCTCTGCTGAACTCCCTAGAGGCTGGGAGAGCATGCAGTGCAAATATTGCACTGGGAATTCATGTGTATCCTCTGTCCCAGTCCTCTGTTCCTGGCTGCTGCTTGGGATAGGCTATTGAGCTGTATTTATCTGCAGTGTGCCTTTGGTGCAGCTATTCACATGCTCTGTGACATATCTGAGAACAAATCTGCCCCGTGTAGCTCAGCAGTGAAATTTTCCTCTGCCTCAAGGTAGCTCTGGTGCTGAAGGGGTTGCTGTCCACCTTGTGTGACTGCACGTTAAAGTGGCAAAATTGTTTCTGCTTTCCATCACTAGGCTGAATAAATTTGAGACCTTCCGGAAGATTGTTGTTGAAGAGCTTGCCAGCCTTGAGAAGGATACTCAAATTCTAGCAGCCATGGAGAAGGAAGCACTGGTGTGTACAGCTTCTTGTGTGCCAGCCCAAAAAGGTGCCTCTTCCCAGGTAACAGGGGGTTTCTTTGGGGTCTTTTTAGGATTTCTGGAATGCACAGCTGCTCAAACTGAATACGTTCTACAACCAGCAAAAGGAAAGGTACGTCTCTGCCAGCTGTCCTGCATGCTCACAAGTCCTCTGATGGTCATAGAGGGCACTGGTGGTACCCTTGCTGATAGATGGGAAAGGATTCTAAACCTAGTATGGCATCTTCACTTGGTGAACACCACTACACTTGGTGTCCACTGATGGAGCTTTTGCAGCCTTGTGAGGGCTTTCAATTGGGATTAGAGTGTAATGAGGGAACCCTCTATGGGAAGTTGTGTGGGAGAGGAACCTTGCTCAGGAGAGCTGTACCAGGATCTGGAATAATGTGCAATGCACCCTCTCAATGTGGACTCTGTCTAGGGGTCAGAGGAGGTGGAAGGAGGTGATCATTTTCTGTATAAAATACACTGTTGGCATAAATGCTGAGTAAAAACCTGCCATTCTCAGGTTTATTTTTGGTGGTAAATATATCTGTTCAAACTCCACCAGTAAGTGCTTCATAAAAACCAGCTAAGATCATTTTTCTTTCAGAATTGAATCAGTTGACTCAGCCCTGGGTGAAACAGCAAAGAGTTTTGCCGACGCTGTCCAGAATCCAACGGTATGTGTGATAGAAAAGCAGCTCCCTATGGATGGGGGACTGAGCTCTGGCCTGGCTGATTGGTGTCAAAAGTGACAAAATGAAGCTGAAATCCTGGAAGGGGAAGCCTTCGGTTGGCTAATTCGAGGGCTTGTTCTTTATGTGACCTCTGACCCTGATGCATGGAAACCATTGAGAAAGAAATGTTTGACAAGGGGGAAGAGGTCACACAGTACTTTCCTGGGGGAGAAGATAAAGACAAGGGCCATCATGTAGTGATGTTTCTCCTGGATTCGCACTCTGGGGCAGTTTCTGTGTAGTTTGTGACCCTCAATGCATTTGCCCCTTGGAGTTATACATCCATGACAACCTGTGCCTAAGGGCTCTGCAGTCTAACAACACCTTGCATGCATTCTCTTATCTGCTCTTTAGGTCTGGTAACTTCTAGCCTTGATGTATTCAAGTCTGATTTTTTTAGAAATTTTTTTTTTATTTAACTTACATCCTGGTTAAATATTCTGTTGAAGTTCTTAAGCTCTCCAGTCTAATCACTATTTTATGCCCTTGTTTTAGTTTGTAAATTAAGACAAATACTTCACAAACTTTGATACAATGCTTAGTTTCCATCTGATTCACCCCATCAGGTGGGTGTCTATTTTTGCTACTGCTGCTGTTCCAGGTCTATGTGCTGATCTGATGGCTTTGGGGAGTTGAGCTTTTCTGCAGTAAGATTGGTGGATTACTGTCATGTGTGGGATGCCATGTGTCTGCACCTCACTGGGCTGAGAAAGCTCCTTGTGTTGAAGGAACAGCTGTGCCTGTGGTCACCACACCAGAATGAGCCTGGGATTTTAGAAAAGATGCTGAAAACCAAGGGCTTGTATATTTTAGTTGGAATCCTGGACCTTTCCAAAGGGAAAATTTTCCGCTTTGAGTTGCTGAGGGACACAAGTGTTCCTGAATTAGGACACTGAAAGAGCAGCAGGGCTGAGAAAAGAGCACTTGTGTCATGGGAGCTGCTCGTCCTGCAGCACTTGTTCCCACATAGGTGCTTGAGAATTAAGAGCTGAGTCTAAATGTGCTTCCACGATCTTTGCAATTTCTTGTTTTGAACAGTTTCAATGTTTGTATAAATTTTTGTGATATTTTCTCTTACCTTTTTTTTTTTTGTTCTTCCCTGCAGTATGAACTCTCAGTGAAGAAGGAAGAAAATGTGTTCATTGTTCCTTCTGACTAGCAAACCCCTGAACTCATTATTGCTCATGGCATTTGAGCACTTTGTGTGCAGCATAGAGAAGAAGGTTCTGTGAAGGATGCTAGTCTATTTTAAATGAAAAGAAAAAGAGGAGGGAAAAGAATTATGTTGAGCCTTTTTTCGGCCTAAAAGGAATATATAGTGCTAAGTGGTCCAGTTGCGACCCCTGTGTTGATAACAAGTTTTTCTGAAAATTGCAAGGTTGGGTCCTTTATATATCAAAGAAATTTTAAAAATGAACTAAAGATGATATAGCCATCAAATTGATGGATATATTGGCTTACTTTGACTGTTCTGCTAACACCTTTATCAAGTGTAAAAGTGCTTAACAATTGATTCAAATAAAAAGTTTTTTGCATAGAATGACAATCTCACTCTTTCCTTCAAATTGATGCACTCTAGAGTACCTTGCCAGATATTTAGAGTTCTGTGTACCTTGCATAGGATGTGGTAGGTATAGCCTCTCCTGTGTGCACATAAGTGTGGGAGCTGCTGGCTTGACACCATTGCCACTCAATTCTGGATTGCAGAGCTGAAAGCAGAGAGGGATCTATTGTCCAGATGCCTGTGGGCAAACTGGAGACTGCAGGGGGCAAGAAATTTGGAGAACTGAATAGAAAATGGGAAGTGAAGCGGGAGAATTTTTTTTTGCCACCAGTGACTTTTGGCTCCAAGGAGAGTTCAGAATACAGTGAACAGTGCTGGGATTAGATGAAATAGCATCAGAGGTCTCTGGAAAGTAAGCAGCAGATAACCCATGCTTATTAATATTGTCCTCTGCTGTGACAGAATGTGACAGAGTTCCCCAGAATATAGTTGTTCTTCACAAGAGAATGTGTTCTTGCAAAAACAGCATTAGTGCTAGTGCGCCTTAATGAATTTGTGGGAACGTGGCAGATTTCCAGGCTTTGGGTTTCTATCTTCTTAGAGAACCAACCTAAGATTGCCGTACGGGATAGAGTTGAGGGAATCCTCCCCTGCACAAAATGTACCTTTGTTACAAAAGCCCAAACCCTGACAAGGTTTGTTTCATAACTGAAGTAGGGTTGATGCTCTTCCTACTTGAGAAGGTCACACAGGGTAGCACCGGCATAGAGAATGGCAAGAAGCTGCTGCTGCCATTGTGTTACCGTTTTATGCTTATTTCTTTATCTTAAGTAGTCCTAACTAGGCTTGGCATAAGCTGAAGTTTTTTCATCCACATCAAGATGCACTTGGTGCTTTCTTCCTGGGGTGGTTTAAAAGAAAAGACCTCTTCAACCCTGCCCTTTCCAAAGGTTCAGATCTACTGGTCTACCCCTGCTGTTCCTAATGTGAAGGGCTGGTTTTGCAAACACTGGCTTGTGCTTGTTTCTTTGAGGGCTGGCCCTAGTGACCTGGCTACATTGCATCCTCCTGCTACTCTTGAGTGTCCTTGCAGCTGCTGTTTGATTCTAGGCTCTCAAAGCACTCAGCTGAAGCAGCCATGACTTTTGGGAGATGAAGCTATAACCTCTGTGAGCAGCTGTGCTTTAGCCTGGTAAAACTAGTTTTGCTTCTTGGCAACAGAGTTTTCCACAGGCTCTGGTCCAACTAGCATGGTGGTATACTCTAATGGCCCCAGCAGCGTCATTAACCCAAACAGGCTTTAAGATATCAGCCTGAATAATCTGATCCCATCACTATCCTACTGTCTGGATGAGCCAGGTCCTGAATTTGGGGCTTTCACTACTTCAGTAGTAACCCGAGGTTCTGGCTGTAGGAGTGTGATAAGGCTTGAACTGCCCTGCTGCTTCTTATTGTGATCCAGAGCTCACACTGGTGAATGTAAAGGGATCCTTTGTGCTGTGTGGCTCCCACTCCTCAGTTCCAAGGTGAGCCTTCCAGTAATTCCCACATAAATGCCTACATTCCTTGCTTTTATTCTCGTCTACCTGGCCCAAAATGATGATGAAACCTGGCTAACCAGGTGCTTGATGTGAAGCAGACCTAAGAATCGAGATGAGCTGCCTGCACCGGTTGCTCCTGGGCACTGAATTCGGCAAAGCCACAGAAACAGCGCTGAGAACTCACATCCTCGGGGCACGTCACCTCCTTTGGGATGGGTGTTGGCCTATTTAGGCTCCTTCATCTGCATCTCCAAGCAGTTTGCTGCCCAGAGGGAAGGTTTGAAATAGGAAGGGGATGAGATGGGATGTCTCTCTCTGATTTAAGGTGTGAGTTTTTTTCCAAACTATAACAGTAATGCTAGATTTTTTTTTCCTAATTTTTTTTTTATCAGATGTTTTGGATGGATTCATTGCTCTGTTAAGTTCAAGCTGCTAAGTGTTTAAGCTTTGTCAGCACTGTGAAGTAGATGTGTAGAAATGCTTGTTTTGCTACATTTCCTCACCCTTCATGAGTATTGGCAGAAGGCTCTCTTGGTGTCTCGTCTAACTGTAAAAAGTTAGGAATACTTTTCATCTAAGTATCTTTGCTAGATAACTTAGAGTGCATTTCTGTATCTCTTATTGTTGCATCTCCACATAAAGCTTGGAAGGTGAGTGTTCAGCACTTCAGAGGGCATGGATAAAGGAAAAATCAGGGTTCCTTACTTAGTGAAAATTGCCACAATGTATTTGTATGCACTTAGATTTGGTTTTAACTCTTTTATTGGAAAAGTCTGAACCCCAAAAGGGTGTTTTAATGATGGGTATGGGAGAGCAGAAAGGGATGTCACACTGCTTAAATACCTTCTACCCCTGCACTCATCTATCCCTTCATATGAAACACTTCAGCATTTGAGAGGCTCAATATGTTCCAGCTTGATAACCTGAGAACTGCCTAAGGTGAAAACTCTGGACTTTACTAATGGTCTTTCCATCTGTAGGCAGTAGAAGTGTTTGGAGACCACATCTGGGACAGAAATGACAAGTTCTGACTTTGGACAGCCCATCTCATACCACTTCCTGCACTACTGGGTCATTTAAACACGTTTGACCTTAAACCTCCTGATGGTCTGAAGTCCATTTGGTTTCTGCAACAGATGTGTAATTGGGTTATCCTAAAATTACCTTTTGGAAGGTAGGTAGCTGACCTTGGCAGGTTTCCTTTGCCCTTCCCAATTCATGCTTTTTAAAGTGCTATTAATCCAGATATTTCTTTTATTTTCTTCCTTTCAATGCAGATATAGATATAGCTCAATTTTCAACCTGTTCAGTTGCTTTGATGTGGTGGTGTTCGCAGGGGTCCCAGGATGAGGGAAGAGATGAGAATCTTGACTCCATGTTTCAGAGGGCTGATTTATTATTTTATGATATATATTATATTGAAAGAAAATTAAATACTAAAACCATACTAAAATAATAGAAGAAAGGATTTCATCAGAAGGCTAGCAAAGAAAGGAAAAGAATGAAATTATAAAGGCTGGCTGCTGAAATTTCACATTGTGCAGGATGCCTCCCAGACCCAAGATGGCACCACTTGCAAGTTGGGCTGCTTTGACAGTGCCAAGTGGCTCCTGAAATCTGCAGGAACCTGGGATGGTGAGTTTTGTTTGCCAGGGAAAAGGGCCGGCGTTGTTGTTCAGGGGCCTGTGGCCCGGAGTGGTCTTGTGACTGACCTGAGTCCCAACACAGCTGGACCTGTGATTGGTCATCAAGTAGAAACAATTCACACAAGACCAATCGAAGATGCACCTGCCACATTCCACAACGGCAGATAAATATTGTTTACATTTTGTTTCTGAGGCCTCTCAGCTTCTCGGGTGAAAAAATCCTGGCAACAGGGTATTTCATAAAATATGTCTGTGACACCTTGACACTTCTGAACCAGAACAACAAAGATGTAGGTGCTGAGGTGCAAAAACTATGTATCAATACCCGGAAAAAGAAATGGGAAATAGAAAAGTTCCAGTTAAGGAGAATTGCTTTATGCATTTTAAGCTCTAAATAGGGTTTAATATTAAACTGACTATAACCCCTGCTATTTATGCTGCATCTCTTTTAGGGGATGATGCTGTGCCAAGTGCTTGTTTACCTGCACGTTTGGATGGGCCAGTGCAGTGGCCCATCCAAAGGCTACAGCTAATTCATGTCAAGGCTGTGTAAAGCCAGAAAAAAGGACGTCCTTTGTGGCTGGAAATGGGCAGAGGAGTTGTCTGTGTTTACCCTGGCCCAGAAACAGCCCACCCTGCTATTGGTAAGGCATGCTGAGGTTAGCTGGAGCACACAGGGACAGGTCCTGCTTCTGCAGGCAGTAGAACTGTGTCTAAGAGAGTAATGCACTGGAAAATAGACATGTTTCTAGGAACAGCTGAGAGCTATTGTGTATTTTCAAAATTTGAGATTTTGAGTTCTCTATTGTCTCTCCCCTGTTTTCATGTCCCATCATGTCCCAAGTGAAAACAATCTGATAATCAAATGAGGTCTTGATGGGCAAGTACAAGCTTTGAACAAATGAGTCCTCTACTTCAATTTTACCTTTGTTCAAAAGCCCACATTTTTATAGGTAGAGGGCCAAAAAAACTGTATGGAAGCTTTACACTAATACCAGTGAAGGTGTTGTATCAAGTTATGGAGATTGTTTTTGAATCTGATGTGAATGCCCTAAAATGCTTCTAAAAAAGCTGGAGAACAAAAGCAGTCTCAAGTAACCGGTTACCAGCCCAATCTGATGCCTAAGGAGAAGTGGAGACAGTCTAATAGTAAAATTTGTTTATTTACAGTGTTATGTATTACAGGAAAATCAGTTTAAAAAGTCAATGCTTCTTTTTCTTCAAAGTAGCGGCATTTTGAAGATGTTAAGACATATCTGAAGAATTTTAAACATACCTGATTCCAGCCTTCATGGCTGATCTGGATCTGCAAGGTCTGAGACCATCTGGTTTTTTCCTTTTTTTTTTTTTTTTTTCATTTTCTTTTTTTTTTTCCCCAGCCCTTTGAATTTTCAAGTAAGGCATTTATTTTCTTTTCTTTTGAATGAGGTTTCAACAGAACAAAAGACAATATCTGTGGGTTTGATTGCCATAGTAAACTTTAACACTTAGCTCAGCTGACGCTTTCCACCTTGATAGTCAAATGCATGCTTTGCCATCAAAAGATTATGGACTCCACTCGGCCTAAAATCCATGCTGGGCCACACAACCCTTGTGTTGCCTGCCTTAGATGAAGGGTCCAGCTCATTGCTTTGTTCACTATCTTGTCAGCTCCTTCAAATTCCTCTGCCTTTACCTGGGCTTCCAGTATTAAACTGATTTCTACAGAGCTCTGAAGCTCTCCCTTTACTCAGGGCTGTGTAAAACACCCTCAGGCAAACCCACTAATTTCTTACGTCTTGGAATTTTTACAGTATCAATCAGAAATGCCTGTAAAGGTTCTGGAAGGGCCAGAGAGAAATAGCATATGCATACAGTGTCCAGGCTTTTGTGAATGCAGGGTTCTTGGCTTTTTTTGTTTGGATTTTGTCTTTTGGGTGGCTGCTTTCCCCCTTATTGAGTGTTAAATAAAACAAAACACTGACTTTCAGTAAGGGAGGTTTCATGACCATCTTTATGAAGAGGGGAGCAAATGTGAATATGCACCAGTTACATCTAGGCTGGTGTGGTGGTGTAAAAGTGTTTGAATATTGCAGTTATTTTGGTCACCCAGTTCACGATGATGAAGTTCAGCAGTCAGGCTGCTAAGAGGTGCTGTTTCTGCTGTAGCATTTTGGGAATTTCTGTTTTCTGCTGGAGCAGAAAAGTTTTGTCCACATTGCAATGGAGCTGGAACTGCCTGGAGACAGATGGCATTCAATGGGACTTACAAGCACACAGTCAAGCAGAATTCTGACACAAGACACCCTTCTTCATGCCCTTTTCTCCTCTTGCTTTTACTGGACAACCCCCTCTGTTCTTCTTCCCCTATTGTACCACTTCCTCAGCTTCTTTCCTTCCTATCCACGAGCCCTCAGGTCTGTGGTCTCTCCTGGTGAGGCTGGCTGCCCTGTATCCATACTGCTCCCTGGGATAAACCTTCCTCCTGCCTTTATGCCTGCAGTCTCCAAGACCTCCTGACAGCAGATCATCTAAATGGGGATATCTGGAGGGGATAACTGACCCTCTAGAAGTGGAGAAAAGTTGGACAGGAGGATTTGGGACAGCCTCTTCTACATGTGGGCCTTCTTTAGCTGCTTGGGCCCTCTGTGTTGGCTAGGTATGTGTTTTGTCCTCCTCCTGCAATGGGACTCTGCAAGGTGGCAGGAGTGAGAGGACATATTTCCTTTATGGAACTGCTTCAGTTCAAGGGACTTGCTGGGCTGGAGTGACTCTAAAAGTTGTTTTTGTCAAGAGAATTTTATACACGAGAATGGAAGAGATCCGAACTACTTCACTGTGAGGAAAAAAAAGTCTGTGTCTATTTTTAGTAGAGGAAATTAAGTGGGCTAAATGAGAAACGGGTGAGGGCAGACTCATGAAATTAACTCTGGATATTCTTAATTTCTAAGCATTTAAGTGGGGGTAAATGCAGTGAACTGAAGCAACAGAGATGGTGATGGACTGTTGGGAGACACCTTTATAGCTGCAGACAGCAGAAGCTGTCTGCAGCTTGTGCCTCAGTCCCATCTGTTTCTCCAGCCAGAGACCAGTCTGAGTAAGGTCCACCTGCCACAGAAACTCCTGTATAACCTGCTTGGCTCATTGCTGAACTCACAAATTTTCTGCATCTTCTAGTCTATTAATATGTAGCATGACAGTTTGCTTTGAATTAGCAGTGTTTGTATAGGATTAACTTTACACACATTTACACTCAAGGGATTTATCTGCCTTAAGTTTACATGACCCTATTTCTTTCAAAATCCATTTACCTAGAACTTCTGTTAAGTTAGCACACCCAAAGTGACTTGTTTTGCTCTATGTTCAGAATTCCATTCTGGGCAGTGCCAGGGACTACCAGCCCAGCCTCCTGAAACAGAATGCTCCTGCCAGCCTTCCTGGCATTTGAATCAGGTTGCACTTGTGTAAAGCAAGTGACTGTGAAGCCACAACTGCCTGAAAACTATGGGATGGTGCACCTGGGCTTTGCCCTCTATCATCTCCTTCCCCAGGGCTCCCACAAGATCAAATCTTACCTTGCTAGTGTGCTTTGGGGAGCTGCTGAGAAGAAGAAAAGAGGGGTATTGTGATGGAAGAGGTACAATTCTCACCTTTCCTGCCACCCCTCCTTTATTTTCCTGGCCTTGGCTGCAGTTCAGCTGGATGTACTGGGTGCGCTGTGAAGCCTTGCCTCAAGACCTCTCACACACACAGAAAGTGCTCACCATGTTAGTCTGAACAGAGTCCTAACCTTTTGAAGGCATTGATGGATTTATCCATCAAGTGTTTCATAAGGCGTTTTTGTGTCAGCATTAGAGATCAGAAAGGTTTTCTTTTTCATATGAGAAAGATCTTGGCTTTCTTTGTTCTGATGTTGATCTTTGACGAGACAAGTAATTCTACTCATTTTGTTAAAACCTAAATAGAAGTACATTAATAAGTGTCTGGTACAAAGAACTGATAAATGTAATCAAATAGGTTTTAAGCTAAAGCTTGTAATTCAGTCTTTTTTCTTCTTTTTCTCTTTAGAAAAAAAAAACATAGGAAACACTATACTTATTGTGCCTTCTTATTATTCTGCAATCCATTGGCAGCAGCAAAGTAGTCCTTATGGAAACCATTCTTCATTTCTGTTGTGGCAGGGGTTTCCTTTACAGCTGTTCTTGAAGGTGCTTTCCGGTATGTCTATAAAAGCAAAATCCAAAATAAATATTTGGACTAGTTTAAAGCCTGCCAAAACAGTGCTTATGGTTAATTGTAAATGGAGCTTGTCTGCTGTTTGTTGATACAGATGTATATATTTGCTTCAGACTGCATTAGGAGTATAGTAGCCTTTTCACTGCTGTGGGTGATTTTACTTTACTAGCCTTACTGTAATACTTCTCAATGTCAAAAGAGATTTCAAGCCTTGTACACTAAAAGCTTTATGTATGTAAGCAGGCTAGAGCACTCCCTGCTAAAGATGTTGAAGTTAACAAGGCAAAGACAGGGCTCTATTTCTTTTTCCCTAAGGAGGAGAAAGACTCAAAAATTTGCCCACCAAAGCAAATTCAGGCATCCTATGTACTAAATGCAGTACCTGACCTGCTATACAAGTGCAGAAGAGTTGAGCTGCAATGAGGAGGTCATCACTACTGAGTAACTCTCTCTCTCAGACATGACTGTATCTGTTATTCTTAAATCATGTATATATTTTAAGACTAACATATTTTAAGCACTCATGGTCATTCTACATCTGAGTCCACCCAGACTGCTATCCAAAAAGTTCTGTTTTCCCCCATCTTTGTCAGAGAGCTCTCAGAAGACTGCTTACCTTAATGTAGAAGTTGATGAAGAGGATGACTAGTGTGGCCATGTAGGAGGACTGGAACATGAGGCAGCCAAATGGGAATCCACATGGCTTCACAGCTGCGCTGAGTGTGTGCACAATAGTGAGCAGAAACTGGATCTGTGGAGAGAAGATAATGCAGGTGTATTTGCTGAGAAAGGGTCAGTGCTAGCTAAATCAGACACAGCAATGTCCCCTAGTCCTGCTCCATAAAAGTTTGAGTACTCTGGAAAAGTATCCCTTTATAACCTCTGAATGAATTGTGAGGGTTAAGTTAAAATGGTGCTCTTGTGAAATTAAATAAAATCCTAAGGGGTCAGAGGTTTCTAAAAGTAAGTTTATAGGCCTAGTTGACAAAAGGGAAGCTTTTTTCCCTCTGAGATTTAGTAGATTTTGTTCTATCTTCCAGTCCTTGTGACAGGTACAGTTGTTGTCTCTGTTGCTGGGCAGAAACTGGAGGAAACTCTGAAGATTCTTGGCAATAGCTTTAGAAGTCTGAGCAGAAAATGCAAAACTCAGGTCCAAGGAGTTCAGATAGGTTATCATTTGCATTAATGGAGTTAAGGAGGGGACAAAGGAAGCAAAAATGAGACAGGGAAGAAACTGCAGAGACTTTTCTATATTTAGAACTGTCAGCCACAGCCCACACTCCTCAGCCAAATAAGTGTCCCCTCAAACCAGTGTACTGAGGTGCATTTCCAGCACTGCAGTGTTTCACCTGCAGGGATGGTCTCAGAGAAGCAGTTCTTGCTAAGCAAATTTCTACATAGGCATTTTAAAGCTCACTGCAAAAATCTCAACTTCCAAATAATATGAACAGGCTCTAAGATAAAAAAAGTAAAAGAAACTTTATTTCATATCAAGCCTTATATCTTGTTGATAGAAGCTTTTGATGTGGCTCAGCTCCCCAGGTACAGCAACAGGTGGAACAGACTTTTAGTAATCAGTCAATTTCTGTATTGCCTAAAGTTTGTTTACATCATTTTGCAGTTGTACCACTGTGCCGTGGGTTAACCTGGCTTGGCTGCCAGCTGCCCACCCAGCAGCTCTCTCCCTTCTTCTCCTCAGTAGAGTAGGGGGAGAAAATAGGATGAAAAGAATTTATGGATTAAGATAAAGTTAGGGAGGGTAATCGATAAAACTTACCTATTACTGTTATAAACAAATTAGACTTCAGTTAAGGATGATTAGTTTCAAGTGCTGCCAATTAATAACACAGAAGGATAGCAAGAAATAAAATTAAAACCACCTTCCTCTAAACCCCTGTTTCTTCTGAAGCTCAACTTCACTTCTGAACTTCTCTACTTCCTTCCATGTGGTGCATGGGGATGGGGTTTGTAGTCAGCCCCTATTGCTTTGGCTTTGCTGTTCCTTTCTCCTCACACTCTTTCCCTGCTTCAGTGTGGGGTCCCTCCTACGAGAGAGAGTTCCAATGTGGGTACTTCCCATGAGCTGCAGTTCTCCACAAGTTGCACCAGCATGGGTCCCTTCCTTCAGGGTCCAGTCCTTCAGGAACAGGCTTTTCCTATGTGGGCCCCCATGGGGTCACAGATTTTGCCAGCCAACCTGCTCCAGGGTGGGCTCCTCTCTCCATGGGTCCATAGGAGCCTATTTCCCCACTGGCTGTATCTTCCTTCAGGGCAGACATGTCCATTGCTAAAGCGTGGGGTCCTCCATGGGCTGCAGGGGAACAGCTTCACCAGCATCTTCACCATAGGCTGCAGGGGAGTTTTTGGTGCTAATTCCCTCCTTCTGTTCCAACCTGGGTAATTGCAGGGCTTCTCACATTTCCTGTCTTCCCTCTCAGCTGCTGTGCTATGTTTTTCACCCTTGAATAAATACGATATCATGGAGGTGCTCCCAGCTTTGCTGATGGCTCAGCTTTGGCCAGCAGGGGAGTCTGTCTTGGAGCTGGCTCTGTCAGACATTTTTTATGACTTTTAAATCAGTTTTTTCCACAATTAAGGAGCAGTCATTTTCTATGCAATGGTTCAAAAGTAACAGAATTTTGTGGACTAAAGAGCTTCTACTGTTTGTTTTCTACAGAAAACACTTCTGAACATAATTTCCTTCATTAAATTTTATCAAGCTGCACTAGTGACTTATGCTGTATGATAGTTTAGTTTAGATAGTTCAATTCTAACTGGGTTAATTGTGTAAATAACAATGTTTACCTATAGTTCATTTAGTTCTCTCTCACATTTTGAAGGATTTCTGGTAGTTAAAAATGAGAGTAAAACAGATACATACCAGTTGTGCCTGAGTGAGGTATTTCTTCCACCAGAGATATTTGCGCATGGAAGGGATGACTGACAGTCCATAGTAAGAATACATAAGCACGTGGATAAAGCTATTCAAAGTGGGTCCAAAGAAGCCTACAAAAATCCATTAGGGAAAAATAATTAAGTACCAACTGCTAAAAAGTGAGAGAGGATATTATTGCTCATTGTATTGCTTCTATATTGAATCTCTTGCAAATGTAAGTGTTCCTGTAGGGGGATAGAATATAAGAAAATAAAGATAGTGTAGAAAGTAATCTTACCCCTAAGGAGTTGCAGCTGGGCCAATTATTAAAGATTAGGAGCAGGCCTGACTTTAACAGGCCACAGCTGTAACCCATGAGAAGAAGAGTGCTATACAAGAGTGGGTTGGCTGCTTTGTGAAGAAGAAAGAGGCAGTGCTCTGAGGAGCTGCCTGTGAGAAACACCAAGAAGGTGTGAAACTCTTCTGATAAGTAGACAACAGTATGGAATCCCTGCAATAAGATGACAACATATTCCTTCCATGCTTATTTCTTGCTAAAGACATTCCTGATGTGTAGAGGTGCTCTCCTAGGGACAACTGAAAAACCAAACGGTACTTCCTAGAGGGTTGTTCTTATGCTGAATTTTGTCTTTTTATCTGGTATTTTTCTTCTCCTCTACTTTTTCTTATTCTGTAGTTTACATACTATTTTTCCCCTCTCCTAAAGCTCTTCTTGCTGAGTCTTTCCATTATTCCTGTAAGCTTTAAACAATGCTGCTGATGTCTTTGCTGCTGGTATGTAGCTTAGGACCCTGGGAGGCTTCTGTACTCCTGCTCTCTGATGCAGTAGCAAGGGCTTTACTCTGAATTAAACCAGCCTTTTGTGCCTGTGTTTGATCACCACTCTTGTTTTCTTCATTGACTCTTCTGCTAGGTGCACATTTATATAATTTCATCCCCGATAATACCTTGCTGCTCTTATTAGTTACATTTAGTGAATACTAGTTCTAGAGGAAATTAATTATCCTCTGTACTTTGCAGACTGTGGAGAAGCAGCAGCACTACTCTCTGCTGTGTGCTTGTGAGTTTGATGGCAGTGCTACAACTACAAGAGGGACTCACCAGTTGTTCTGATTTTGCCACTGATTAATTACTTAGCTGCTGGTTTAATTACAGTAGTGCAGCACTAGTGTAAAGTGTGGGGACCACACATTACAAAGCACAAACCCCCACTGATTTGTTTACACCTCTAGAAATAGCTCCTAATCACTATGAAATCTCTGATCCCTGCTTCCACCTCTAATGCTGATTTACTTTGACTTTGTGCTGTCCACAGTAAGTGCCAACAAATGTGAATTCTGCTTTTAGCTCTGAAAAAGACCTGCACAAGTTTCTTTACAAACGTTGCAATGGGCTGAGGTAACTCACTCTAATAGGTTGCAGGAAAACTGGGTTTTTTCTCAATTTTGAAAGCAGTTCCACAGGAAGCCTCTAGCTGTGTGAAGCCCTGGAAAATTGTGCCTGTTGTGAGACAGCTGAAGTAGTTCTCTGCTGTTTGGACTTATACAAATGCTAAGTGACCAGCCTGTGGTACCATAGATCCCTTCCTAACAGGGAAGATGATGACAGCTACTATAACCTTCTGAGGACGTATTTTCATAAGAAACAGAACAAACTCAAACTGGTATTTTAATTAGTGACTAAGTAAAGTATCTTGCTAAAGCAGAGATTGATGTATACAAGAGTTGAGCCTGTAAAAGGGCCATTGATTTTATTTGTTGTGATTGATAAAGGCTTTACCAGGGTACTGACTTCTTCCTGCATCTGCTTTTAGAGTAGGTCTTGTGTGTGCTAGCTCCTCTGTGCTACTCAGTACTGTGATGCTTAAAAGTGGTTTGAAGAGAAGTAAATACATGAGTTTGTGGCAGCTAAGTGAAAAGTCTAAGGCCTAACACTCAGGTATTTTTGGCCTGAACTTTTAACCATGCTTTTAACTTTCCTGCGTTCTGCAGGTGGTCAGCAGTTCTGAAAGGCTCTGAACCCTAAAGGTGCCCTCACATTTCACAGTGACACAATTCCTTTGCATGGTGATGTGATTCCTCCCCAGCTGCAGCTGACTTAGACCCCAGGTGATGAAGCAAACAAAGACTTACTCTGCCCACAAGGTATCCAGTTCAGAACACACCACCAAATGTTAAACATAGTGGCATGGTGATACACATGAAGGAAGGTGATCTGGCTGCTTTTCTTTCTCAGCACAAAGAAGATAGTGTCCATGAATTCAATTACTTTGGAAAAATAATACCACCACAGCACCTTGGCTACCTGTACATGCAAGAACAAAGGAGCAGGAGATCAATATCTGTCCATACAATTGCTTAAATATTACTATACTTCTTCACTCCCTAGGCATGCAACTTCCCAGAAGGCATTAATATGCTATTAAAGGAGAAGCACAACCTCTGTCTTCAATTTTAATTTGCTTTTCAATGAAGCAGTTTTGTAAAAAAAGACACATCTTTTAAGAAATTGTATAAATATATAATTATCAAAACATAATTTAAGAAAAATAAACTTTGAGAAAGGGTTTTCTAATTTTTTTGTTGGATTTTTTTCCAAAGGTGCAGTTTTGTGGGTGAGTTTTTGCTTCATTTTGGGGTTGTTTGTTCAGTTTTTTTAAGGGTGCTACCATTTTCTTGACCCTGAACAGATTTTGCTGCCAGATTCTTCTTTTGAAAAAAAATCTAAATTTGATACAATTTGATACTCAATACAATGAAATTTATCCTCTAGAGTAGAGACATTTTATCAGAGCTCAGGGTATGTCCTAGGACAGTTAAAGACAGTTAAAACAGAGAGGATGCTGGGGGCTGAGCTGCTTTTGTCTCTCACCCGGATATCAGCCTCCCCTGCACTGTGGAGGTTCTGGCACTGCAGGTTGTAGCCGCCTTCCCATGTGGCAAGGATGAGCTGGAACAGAAAACAGAGGAATCACATTCATGAACAGATGGAATGGTTTTTCCCCCTGCAGTTGTTCTGTCCTCATTGGTGGGTACCCACTCCTTCCATGAACTGATGCTGTTGAACCAGACAACTTGCTAATATCTTGTTTTTTGAAAGGGGAAAGGCATCAGTTAAGCTGGAGAGATGAAATGATGCATTTCTTCTCTTTCTCTGGCTTTAGAGCCTTCAAGGCATGCATTAAAATCTCTCATTATTTAATGCACCTCCAAATCCTTGCTCCAAAGAAAATGCTGGAATAGTGTATCTTTGTCCTGAAGCAGTATGAACAGAGCTGCTTATGCAAAGCTGTCCTTGAGAAAAATTCCCTGTTTGCCAAGCAAACAGAAGGCAAATGCAAAGTAGTGTAATGGGAGAAATATTTCCTAATGCCATACATGTCTCTATCCTCCACTGTTAAATGCTGGAGGAAGTGAAGGAGAGCAGGCACGGTGCTGAGTGGAGGCGTGGATAGCACACAAGCAATTTCTTAGATTCTGCACATGTCACACGGGGAAGCAGAGCAATGAAATATCAGAGTGCAGCACTGGGATGGAGCAGGTTTCTAGATAACCATATGGTAGTCTCCAATATGGAATATTTTTATAGCAACAGCCACCTAAAGCACTCAGCAGCCCTTGTGGAAGAGGGAGCATCATCTCTTGCTTATAAATGCCATGTAGAATCCGTTGATTTTTAGAAGGTCTTGCTAATTTTCAAGTAAGTGCAAAGGGAGTTTGGGGACAAACTGGGCAACTCGTGTTCTGGAGTCTTTCTCACCCTCTACAGACACTGCAGAGAGTGAAGGTGGGAGAAATGCATCCAAGTGCTATGCTGTAAGCAGAATTGCAAGATGCTGAGAGAAGGGGGTCACTTTCAGCTCTGGAGCTACATTCACAGGAATGATGTGTGTCAGCACAGAAGTTTTCCCTCTAGTTCACAATGAAAAGAACTGTTCTGTGTTGAATCTGTGTCAGTCTATATAAAAGTGAAGCAGAGACATCCTCAGTGATCAAAATAAATTAATTCCTAGAGTAAATACATTAAAAAATTATTATTGATAATATCTGGAGGATTAGAAAGCAGCCTACAATGCTTATTATAAATTCACATTAAAATGCACTGAAACCTGGAGAACCACAGTCTTTTACTATTTTTCTTCTGAATTCACACTCTGTCATTGTCCCTGTAATATGAACTTAGCTGTTTTAGGTGGCCAAAACAGCCCATAGAAATTGCAGAGAGAGATGACAGTATACAGCTAATGAGTGTTTTATAGATAAATTATATGTAACAATTGAAACAAACATATTCCTTTATATTTTTCTGCTTTGCTGAAGAAACTTTGCCTCAAAATTTTCTGCTGCAGTAGGTAAAATGTTGGTTCACAGAATTTGCTGGAAAATGTGCAATTTTCAATATTTTAATCAGTCTGTTTTACAACCGTTCCAATTTGTGAATTATTACAATGGATTGATTTTTGAAAAATCTTTTGCATGTTGTCTCCTTGTGTATTAAAGGTCAGGAGTGAGGGCCAGTTGATTGCCCAGCAGGTCCTAAGTAAAGCCCTGAGGAAGGAAGGTGGTGTCTTACCACATGTCAGGAGCTGCAGTCTTCAATGGAGATCCCTTGGGGATATTTTTGGTCTGGATTAATTGATGCTGTTTTTTTGTTTGCTTTTTTAAACCATCTGGTAAGTAGTAGAGTGAGCCTTGCCAAAGAACTGTTGTGCTTTCACTTCTATATTAAACCTGGTTTTGATGATACCTTTGCCAGTGATTTGTTAAATGACCTTAAAACAGGCATTCAACAAAAATTGGTGTAGTCAGCAGGTTTGCAAGTAGTATCACTGACTGCTTACAAAAGCATGGAAGAAGTCCAAGTCCTAAGTTCTCAGACAAATGGCTCAGGATAACTGCTGTGATTGGAAAGCTGTGGAGGAACATCTATAAGTTGCTAGGGGCTGTATAAAGGCTAGGAAGAAGAAAGTGATCATTTGCAAAGTGTTAGATACCTTTCCAGAAGCTGCCTGCCACTATAGAAGAGATAATATTAAAGATAAACAAGGGCTGGAAACTGAGAAGGAAAGCAACTGAGTTACTACTGTCCTTTAAAATAGAACAGCTCCAGAGACAGCTACAGGAGGAACAGAAAGAAAAACAGAAGTTGAAGGAAAAACGGACCTTTTATGGACCTTTTGGACCCCTGTTTATGCGGGCTCCAAATCCTCCTGACACTGTGCAGATTAGTGAACTAAACTGCTCCTCCACAAGACTGGGAGGGTAACAGATGGAATGGTCCCTGAGATAAAAAACCAGAGTTCTGTACCTGGGGCAGAACAGCCTTGGATGTACAGACAGAGTGGGGAATGAGAGGCTGGAAAGCAGCCCCATGGAAAGGGACCTGGGGCTCCTGGTCGATGGCAAGCTGAACATGAGCCAGCAGTGCCCTGGCAGCCAGGAGGGCCAACCCTGTCCTGGGGGGCATCAGGCACAGCATGGCCAGGCAGGCAAGGGAGGGGATTGCCCTGCTCTGCTCTGAGCTGGGGCAGCCTCACCTCCAGTGCTGGGGGCAGTTTTGGAAGGCAAAATATGAAAAAGACATCAAGCTGTTAGAAAGCATCCAAAGGAGGGTAACAAAGATGGTGAAGGGCCTTGGGGGCAAGCCTTACAAGGAGAGACTGAGGTCACTCAGTCTGTTCAGACTGGAGAAGAGGAGATTGAGGGGAGACCTCATTGCAGTTACAACTTCCTTATGAGGGGAAGAGGAGGGGCAGGCACTGATCTCTTCTCTGTGGTGACCAGTGACAGGACCAAGGGAGCAGCATGAAGCTGTGTCAAGGGATGTTTAGGTGGAATATCACTAATAATGTTCTCACCCAGAGGGTGGTTGGGCACTGGAAGAGGCTCCCTGGGGAAGTGGTCACAGCACCAGGCCCAACAGAGCTCAGGAAGTGTTTGGGCAATGCTCTCAGGCACAGGGTGTGACTGCTGGGGTGTCATGTGCAGGGCCAGGAGTTGAATTCAATCATCCTGATGGGAGTCTTCCAACTTGACATGTTGTATGAAGCTTTCCTGCCAGCGCTGAACAGGTGAGCTCAGTAGTATCTCAAGGTTTTGGGTTTATTTTTTTCAAGTATTTCATTCAAAGGTCCCATGTTTGAAAATGAGATGAAAAATCCCTTAGAGGCTCATAAAGAAAATATTTCTTTTCAATGTCCTAACTTTTTAATTTGGTCATAAGTTAATCAGCAACTTCTTACAAATGGTCAGCATGTAAATGCAGAGTAAGCTTTGTGGTCAGAATATCACTCTGTCAGACTGCATGATTTTATTTAATTTCTTTTGTTCATTCTTCCCTGATTTTAAAAATGCCAGATTTTTCAGACCATTCTGAAAATGGTCTGAAGACTATTTTACTTGGCAGAAGAGTTTCCTCCGGTTTGTGTCTGCATTTCAAAACGCAGTAACTTAGGCTGGAGATTTTTTTTTGCTTATTTTAATCTCAGTCTTTCACATGAGCTTTTCTGTAGCTCAGCATTTCTATTCTCTGTTGTAGGTGCCTGACATACTGCTGTGTCTCTTTTAAGGAAAAGAATTCACTTTGAGATTTGACTCCTCTGCTTTGCAAGATAATTTTCAAGATTTCTGGCTAACTTCCTAATTAAGAAAAAAAAAAAAAAGGAAAGTGGAAATTTGGAAAGCAGTGAGTAATTTTTATGGGATCCTGGTGATCCTAGGCCATCCCATTTTTATGGGATCCTGGAGATCCTAGACTCTCCTTTGCAAGTCTAGCTGGAAGAGGTGGAAGGTAAGCAGCTCACTCCATGGTGCCAAATGAGCCAGATGCATATCTGGAACAGAAGCCAGCACCTTGACACAAGACATTTTGGTCTCAGATCTCTTTCTTTTCTGATACCAAACTCATACATTACTGGTACTGTTTCGGTGCTGTTCCCTTTTGTATACTGAGCAGTCACAACTCTGCAGAGCTGATGGTGTATCAATCACTCAGAGATGGTGCAAGTGCAGGAACTGTCAAAGAGATGAGAAATCCCCTCTATCTTTTGAAACACAAATTCTCTCCCTGTAACAAACAATTCTTTGGATTCTTTGCATTCTTGGTAGCCTATTCTGAAAATAGTATTAAACAAGTATTGTTTGAAGCTATTTGGAAAAACAGATCACGTAAAGAGCAAAGTGCTGACTTGTGAAAAATTTCTGCTAAGTAGCAACATTCTATTAATTAGTATAGTTTTCATCTTTTGCTGTTTGCCCTAATGTTGTTCTTAACAGATTCCTGTTTTCACACTAATTACTTCTATTCATCTACTCAAGTACAAACAGCACAAGAATTCACAAGTTGTTTTGGCACTATAGTCCAACTCCTGCCTTATTTTTGTAAATGGGGAATTAAAGTGTTCAGAATTGAAAGTTGGCTCCTTTGTCAGAGGTTTCAGGGGTGGGCAGCAGGTACCAAAAGATGATGCAATCCTCTCACCTCACTGACTAGCAGACTAAGCTCTGACAGCCTGACCCAGGGGCCTGTGCCCTTCTCATTTTAAGCTCTCAAATTCAAAAATCTCACAGCTGTAGCTTGTTTTTCATCTGTTCTCCATAGGCTAGAAAGGAAAGTGATGTGATTTTCTAAATGGATATTGCCATTTCTACTGACTGCATGTTCTCCATGCTCTTTTGAGCTATAGAAAAATCTCTGTGCATGGTTGGACTTTCTCAGAGAGGAAATGCCTGGAAGCAATAAGATATTCCCCCTTGTCCCAGGGCAGGAGGAAGGCAGAGGGTGAGGCAGCAGCACTGGGCCACATCTGGCTGGTGAGCAGTCACCAGGGGTGTTCCTCAGGATCAGTTCTAGGGCCAGTGCTGTTCAAATACCTCTCAGTGATCTGGAGGAATTGAATGCCCCCTTAGCAGGCTTGCTGATGGTATGAAACAGGGAGGTGCTGCTGACTCTCCTGGGGGACAAGAGTCCTTGCAGAGAGGTAGAGTGGAGCATTGGGCAGTCATCAGTGGGATGAAATGTAACAAATCCAAATGCTGGATCTGACTGCTGGGATGTCCTTACTTTCTACTTCTTATGTAACTTTTCTGCTGACAAATCTTATGGCTACTGCTTAGCTCTAATTGCAGTTCTGCTATCTCTGAGGTCTGCCTTTGGCAGCTTTCCCAAAACCCTCTGATTTTAAGGATTACCACAATTCCCCATCTCAGTCCAACTAAAAAGAAACTTTTGTGTTGTTTATTAACTGCTTTGTGTTTTATAGAGCTTTACTATCGTATATCTGTTTAGTACTTGTTTAAAGCATCTTTTTTGTTTGTATTAAGCATTACTATATTACAACACAGCAATTTTAATGTTGCAAAAGTTTAGTTAGTTTAAAGGGTATAAGTTATATTTGCTAGTAATTATGATTCCTTGTTTGAAAAAATCTCGCTTGTTTTAAGGACTTAACTCAAAACTTTCCTCCATGTCTATACTTTTATCTACTGTCTCTGTAAGATTTTGAGAACTTTCTGTGAATCTGTTTCTTATTTCTCTCTCTTGTATGATGAAAACTTTTTTGATAGTTTTGTCTATTATTTGTTGCACACGCTTAAGTATGTAAGGTATTACTATTAGTATCACCCCTAAAACACTTAATACATATAGACCTATTTTACAAAGTTCCCTTAGCTAAGGTGTAAAGCTCCATTCTTTGAATAAATCATTGACTTATGACTTATTGTCTTCTTTAATTTGAGTTGTTAAATCTTTTAGTTTTTGTATGTTTTTGTGGATGGATTCAGAATGGTTGGATAGGTTGATATAACACAATCCTTTAAATTCTAAGTATGAAGTGGGGGAGGAATGGCTGGAGATCAGCCCTATGGAAAGGGATCTAGGAGTGCCACTTGGTTAGTGCCATGGCTTCCCCAAATGTAAAAACTTAGTGGTGGTGTTGTGCCAAACAGACCCAGGTGCTGAATAGGAAACACTCCACAAGATTTGTCACAGGGGAAATATTTTGTTGTTCCTCTTTATGATGCATTCAAGATATTTTTCATGGGAAAGAACTGTGAAAAGTGTGCTTTGGGCAACTGCTTGGTGAGGCTCTCCAGCTCTCCATGGGTCTGGTTAGAGGTCAAAAAATTGCGTGCATGGTGTCTCCCCCAAAAAGATCTGCTAATTCTGTAATCACCAACTGGAGTTTGCTACCCTGACCTGCAGAACGTACTGCTGGACCCAAGTTGGATGTCTCCTCCACCTGGAGCATTGTAGCTAAAAGGATACTGGTTATTCCAGATGGAGGAAATATGTGGTCCTATGCTTTCTTCCTGTTTTTAGGTCAGAGAGTTCATAACATGGTGACAAAAAATAAGAACCCCTTCCCAAGTGAAGTTTAGATAATTGTTTGAATTTTTTTATCAGCAAAAACTCTTTCAAATGTAAATCCATATTGTTGAGAAACTACCAGCCGGTTCTATTTAATACTCCTTAAGTAAATGGGAGCCTGATAGAAGGATTAGTGAACTAATGACTTCAAAATTACTTATGAATAGTAATTACTTTGAGTATTGCTGTTGTCTGGGATAGTGGGACAGGCTAAAAGAAATCCTGTCTAGGCTTATTTTCCATGAGTCTTTGATTACATCTGCTCTGAATAGCTCCCCTATCATATTTTGTAGTACCAGTGGTGGTATTAGAAGCTGTGCACATATGGAAAACCTCATCATATGAAGTTTTAGTCCTGATTTCCCATAAGGTTCTACTGAATTTTGTTTGAATGTGCACAAGAGATACAGAGCACTGCATTTTTCCATGATCAGGTTAAATGTTCAACTGAAATGCAGAGCTCAGAAAGGTCAGTATGAAAGACAAGAAGAACACAGGGGATGAAAACTGAGATGTGAAGACAACATGCCCAGCTGGAATAACTGCAGGCAAGGACAGCAGAGTCAGCTCCTCAGCTCTTCAAACAAATTATTTGATTAAGATAGAAGAACACCTGGTAATTTAACTCCATTCACACAAAGTTCTTACTTGATCAAAAGATCAGTTTGCTCTTGCCCTAACATTTCACTGCTTTACAATGCACTCTTGGTGACCTTTTGCTCTCTAGGTTTTTCTTTTTCCCTCTTCTCCTTTTCTTCAAATGATTGAAAAGTGCATCTGATCTCTTCTGGTTTCTCACTTTGTTCTTTTTCTCTTTCTGCCCAAATAGTCTGTACAAATAGTCTTTCAGTACTAAATAATTTTTTCAAAGGAAGCCTTCACTTCAAGCACCAATACTGATGGATCTAGAATCTTTCCATATTTCTGTATTTAATTTACATTTGTTGACTTCTGGACACTTAATGAAGGAGTAAACAATAATTTATCACAATCTTACAAACAAACAAACAAACCCAAAAAACCCCCAACCCTGAAACAAAATCAAAACAAAACAAATACCAAAAGCAAGATTATGTTGAAGTTGTATTCCTACAGTAAAATTCCAGGACAGTTCAAATTGATTAAGATCTTTTTCACCTTTCCTCATCGTCTGCACTGTTGAAGGTTTACTTAGAACTTGTGTTAGACAAGCTCCATCTTTTCAACACTTGCACAGATAGGAACCAAGTCCTTCTGATATAAGCCATTATAATGATGGAATTAAACAGAGTTTTAGTGCTCCTTCTATTTTTTATTTGTTCATTTTGTTTTGCCCCATTATGTCTAATTCAGGCATTATACTTTCTAGTAATATGTGAGATATATCTTCAATTGTAGTGTGCAGAGTTAAAAGTGGTGGCTGATGGCCCTGATCATTCTGGCACTCCTGGGAATCCTCTCACCACACTGGCATCTATGAATATGCAAGTTATGGCTAGAATTCAGAAACTGGACTTAATGTGGGATGAATTTTCAGCTCCTAGAAACAGCTAAAGTGCATTTGGCTTACTGCTTTTTATTTTATTTAATCCTGCAAGGTAGAAGACTTTTTTCTGGCTCCTCTAGAAAGGTTAATGCACTAGGCTGGCAATACTTGTGAGTTCTGCTCTTTTCCCTTTGCTCTGAAATGAGGGGTCCTCACAGGCAAGTCCTGTTTCCCCACATGGGTGTGGTTGCTTGCTTACAAATCCCATGGATTTGTAATAAGTCTGAGAAGCTACCTGGGGATACAGACAGCTTGAGACATCACGCCACCCCTCTGCTAATGACACATATCTCTAGATCTCCTTTTTAATCTGACCCAAATGGTGCCAGTGTCCTGGTTTTCTCAGTGCCTGATCAACACAAGGACTTGGGTGAGACCTTGATGACCAGCTGAGATTTGATTTAAATAGGGCAGAGGTGATACTGCTGGGGAAAGCAGCCTAGGACTGTGGCAGAGATTATGTCTATTCCTATTAGTGAGAGAGAGTATCCTCACCTGAGTAATTTCAGAATTCAGAGATGAGCACCAGTCTCCCGTGTTTCCAGTTTCAATTTATCACTGAACTTGTGACAGTTTGGTCTCTGGTGCCTCAGGTTGCACCCCTGAAGTGTGGTTTGTAAGCATATAAAACAATTCTGAAATGTGCACAGATGTGATGTTTTTTCACAGTAAGCTGGTTTACTGCTCATAGTGGGTTATTTTAGCATCTTAAGCAAAGATTTGTGCAGAGAAAGGCATATATTTCTTAAGGGAAATTGTTAAAAGTTTTGATTTTTGTTGAAGTAAAAAGGTGCTGGCTGTTTTTCCTAATACAGAATTTGACAATGTTCTAGAATTTCTCAATGTTGGATCAGTAGAGTTAATCTGGGTCTATGAGCACTTATGGTACAGAAAAGTGCACAACAATAACAAACTTCTGATGTGGCTTTCTTTGGTAGCAGTAAGAGTGGAAGGAATTGTCTTTTGCCTCCTCAGCAGCCCACCTGCAGCCTGCCCAGTTTAAGCACAGGACCTTTGTCTAAGCTTCAGGTACTTGAAAAAAGGTGTGCTCCAAACCCAAGTGCCAACTTCACCATATTCAGCTGGGGAAGGTAACGTCAAGGCAACTTTGACAGCTTCAGGAAAATCTATCTGCCTAACTCAGAAGTCTAAAAGTCCAACAAGCTGCCCTTCTGGGAGGCCTTCAGAGGCACCTAACTCTTTGTTGACTCAAAATTTTTGAGATATCTCATTAGGATGAAGGCAAAGCCATTTATCTTTAGACCTTGTCCCTGGGGGATCCTAGGGGTATCTGGCCTTATGCTAATGGCACATCTTAGAGCTGCCCTGGAGCTGTTCCTCCAAGTGCTTTGCGGATTGGTTGACCTCAAAGCTCAGAGATAAAATCTGCTCCCAGATAGTTCATGCCCATGGTGCAGTGCATGGAGCTCTGGCTCAAAAGAGGAATCTACCCTTGGAGATTTAAAAACAGCCCTTTTGTTATGACTCTTTGCTGTAATCTTTGCCTTCCTGCCTTTAGGTTGCACAAATCAACTCTCATGAAGTGCCAGCTATAACTAGTCAGGAGATGAGGGTGAGGAGATGAAGAATTGAAGCACAGGTACACTCATCAGCAGGGTTACCATGTTTCTCGTTAAATCCATCATGTGGGACAGCCTGTATTTGGATATACACCCTTGTGAATGAGATATTTTTTCTTTTGAATGCCTAAGAAGCAACCCCTACATTCTGGAGCTATTGCAAGAAATGCTGTGTGGCACCTTATAAACAAAACAAAGAAAGATTGTTGGTTATGGGGGTTTCTTTTGGTGGGGTGTGGGTGGGTGGAGGGGAATGTGTTTTATCTGTATTGTAGAGCTTCTTATTTTGTGATTGTTCCCCAGTACAGAGGCCAGAGGGATTTAGATGCAGTGAGAGAATGGAGGAATAAAACAATTGTTGTGGATGTGTCTAACCAGGAATTGATCCCAGATCACAGCCACTGGAAGGATCAGCTGTGTTTACATAAGGAACCACTGTGCAGAATGTGCTAAATATAGGTAACTCTTGCCTTAATGAGCTTAGTGTCCACAAAAGACTGAGAGAATAAGGGGCATAGAGAGAAGCTTTGGAAATTAGACATTTTGAAATATTGAATCACCATGACTTTATTTGGTAATGAAGAGGATTTCTGCTCTCCCACTTGCCTGTTTTTCTTCATCAGGGATGTGCAGGCTACCTCAGGCAGTACAATACTGCAAGTATTAACTTCCATTCTGCTCCTTCACAGGAGAAGCTGTGATGGAAGCCAGAGAAGTAGACTAAGAGAAAATACAGAGCCAGTAAAATGGAAGCATGTTTTGTGCAGTGTAAAACCAGCCTAGCTGACAGTCCAAAGCTGAGAGAGAAATCTGCATTAGAACAGCTGGCAGTGCAGATCAGCCATCATGCTCTCTGGTTTCCCAAATTTGCAGAATGTGAGCTGTGAGCTGGCACTGCCAGCCATGCCCAGCTGCCATCTGGGAGGTGTAAATCAGCAGCCTCCAGCCTCAGAATCAAGGTTTCAAGGGACTAATCTGAGGACTAACACAACTCAGCAACTGTCTGCAGCAAAGTTAGCCTCAGGAAGGATGGAGCAGGAAGGCAGCTGAACAGGAGGTGGCTAAATACAGTTCCTACCACGATGTGAAGGTGGCTAAAACTAAATTTGCTTAATTCATGCAAATGAGACCTGCTGAAATTGTCTTTGTTCTTCCATTTATTTACTTGTGGCAGGCCAAATCAGACTGGAAGGGAAAGGGGGCAGCAGTATTGTTTTCTATTCAGTTAATCCTTTTTGCTGAGTCCTGCTACTGCAGCCAGTTATCTGCATACCTCCCAGCAAAATGGGGATTTAAACATCAAAGTACTAATTTATATTCTGGAGGACAATCACTGTGGAATCATCAAACCTTCCAGCAATTGTCCTGGTTTCTGCTTTGCTCCAAACCTTATCCTGCACTCCCAGACAAGCTAGAGCAGCCTCTGAAGCAAGCTGGAGCATTGACCAGGATAAAGCTCTGTGTAATACAGTCAGTCCTTTGCACAAAGACACAAACCTGAACTGCTCCTCAGCCATTTGACCAGGCCAGTCACTTGCTGCTTAGCTCAAATTAATTTAAAACTTGAAGTCTTTGGGTGTCCTGTTTGGCTTCTGAAAAGTTTCTTGTCCAACCAACAGAATAAGATGGAAACTGTGGCTGAGAGAAATGCTGTGAGGCTGTGCAGGTAACAGAGCAGTGTCAGGCACATGCTGGCACTGAAATCAAGCACACGAAGTCAAGTACACTCTTCAGCCAGGGCTTCTCATGCCCAGGGTCACTCCTTTGGCAAAAAAAAAAAAAGAACAAAACAAAACAAAACAAAAAAAAAACCTAACAAAAAAAGGTTTTGTGGGTTTTGTCTTCTATTTTTTGTTTTTAAGGGCTTCGAGTAATGTATGTTAACACCTTAACATTAAAAGTATCACAGTTATCAAAAGGCTGAGAATGGGCAGCTCCCAAATAATATCCAAATAGTGGCTTTTGATTTCTGCTTCCCTGCAGAAGTAAAACCACACATGTCTGCTGTTGCAAAATCATCAGACGCATTGAAACCTCTCTTCTGAGTCTAAATATATCCTGAATTATGTGAGCATGTTTTTTTGTGATAAGTACTTGGGAAATAATCTATGTGACCATATTCAGCCTCCAAGCCCCACAGCCCTTGCTTTTAGATGAAGTGCTAAGTTTTTAACATCTGTCTTTTACTGTCTGACTGTATGAGGAAAGCTTCTTAGCCACACAGCAGAAAAATAGCACTGAATTGCCAATGTCATAGAGAAATCAGTACTTGCTCTCATCTATAAATCTGTTCATGCTTAAGCATGGGCCTGGAAAAATCATTCCACAGTCAGTCATACAAATTAAACCCAATCTAAGGCATTTTCACAGGTGCTGAAGGACAAAGTATAGGCACATTTGAGCAGAGTGACTGCTGCAGATTTGAATTTATGCTTGTGGACACAGTCCTGGCCGCAAAGAACTGTCCCCAGGTCTGGACTGTAGCTCAGAAAGGACAACCAAAATGTGCCAAGATCTAAGATGAGAAGGAACTTTTAAATATTATTTTGCTGTTGATGTAAACTTTCCAAGCAAAACCACCTGTCACTAAGATATTTCTGCTAAAAAACTGTACCTTGGTCGCCTCCCCCAGCCATGCTGCATGGCAGAGCACTTACCTCTATCAGCATGTAGAAGGAGAGCAGCGTGATGCCTAGGTTATACACGATGAGGTGAGGTCTCAGAGAGAAAGGAGGCCTGTTCTTCATGAACTTGTTGCCCAGCCATATGCAGAGTAGATATGCTCCAGTAAGGAAAAACGTGGGAAGGTAAGAGTCCAAAAGGAACCATCCTCTAACCCTGGTATCTAAAAAAAGAAACACACGGAGCGTGCAATTAAGAAAATTATGGTAAAGTATTGCTAAAATAAGGCAGAACACATAATGAAAAGAATCTGCTAAAAGTGTGAGATGGAATCAGCCATTCTTTCCTCACAAGAATTATCCATTGCTTTTAACTTATCAAAACTGCATGCTAAGTCTCAGAGAATGTGGGCTGAAAACTGCATGGAATTCCCTGATAATTTAAGGTCACCTAAATCACCTCATTTTAATTGTAAAGAGAAAGCAAAAGGGAAAATCCCATTCTTATATGCTTTTAAGAAATTATTTAATGTTTTCACTTAATATTTATTTAAATCCTATCTGAATCTGCTCAACAGACAATTTGCAGACACTATTAAATCCAAAGTATGCATGTAATGTTGCCAGATCATGTGTTATTTTAATTCTGCACATACCATACAGGAAGGTATATAGCATTGACTAGAAAACGTTCATACAAGGGGAAGACATTTCCAAAATATTAAATATGAAAAGCAAGTGGCAAATATTTACTTTGATGGTTATCAAAGATTTTTAGCTGGGCAAGGGCTTGCTTTCTCACAGTTTCTGTCCCAATTGCCTGGTCCTGAAGTGAAATATTAAGGTCAAATCCTGCTTGCCTTATTCACACAAGTAATCCCATTGGAAGTAATCAGATAGTTCAGTGTATATGAGCAAAGCCTAATCCCAGATGCCAAGCTGGAGGCACCACTTTGTTGTCGTATGAGCAACTGGATGTCATGAGTGAAAGGGGTGTGATTTCTTTTCTCCTTTCTTTTTCCAAGACAGAGAAAAATCTATAGTCAATTTTCCATAGCAACATTCTTCAGCCATTTACCTATGGAAAGAACAAGGGGGCATCATGGCTTATTTTTAGAATGACTTGTGGAGTAAGTGAAGAAAGAAGTCAGTGAGGAGTCATTGTGCAGGTCTCACAGAAAGTTGTTCTTTCTGCTCTTAGAAAGATGTTTTTGCTCTTGGAAAATATTTTAAATTACTTAGATTACTTTTTTACAAAGGCCAAGATTGTGTTAAAATTGTAAAACAAAAGCTATTCACAGTGCATGAAAAAAACATTTTACTGGTTTTCTGCCTGTGCTGAAATTGGAAAAGACTGGGCAATGGATGATGCACCAAGTAAATGTGCCCAAACAATTAGTAATTGATTGGAATTTTGCTGTACTGTATTATTTCCAACAATTCCTTCCTCAGATATACTTGCATACAAGTATATGTAAAGTGAAATTTTACATATGTTGGAGTAACCTGCATATGAGCCAGGCTTTGAACACCAACTTTCTTTCTCATTACATTTTCCCTCTGCCTCCCCCCTCACTTCCACTGCAGTGGCTGTAACAGTCAGCTGTTGAGTTTGGATTCCATGAGGCTTGTTAGCCCTTTTCCAGGAAAGACTTTCAACCAGGCCACCATTGCCATGGAAATCCAATGCTCTCCTGCTTTTGACTCTCCCTTTTGAACTTCCAAAAACCTCTGGGAGCAGAGAGGTGTAGGATTAAAGCAGTTACAACAGCACAATCCTTCCTTTTATGGCAAAGCCTTGCTTTGTTGAGCATTACCAAGCTAGAACGCCTGTTGTCTGTCTTCAGATCTCAGTACTTAGGATCACCTCAGTGTGAGAAGGAAACACTTCCAACAATCTCCTAAAGCTCACAAGCCATGTGTGAAGCACTGGAATGAATATTTTAGAAGTGATTCTGCTTTCCTATGGGCTCTCAACATGACACAGGAGTCACAGGATAGGCAAAGGTTAAATGTTTAAGTGTTGATGTCTTAGGAGTGTGTGTTTTAGGAGCATAAGGACTTAATTTATTTAATTGCTATCCTAAATGAAGATGTAGAAAGCAGTCATGTCAGCAAGACTGCTATCTAAGGAAAGGTCTCCCATCCAAGGATTGCAATACTTGGTGCATAAAGGTTACATGCACAAAGGTAAATTGGCATCAGTAGATAGCAAAGCTGCAAGTGTGATCAAAAAGGAAAAATATTCAGAAGCATTCAGAATACAAATTAAACTACACAGAATAAATTCTGCCCCAGTGTGCCCTCCAAAAGTTTTCATTCTGCTGTGAGTGGCCACAAGCATGTGGCCTGATCCACACAAAAGCAGAACTCATGTGCTTGTTCAGGTCAGCATGCCAAGTATTTTAAAGTTCTATAGTATTCCAGTTTCAAGAGAAATTGTTTAAACGTACCCTTCCTGAATATTTCCCACCATGACCTCAATACCTTGAAGAGTAAGACAGTTTCTGGCAGAAAGTGGTTTATAAAGGGCAGCCAAGGAACGTGACTCTTTTGTTTCCACTTCCACTTATCCCTGAATGACAAGCAGAGGGAGGTTTTTATGTGTCAAAAAGGGGGAGGAAAGGGAATGTATTTCAAAAGAAGTTATCAGAAGAATGAGAGATGAAAAGTATTTCTGTTGACCGACAGTTAAATCTCCATGTTCAAGTACTATAAAGTTACACTGTCAGTAGGAGAAAGGATTATTTTTACAGTATTGAACTTGCACAGCATCTGAAATTGAGACCAAAACAGTGAATAAAGTCACAGTGGGAAAGCACTGGACTACAGCAGGGGAAGGAGCAGGCGCCCGCAAGCTCCGATCGCTCCGTGAATAAGCTCATTCACGGTCACTGGCCATGATGTGCCGAACCCTTGGGGTGAAATCCTGGCTCCCTTTAAATGAGTGGCAGGCCTCCCAGGCTCTTTACATATCAGGCCTTTATCAATGAGGTTTAGAAACATTTTGATTCAAGTTTCTGTATAGCTTTGGCCACTCAGTGTCTGAGTAGATTCACTCCTTTTTAAGGTGCAGAGGGTAGATGGGTTTGCCCCAGTGCCTTGCTAGTGATCAGAGTCTATTAAGGAAAAGTGCTTTTTACTTTATCATAACTTTATCAAAATACATCTCTTCTTGACCACCTCTGTTTCATTCACAGATAAAACAAACAACCAGTTAACTAGATTTAGCTCCTGCAATTCAGTATTACTTAATTTTGCATAACACCAAACAATACTCCACAGATGAAGGGTTGTGGTGGTGTTCACAGGAGTCCCAAGATAAAAGAAGAGACAAGAATCTTAGCTCCATGTTTCAGAAGGCTGATTTATTATTTTATGATATATAATATATTAAAAGAAAATGATATATTAAACTTACACTAAAAAATCGAAGAAAATATTTCATCAGAAAGCTAGCAAAGAATAGCAAAGAATGGAATGATAATAAAATCTTGTGACTAACTAGAGTCTGAGACAGCTGGACTGTGATTGGCCATTAATTAAAAACAACTACATGAAACAAATCAAAGATGCACCTGTTGCATTCCACAGCATCAGATAATTATTGTTTACATTTTTTTTGAGGCCTCTCAGCTTCTTAAGAAAAAAGATCCTAGCTAAAAATTTTTCATAGAATATGTCTGTGACAAAGGGTTACCCTGGAAAAATTATCTCTTACAGAAGAAAATCGCTATTTCACTCATTCAATTTGCTTTGAGCATAAGAACAAGAGGGACCAACACCAAATTGTAAGACTACCCCTTACTTAGGGATAAAACCAATGGGCAGGTATATGGCTGCTGTTCCCTGACCCAAAGGACTTGTTCTGCTAGCTTGAAAGCAAACACAGAGGTTATGTAATCTACAAAGCCCAGCTGATACCAGTGAATGAAGGTACAAAATTAGCCAATATTTATAAATCAAATTCAGATCTCTGATATTCTGTCCCTCATTGTGGTAGGGCAGTACTGCAGCTTGTGTTAACCTGGTGCTCCCCATGTGACAGAGATAGCCACACTCTAGTTCCCAGAGGAATTCTGTCCCTTCTAGTGCCCTCAGACATTTCTGTTAGTGATGACAAAGACCTGCATAGTGACACAAATATCTCAGGAGTTACTACCTAAAATACAAACAATAAATAGGGGATTAGTTTTTAAAATAATAGAATGCTGTTATCTATCCTTTTAATACATCTTGCTGCAGAATGAAGTGTGTACTGTGGATGAAAATCAGTAGAGAGAAAGAAGAATGGTTTGTGGGTTTAGATGCTTGGGGAAGCTCTCAAATTCATTAGATATTCATCTGTGGGGTCGTTTGATTTAAAACTGATTGCAGTCTATCGTGAATTATTTATGTGAATTATTTATGTGGATAAACACACTGGAGGGAGATAGGCTATTCAGGAAATGTATGATACTGTGTCATTATACCACCAGTTAAATTAAAGATCAGAGTGCAGAGGCATGGACAAACAAAGCTATCTTCAGCACTGATGTCTGGAGAAGGATGGTGATGTACTTGGCAAGCAATACAAATGATACTTGTTTAATTGAAGGGCTTTCTAAAATCCCAAAGGGATCTCTGTGCTATTCCGAATTGGATCAACTATAGCTTACTCCTTCAGACAATTTGTCTGGACCAACAAGGAAAGAGGAATAGAAGAGAACATCATGTTTATTTGGAAAAAAACAAAACCAAAATAAACCACCAAAACATAGTGCTTTTGTTCTTCTGATCGCATTTCTTTGTTAATATTAAAATGTACTATTGTAGAAGCCATTAATAAAACCTATTCTGCTTTAATCACTTCTGCTGCAGTTCCCAAGCTATTCAGAGTTTCTTCACTGGAAATCTTTCTTTCAAACTTCACATCTACTGTAGACATGATGGAAAAGATTTTGTAGCCAGCCAGCCAGCTAAGAAAAATTAGAATTTCTTGTGTTTAAGAACACATCTTTCTCTTTTACTTCCAATTAAGCAAGAACTGTTTCCGTGACATGGAGAACACTACTACAACAAATTGGGAATCCATAATCATGCATCCATCCCCACAGCAGTAGTTCTGGATTTTACCATGGATAGAAGTTTGCAAGGCAATTCCTGAAATTAAACCCAGCCCTATCAACAGCAAGGTGGCCTTGCAGGGGCCTACTCTGAAGACTGTGTACTTTCTAAACTCCTGTCTCATCCCTTTCTTGTATTTGCTTGGCTCTCTTGGCCCTGACTTTGATGCTTTATCCTTGGCTGCAGTCCTATTTTAGGACTGGTTTCTTTTTTACTTACTTGTTTCAATCCTAACAGAGCATGAGGCACCTCCAACCTACAATTATTTAAGTTACTCTTGTCCGAACTGCTCCAGAAAAGCAATAATAGGAAGTCAAAAGATGACTCTCACCCAACCAATTGGTTTATTAAAATTTTGGATGTGATCCTGCAGGTTGCTTTTGCTCCAAACATCCTTCTGAATTAGGCAATTTAATAAGTAGCTGGACCAAACAAACTGGATTATGAATGACAATCAGCCCCAAAGCAGACCTTACACTTTCAGAAAGATCCAGCCCTTCAGGCTCTTTATTCCACGTTAGGATGAAAAACTGAATTTCTCTGATATTCTCAGAAACCAAGGGATCACAAATAATTGCATTGATAGATTTGCTACAATAATGGTGTCTTCCTGATAATACTGCGATTCTGCCTAGTTTACATTTTTCAATAAGAAGTTGCCCAACAAATTTATTAGAAGTTTTTTGGGTGGTAATCCCTAGAAGTATTTCCTTAAAGGGCTGTAAATGGAACAGCTTACCTCGAGGTCCAAACATATAGTCCACAAATGCATTTACTTCCCGGTCAAAAGCTTTCAGGGTCTCCTAAAAAACATGGAAAAGGCCATGTGAAAAAGACATTATCTCAGGGTCACAGAGAGAATATGATTTTAAAAAAACTCCAATAAACTTGTAAAAAGTTTGTCATGCGCAAGTATTTCCAAAGTACACAACATCATGAATACTGAAAACCCCCAAACCTCTTTAAAAATTAATTTAGGGCAGATTGTGGTCTAGATATCAATACAGGTCTCATTCCTGGAAACAGCCCAAATTAGAACTCTTTAGGAAGGGAAATTAAGGTTTATGAAATTCAGCAAGTATCACAGTAAACCCATCTGTGATGGGTGTAGTTTTCACTTTGATAAAGATGCTTCTTTGTTTTTATTATGTTTCCTCAACTGAATATCTCAATGCTTTACACTTAAAGAAGGAAATCTTTAAGTGATTGAAGTGACAGTGGGCCAACTCAGATTTCTCTGAACGAGGTCCCAAGTTCCTATAAAGCAAGCCTACAGAAGAACCTAGAGGTCCAGTGACGAAGTTCAGGCCATGTAGGGTGGCAGGAAGAGGCAGGTAACTTTACAGAGATATTGTGCTTTGAGGTCTTGGTCAATGAAGCTGCCAAGCTGGCAGGTTTAGCAAATTTGTGTCTGTTTTTGACTGAGTTGGGAGCTAAGCCATGACCTACACAGTCCTTTCCCAAACTGGATGTGGTGATCTCTTCCCAGACTGCAGCTCTGGGCAGTGGCTTCCTTCATGCCTGTGCCTGAACTATTCCTTGCCACAACGTGAGGTCAGCCAGGTTCTCCCGCTCTTCTTCCCAACAGCATCCTACTGTGCTTGATGGACTAATTTCAGCACTGAGAAAATGCTGCCAGGCTGAGGAGAGGGACATAGAGTGATGCTGAGCCTCACTGCAGGGCAGGAGCTGCTGTGGGCTCTGGATGCCTTTGAATGTCAGATATCTCCACACCAGCCTGGACTGCTGACACTGTTAACAGATTTGCCTTATGAAGAACCATATTTGCACACTGGAAGTTCCAGCCCTGGCCTCTCCATGCCTGCACTAGGACCGGGTTTTGATCTGGGCAGGGACAAGCTCCTGGCACTCCCAAGCCCCTTCCTTGTGTTTCTTCTGCCCTTGATTTTGGTCCTCAGACTGTTCCAAGTGGACAGATTTTGTGTGAACAACTGGTAATGAGAGGTTCTTTCAGCAGCTTGGGCTATAAACCTCTGTCTCCGTAAGAAGCTGCTGCATTGAAGTTTTCTCGGAGAAAAATCCAACAAAAAATCCCCAAATGAAAAGTATATATTTTTCTGAACAAAAACCAAACCAACCAAACAAAAAACCCTAAACAAACAACCAAACAAAAAAAGCAAGC
The DNA here is from genome assembly GCF_023055355.1 of Agelaius tricolor. Taxonomy (NCBI): domain Eukaryota; kingdom Metazoa; phylum Chordata; class Aves; order Passeriformes; family Icteridae; genus Agelaius; species Agelaius tricolor. Next base: position 8,415,783 of record NW_027269262.1, on the reverse strand, counting down.
AACCAACCAACCAACCAAAAATATTTTCTCAAAAGAAACTGATGATTCACGATACAAAAAGGTTTCTCATACTTCACAGCACTGAGGAAATTAAACTAGCTTTTAGGAAGGTGTCCTGGCTACAGCCCATAAAGAAAGGCATTTTCTGAATTTCAGACAATTACCTTAGCAGCCTAATGATGGCTTCTGTCACAGGAGGTGACTCCATTTCTAGGTGTGGGACCTGTGCAAAAATCTGCTTCCATTTTTATCCCCTTGAGCTATACAGTAGTTCTGTTATTATTTCATGACAATGATACTCCCTTTTGGGAAATGCCACTGCTGCCTGTCTGTGATGTGCCCACCTGCTGCATTAATTTGAAACAGACCTACTCCTGTGCTTCATGGTTTTGTGGTTAGACTTAACAGATTGCTTTGGAAAAAATACTGTCATGGATTTGAATGACTTCTGGGAATGAGCATGCAAAGCTATTTGCTTTCATGCTTACATTACATAAACAAATCTTACATGTCCAGAACAAAGTAAAACACCATGTATATTTCTTTTATATTAAAATACTGTAGACAAACCCATTCTCAGCTGCATTGAAATGGAAATTAGGTACTGAATGCTTCTAACAGTTAGATGGAGGAACAGGAATTGTAGGATATTAAGAAGAGCAGAATAAAATAAAAGAATCATAGAATTGTTTAGGTTGGAAAAGACTTTTAGGGCATCAAGTCCCACTGTACACCCAGCTCTGCCAACTCCACCACAAGACCATGTCCCTGAGTGCACATCTACACGTCTTTTAAACACCTCCAGGGATAGTGATAAAACCTGTGACTTCTCTGGTCAGATTGTTCCAGAGCTCAACAACCCCTTCAGTGAAGAAATTTTTTGTAACACCTCATCCAAACCTCCCTGGCACAACTCGAGGCCATTTCATCCTTTCCTTTCATTTGTGACCTGGGAGAAGAGGCCAACCCCCACCTGGCTACAGTCTCCTTGCACACAGTTGTAGAGGGTGATAAGGTCGCCTCTGAGCCTCCTTTTCTTCAGGCTAAAACACCCCCAGCTCCCTCAGCCACTCCTTATGGGACTTGTGCTCCAGACCCCTCCCCAGTTTTGTTGTCCTTCTCTGGACACACTCCAGCACCTCAATGTTCTTGTATTGAGGGGCCCAAAATTGAACACAGGATTCAAGGTGTGGCCTCACCAGTGCTGAGTACTGGGGGATGACCACAACCCTGCTCCTGCTGGCCACACTATTGCTGTTACATGCCAGGATGTCACTGGCCTTCCTGGCCACCTGGGCACACTGCTAGCTCACATTCCACTGACTGTCAGCTGGTCAAGGTCCTTTTCCGCAGGGCATCTTTCCAGCCACTCCGCCCCAAGCCTGTAACACTGCATGGGCCTTGCTGGACCTCACATCATCAGCCTCAACCCATCAATTCAGTCTGTCCAGATCCTTCTGCAGAGCCTTCCTGCCCTCCAGCAGACCAACACTCCCACCCAACACAGGTCACTGTCTTCACTGATCCAACCTGCAACCTCTTACACCTGGTTAGGATGAGCAGACAGCATGCTGAGTAGATGAGCCAGCCTGAAATTAAATCTACCTCCTCATGAGTGTGCGTAAATGACACAGTGAGAACTTATACCAGCTGACAAACTTGTTCCCATCTATCTTAATTAGCACTACAAAAATTCGGTGCCTGGTTTGCCTTCATTGGTAATTTGAGAGTAGAACTTTTTCTAGGAGGTGTAGCAGAGAAACAAATATTCTTCTTACAAAGAATATTTCAGCCTTTGCCTCTCTTCCAACATTGAACAGCTTATTTTAGTTTACAGGAAGAAAAATAGAAATTTAAAGATACAGATTTGTAAGCTTGTTATAGAAATTATATTTGTTTGTATACCTAAAATGAGTAGTAATAGTTTGGGAAAAGAAATTCTTAAAAAAGGGAGGTAATTTTATGTGACTAGTCTTGACACCTTCCTGTAATGCTGCTACAAGAGACTACGCTGTGTTTCTGGGTTTTAGAAAATGTCCTTAATAGTACCTCTGGACAGATTAGATGCAAATGTCTTGCTCAACATGATCTGTCACATTTCTAAAGAAAAGAAAATAAAACCAAAAATCCATGTGCTCAGACAACTCACTTCTCTCTGGCAAATCACAGTAATAGCCTTTATCAACAGAGGTATTTGGGTTACAAGGCCAAAGACCAACATGTTTTTCATGTTGTTTCTTTTTTTGTACAGGACATTGCTCTGGGTATTAGCAATGTATATTCCTTGGTAGGATTTTGGACAGATTTGCTGAAGATCTATTTACCTAAACCTATTAAAAAGACAGTAGGTTATCTGAGCAAATGAAATCACCCAAATGGAAAGATCTGGAGGGAGTATAAAGTCAATGATGATAAAGCAACAGAGATCTCAATAATGAGATATTTCAGTACTTTTGCACAGAAATGTAGGTAAGTGAATAGGTAGCACAGTGCACATAAGTGAATTAGTTTTCATGCCATTGCACCTAAAACACAATTTCAAAGTCACTGGTATGTAAAAAATATATCACATTTATATATCTTTGTAAGACATATTGAGAGACCAATATCTACTGGTTTTCTAGTAGTTTTAGCAAAAGTAGTATAAGCTATGTAAAAATTAGGTAAATGCAATCTAAACAGTGCAGATATCAAAATAACTTTCATTTGTCAAAAATAACTTTGATTTCTCAAAATACCAATGATTTGCCATTAGGCATTGTTTATTGATCAGTGAAAACACTGCCTCAAGTGATTTAGGTTGGCTCTTTCTATAGTTTTATAACCAAACTACTTGGATCCAATAGAAACACGAAAAAACTCTCTGAAATAAACTTCTTACAGATGAATAAACTACATTCAATCTTACTTATACTATCCGGATACCTTTTGTATTACTGTTGGTTTGGTTTTTTTAAATTCAAAAGCCTTGACTGTCATTCACTGCCTCAAAAATCCGAGATAATTATTTGCTTCTTCTTACACAGCTACATAGAAATTAGAATACTCTGTACAAAACAAGATCTCATTTCAGACTTCAAAGAAACAGTGGAAATGGGTGCCAGCCTCTGCTTTCTGATACAGCTCCTGTAAGTAACAGTGATATTTTAAAGTACCCTGATTGAAAATACATACATTATTTATTTTATTATTTAAATGGCAATTTTTCTTTGATTCCCTGAAGAGTTCTGCTCTGTACATGGTCATGTCTGCGAAATACTGGAATGAATCCAAATTTAGCAGCAGGTTTAGATGCCACCATGCATATATTTAAATATACAAATATTAAAGAAGATTTTGCAAATGGTAGTGTTGGCTCTAGAATGGCTGAAATAGTGGATGAAATTAAGCAAAGTTGAGTCCAACTCAAAACTGCTTATAGATTAAATTGTTTAGCTTTTTATTGCTTGAAGCATTTAAAATTACCCTTGAACAAAGATGTACATTGATGGACAATTCTCCATTGCTTCAGACAACCTTCCAGGATTTTGTCATCTTTACCTTCTATGATTTGTGTGTTATATCTATAGGGGTAACAGATACATATAATTTTTAATTAAAAAATCCCAAAAGAAAGCACTTATTTAGGGATTTATAAGTGAACTGCAGAGAAAGTTGAAGCTGAAGGCAGAAAGGTGAGGCAGATGTTTCTATGAATTGTGTCTTATAAGACCAGAGATATTTAATGAAATTGGAAGGCAGGACATCCAGGAGCTGGCAATAAACAGCTGCTTTGTGTAATTTATGCTTAATATATTGATCTCACTGCTAGATAATCTCACTGAGAATAGGTACAAGCTGGAGTGAGCTCGTGAGAGAAACCCAACTAGATGGGGCATGAGGCTGCTCCTATGTCCCATGGATACTGGGAGGGAGAGAAAAAATAACTAGAAGAGACATTATCTTAGATCTTCTTTATTAGCATTTTAGACTAATCATTTGAAGAGACAGAAACTGGAGTCCTTACTTGCCATGGTGATTTCTGTGTCCCACAATGTGGGACATTCTCTCCCCTCGGGTGGCTGACCAGGATTAGGGGCTGAGCCATAAAAGCCTTACCCAGCAGAGTGGTGTTGCCAGAGCTCCTAGGAACTGCACAGCCCTCTGTGGTAACCTGGGCTGACTAAAGGGCTCTTTTGCCAACATGAGATGGATCCATGGGAAAGGTTTTTTCTGCTGTAGCAATCTCACTCAGGTGGAAGGTGAATCCTTCCACCTCTCCTTCAAAGGCATGTAATTTAGTGTGACAGAAGTGACTGAAGTCAGGGGAAGAAGGGGAAGTCCTGCTGGAGGTCTGGGTCTGGAAAGATGCCCATATAATATGTGGACAACATTTGGTAATGCTCCTACTTTGCAGAAAATAGCCAAGAATGGCTAAGAAAAGAACTATGTGTGAACTACTCCATCTAAATATATAGTCATTCTTTTAGAATTCCAAGAAAAGAGAGAGCTTTATCTTTGTTTTGGAAATGCAGGCTGTGTAATATGTTTTAATATAATGCAAAAATCTCTGAAAAATATGGTATGGTGGAAAAAAAATAAAGGAATGCCATTCCAACTTTAGCACAGAAAAATAAAAAATGAATAGTCTTTGTATGTTTCTCTTCCACTTTCTTCTAAAGGCTTTCACATTAAACTGTAAGCACTCCAAGAAAGAAAGATGTTGTTACTGTGATCAGTAAATTATTTTTAAAAACTTCAAGAGCATCTTTGAAGGTAGCATAGAATAGCACTGTGTTTGAGAAAAATACAATATTTCTAAAAGGTCTTAGTGAGAACCATGTCTGGTCTGAAAAAATTTTATTTGATTTTCAGTGTCTTTCAACCAGATCATATTTTACTCCTATTAATTTTTCATACTATGCAATATATGATTCATTCCACTGATAAAGCTTGCATGCATTTGTGCAAATGTCTGGATATTTTCCCAGTTGATATTACCAAATTCAGCACTTTTTGTGACAGATGTTTGCAGTTGAGGGTTATTTTTTGCATGTATTTGGAAATGACTGACTGCAGGTTGGCAGCCTAGGTGAGGCTGGGAGCTTGCAGGCCTGCCTGTTATCTGACAAAGCAAATTGGTGTGGGAACTGATTCATCAAATAGGTTGGTTTTCTCTGGAAGGAATTGAGAACAGCTGTTGGAACAGGGATTACAGCCAGAAGTGCTGAACACCTTCTCTTGTGCTGATTTAGTCACTGAAGAGAGAGCTGAGTTGATGATGCTGTTACTGAGGATGTAAAGATAAGGGGAAGGTAGCTGAAAAGGGAAGGCAAGCTTGCAGGTTTTCCCTGAGTAGCTGCTCAGGTTACACTGCCTGGAAGAAAATGCAATTTTCAGTAGGTTCCTCAACAAGAAGACTGGCTAGCCATTTCTGATATAAAAAATGAATGGATGTGAAGTTTGGTAACCATGGAAAGACACAGCTAAATGTAGCCAGAGATTTTATCTGGCATTTAAGCTGTCTAGGTGGCTTGACTTCAGCTTCTCTTAATTTATTGCTGTCCAGAGAAGTTTTGCTACAGAGCTTAGCAGTGCCTGAAGGGAAGCAGGAGGCTGCCAGTAGTATTTGCACCAAACCTGAAGCAGAATATTTGACGGCCTAAATTACCAGGAGCATGCTGAAAGATGCTCCTTACACTGGCAAACTGAATTTAATTTCATCTTCAATTTTACTTCTGTGTTCTCTCTACTCAAACTGATCTTTCACCTACACAAGTATTTCCCCTTGCAACCACAGCCAAGATAAGGAAGCAGTACCTGGATACAGGCAGCAGCCAGCATGCCAGGTGTGCCTGTGATACAAGTGTTCACACCTGCTCTCTGTTTAATCTTCCAGTGGACCTTCAGCTTGCATTCTAAATCTGCCCTGAGCCTCAGACTAGCAGTTAACTCTGGAATTTATTTTTCTGCAACTACAGCTCTTGTCTCCCTATGGAAAACACAAGTATGTGTCACAGAAGGGACTACAATCCCAATGCTGAGATGAATTATTTCAGTTGCAATTTTCCCCTTTTCTTTGATGGTGGTAATAGCTGACTACCCTCAAAAAATCAGGGGGATTTTCCAGCTCAAGCAGTTAAGAAAGTCATAAAAAGATGTCAGACATGAGTTCAAGTTAGGTAGAAGAGTAGTTTGACCTTAAAAATCATTTAGTTCCAACCCACCTACCATGTGCATGGACCTTCCACCAGACCAGGTTGCTCAAAGAAGAAATCCTTCCTCTTGATAATGTTCCTCTGCACTTTGGGGAGTTAGAAATTGATCTTTTGGCAAACATGCACCTAAACCAAGTTTCCATGCAGATTCCATATCTCTGGTGAATAATGTCACCTTTATGCAGTTCCATTTGTGCCAATGGTACTTTTTGTGGGTGTTTCCACAACCAAACCAGAGCAGAACATTAGAAATATGAACAGTGGAGCAAACATCCCCTGTCATTGCCCACAGTGGAGAAGCAGCAGAGTCAAACCAACAGCTCCCACAGGCAGATAGAAACTACCACAGGAAAGAGCAAGGCCAGAAGGGACTTGGCACAGACCTCCCCTGACTTAATTCCCATTTTCTGCTAAAGCAGCTGGTGGCAGAAAGCCAACGCCATCCTTCAGTATCTGCTGCTGTGTTATCTTTCCTTCTGGTGAAAGGGAAGCAGATGACTTTGCAGCTTGAAGGTTGAGAAACTGCCACACTTTCCTCTGTGGAGTGTGAGTGGCCTCCATATGAGTCAGAGCACAGGGCTCCATTTAAAACCCATCCTTAGGCATCTTAGGCTCTCTGAGTATTATTCTCAGAGAGCTTTAAGAGAAACAGTGGCCTACTAAAGGCAGAGCCTTTGCCTAGCTGCCACGTGGCACCTGTGAGTACAAGTCATGGGTACAAGTGTTCCTCACCCTGAGGAAGGAGATCCCTTTGAGCTTGCTCATTGCCCCCAAAACATCAAGCAGAGTGACCCAAGGAGACCTGCTATGCTTGTTCTTTCCCAAAACATGCCTGCACCCCATCTTGCTCATGGCTGTAACCACAGTGCCCCACACCAGCTGTAATCCCTCTCATCTACAGCTGCAATAGACACCTTCACTGCTGAATTTTTTCTCGTTTTTTTTACAGGTGTGAATCTCTAGACAACCCTTCCTGCTGCTGCTTGTCTGAAACAACAGCTTAGGGATTGGTAAAACTATCTCACACATAAGGGAAAACACAATGGATAATAACGCAATGCAAGGAAAGAAGTAAAATTGTATTTACTTCTGGATGTTCTAACATTCACCTTTCTATAAAGTTGTGATACAAAATGAAGATCAAACTGTAAAAGCTTTGCATTTGTGTTTTCATTCTCTCTTCCTAGCTAACAGAAAATACCCTGCTTCCCATTTTTCCCTTGTTCCTCCAAAAGTTCGGGTTTTAACTCATGATACTGAGGTATCACAAAGAGAGCTCTTATGGCTCTTTGAAAATGCCAGATTTTAGCTGTACTGAAGCAGAAGGGCAAGTTCTGCCTCGTACTGACAAATTTATAATAATGCATGATGAAAGCCCAAAGCCCAGCATGTACTGCTTTAGCGCAGTTACATTTGAGAAGTGAGTTGTGCAGCACTTCACTTGGTGTAAAACTCCTAAAAACTGATTGCCTGGCTTTGGGGATTGCTGCCAAAAGCAGGCACTTTGCAAGCACCTCAGTTCTGTGTGACAGGTCTTTACAACCAGGAGATGCTGGAGGAACAGTTTTCTCTCAAGCCTGATCAGTTGTGGGTTGATGGTTGGTGACTCACATTGGAAATGAGAGTTTCAGCAGTTTTCAGCTGGGGAGCCAACATACTTCACTTCTGATGAAAGGGTACTAATATTTAGCTCCCTTCTGCTTTGGGATTTTAAATTTTGTTTAATAAGAGGTCTCTTTTCACTTGGTTTTCTAGTCCTACTCAGTGTTGCACCCACTCATCCTACACATGGGAATAAAGATGGAGGAATAGCTGTTTTATGGTTTCCATCAGAATTCAAATCAGCTTAAAACACCATCAATACCATAGGTGAGAAAGCACTTAAGAGGCAGAAGAATTTTAGTGAAAACACTGTAATTATGTGAGTTATTTCAGACATCAGTCTTGTTTCTGGACTATGCAACCTGCTAGGAGTCATAGAAAATATTAACTGCTCACATAAAATGAGGCAAGACTTGTTTGTTTTACCAGTCACACTACTGTCAGATCAGTTATTGTGAGATAAATTGCTTTTGCAAATTTAATCAGCTGTTCAAGGTTTGTTTGGGTTTTTTTTTTAAGTACAAGGAAAAAGCATTTGGAAGGTTTCTGCACTGCAATTGTATGGGTTAGAAGAAAAGTGATTTAAGAACCCATTAATATTTACTTGACTTTACAAAACCCTTTCATAATTGAAGTGCTTGAAAGCATTCCACCCTTTACACATTTTTAATTTCTCAGTCTTATCAAAGGCTGAGGGTCAGAATGTTTCCAAGTGAAAAATCCCCTTTCTTGAATGACTGCTTGCATGATTTCCCTTCTACAATTCCCAAACTTTTTTTGCTCTGTTCTTTGTGAATATGCTAAGTAATCACTAAAATAATGCAAGCCAATTTCAGCTCTTAAAATAGATCTCATATGGCCTTAAAAGAAGAGTAAAAAGGAAGAGTTGCTGCTGTGGCCCAATTTGCAGCATCTGTCAGTCATGTACACTCCCAAGAACTGTATCTTTATAATCCATCCTCTTGCTTGTTATCAGAATTTCAAAATGAAACTGTCACCAAAGCAGATCAGTGCAATCCTTTTAAAAGTAATCCTGCTCAATTCTACCTGCTACACAGGGGAACATCAGCTTAACTTGTAATTAAAGAAGATTTCTCTAGGGAGACCTCAGATGCAGCCTGGCAGTTCCCAAGAAAATGGTAGCAATTATTGACCTCATTTTCCTTTGCCCTAACAATAAGATTTAAAACGACAGAATGACCTGAGTTGGAGCATAATTCCTGACAGTGATGATGTGACAAGAATGTATGATGGTGAGGGAATAAACAAAAAGGAAATCAGTTAAAAATGAAGCAGTAGATAAAAATTCTGCCTCCTTCTAACAGCCTGAGTGAATACATCACTTTCTCAAACAAAGCAGCAATCCTTGGGAATGGGCTCTGGCTTGAATAACAGAAAGTTTCATTTGGAACAGGCAGGTCTTAAAGTTACAAACAAAAAAACCCCAATGAGTTTTTTTAGAGAGAAGTTAATTTTGTTTTGGTTGCTTTCTTAATTGTTTGTTCAGCTCTTGTTGACTTTACAAGGCGTTGGGAAGACAGATCAGTGTCAGAATTAATTTTACATCAGCAATATGAAGGCCTGCACAGCTTAACTTACCTGCTTCCAAACAACTAGGCTTGATAAAGGATGCCCAACCAAACTGTGTCTGAAGAACCAGTGTACAATTTCACCTCATATAAGAGCAAGATAGCCAGCTGCACTTTGAGAAGCACAGGAAAATAACTCTACTAAAACAAAGGAGACAATCATCCTTTTAAGGCTTTGGATTTACCAGATTATTTAGCTTTGGAACAGAATATTCCCGAAATATATACTGGGTGTAAAGTGTTTGCCCAAAATTTGCCACATGTGCTACTACACTGTTTTTGCAACAAAGATTTTGCATCCTACATCTAGACCCATACAATAACTAAACCAAAAGGGCACAGGGAGCAAATGAAATGGTAGAGGAGAATTACAGCAACAAGTTTATATGGCAGCTCCGTTTTCTCAGTATGCCATATCATGATAAGTTTGTTTCCCTCACTATTTGCAGACAAATTTTGTTGCTGCTGAGAAGCTGATTCCATAAGTTAGTATAATGTATGCAGGACTTTATTTTGTGCTTTGCATACACAATTGATCATTTTTCTGGAGAAAGAAACAGGGACAAGCTGACAACATGTCCTTTTTAGTACTGTGAAAATCTCTTCATTTTCTACAGCAACAAACTTCACGATCTAAGATGAATAGATCCTCAGCCTCTGCACACGATCTCATGGCTTGATGGACAAAGAACCTTAAAAAAACCCAAACTAAAACAAAACTCCCCCAAAAAAATACAAAAGCAAGAGCTCTGATTTTCCCACAATCCTGGTGGTGCAGGAGGACAAAGGGCACTCTATGCCAAAGCAGTAGATTTCTTGGTTGCCGTCCCAGATGTCTGCCACTGTGTCCCCACGGCAGGGATTAATGTGCAAGGGACTGCCTGCCCCTCCTGATAGAGGCAGGGGGATCAAAAAGGATTTTATAAAATGTGTTCCCTGGCTGGGGCTTTCCCCCAGTGAACAGTTTTGCCTGAGTTTCTTAATCAGCTCATACCAGTGCTGGGGGGTCCTCGGCTGCTGGCAGAGGACACAAGGCAGGAGTATTTGAAAATCTGTGTGGGTAGCACTTCTAGTTCCTCTGGGCACACTTAAAAGTAGGGCTGTGTATTTTTCTCTTTGAAAGACAAGAAATTAAATTAAAGTACCAAAATGTAAAAAATTAAATAAAGTGTTAGGGTGCTTTTTTTACATATTGTAATCTTTGACAGGCAATTGTCAGCAGCCCTTCAGAAAACTGTAAGTTAAGAACTCAACTTGTAAAATATTAACTAAATAATTGCTTAATTCAGACTTTTCCTGCAGTCTTAATTCCCTTTACAGACACACTTTTGCCAAGGACAAGAGTGGTAGAAGATTGAATACAGCCTCTGAAGCATGTAAAAACAAAGGAAAACTGTAAGAGATGCTGGAAAAACTGACAGCTCCCTACATAATTAACACTTGTTTCAAACCAGTTACAAAGTCTCATTGTCAGGATGTATGAATTAGAAGGCACTTCTAACATATAAAATGCTACAAGTACTGTATGTAAGAAAATGAATGAAATGCATCAGATTTTGTTTGCATCACTTAACCATGTACAGTACATGTAGGCAATATCTTATGAATTTGTGAAATTCACTAGTATTAATTTCATACTCCTGAAGTACTTTAAAGTTGCAATAGCTAGGGACTGTGTACAGAAGCCTGTTTTAAATATTAAAGGTTCCATGCATAAACAGAAAATTGTGACATAGGATACCTTATTTTTTTAGTAGCAAATAATGGTCCTCAAAATACTTTCATCCTCATAAGTGAAACAGTCTCAAGTTGAAGCAATTATTTAACAGCCCTGAACTCCTTATAAACATACAGAACAACTAAATCAGAGCTAAACATCTGTGTCATTTTAAGTTTTGCCTGAGTTTTTTACCATGAAAGCCACTGTGCTGGCTGGAGAGTTGGACTGCCATGCCCTGGATTCTCAGCTGTACTTCCCCTGGGCTGGGAATGGCACTGCAGGGCTGTTGGCAGTGCTGGTTTTTGGTTTTGCTGGTCTACAGCTCTTACCTATTTCAGATAAAGGGATTGGTTAATTGAAACTATCCAAACTGGAGCTCTTAAAAGACACTGTATCAAGTTCAGGTGAGCTGTGCAGGACAGTGACCTGCAGCAAAGGAATGGTGCTGTCTGCCTGGGAGCTGGCACATATGGAACAGGAGCAGAGAGGTGTTCAGATCTTTGGCTAGCTTTTGCAGTGACTTCTTTACTATAGATCCCCCAAATCAAACCCCTTCTGCCCTGCATTTTTACTGAACTAAGCCACCAAGTTCTTGTTTCCATAAATCTACACAATCTAGAAGTTAAAGTCATACTTTCAAGCTTTTCACAGTAAGAGTAAAACCAGAATTATATTTAAAACCAATACCTCTAACTGAAGATTTTTACTGACCTCTGTAAATTCAGAAAGCTGAGAAAGGAAAAAAGTGGGATTAAAACCCACAAAAGCACACTTATAATAAAGCTTATTATTAGAAGTTTGCTTTTTTTCCCCCCAAACCCTCTACGGAGTGTCTTATTTATACATTAAATCTAGTAAGATGAATTCTGCCCAGCTGTTTTTCCTTTGTGGAAAATTGCACCTATAAACACTTAGTCAAACTGGGCTAAGTACCTGCCCAAAGGCAAAACCTACCCTGATACATACTCTGTCTAACCTGCTCAAGTTGTTGAATTATACAAGGACATTAAACCAGGACAAATTCCCATCCCCTTGCCCCTGGAAGAAGCAGGAGATTTATGAGGGAGCATGTCCATAGCACAATTATAACCCAACACATTATGGGAAAATGCCATGCTGGCTGCTGCAGGGACCAGCAGAGTTCCACACGGATGTAACAATCTCCTTGGCCAGACTCACTGGACCCACTGCCAGCAGTGCAGTGCTTGTATCTTAATTTGTATCTTAGTTGTATCGTAATTTCTCTTCAAAAACAGGGAATGCAGGATTCTGGCAAGGTAAGGAAGTCTGAGGTATGTGTGTGCATGCTTTCTATCTGTCCCATGCAGGGACTGGTAACATATGTCAGGTTGTATCCTGCTTTAGCCACATCCTTAAAAGTAACAGCACTTAGCTCCTCTTATTCTTACAGCTTGGGTGAAGGAGATCTGGGTGTGTTCTTTTGCCCACTAGAGAAATGTTTTTCCTTGGTGTGCAGCCATTTGCTGTGCCATTTCTTTGGATAGTTTTTGCCCAAATGGATAGAACCTTTCCTGAGCTATTTTAGGGATGTAAGTTGGAAAAGGTGAAAGAAAAGAATTTGAAGGAGGGGGAGGTGTTTGTAGCATGCTGCTGAGGATTAGAGAGTTCACATCCCAGCTTCTAAGGTTTCAGCCTTAATCTTCCAACACATGCAAAGCCTTTCAATTTCACTTTGAGGTCATTACCCATGTACAAAACTGTCTAACTGCTGTGTGACAAATGTGGACACAAAACTCAGTACAGGAAGCTTTTCAATTTGGAGTGTAAATTGTTCTGGGAAAGAAGCATGAAGTTTTCAGTAAAAATACCTACTTCTAAAATCTGTACCTTAGATTTTAAATCAAGCAGATTTCAAGCTTGTGAGTTGTAACAGACATTTATCTCCTAATTTATCATTTGATGGTAGATATCATTTATGAGTAACTGCTGACTGAAAGAAGAAAAGTAAAACCCGAAAAATTCTGAAGAGTAAGCATGTCACAATATCTAATAATATGTAAAGCAAACATGACTAGAAAACATGCAGTACTTCAGTGGGTATTGCTGGTTTTGCAATACATCTTGTGTCTTTGTAATTATGTCCAGTATTAAAAGATCAGCTTTCTTGGTGGAGGCTTTTCACACAGCTAGCTTTCTTCAGCATTCAGGAAGATCATCTGATAGGATCAGCCTAAGCTGACCTGGAAAGTCAAGCACCATTGAAGTTGGGAATTTCCATGTGCCATAACAGCTCCATGAGAGCCCTGCACCGCTGTGGCTGTCACACCCATCCAGACTGAATGAATTCTTCTCAGAAGAAACAGCTATTATAAAGACAGACATCATTTGGAAAAATTTTGGTTCCCTTGATAGTTAAGCATCAATGAGGTTCAATGCTGCTCCAAAGTGGACAGATAGCAGCTGGGAGAAAAACTAGAGTTGCTGGCAAGGTCAGCTTGAAGTATCTGAGACCTGATATACATCACACGCACTGATCAAGTACCGCTTTCCAGAAAATGAATATCCTTACCAGCTTAGGTTTCCAAGAAGGATAAGCATCACTTCTTACTTTGCATCATGTGTGTGCTGTTAGGAATAACTATTTGAAGAGATGACAATTTCTTATAAGTAAACTCAATAAATACGTTTGTTCTGCAGAAGTTAGAAACAGCACTGATGGAGCTTGTAGCTGATTTGTTTCAGTACAGATAACCTTAAAAACTAAATAAACAGATAAGATAATAAAGATAAAATGAGAACCTTCTGTACTCAAAAAAACCTCCAAAAACACCAACTAAGGGAGAAAAACCAACTAGCAGACACAGAAAAATTGTTTGCTGGTGAAATGCATTGTCTGAAAGAGTGGCAAAAGTAATAATGGTAAATCTAGTTATTTAATATCATACAGTACTAAGATATTTTAGACAAAAAAGCAATGCTAAGAAGCTTTCCCATGGGAAACCAATTATAGCAAGAAATATATACCTCTGTTTAAGTTGGTGCAATCTATAAATGTGGTGAGGGAGTAAATGTGTGACAGTTGTGAGAGTTAGGTAAGCAGGTAAAATAAAAGAATTCCAAGTATCACTGATTGTAAAGAAAATCCACCTACTTAGAATTATTTCTTTTATGAAGGCTATAAGAAAGAAAGCAGGAGGTGATGTCTGAAGATGTCCTCTGGTACTTTTCCCAGCTAGGTATAAACATTTGAGGGTTCCAATTGAAATCGAAAGCTTCCTTCACTCTGACTGTGCATATGTCTCTCTCCTAATTTAAATTCAATTACCTGCGGTATTAACCTGTGGAGTTGATCAGCTGTATATTGATCAAAATATATCCTAAACTGGCTTATAGAGTCAAATGCATGATCATTTCAGGTAACAAATTCTCAAACCTCATCTAATGCTGGATGTATAATGAAGTTTCACACGTATTTAATCATCTCACGTTGCTTTCTACTTTGTTATTGAGTTCAGTGTTCTTAATTTACACTGACTCATTATTATTTGAATAATATTGCATCCTCTTTGCTGAAACAACCACCTTATTTCATCCAATGAAAGCCTCTGAGAATTACACTTACTCCAGTGTCTTATCAGTGCTGTTCATTTTAGAGGTGGAACAGTGGGGGGACACCTTTGTAATAGAAGCAAGAACAAGTGAAACCCCAAATTTCCTGAAGACCAGGGGACTAGCATGGGTTTCTCATTTTCAGCTGATCAGGATGTTCCTATTCCTATTATCCTATTGAGTGCTGAGGACCTGTTAGGTTTACTAAGTGCTTGCTGTAGGCATGTCAAGCTTCAGCAAGACCTGAGGTTTAACAAGCCAGAATATTGAAATACTCACACTCCTTTAAACTCAGGAAAAGACATCTGGGGGAAAAATGGGATAGTGCTGTCTTTTTTCTCTTCTACACCTGTCTTACTGCTCTCTGTCTTGGCTTTCAACTTTGTACCTTTCCATCAAAACACTTTCTGATCTGAATTCTACCATCTCCCAAAGGCGTCTGGCAAACAGAAGAAAATTATTTTGTGATTGATGAAAAAGAAAATATTTTGTGAAAAAAAAATTCTATTAAATGTAGTCCGGAAGGGACATTTTAGTTATACCAGATTTGAAATAAAATGATGCTCCTAATTTAGTAAATGTAAAATGGGAAAAAAAATTGGTTCTCTTTCTCCAGGTAGGTTATGAGAGATATTTTTTAATTTTTCTTTAAGTTATTGTAATCAAAAGAACTCTTATCTAGCCTTTTATCTTTGAAGGGTTTTTGCAGCTACTATTAAAATGCAGGCTTACAAAGCCTACAGCAGTAAGGAAGAAATAACTGCATTGAACCCAAAGGGTTTTCATTTCAGTTTTCACTGAAATGGAGAGGTATTTCTATTTTGCTGAACAATAAAGCTAAATGCTACCTCTTCTGTTGCCTTGCACAAATAGCCAGTTTTAAAGACAAGTTTCAAATGTGTTTCAGCATCAAGAAATCACAAGCTGTATCTCAGCTTTCAAAGGAGAGCTTGAAGATCCTGCGATGCTTTTGCCACATATCAAAAAAAAAAAAATCTTAGAATACGTAACTAAATTTCTGCCTGAAAAAAGAGCCCTGGAAATTGAAAAGAATGCTGTAAAACTAGAGATGTGATGTACTTCATTTTTCTGGTTCTGGGGAAGGACTGAATGAGCAGTCCTTTCTCATGGTTCTTAATCATCAAGCTGCCAGATAAAGCCAATAGCTCCAGTATTTCAACAGGAAAAATTTCCAATGTTGCTTTTAAGAGTGAATCCAGATTCTTTTGTGGATGTATCCAGATTTTTCAGTGGATGTACCTAATTTGTGGGAGAAGATTTGGATTTCTTAGGTAACTCACATAAATAAGCTGTCTACTACTTGGAGAGTGATGATCACTGCTGGCTGGAAGACATCTCTCATTTCTGCTTTCAGTAGCAGCAGGAAGTGGGAAGAAGAAAGGCACCTATAAAGACTTTGCTAATCTGAACTGGTTGCTGATACACTTGTTTTCCAAGTCTTTGATTTTTCTTTTTCCTCCATTAACTTGAAAATATGGAGTTTTTGTCTGGCTTCATGCATACTTTTCTGTCAGTATTAAAAGATATGCCTTGGAAAGAAGTCAAGTCAAGGTAAGTGGGTTCTCCTAGGTAAGAAGGGCTGATTTTAAGATTTAAATCCACAGTACAGTCTGGTGTAACAGCAAAGCAACACTGAAATGCTACCCTAGGATGACACATAATACTAACAGCTGAGAGGACAGATGCAGCTGGTTCTAGAAAATATCCCATTGCATGGGATATTTTTCATATCACACAAGCATCTGAATTTGGGGAGGAGGATAATTTTGAGTAGCCAGTCACAAGGCAAATTGTGTAAATTACTTAATATATAAAGATATTTAAATAATAAATTGACAAGTATATAAATATAAAAACATATAAAGACTTAATGATTTTTACCCCTGGAATTGCATGGACTACTGACAAACTCTGAAAAAAATTACAGCTTGTGCACATTAAAACATGGTTCTGGCACAAATACCAACTCCTATCAGATCAGAACTTGCACAACCTCACAGTTAATCTTTTAAACTCCAGCAAAAGTAACTTGGCTGGCTGCAGCCAGCAATGGGAGAGAAAGCAGGTGTGGACAGTAATATTCAGAACTGCCTTACCAAGAGATGTGCCAATTCCCTGACAAGGAAATCACTCTCAAAAAGTTTGCCAACCATTTATTCCTTGCCAATTTGAAGGCACTTTGCTTTTTGGAACAGTTTTATCCATGCTTACAGAAAAATGCAAGAAACAGTCTTGTTTTACTTCTAGTTGGATGTGAAAATACAAGTGTAATATAAGGAAATAAGGAAACAGAAGCTGATGCTTACTTTCCAAAGTGTCACTTGAGAACACAAAACAACAATTAAAGAAGCAAATATCTTCTTCTATAAACTGGTCCTTAACTTTTTTTTCTTCCTTGCATTTCTCCCTTAAATCCTGGAGGGCAAAACCTTGCATTTCAAATGCTAATTCATTATTTGGACTTCAGTCATGTTTAAAGAAGACGGCACAAGGAGAGGAAAGGAAATGACAGTTGATTTTCAAGCTTAATAAAGAAGAAAACAGAGGGTATGGAAGTCCTCTTATGTCTCCTCCTCCAAAACAATTCTAAATTTACCTCTTTTAAAACCTTAAATGAACCCTAATGAACTCCAAGGACACTTTTTCTTAAAATTGTATGAAACCCAAATAACAGAGCACTGTCTGCTGGCACAGGATAAGACGGTGCCCAAGCTAATTAGCTCCCTTTCTCCATCAGCCCCAACAGTGGGTATCCTGGAGTTTAATCCACACATAACTGGAATTTTAAAGCCCAGACTCTTAAACCCATTACACCATGGAAACACCCAGACCGACACTTTCCTCAGAATAAAAATGCTAATGACTGTGCTGCATGGTAATGCCCTAATGATACAAAATGTCTGTAAACTGCCCCAGTTATTGTCATCTGGAGGAAATAACAACAGCTGCAGACTTTTTATCATGTGTGTAAGTCAGTACCCCTGTTAGGCTGCTGTACCACATTGTCTTCACTGGCTAAAAACTTCATGAATGGTGACTAGTGACTAGCATCCTGTAGGAAGTTCTTTAAGAACTAGGGGAAGAATGGTTTGGTTGTGGCTCCTAATACTTGGGTTTAGGACATTTATTTGAAACTTGGTCACCGTACTTCTAAATTTCCATTTCTTGCTGTGTTTGGTTTTCAAATGATGACACAGAATATGAACTACTTCTTAACTCATTTCCATATCTGTCCTCCTTAGGGTGAAAAAAATCAAAATCTCTCCAACCAATGATGAAAACTTAATGATCTTGATTTTTTATTCTCTAATTATATATCTTTGTATACAAATTTCTACTAGAGAGGGCTTGATTTCCTTCACTATGGGGAGCTGACCACTTTACCACAGTCAGTTTTGAGTGGAAAAAAAGGAAGTTCAGGGCAGTTTAAAAGTCATTACCTAGATGAACTCAATATTTAAAATTATCACTCTGTTCTTGTTAGACTGACATCAAGTCAGAGTACTTTCAGTATTAATGCCAATATAATGCAGTAATTTCTTGAAGATGTAAAGAATTCTAATTACACTCCTAAATCTGAATTTACTTATTCCTCAAAAACTTAAAGTGGCTTTTGCTGTTAGTTACGTAGATAAGATGCCCCACAGAATTAATAAATATTCACTTCACTTCATATTGTTCTCTACTTGTCAGCTGTGCAGCAGTCCCATGGGTAAAGACGCAGTCACTCAGATAGTGTGGCCTGTGTTTTTAGCATATGAGAAGGGAAGCCATAGAGGGTTTATCCAGATAATGGATTTACAAGCTCCACTGTTGCCAGGCACTCACAAATTGGCTGATTAATTTGGTGTGCTCAAATTCTGAAGTGTGGCATTTATAATGTGACAGAGCTGCACGTCCCAGGGTGTTACTTCTCTGTTACAGCTGGGCAATCCTCCTTGTACCTTTCCACCACTGTCTCACCAGGCAGGCTCATCCCAGCAGCTCTCTGGCTGGAACAAGCAGGTGTACACTTAATTCCATCCCCATAAGTTCCCTCCCTTCTCTGTTACATTCTTTAATTACAAATCAGACTGCACTTGTGACATATTATTTTATTATTGAATATAGACTTCAGACACTCTTTGTAGGATGCTTAATAATGTCTCAGCTTTTAAATCAGTTTTACAGGCAGTGTTTAACAAAACTCCATAGAGCATGGCATGAAAGCATCAGGAAGAATATGATTTTATTCTATTTATTTACACTTGAATTTTGCTTAGATCGGGGAATAAAACAGGCCTTTATATTTGCCTTACTTTGGACTTTACTAATACCTCAAGAAAATACTACTGCAGGTTTTTTCCCAACTTTTGATTGAGTCAGAAGTTCAAATTTAAAGTGTTTGCCTATGATTAACCTTTTTCTTCAATAAAGTCAACAAGAGATGCTATAAAGTTAAATGAATGTAAAATCAAGTTCCTGATGAACAAGAGGACTGTGCTTTTTTTCACAGATCAGACTACTTGTAATGAAGATACAATGATCAGTCTTCAAGAATCAGAGGATCTTCCTAGAGATGAGAGGGATCAACACCAAGGGCATGCAGGTTTTGGTAAGTGCATATCTGTAACTATGCAAATGAATTGGTGGACTCTTACTTCAGTTCCTGGAAGGTTTTTTCCCTAATCAATTTCACCATGTGCAAAAGGATTCAGTGTCTCTTCTTGAGTTTCTATGCAAGTAGAGCCTATCTTTCCTGTTCTATATGCAGCTTCTCAGCATGTTTTCTCATAGCCTATTAATTCTGTGTCAGCTGGCAAACCCCTGCCTTCCTGCTCTGGTTCTGGATGGCAGGGCTGCTACAGTCCATTCCCTCTTCACTCTGCTGGAGCTGGAGAGATTTTGTGGGTGCTGTAGCACTGGAGGTTGTGTCATCAGGTATTTGTGCTGAGCTGATCTCTGTCTGCTGAAAAACATTCTCTTCCAATTTGTGTGCCACTGTCCAGGGGCTAGGACACTGTCTTTGCAATCGTCCTTCTCATGCAGTATTCAGAGAAACTAACAAACACCAATGGACAATGAGACAGGTTTATTTTGGCTACAGTCGACAAAGAAGAGGCATTTCTGCTCTCTCTCAGGCTCTTTGCGTATGTTCTGCAATCAGTGCATGCCCATACCAAGGTCCATATCCGGATATGGTGGCCATGATGCTTATGAATGCTTAGAAGAGTTAGGTGTCTTTCTGTGTTGACTTCAGATTCCAGGGGTACCAAAGCCTCTGAAGGAAATGAAAAGCATATTCCAGCTTCTGTCTCTCCTCTCCTTCTACCACGGGATTCTTGTGGAGGTATAGATACTGGCAAAGGATCTATAATATCTAAATACAGTCCTCATGTTTATGCTTACCTTAGTGCTGCCCAGTCTCCTTGTAAGCATAAGTTGCCATGACTGTGCAATGCTATACACCCTCTTACCCCATGAAAGTGGGATTTGACCCCATGGAAAATACACTGACAAATCAAAATGTGTAATCGGTTTAAAGTTCAAGGGTGCAGCCAAATCCTGAGCCAGTGTAATTTGACCTAGATTTACTGAAGCACAGAGAGCTGCAGTGAACTACATAAACAGAAGAACCAAGCCACTGTGGTTGCCCTCCTATGGTGAGGATGATGAGGAAATACTTAATGCTTTATGATGGCAGTAGTTTGCTGCTTCAGCAAAATGTAGTTTCAAAACAAACAAACAAAAAAGTTTTCTTATTCAACTTTCTACAAATAATAGTGATTATTGAACACCTAGGATGCTGAAAAAACTCTCAGTTGAGTTTAAAGGACACTAGCAACATAAGCCTGCTTATCTCGATTTCTATACAAGTGAAGGGAATGCTCAATGAATGTTCCCACCACCTGGGCCAAAAATCTGTTTGTCCTACATTTGCTCCTGATACCTTTGGCAGTATTCTCCGCTGTCCCCATGACCCCTTGCCCCCAAGCTCCAGGTCCATCTAGAAATCGATGTGCTCTAACTTTTAACCCTGCATTAGCATCATTGCAACAGCTTTCATCAATAGCTCAGGTATTTGTTTCAGTAACTATTATTCCAAAGACACTCTTTCGAAAGTAACCTTCAGCCTTTATACCACTTCAAGGACTTTCTCAGACTGGCAATTCTTTCCTCAGAATGCCTTTATGTATGAGTAACAAAGCTTGGGAAATATCAGCAACTTTTGAACGCTAAGATTACTGGACATACAGAAAGCGCAAAATTTGCTAATCCAAACCCACGTGAAGCTCGGAATGGCAACTTCTGGTTATTGCTTCCAGCCATTTCAAGAAAAATGTCAAGGTTAATTGAACAGCTCTAGGAACCAGAAAGAATTAAGGGTAGGTCTCAGCTATAATTTCCATTGGTATGAGGTTGCCAATGCCTATGTTACCAATTAATGCTTCCTTGATTTGCACCAGTATAACTGACTTCATCTCAGTCCTGGAAGGAATCAGAATGTAACATTTTAACTAGTTCTGGGTATTTTACCTTTCTTTCCTGCTGCCTCAGTACTCCTGAGCACCTGGGTATTACCTGTACCAATTACTGATAAATAATGTACATTACCTTCTGCAACACCAGGTATCTTTGTAACCTTCTTCCTCTGCCACAAGGGAGACATTATCAATGGCTGGTATTCACTTAGTCTTTGTGCAGCTGTGGTAATTTAGTCATAGCTTTTGTGTTTGTATTCCAAATTGATAGGAAATAGAAATTCAATTATGTCACTCTAAAGGGGCTCAGGCAGCATAAACTACTGCACCATTTCAGGTCTTTTCAATAGGGTCTTCTCATATCTATCATCCCAAAGCTGAGTTGGTGGCAAATAGAATACACAGGAGAAACAGATTCAGACTGACAGCAGGTGTACACAGGACTTTTAGAAAGAGGACTGAAGTTAATTCATAGAATGACTATTCGGATATTATTCATGTCTGGATTTATGGGGGAAGGAAGGGTCCAAACCGATTTTGGTTCAAGGAAGGCAGAATTTACTATATGTGATGCAAAGACTTTTTTTGGGGGGAAAAAGTATTTTTGTTGTTAAATCATATAAAACAAAAACTAGGCTCAGTTAATCATGTCTCAAGTTTCTGGTACAACAAGCTTTGCCAAATTATTCATCCCAATGTGCCTCAAAATTTAAGGCTGCAAAACACTTCTTTGCTAGTGTCCTACTTTGTAAGGTCGGCAGTACACTTAATGCATTGCTGTTTATAAACAGGATGAGCCCCTTTGGGAAAGTTACTATGACTGCAAAGACACAATGTGCTATGGGGAATCGGCACTGCTCGCTAAATAGGTGACTTCATTGTTCCACTTTAACTCTTTTAAGTGCTGAACTAGAATCTAAAACTCCATTGTTCATTCATTACATGGAGAAAAAAAAAAAAAAAAGAAAAAAAGAAAGAGGAAGTGTTCCACTACAGATTGCATGGATAAAGCAAGAGCTTCTGTTAAGATAACAAATTACCGGGAATAATCGGTTTATGTAACACGCTCAAACGCACCTCGGGGTAGAGCAGAATGCACCTGCTCGGAGCAGGGCAGGGCGCAGGGCAGCCGGGGAGATGGATGCCCAGGGGCTGCGCATCTCTCGCTCCCTCTCTCCATCCCTCCCTCCACCCAGGACCGCGTTGCTCCACGTGCCTGTCCCCGCACGCCGCCGGGCTCCCCGTGCTGCGCGGCTGCCCCCAGGGCTCCCTCTCCCCCATCCCTTCTCCCCCGCTCCCTAAGGGTCCCTCTGTCCCTCCTTCCTTCCCTACAATGCCCAAGCTCAGCCGCTCGACCCGACCCGCGCCGGCGGCTCGGGTGCCTGGCGTGGGGGCATCTGAGGCCATGCCCCCCCTTTCCCCCCGAAAAATCACGCCCCGAACGCGGCCCGTAGGAGCGGGGGTAGCGGCGGGGGAGGAGGGCGGGCGGGCAGCGGGGGCTCTCCGTCGGCCCCGGTGGAGCGGGGGGCAGGGAGGAGAGGGGCAGGGGGCCCGAGGGATGTGCGTGTGCGGGGAGGGGACGCAGGGGGTCCCCCCACTCACCATGGTGGCGGCGCGGCGCTGTCCAGGGTATCGCCGGGCTCGGCGCGGCTCTGCAGGCGCGGCCCCCGCGCCCGCCCTATAAGGCACCGCCTTCTCCCGGCCCCGGCGTGCCCGCCCCCGCCGGTGAGAGGGCGGGCACGGGGCCGGAGGGAGGGCCGGGGCTCCGCCGGCGGCGGGCAGAGCCCAGCAGGGCGATGGGGAGGCGGTGGGGAGCAGTAGCTGGGCAGGGGGAGAGGCTGTGCGGTGCTGTTCCATCACCCACCCAGCTGTCACGGCAGATGGTGGCCGTTTGCCTTTGTTGGAATCCACCCTGTCGGGAAGATTCAATTCACTGTCGGGCCGCTTTGGAGCAGACTGGGTCACTGAATCTGTTGGATTCAACTTGGGTTTGGTCTATGGCCCAGCACTCGTTTTTACAAGATGAGCTTCTCTAATCTGAAGCCCTGAATCCTGCACACACTTTGCCAAAGTGAGATCCACTACCTGGAATGGTTACCGGTTGGTCTCAATTATCTCAGAAGTCTCTAAATGATTCCATGATTCCAACTGTGGCATCTCCAAGGAGATCTCTCTGTTACAGAGGAACTGCTAAGAAAATGTTTAGGCTGGTTAGGAGGGAAACAAAAATCACACAGAACAGGAGCTACTGATGCCATCACAACTTAGCCTCTGACACCCAACAGAAAGAGTCAGGGATGGAAGTGGCTTTGTGCTTGGTGCAACAAGCACAAAATCTCACACCTTCAAAACTCATTTTTGTTCTAAGTGGTAACAAATTCTTACAGCTACTATAAAATATTTATTCAAACTATCAAAGTTGGTTGAAAATTTCCTGCTTCTTTATATCTGCTTTTAATAAAGAAATCAAAATAATATTTCTTAAAAACTATTACTATTTTTCATTTTCATTTTCTAAAGGAAAATTTTTCAAGAAATTACATATCCATACATGCACTTCCATAGCTGCCTTCTCAATTCTGTGTTCATAGTTTGGTTTACCAGAGCTCAAAGATGTGTTTCCATGTCAGTGGGACAGTGGAAACACAGTGGAAATAAGTCAAGGAGAGCATGTGTGGTGCAGGACTGGTGTCATCTTCATAAACTAAAGCGTACATGATGTACAGACATGCTGTATTTGTCCAAAATGTAGCACTGATGTTCTGGAATTTGAGATTTCCTTCCTGATTGGCTCCTTGTCCATGTGCTACTTCAGCCCTTGCTTTCTCTTAGATCTAGCACAGCGGTCCACCAAAGGCAGCGAGGATGGCGATCTTCCCGGGGCTTCTGCCTGCCCGGAAATGATACTGCCAGGAGATACATGTGAAAGAGTGTCCTTATGTAATTTCTAACCCACTTTTACAGACACAACCTTGTTTGCTCAAGCTTCCAAATTCCAGCATGTTAGTCCAAACTAACTGCCCCAATTCCTGAGGTTGACCTGCCAACCTTTGCCCTACTTCATCTTTTCCATAGGTTATTCATTTAATTCTTTGTGCGTCATTACAAACAATCTTGAAATATTGAGGAGAAATACTTTCTATACCTATTTTTTCCCCAGAGAAATTGTTCACTAAACAGAAAATTGTCCTGTTTGTCCAAAAAACTTGTCACTCTTTAGGTGCTGTAGAGAGAGGAACGGTTTGGAAGCTGACTGACAGAGGAACATAGAAGTGACACAGTGCATTGCAATGCTTTGGCTTCACAATTTTTATTCCAATTTCTTTATAGTCAAGAATAATCTGGGTTATTGTGCCAAGCCAAATCTAGACCAAAAAATATGGTAAAATACAAGGTATTTTTGTCTTTATTCTTGTTAATCTTTGTCTAAAACAGAAAGAAAACCTAGGTTCAAGTTTGGTAAAGATGTCATATTTCTAATTTATTCAATTCCTTGTTCCTGAAAAATTATATTCATACTAATTGATACTTTTCTTCCTTAACTAGTTTCCTTTTACAATAGCAACTTTATTTTTTTTTTAGAAAAACAATAGTGTCTCCAGTGAAGAACAAATAGGATTCTGGTGGCATCTAAGAGAAGCTGTAATAGCATTATGGATATTTTTAACACCTCTCTAATGACCTGAATTTGGAGATTTAAGGGCTGTGGCAGGATTTGGATTCATCTGTTTTGTAGGGAGAGTGATGCCATGCATTTAGTTGGACCCCAGGCATAAGCAGAGCAGACCTCTGCCAGCCAGCTTCCAGTGATTGTTGAGCGGCACATTGTCCTGAGACAAAAGGCAGAAAAATAACTTGACATATGGACAAATAGACTTGCTTAGTTCCAGCTGAAATTCCCTGAAAACTGGCAGAGTAAGAGGCAGTTTAAACAGCATTTCATTCTGGGGCAATGCTGTTACACAACCACCACTGTTCAAAGTGCAATACTGCAGGGAGTTAGCTTGAGCACTGCTGGTCTAGGGGTGGTTCTAGGTTGTACTTTATCACAAACTACCTAATTTACAGAATCACAGCCTGGTTGAGGTCAGAAGGGACCTCTGGATATGATCTCGTCCAATCAACCTGCTCAGGCAGGTGGTGTCCAGTCAGGTTTTGGATATCTCTGCATCTTAGGAAAAGCACCTTTGAGTTGCAATCAGTTCAAAGCTGACACTGGGCTTACAGCTCAGTAGGAAACAGGGTGAACAAGGTATCACTGATCAGTCAACTACCAGCAATACTCAGCTCCCACTAAGTTTCAATCAGCAGGAAAAAGTTTCAGTTCATGAAAGAAAAGCCTTTCTGTCTCCCACTACCATGTCACCTACTAGTAGTCACTGCTCTTGACCTGACCATGACCTCTTCCAAAGCTTGGAATTTAAACTCAGGACATGCCTGTTTCACAAAATTATTCTGCCAGCAGCCTCTATCTAATTCACTGGCAAAATGTCTTTTCTGTCTCTGAGATTCTAGCTCAGATGAAAGAGGATACATTTCTTCTGTTATCCATTCTTTTGCTAATTTTTTGGCACAGGACAATGGTTATGTACCTGCAGATTTCAATTTTGCTAGTAACACCATGGAGAGTTACAAGACCAGTGTGACAGAATTTTATAGAATCATAGAATGGGTTGGAAGGGACCTTAGAGATCATGTAGTTCCAAGCTCTCTGTCATAAACAGGGGCACCATTTCTCTAGAATAGCTTGCTCGAGGCCCCATGCAACCTGGCCCTAGCCCCTGCCAGGGGTGGGGCATCCACAGCTTCCCTGGGCAACCTGTTTCAATTCCTCACCACCCATGAAAGAAAAGAATTTCTTTCATGTATCTAACCTCAATATCTCCTCCTTCAGTTAACTTTTGTTATTTTTAGTTAATTTTATTTACTCAGAACTGTCAGTAATGAAACTGCATGCAATCAAATCTGAGTAATTAGGCTGAAGTGAAAATTTGGAAGTTTGTTCCCTTGTATTCCTCTGGTATGGTTAGTTTTTTCTAAATGTTATTTTCAGCTTTGAAACTACAGCTGGTGTAATATGTCCATAAAGCCAATGTCTGCGTTAAATTGCCAGCTACAAGCAAGTAAAATAAAAACTAAGTCAAAATAAATTTATGCAGGCAGAAGCACTGAACTGAGCAATTGTGGAGCTCTGAAGTTTTTGTGGTAAATATTTTGTTTTAGCACCCTCTCTCGGACACAAACCATCACTGCTGGTGTTTCCTCTTTAAGGGCTTGGCTAAAGCTGGAAAGCATTTGCAACAGGAAAAGTGCTAGGCTGCAGTCACAGATACAGCTTAGTTATGTATTTTTGTATTCTATAAATTAACATAAGTAGAATTTTCTCATCCCTCTTAGTCTTATCATCTTTATACAAATAGTCTGTGCTGTTCATTTAAGTCAGCCAAGAACTGGGAAAAGTATGAGGGCTCCAAAGCAAATACTGAAGGTGAGTTGTTACAAAAGACCATAGCTCCTCGCGGTCTGCGTGTCTCCTGTGAGGAGCCTGCTGGTGTTAACTGCTGGGAATTGAGGATGAACCTCAATTTTCTCTCTTACAGCCACCAGTATTTGGTGTTAGGGTGGCTCGTGGAGGTCTCAGTTTGGGACCATGGTCTTGCTATCCGCAAGATACATATGTCTACATACAAGAGTTCACAGTGTCATGAGTAACAGTGTAACACAGAGGGAAAGGGGTGGGGGGAAGCTGTTTCTCTGTATTCCCACCACGGGAAAAGAGAAGTGCATTAATACCAAAAGAAAATCAGCAGTGGGAAGGTCAATGAGTATATTCTGAATAGCAGAAGGGGCTACATTTGCACCTTCTGCATGAACTGTAACTATCTGCCCAGCTTCTGGGGTACAACTGATAGGCAGTCAAGTTCCTATACATTATTTTGGCTCCAGGAGTTGATATGGTTGCCAGTTACCTTCAGAGATACTATATGTGCCAAGAGAAGGCTTAAAAAATTAGGACACTGTAGAACAAAAACTGCCTGGATTACTTTAACTTGCTCTTCCTGCCCACATTCATTTTACTAAGCCTTATTTGCAATAATAGCCTTCGGCAGCACTCCCACTTCATCAATGCAGGGTGCAGATGATAATAAACAAACAGGAGGCCAGAATTGATGCAAGGATCTGGAAAAGGACAAAAAAAAAGAAAAACCCAAACCAAACTTAAGTGGCTGAGATTCTTTTTCAAGACAAGAATAAACACCTTATATAGAATAATTTCTATGCTGTTTACATATAAGTCTTTACAGCTAGTCAATGATTTCATTCTTCCTTCTGCTGTCTCCCTCTAGGTAACCAAGTATGGGTTTGTTGAAGTGCTGAGCACTTGCAGCAGGACCCGACATCAGCAAAAGCTGTGCTACAAATAAAATGAGGCATGAGATTTTCCCCACATGCCAGCTCAAAAGCAGGCCAGAAGGGGCAATCAAAAATCAGTTGACATTTCAAATGTGTCTGTCTGCCTCAGCCCTCTCCCAGGTGAAGGAGGGATAAGATCCCTCCCTTTGTCCTGTTACGCAAACACAAACAGTGCTTAACTGGCTGCTGTGAAACAACTGGTTGGTCTAGATGCATCAGCTCTCACACCCTGAAAATAACGTTTGTGTCCTCAGCATCTGCACCCCTCTTCCCTGAGCTAAAGAGTCTTTATCTTTCTTATTCACAGCATTGTGGGGCCTCGTTGCTTTGTGGAAACATGTCAAATGCTGCTGCAGTGAGCCAGCCCGTGGTTTGGTGCACTGTTGGGCAGAGGCCCCTGACTGCCCCCTCACTGCAGTCTGGTGCTGCTGCAGTCCCTCTGCGGCCTGATGGCCTGAGCATACTCTTTTCCCTGCCCCCAAAATATATCTCGGTGTGTCTGTGGTTGTACACGCTGAGAGAAGATGTGGGAAGATCGATCAGTGCTGAGCATCACAGGAAAAAGTGTTCAATGTAGAATATTGATAGTATGCAGCCAGCATGTAATGAGAGGATGGAGAGAAGGTCATAATGTCATGAGTGAGATTTTTCCATCCTCCTCAGGGAATGGATGAGCTAGATCCAATTTTTTGACTCCACATCACACATATACACTTAAGGAACTGGATATGCCAAGATTAGATTTGTATAAGTAACCTTTTATCTGAACTTCTGTGAATAGAAAACCTCATGAGTCCAACAGTAGTTCTGCTTTCTTTTCTGTAATTTTATGGGGTTTTGAAAAATAACCATGTCCATATTGCAGCTCACCTATCCCAAGTGCATCACCATTGGTATTGTACAGATTTTTGTACATTAGCATATGAAATGATACCTAGTGGGATAGATGTCTACTTATTCATGTTACTTAACTTTCATCTGAAGAAAAGTCTTAGGTAAAATACATGTAATATGTTTGGGTTTTTTTCATTCCTATGGAGATCTGCATATAAATCTTAACTGACACAAAGTGGCTCAGTTTGTGTTCGAAAGAAAGGGTTTATTTCATGTATTGGGAAAAATAGAATAACAAAGATTGTGTTGACCAAATGGTTGGAGGAGGAAAAGTTTCTTCTTGTATCTCATGACTTGGCTAAAGTGTAACATCCCCAGTTACCCCCCCCCCCCCATCTATCTCCTATTGAAGTTCCCTGGCCATTATGCCAGAAAGTTCTTTTTATGTCTGTCCTAAGGACAATTTCAGTAGTTCACCCATACAGGCATTCAGCGGTCTCAGGCAAGAGATTAGAGGGAAAGTATAGTGGAGCAAGGCAGAATTATTCCCAGTGGAGGAGGACCAGGTTAGGGAACACTTACACAAAATGGAAATATCTTAAGTTCCCAGGGCCAGAGAGGTTGTGTCCTTGAGAGAGCTGGCTGATGTCACTGCAAGGACATTCTCAATTAGCTTTGAAATACACTGCTGACTGGGACATGTTCCAGGAGAATGGATAACACCAAGCATCTCTTCTATCTTCAATGGGAGCAAGAAGGAAGGTCTGGAGAACTTCAGGCCTGTGAGCTTCATCTCAGTTCCTGGAAAGGTCACAGAGAAAATCCTCCTGTAATTCATGTGGTCTCTGAAAACATGAAGATCAAGGTAATTGTGACTAGTCAAAATAGATTTATAGGCAGGAAATAATGCCTAAGTCACCTGATGGCCCTCTACAACAAGGTGACTAGACTGGTGAATGAACTAGAGAAAGGGACAACATAAATAAGTAAAATTAAGGTTTTCCAAACTGAACATACATTGATAAGAAGGTGTTCAACCTGTACAGACATATTAGAACTTTAATTGCTACTTGTTTTCATTTTTTACTTCCTAGTCTGTTAGAATCTCAGAATATGCTGAGTTGGAAGGGACCCATCAGGATCATCAAGTCTAACTCCTGGCCCTGCACAAGACACAGGACACCCCAAGAATCACTCTGTGCCTGAAATTCCATATTGCCTTGAGCAGTACTATATATGTTTGAATGCATGATCCATATATATATCCATGTATATCTGAGGCCTATATACATGGATCATGTATATTTATTGCTCCAAAATTACCTGATTGCAAAATTAATTCTTTCTTCAATTCTGAATGCTGTGTGGTTCTGCAATGCTTGGGGATGTGATGTGAATGAATCTATTGCTACTATTATTATAGCAGTTTGGAACCATAGAATGGCATATTTGGATTATTTTAATAGCCCTTACATCTGACAGCTATTTTACAGAAATGAGAAGGTAGTAGTCCCATATCCAGAGAACTGCAGATGGTAAGAAAAAAATCAGAGAAACAGAACACTGCAGCTAGGAGAAAGCTTATTTTTCAAAAATAATATGATAGCAACTGTTACCACTTTGCTTTGCTTGTAATACAAAAGAAACCTTGCTTAAGTATATGTAACAAGTGCTGAGGTGAGAATTGTAATAACATGTAAAAATCATGGTCATGTCAAAGTTAAAACTTGGAAAATAACAGAAAACATGTTTCAAATTAAATGATACTTGCAAAAGACATGCTAAGTGGTTTAATACTCCAGGTAGAGTATTAAACAGGGCTTGGAATGTTGGGAAAAGAAGGCTAGGATCGGAAAGAAAGAACTCTAGGTCGTTTTGGTGAAATCACAGCAGATTTAAGGATGTGGATGGGGGACCACACATGCAGGTAATTTTGGTTTACAGGTATATTGGAAGGAGGAGGCATGTGGCATGCTCAGAGTCCAGGAAAACAAAGAATTCTTAGCTTCGCTTAAACAGGAAGATTTTTAAATACTACATAAAAGAAAGAACTGGACTAGCTTTCTCTGACGTGTCACTACAATGTTGGCATGCCCATGGGAAACTAAGCTTCTGTAGTAGTGGATTTACACACGTTTCCAGTAGTTTTAGAAACATTAACCAGCACGCTACAAAGGAAAATTTTAACTTCATTCCAGTGCTAACAGCAAAGTCCATATCACAATCAAGATCATATCACAGTTCTGAGAGATATTATTTCCTCAGATTTCTTTTAAGTGGGAAGGGCCAGCTTTGATATGCCACTACCACGTCATCAGAGGGCAAGAGCCAAGGCCAGGTGGAATTCGAGCCATGCCGGGTTCGCCAGTAAAATCACTTCCTTGACTAAGGCCTGGATATTCCTGTTGCCCCTTCATACGATCCCACTGGGTCGAAGCGCAAGAGGGAGAAGGAAGGCAGGAATGGCAAGAGTGAGAAGGAGGATTAAGAAATCAGTTTGCCCCATCCCTAAATCTAAGTTACAGAGCAATGAAATCATAGGATGCTTTGGGTTGTGAGGGACCTTAAAGACCATCCAGTTCTACACCCGTTGCTCTGGGCAGGGGCACTTTTCACCAGATTAGGCCGCTTAGAGCCCCGCCAACCTGGCCTTGAGTCACCTCTCCGTGGGTCCTACGGGAACTCTGACCTGCTCAGCCACCGCCACCGCCCCTGGGTTTTACCCCACTCGCCGCTCCCCCCGCCCTCACACAGCCTTCACCGCCCCCGCCATCACCACCGAGCCGCAGGGCGCACCGGGACTTGTAGTCCTTGCTGGCGGGGATTGCCCTTCCGCTGCGACCGCTGCGGAGTAAGACGAACTACAGCTCCCAGCACGTCCCGCGCACCCCCTGCGCCAGCGCGATGTTCCGCGAGCACCGCCCCGCCTGGCCGCCGGCTCCTCGGCGGCGGGACGAGGAGCAGGAGCAGGAGCGGGGCCGCCGGCCCGGCCCGGGTCCTGCCGGCTGCCCCCGGCCGCGCCATGTGGCAGAGCGTCGGGCTGACCCTGCTGGTGATCGTGGCCACGCTGGCCTGCGTGCTGCTGTTCATGCTGTGCGGTGAGTGCCGGGGTGCGGGCGGTGGCTGCCGGCCCGGCTGTGGCGGGCGGTGCTGGTGCCCCCCGGCCGCCCTCGCAGCGCCGCGCCGGGCTCGCAATCTCTGGTGGTTCCTCTCGGCTCGGATTGACTGGAGGAAGGAAAAGGGCACTGTGCCCCGGCCTGTGGGCGAGCGTGTGTGCTATGCAGCGCCCTCTTCTCTTTTTCCCGAGTCGTTTCCAGCCTTGAGGTGCTCCCAGAGCCTTACTTCGGTGTTTAATTCGCTGTTTCCTTTTTTAGTGTTGGGGCTCACTAAAAAAAAGCAATCACCCTGTGCACGGGTCTGAAATGCCAGTGAGTGCGGGAAGTAAACTTGGGACTGGCATCCCTCACGTTCTGACATCTGTTTGCTTGAATTAGCTGAAGACAGCTCTTAGGAGGTTTTTTCTTTCGTGGATGGAGAGGGGGTGGCTCAGGGGGCATCTCCTCGCCCTCTACAACCACCTGACCTGAGGCTCTAGTGAGGTCCATCTGCTGTGCATGCAGTGAGAGGCCCAGGGGAAATGGCCTTAAACTGAGACAGGGGAGATTCAGATTAGATATTAGAAAATATTTTTTCACTGTTAGGGTGGTCGGGGATTGGAACAGGTTGTCCAAGGAGGTGCTGGAGTCACCATCCCTGGAGGTTTTCAAGAGATGTCTGGATGTGGCACTGGCAGATGGTTTAGTGATTTAGGGGTTACAGTGGCGATGCTGGGTGAATGGTTGGACTGGATGATCTTAAAGGTTTCTTCCAACCCTGATGATTCATCCAAGGCTTTATTATTTTTTGTAAATTTATTTATTTAATTATTTCTAAATATGCAGAAAGAAGGGTTATTTCAATGGAAGGAATGACTTGCAGGTCTTTCGGGAGCTCCTGGAAGAAATCAGCAATGCAGTGTGTGAATGTTGTGGCCAATACACAGAACTTGCAGCTCTCAAAACAAACAAACAAAAAACACACCAGCAAATTCAAACTATGCCATAATATGTGATGAGAGGCTTGTGAGACTTACAACCACTTATAAACCTACCTGGCACCTTGCTGACATGTGTGTTTACAAGGGGTTTCTGAAAAACTGAGGGAGCAAGCGAAGACTGATGTTTAATAGTTTAAAAAATGCTAATTGTTGTCAAAGTGACAAAGCATTGTGGAAAGAGTTTGCATTATCAAGGGACTGGATGGTGATATGGGAAGTGAAGTCCAGTATTAACATGTATGAAGCAAGGCATGTAGAAACTGTGAAATGTTTACACATGTAATTTGTTTGGAGAAATACAGTGGAACCAAACTGAGCTGCTATTATCCCAAAGAAAGGATTAGCTGAAGTAATTGCGAGCATTTCTCCAAAATATCTCTGTAATCCTTTGTAGCTACCAAACAGGCAATCAAACTTTAGAAGCCTGAAATAGAAGAGAAAATGTCATTATGCTGCTATAGGAATCATCCATGTGCATGTGTCTCACACAGTGTATTTTCTTGTTAAAGTGTATTACTGCATTAAAAAACAAGATCCTAGCTTCTTTTTGAAAATATAGGGTTTCCATAGCAATTCTTAGTTGAGAGCTTTGAAATTATTTCTGCATGAAGCAACTCTAAAGAGGTTAGATCTGTCAAGCCTGAAAAATAGGTGACTGGAGAAGGGGTGATGGCTATATCACTGACTAGCGAGTCAAAAGTGAAGTGGGAAGCGTTGTGAAATGTCATCATTGCAGAGGAGTTGGAGTACATGAAGTTAAATGGTCAAGCAACAGGCTGAAAACAAAACAATTTCTTTTACACTATGGGGAAATAATATGCAAGCTCATTAATAAGGAATATTTTGGATGCTGAAACTTCTGCCATTTAAATTCCTGGAAGAGAGGTCAATGTCTTGGTCATGATCTTGGGTGAGGAAATCTGTAAAATGCTGATAAGTGGAACTGCAAGGCTGTACTTCACTTGGTCTCGTGCTCTTTTCCTGCATGTCCTGTACTGTCTGTTGTTACAGACTAAACAGTGACCTGAGCAGATATTTATTCAAGTTTCTCTACCCTCATTAGGCATTGACTGGCCACTTTTCAACCTCTAGAAGATGCAGCATGGTAATTGCTAGGGCTTTTATATCTAAGTATGAATACAAGATCTTTGTTTACCATCTTACTGAAAGTGTAATACAATTGTGCAACTGCTGTTCAAACTTAGAAACAAGCATCATTTTCCTCAGGCCCTTCTGCCTTTGTCTGTATATGACAAATGGAATTGGAATGCTAAGCATTAACTTTGGCTGATAACATAATCATTTGCCTAGTGATTTCTTGGTTAAAGAAAGCAGAAGTAATGAATAACTTTAAGTGGCTTGTAAATACTTAGCTTGTTTGGAGTTACATATTGGACATTCATCTTAAATTCCGTAAATATGTTGCTTTGAATCCTTCATTGTATTTTACTTTAATCAGTGTCAGACTTTGTAAAATGATTGCTAAAAGTCACCTAGATTTCAGGTGTACTGAACACAGGAAGCTGACACATTAATTGGATTTTTTGGGGAGGGATTTGAACTATTACCATGCTAGAAGTGACTCAGTGGGGTTTGATAGTGATTTATAGTATTTGTAATTATTTTTTCATCACTCAGCATTTAATAATTAATTAATATTGGTTATACCACTTAACTTCTCTTGCATGGAAAATATTCAAGGAAAACAGTGTCAACACCACTACTGGAAAAAAAAAAAAGAATACTTTGAACTTAATTGTTTATCTGTGCTAGTGACAGGCAGTTTTCCTGGGAAGGCTGGAAAAAGTAGCAACGTCCAGGTGAGAAGGTGATGGAGAAACTGCCTAAGTGCTGTGTGTGACAGGATGTGAGCAAAAGCCAGCCAGTGAGACACACAAATTAATGGACAAAT
Organism: Agelaius tricolor; assembly: GCF_023055355.1. Taxonomy (NCBI): domain Eukaryota; kingdom Metazoa; phylum Chordata; class Aves; order Passeriformes; family Icteridae; genus Agelaius; species Agelaius tricolor. The sequence continues at coordinate 8,381,367 of NW_027269262.1, read as the reverse complement.
CTGACACAGGAAGGGCTGGATATAATCTGTAGTAAGCCTGATCTGATGATGAGAATATTTTCCAGCAATCTGACAAGAGGTGTTGAAACAGCCTTGAGAGAAAGGGTCAAGAGTGTAAAGAGCTGGGACTTGGATTTTGAATGACTTATAAAAGAACTCATGGTGTGATTGCCTGTAGAGAGTAATAAACCTAAATATCCAGGATCACATGGATTTCTGCTGTCCCTCCACATATAGTGTGATAAGGGCTATTAAACAGTGAGTAAAACATTCACTTCACCTTTTTTTTCAACTTGAAAAGACAAAATTCAGAGCACAAATTATCAGAAGTTATTTTGACTGGTTCTTCAGCAATGTGAATTAGGCATTTATGTCTATAAATGTACTTTGAATAAATGGCCTGATTTCCTTTTCTTTAAAACATGTCTGAATGCTGGCAACTGCTACTTTCAGTGTTAATCTGAATTAGTTGAGAAGCAGGGGAGGCTTGCAGCTAGCATTTGTAAACTGATCACATCTGACACAGAAACCACTGAGGTACTGTAAACAGTGCAGATTTTCAGTTGCTCTTTTAAAAGTGGAAGTAAGATAACTTGGTCCCACTTCTTTCATTCCCACCTTTTCTGATTTTGTTTTTCTGGTGGTCTTATTGCTGCTTTTCTGTATTCCATGTACCTCTGAGATACCTCTGAGATGGGAGGAACTTGTGCCTAGTCAAGGATATAGGATAAAATAAAATACCAGCCAAGGTGAACTCTAGTACTGCTTACCTCTGTGTATTTTTTCTATTTTCCCAGTGTAGCAATGCATGAAGCCAAGTGAAATTGCCAAAGTGCCTTCACTGGAACAGATGGAAGCATTCATCTCATTTGTCAAAAGAGGCTAATGGAATGCAGGTTGAGACATACAACCTTAAAATAAAAATCATGTAACTCTAAGTTCTGAAATGAATGAGTGGTTCACTTCAGAAGTATGAATTCATTTGCAGATGGGAAAACATTTCAGCCCTAAATTCTGCCTGAATAACTTTTCTTTAATGCTTTGCTTAAACAGTTTTGTAACTATCTTCAATGAGTGATTCTTGGGAAATACCTTAACAGATGAGGAAAGTCATGGTTGAGTAGACCACTCATAAAGAGAAAATATCCTTTAATTTGAAGTTGAGTTTTCAAACAGTTGTAAATGGGAGATGAGAAGAGAGCAAGTTTTTTTTTGCTCAGTCAGCAAGCAGCATGTGGTAGTGTTGCATTAAGTGGGAGCAGGTTTATGGAGCTGTGCAGAGCCAAGCACCATGTCACCTGATGTCCTCTGTTATCCCAGTGTCAGAGTAGTGTCTTCTTCAGGCTGATCCTCTCCATAGCAAAGCTATCCACTAGGGTAGTGTACTGGTGCTGCCCTGTTTCAGAGATGTGGATGAAGTGACTTGTGCATGGTTGCAGGAGTTATCTAACAGAGCTCAGAGAAGAGCCCTGTTCTCCCAAATCTCAGGTTAGCATCTCAAGCTCCAGGCTCTTTTTTTTTTTTTTTTTCAGCTGTAGCTTTTAGGATTTTCTGCAATGGACACTTCAGCATTTGAATACAGGCACCATTCACCATGGTGATACCCCAGTTTTAAATTAGTACCCATGTTCTGGCATGGTAGGATCCTGTTTTCAAATCAGTAGGGACAAAGAAGTAAAATGATCTTGCAAGACTACACAGGAATTCCACAGCAGGGTCAGAACTGGAAGTTCAGTCTTCTCTGTGCTGTTCTTGCAGTTACTGCATCACCATCCTGCCTTTCTTGATTTCATTTGTATTTCACATAAGAAAGATCAAGTTGCTTTTACCCAGAACTCCATATTAACCCTGGGGTTTTTCTTTTGTTTGCTTTTCCTGATTCAAATGGAAGAGGAAAATGTGCTCCAATAAAGAAAACTCAGCTGTTGCATACATGCCAGTGAAAGGTGAATGAAGTAGATGGGCCTGAGACTTGTAATCCCTCACTTTTGAAGTGGGAGTAACTTTGTAGTTGGATCACTGTTTCTTTCTCCTTTACAAAGAACCAGGAGCTGATGTGGGAAGTAACAGAAAAAGTAATTTTGATGAAGTTTAGTCAAACCATAAAATCTGTTTAACATCTGAATTGCATGGATGTTACATACATCCTCTATGAGTTAGTCAAAGGCTTTGACTCACAGCCCCACCTTCACAAACACATTGCATCGTGATTTATTAGAGGGGGGTTGACATACTGATGGCACGGTACCAGATGTGTCTTTGCATGGCATCTGGCTGTGGCATTTTTAAGTGAGGTGGTGGCACCCAGCTTTTAATGAGTACTAAACTCTGCAAGGCTGAGTTTTGCCTAGCTGCGAAACACTGGTAGCTTGGATTTTGTAACACTGGATTCAGGTATGTGCTACATCAAGGGCTGGATCCCCTGCTTTGCACTGTGCTGATGTATGTTTGATCTGGCTTACTGCTTTGAGAGGCAACTTCTTTCATCAGTTAGTGTAGAAATATTATGTGTTATAGTCTGCGTGTCATCACTGCTTGTTTGCTGAAGGCGTGTTGCGGGTGTGCTGTTTGGCTTCCACAGGCTCAGTCAAGGTAAGGATGATTTTAAAAGGTAAATCAAATACCTAAAGAAAATAAAGCAAGCACTGAAGGAGTGATTCTACTCAAATGCTTTGTGTGTGGTGAAGCTAAACCAGTAGGACTTCTTTGAGAGCAGCTTACCTGAACAGAGTGGAAGTGTTAGAGGTGCAAACCAATGGTGTCACTTACGTGTCCAGGAAGAGCTCTACAGCAAAAAGCCCACAAAGCTAAACTGAGCCACATACAGAAAAGAATACCTTGAGATGCCCATTTTCCATTTCTTGTGTGTGTATTTTAAATTAGTTTATAATTATTTTGGTTTTTTTAAACACAGTTATGTAACTTGCAGTTCTTCAGTATGGCACAGTGATGGGTATTACCATTTTGCAATGTTCTTAAGAGAATGTATCAGAAGACAATGCATTTTCTATTAATTTCTCAGAGACAATGTGAATCTGCCTCCAGGCTTTGTGTGGTTTTGTTTAATGATGTATTTAGCTGATATTGTTGCTGGAGAGATTTTTTCTATACCCAGAACAACTTATTCTTTAGTAGTCTGGCTATTTCCAAGGAAATTGTTATTTATTTAGGGTCAGGGAGGCTCAGCTGAAGAGGCAAGTCCAAACTTGATTTGTACAAGTGTGTTTGTTTATTTTTTTTTTAACCTTTCCATCCAAGCTGGTAACTAGAGCAAATGAAAGAAATCTTTCTACTTTGATTACTTTATATCTAAAGGTTTCTGGTACAGGCTAGGAGACCTTGAGAGGTTTTTTTATTCTGGTTTTCAAGCGTGGTTGCCCTCTCACTAATGCCTTTGGCTTACCTGTTGTAATTTTCTTTTCAACCCGCTGTATTGTGGTTTGTTTCACCTGCCTGTTACCCCTGATCTGTTTGTTTGCCTGCTAGAACCAGTCCCCTTGGCTGGTTATTTACACTGTCTTGTTTGTAGTCTGAAGCTAGAGAGCTCCAGAATCTGTTTATTACTTGGGGTTTTGGATACTTAGAACATTCCACTCTGCTCTCTAACTCAGACCAAACACTAAAAAGAAATTAGTGCTGTTTTTCTTGAGAGTGCAAATGAACTTCCTATGTTCTTTAGTATTTCCCCAACACACACCCCTTAGTAATTCTGGGTGTTAAGTAGCCTGTTTGCAGTGATAGAGGAAGCATGTAGTTCACTTTATTTAGCTTAAGTTAAAATACCTCCTTTGATGGAATATCTGTTTACACCAAATATACTCAAGTCATGCTTCTGTAAAGTGCCCTAAAACCCTTCTGGGAATGCCCTGAATATTTTTGCCTCATCCTCCTCCCTCTCTTCTTTCAATGGAAGCAACCTTCAAAGAGCTGCTACCTCAATTTTTACTTCTAGTTCTGAAAGAAATGAGAAGCCAAACCCAGCCATCTACCATCATTTTTTTTTCTAGGTGCAAGGGAATGTAATACATTTGCAGGTCAGCAGATTCGATTTAATACACAAGTCATTTAAAGGGTTAGGTATTCATGGGAAAGGAAATATTTTGTAGGCTCTAGGAATTAATTTAGATCATTAAAGGTTGTCATATAGAAGCTTTTCTTCAATTTCCTCAGGAACAGAGAAGTTACTGAAATTAAAAAACCGCAGGATGTAAAAAGTATTCCTGGAAGGAGGAGAAGGGTGGGATCTTGTTTTTGTCATAAGGAATGGATTGCCTGTATTGACTCTGATTACAGAAGAGGAAGAAATGCAGAGGTGCTGTGGTTATATAAGCGTTATTTATTTATTATTTAGTTGGTAGTCTTTCTCCCCCCTTTCTACTATGTCTTGTTATCCATTCCCAGAAGTCTGCATCTGCTGGAAGCTGTGTAATTGGGAGGACAGTTTTCCCTAGCTCTGTAAAATAGGGCTCTTTATATCTGAATAGGTCAGCAGTATAGGCTTAAATAGCTGGCAAGACCTTCTGAATGGAGAACGGGACTATTAAATATATAGCTCTGTGCAGGCCACATGGGTGGTGGTGTTGCAAACAATGTTTGTATAGCATTTATTTTCAATGAGCTGTTTAAATTTTGCTCCACTTAACTGTATTTCACAGAGAAGTTGTATTCCTGTTTGGTGGGTTCTCTTAAAATGAAGATTCTGGCTTAGGTTTAGATATATTTATATCTGCTTTTTCAAGTTTTTTTGGCTACCGGTTACAAAAACACTTAGACAAGACAGAGGAGGAGGAGCAGGTGGATCCTAAGTATTTTTTAAGATAGATTCTAGAAATGTGGCCATCTCAGCTCTTTACTTGCATAATTTTGGGACCTAGAGTATTTTAGCGGTGGAGCAGAACATAGATTTACTGCAGAATGTTAATTTTACTTTAGTGGGATTTGGGCACGGTGAGGGATCTCATTGAATTTGGGGGATGTGGTCTTTTAGTGAACATAAGGAAGACCATGTCCATTTCAGAATAGGATTTACTATAAAATATGATATTAATTTGAGGCTCTGAGTAAGTGTGCTTAATAGTGATTTTGTAATGCAACTTTTAAAACGTGATTTCCAGAATGGAATATTTGCTGGGTGTGGGGAGAAATTCTAGTGCTTTCACAGACCCTTTGTAATGAATCCTGAATCCTTGTTTGAGATATAACGACAGGACTTCTTTTTTTCCTGACAATTAAGACCTTTATCTGTGTGATGGTGGTCACCCACCTACTTGCTGTGGCAGTTCAGTTTGGAATGTGTAGGGCTTTTCCTGGAGCTTAAATGTTGCTTCTGGATGAGGACGGACTTTACGAAATTGAATTGGTTTTTACAGGACTGTAAAAAGGAGTGGACGTGCTGCGGAGGACGTTTGGGGTTGGCAAATGGAGGATGGGAGCTGATCAAAATTTTTTTCGCTTTTGTCGTGTACTTTGCCAGCAAGCTGACTATCAATTTGTATGAAGTAACTAGCAGTATCTCTTTTCTCTCTCCTGCAGGATGGTATGTGGTCTGGCAATTGTTCCTGTCTAAATTCAAATTCCTGAGAGAATTGATAGGTGATACAGGGTCCCAGCAGGGAGACAACGAGCCTTCAGAAACTGAAACTGAACAGGAAACTCCACCCTCGCCTCACAGAGGGAGACAGAAATCGGCTCGGCAGCGAAGGGCACCTACAGAAGACACGACTTAGAGTACTCCATTGAACTTCTGCGTAAACTATGAATGGGTAACACCTCTGCACTCTGTCCTCCAGTGGTGTGACCTCACTGAGAAACTGACCTGAGAGGTACCATTGATTCCTGTGGACCTTTACTTCTGAGCTACCAATGGATGATGCTCCTGCAGTAGAGGTTCAGGGAGGGCTTCAGCAGCAAGTCACAGAGTACTGGAAGAAGGGAGGGGCTGAGAGAAATCTCCATCACAAAAATGCTGAGCTCCTGTATCTCCGGTCTCAGGTCTCAGCACGCAGATGAAGAACAGGTCCTGGACCATAGGCTTAGCCTTTGCATTAGTCTGAACATAGTAAATATCTCAGACTTAAAATAGTTTATAAATTATTTTTTCTTGACAGCACTGTAACTACATATAATGAAATTGAGTTTTATTTCCTTAGCTGTATATTAATATATATATTTTTTCAACCTTGAGAAAGCACATGAACTAAAAAATCAGTTGAAAGAATATCCTGCTTTAGAATGTGTTCTAAAGTGAGATTTTTGTTAAGTTCTTGTGTATATAAAAAGTATAAATGAAATATGAAAAACCCTATTAGGTGCACTTGATTTGGAGGTTTTTATTATCTCCTCTTTTTTAAAAAAGGAGATGCAAAGAAAGCAACTGGATAACAAGACCTTTTTTCTTGGTTTTGGTATATAAGAAGGATTATTGTTTAAACAGTCCTGCTAGGCTTCTGAATGTTTTTCCTGAACCTTACTCCAAGTCCAACCTGTGCTGAAGATGGGAAGGTGTCTGGGTTATGCACTGCTCACTGTTTAGTATTCTGAAGTGTCATCTTTGGTATTTGGATATTGAGCCCTTCTCTTAGCTCTCCTTGTACACCTTTATGTCAGGTGTTTGGTATCTAACCTAACTTTTTTCCTAGAAGCAGTTAAGGCTCTCTTAGCAGTCTGTCAGACATTGCTGGGACATTTCTGACAGTGTTCCAGCAGGGAATTTGATACCTCATGTTTGCTGGAGGACTTACAGATTTTTACCAGTAATCAGCAGTTGCTCCTGTTTTCGCTGAGGATTGGTTCTACAGCTGTTTTGACATTGCACTTCACGATGAAGTGCTCCACTTCTGTTTATCTAGGAACTCTGAAGATTGATGCATGAGATTTTGGAAAGATGAGGAGCATGCATGTAACCACCTCTGTGTGTATGAAAGAGAACTACCAACAGGTCTCATCTTAAACAGCTTCGGTTTTCTCTCAAAGTTTGGATATGTGGTAGTGTTTGGATCATTGTTCCGTGTATAAAAACTTAATCAGGACTTTAAAATCAATCTTGTATTTTTAGCTGTTAAGAAGTTTAAACCTGTGACTTTCAAATTGTGGTTTGGTTCAGTTATATGGCTGAAAGCAGCAGCATTTAGGTTTTTCTTCAAGTAGGCCTACATCTGGGAAAAGAGCACTCTGTTAGTGCCTTTATGTTTAAATATGTCAGTTTTGGATAGTGATCAAAATCCAGTGAGGGGCATTCACTTCTTAAAATCATTTAGATGTTTCAGTATTAAAATATATAAGACAGATCAGCCCTGACTTTCCTTTGGAGTCTAAAAGACTGTTTCATTTGCTAGCATGTATATATTAAGCATAAGGTTATGTTTTGAAGCATGATTAGACAGTGGTATGCACATATCCTGTAAACATGTTGAAATACTGATTGTTTCCTCCTCTGTCTTTCGTGCTGGCAAGGGAATGTCTAATGATGGTTGATTGTTTTTTCTTTTTTTTTTTTTTCCTTTAATTAGTAAACTTCCCATTTATTCAAACTGAGCAGAAGCAATCAGATTCTATTCCCTGCTGCTTCCAGTTTGCCTCACATAACTTAATGTCACAATTTTCTTGTGTGCTTACGTCTTGTCACATGGTGAGACTTCCAGTCTAGCAGTGCTAATCAAATACTGGGACATTTTTCTGAAGAAATTAGCATCTTTGGCTTAAGCTTTGCTAATACAGCTTACAAATAAACTTGCTCTGTACTGACATAGGATATTGACACTCCACTGCACTTCACTTTATCTAGACTTTAGTGTACAGAAGACAGCAAAAGGCTGATGTCTATAGTGTCCCTGGCAAAGAAACAGTAACTTAGTTCCTGCTTCTAGGAGCTGTGAAGAAATGTGAAATTATGGCAATATACATGGCTAGTTTAGGGTAGCTCTGAAGGTGCAACAATCAAGACTCTGGAGCAAGATAATGAAGGAGAAATCCGTATGGGTTTGAATGAGGACACTGATCAAATATGCAATAAGATGGACATGAAACCTCTGGATGGCTCACCTGCTCTAGCCAAACAATTTCCTTCTCCCCTCCATGCTGTCTGTAGGTGTACGTTTCACTCCCCAAGTTATTTTCAGTCTCTTTCTTTTCTTAAACAGCTGATGCTATTTTTTTAATGTTGTGACATAGCTGCCAATAATGCTGTCTCCCTAGTGTGTAGCTTTAATGATCTTACTAGTAGCAGGCCAAAGGTATATAATATAAAGTGGTTTGGAAGAATTTTGAAATGCTAATGTCTTCTGTCAATGCTTAATTTTTCTTGAAGGAAACTGTAGTGAAATCTTTGTATGGGGCACTTCATGCAAACATGTAAGGGCAAAGCTGTGTGTGTGGGACATGTGCTTGTGATAAGGCCTGGGTTGTGATTGCTGGCAGTCCAATATACTCATGTCTTCAGGTGTTCTTACCAATGTCCTTCTGAAACGTTATGGTGGGTAAGCACTTAACTTTGAACTCACCCATCCAAATCTGAAACCTTATGAAGGTAACAAACAGGTTGGTCTTGTTTTGTTTAGTGGGATCTATTTTTAAAACGATTGCCTTATTGTTGCAGCCGTTATCTTGAATGTATTTTGGGTTCTTATTTTAAATTCAGTCATATCATCTTTGTTGCAGGGGCTGTGTAACTTTGAATAAGCAGTAATTTCCTGTGTTGTATGTGACAGTGTTGCAATTTGTGATCACATTGCTGCTTAATATCAGGTTTTACACTGAACTAGACCTGTGTATGTCCTTCTGTTTCATTTGGAAATGACCAGCATAAAGAATGTGTTCAGTGTGGTCATTTGCTTCTTCAGTGTTACAAAACTGTACCTAAAGCTTCTGTGGTTGTCTCTTTTCATCATTACTGTTCTTTTAACTGACGGCACAGATGAAAAATAAAATAACCAGTCTTGATATGAATATTTGACCTGAGTGATTTTCTGATTACATTTTTGAGTGGGATTTTGTCTATAGAATTAGACTGCTTGTTTGAGTGTGAAGCACTACAAAAGGGGACTTGTCAAAAGTCACATTCTAGCTGGTGTAACACCTGCAGATGACTTCATTGTAGTGGGCAGGTTTGTGTATATCTTTTAGAGTAGTTGTTAGTAAATGTGGTTTTTCTGCCTTATACCTTGAAAGGTGTAATTTCATTTTAGCAACTAAAAAACCCAAAACAAACAACAACCCCCCTCAAAAAATCAAGCCTCCTTCCTACTCTGCTTGTTTTGATCTTTCTAAGACTGGTTGTAGACTCTAGTTTTTCTAATGTAAGTGTCTTGATGAAGTAGGAAGTTCTTATTTTGGAAATTAAGATGTACAGGAGAAGGAAGTGAGAACATGCTTCATCCTTTACTGCTTCTGTTGAGTAAAATACATTGTATCCTGGGTTATTTTATTTAATAATGAGACATTAAAAGATTCTGAAGGAAAATCTGAAATATCTTGAGAGAACAAACTCTTCTGCTGTTGTTCTACTTTTCCTACTTTTAAAAACGGGCTACTAATGGAGTACTGCAAAATGTCTTGGTGTTATGTGACTTGAGCACCTGGATCTTTTCACCTTGGAAAGTTGGATTTGTATGTGGTGGTTTGTGTTGGGGGCTAATATAAGTGAGAACAATCAGTGAAGGGCAACTGGTGTCAAGTGCACATGAAACACATGGTTGCTTTTCTGCTTTGGTGCTGATCCCAAAGAACCCCTTTGTGGTCCATTCCAATGGGATGAATGAAGGTGCCATTGTATAAGTTTGCCTCAGGTTCCATCAAAAGCTGTTTTAACTTGTGCTATGGGTGCTCGTGTGCTGTCAGGGGTCTCCTGTGGCCTTGGGTCTATGTAATTAAAATACAGAATCTTTATAAAATATAAGCAGTATTACATCTTGTTTGGGTTTCACTTTCATGAACATTTTTTTTTCTGTGATCAGACTGGAAGTTGGCAGTGTCAATATGCTGGGTTTTATGTTAAATGTTAAGGACATGAATATTGTTGTTTTCTTCATGTCGACCAGAAGCTCTTATGGTTTGATCATCTGTGGGTGTTTATAATCACAATGTTATTTCTGAAAGTTGGGTGGAAGGGAGACACTTTGGCACTGCTTCACAGTGCCTGGGAGAAGGCTCTCATCTGGTCTAGGGCTAATATTCATGTCTAGCAGTGTTGGACTCCGGGAATTATTTTCACAAAGGGGGATACTGCAATCAGGTGCATCTTGGGCTTTATTTTCTGTGTTTCTATTCACAGGGCTTTTCAGTTTCCACAGCAGGATATGAAAAGCACAAATGTTCCTTTAACTTTGGTAGCCAAGATATTCTAATATGTAGGGAAAGATGGGGTAGGGCCATAATGTGGCCACTCTGGTCACTGTCCAAGTATTGAACACATAACCTGCTAATTGTGGTGTACCTGCCTCTGCTGGCTTGTTTTGTGTCACTGCCACTGTGACTCGTCCCAAATGCTGGCAGTGTACTTGAACTGAGAAAGCTAAGAAAATGTGGGATCTGTGGCCTGAGAGGTATTGCCTGTGAATCTTTCTCCCTGGGTCTGGGTGTGCTGAACAATTCAGGCAGTGTACTTCTGTCCACAGTCTATTGAAACATCCAGCCTTCTATGCAGGTAACAGTCAAGTTTCAAAGTGAGAAGTTACATGTAACCTGTGTCTTCCTCAGAACACTACAAAGGAGAATACCTTGCTCTATGTCATGTCAATTTCCTCACCTCTGCACTCGAGTATTTTAGCATCTTTTCTGGGGAGTCTAAAGCCTTCTGGCAGCAAATTTGTTTGTTCACAAGTAACACAGGCTGTGGCTCAAAGCAAGTTTTGCTACAACTGTGTGCTAAGTTGAACCACTGGGGCTGTGTCAACACTGAATTTTTATTAAGGTAAATTTTTAGCTCCCTAGCACAGTGCCCTGCTCCTTCTTACTTAATCAGGAGCCTTCTGTCTTTGTGAGAACTTCTTGTTTATTTTGGGCTAATTGCAGTTCCTGTGGCAAATTAATCTTTTGATGCCAGATGATCAGCTGTTGGTCTTTAGCGTGTTTAAAAATGTTAGGCAACTTCCTTGCCATGGTGGAATGCATCAAAATCTGTCCCTGCCCACCACTTACTTCCAACATTGGTGGTCTCAGTTTTTAGAAATATAAAGAGTTGCTCCCCTCAGGTTCTGGAAAGACCCTGCTTTGAGAAGATCCTCAGGAGAAGCAGAAGATGCTGCCTGGTGACCTCTGGGTTGTTGCAAGAGGGCTGAGCTTGGTGCAGGGTGCAGGTGTCTGCAAGGCATAGGCAGAGGATGTGCTTAGCTTGGACATGCCAGGTCTGCAGCATCTCTGCAGTGATGGTAAACCCCTAAAGTCCTTGTGGTGGCTGGGTGGCACCACTTCTGCTGTGACTTCTGATCGTGGCATAGCTTGATTTTTGGTTTTCCAAGAACAGAACCAGTCTGATCAACCTCTGGTGCCAGTGGGTTGGGGGCACATTGGCAAACACAAACCACCATGAGTACTACAGTCACTTGGGGAAATGTTCATCTTTCCTTCAGGCCAACAGAGAGGCCATGCCACAGCAGGGAGCTGTGAATTTCACTTTGTGGCTCTGATTTGCAGGTCTTTTACTGAATTTCTTTGTTAGCCTCTCTATTTTCTGAAATCATAGAATCACAGAATGGTGTGGGCTGGAGGGGACCCTAAAGATCATCTAGTTCCAACCCTCCCTGCCACGAGATGGGGTTGCTCAAAGCACCATCCAACCCAATATTTTCAAGGATGGGGGGCATTGACAGCTTCTCTGGGCAAAATCACGAGGTTCATTTAACAATTGTGGCACTGAAGTACTAGCAGTGACACTTTTTGCAGCCTTAGTTTTACATTTTCCAAAAGATTCACATACTAAGGGTAGACTTGATTTTGCTTTTCGTTGTCCCTGCTTCCAGGATGTTCTCACGTTTCTCCTGAGCCCTCAAGTGATGTCATGGATAGTGGAAAACGCTTATCCCTGAACCAGACACTGCAGATCCAGTCTGAAATACTAAATAAAAAAATTGTAAAATCCTGGAGGCTTTTAGTATCCAGTTTGGGTGGGAAGAGCACTTGTCACCACTAGATGGCACGGGCCGCCCGGCTTTGGGGACGGGCCCTCCTGGCAGGACCGACGCTGCTGAGCCCCTTTGCCGATGCTGTCGCTTTATTTATTGTTGTTGTTGTTGTTGTTATTTTAATTAATAGTAATTCTGCTGTTGTTTGGTGGGATTGGGAAGTACAAGGGCAGCTGCTTGTAGGTATTGAGCCTGTTTCTTGTTTGGCTGTATACTGCATACCTGTGGGAATGCATGGAGCCTCGAGTCCAAGGGCACTGGTGCGGTGCTTAACTTTGTAAAGGAAAGTGACCTCAAAACTGTCTGCTTCAGGAAGAGAGGTCTCAAAAATGCCAAGAGAGGTCTGTTTTTTTCTTAACTCTCACCGTGCTTGAGGAGGAAAAAAAGCCTACAAATCACACCACTTCTTAGGGTTACAAACTTACTGTACCAGTGTCTGCAGCAGCTTGGGAAAAATATTGGTTTTGTGGGGTTTTCCCCCAGTCTGATGGCTAGGGAAAGCTGCCCGCTGTCCAGATCTCTTCAAAACCAGTTCTTGATGTTGCATCCTCATGCTTCTCACAATTGAGATGCAATGTGACATTCCATCCCATCAAAGCTGGTCTAAATCCTGCTAGTTACTGAGCAGGTAAAACAAGGGCTTATGATCAGCTTACTTTAAAACCTTCTCCCAAAGTCTAATATTCGTATTACTCCAATAGTAGCCTACCATTAATATAAAATATAATATTTATAGCACAATATTAATATTAGATTTGGGGACAGAGAGCCTGTGTAACATTTTCCTGGAATTAAAGACCAAAATTCTTGAGAAAAGCTAGGGGATAGAGATATGGTGGGAGCCTTGTTGAGTTACGCTGCTGATGACTATTCAGGCTAAAGGAGGAGGAAGCACTTCGTTGCACAAAGAGAAGGACTTTGGAGAAAGTCATAGGGCTTTGGAGAAACCTATTTTCCCCTTATTGAGTACCTCATTTATTACTCAAGACTTACAGTGAGTCCCCATTAGCAAATCTAGCATTTACACTTAGAGGGTTGTTGGCATTAAAAACAAGGATAAAACCTTTTTTTTTTTTTTTTTTTCAGTCTGTGTGGCTTGCCAGGGAAATTCAGGTTTATTCCAGCTGTGCAGGTGTGTGCCTGAGGAGTCTTCATCTGCAGTTTGGGTCTGAAGGGCTGCTGCTATTGTGTTAGTGATCTCTAGTGCTTGCGAGACTCTCCAAGTCAAAACTGGGATGAAATGCTGGGATTAAAAACTGGGCTGTCTGTAACACCAAAGCAGGGCTGAGGGTGGCACTGGCTTAGACCACTCCTCTGCCTGGCAGCTGGCAGCTCCATGGGGAGCACAAATGCCACTGGAAAGTAGGTGCTTGCCAATGCTCTGCACCACTGCAGCTATGGCCACCCACCCATCCTGCAGGAGCGTGGACTGGAGGAAGAAGCCTCTGCCCTGTGGCCAGCAGGAGGAAGAGCTGAAGCCAACCTTTTGTATGTGTGGTATTTAAGGCTAAAAAAGACAGGGCCTCTCTTTTTCTCTTGGCCAGACTCCAGCCCGAGGCTGACTAGCCAGGATCTGTCTACAAAACCAGTAAATACTTCAGTCACACTGTATTTTCTCCATTCTCCAAGACCCCTGCTCTCAGTTCATGTTAGGTGAGATGTGCTTGTCATCAACACTTTAACCAGGACTGGTGGGTACTTCAGAAGTAATTGTGATGGAGAGAGAGTGAGCCTGTCCTAGGGAAAGGAAGAAAGTGTGCTAGGATGAGGGGAGTGTGGAGGGACTGGGGGGTTCAGTGCAGTGGGTTCCTTCCCACTCAGGAAACACAGCACAACAGACTAAGGACACCATTTCAAGGTACAGGTACATGACAGGAGCAGTATCTTTTCTAGGATCACCAAGTACTTCAGTAGTGGCTGCAGCACCAGGTTTCTTGGGATGTCCCACATGTGGATAAACACTTCACACAGTAGGTAATGAAAACCTGCAATCTGCTGCCACAGGACATCACAAAGATAAGGCTGTGAACCTGCAGCTACCAACTAATAGATACTTCCATGGGCAAATCCCTAGTTTATAGGATAATGAGAGGTGTAGTCAGTGCTGAGCTTCCTAACATCCAATATCCAATGACTGAACACTAGGGAGAGTCGGCCTGCAAATGTACCCTAAGCAGACCCACCTGCCCCATCAGAAATAGAATGGCCTGACCCACCTGGTAAGTTCTTACTTAAATGTTGTCAGGCTGATAGCTAGAAATGCTCAGAGAACAAAACCAATGGAATACACACACATTCCCTCAACTAAAAAAAGTCTTCCAAGTTGAGAATGAAGAAAATATGTTTCACAAGTAGCTGTCATATTTACTGCTCTGAACAGTCAGTAAGAAGCCAGCACTCAGTGCAGCACATGGGAGGAGATGGCAGCCTTTCCTGCCTGGGATGCCCTGCATACTGAGCAGGACCAGCAGAGATCAGAGCTGGGCTCTGCCTTTGGGCTTTGAGCTGCAGCCAGCAGGCGTGAGACTGTCCCACCCTCCTGTAGCTGATTTCACCTGTGTAGGGGAACTTTGAAGAGCTAATTAGTTCCTATTCGTGCAAAAAGTATTATTTGTTCTTTACCTAAAGTGCAAGGGCTAGAGAAAAATCAGGTTTGGAGGACTTGCTTCTGTGTACATGGAGAGAGCTTTAAAAATAGATATCAGCTGGTGATGGAGCCGCAGCTGTGGCATGTGTGTGTAAGGCTTGTGCCTCCATCATTGAGCCCGTGGAAAAGCAGCATTGCTGAGGAGCAGAGCCTGCTTAAATGGCCTCCTAGCTGCTTGTCACACAATGTCCTCCTGGGAAGCCATGGATGCATTCATGTGGGAAACACTGAATTTCACTTTTCTCCTTGATTGGTTTTTTCATAGGATGAGAAACTGAGCAATGATCACAGGGCATAGAGATTTTATGCTCTGTTGCCTTGCCTGGAAGTAGAGGTTGGCATTTTCTGCTGAAGCTATTACTTGTGAATAACTTATATGGATCAGATGGGTTGCTCCAAAGATTTTGGTTTGCTGTAGAAGAGATGCTACAGGCTCCTGTTTCTGCCTAATATGGGAATTTTAGCATAAAAACTTAACTGTAGCAGAGCCCCTCTGATAAGTAGCTGATGAGCTGTAATGGCTCCATATGAAATATATGAATGATGGGATTTCCCCCCATGCTTGAGCAGCCTGAGGCAGAATCACTTGCTGGAAAACCAGTCAGCTGCAGGGCTCTGGATTATATGGCAGTACAGGTATCCTGTGCTGGCCTCCAAGTGGGTGTGTTTGTTTTGTCCAATAATGTGTTGTTTGTTTGTGGGACACAAGTAGGTTAGGAGTATCTTGGCACTTCTCTATCTGGTTAGCAGCTAATGAGCACAGGGCCTAAATATGTGACTCTTTATTCCTGTGCTGCCAGCTGCCACTGCTGGTCACTGCATAGGCAGTGCCTGGCTGATGCAGCACCAAGAATAAGATCTTTAGAAGGTTTTTTTTTTTCTCAAGAAGAAAATAAAAATGTGACATCTCTTTCAGCTGGATCTACATACTCACCATGTAAGGTACTTACTGTTTGCATTTGTGTCATCCTCATTCCCATACGAGGAGAAAAACAGACAAAAATGGGATAAGGCATATGTGCTGTAGTGGAAAAACATTCAGAGTAAATGAAAAAAGACTTTCACAAAACATTTCTAACTAGAAGAAGACAGCAAATTCACTTTGTCAGAAAATAATTTTGAAACCAACATTTCAAAACTAAGAGTTGTTCTATCATTTGACTCTCCTTTCACCCCTCTTGGTGATTCAGCCCTTCCTGTGCCAAAGCCATTTAACCTGGCGTCTGGTGCATGCTCTCCCTGGAAATGAGTGTCTGAAACTGCAGGTTACACTTTTCAGCAGGGCAGAGATGTATGCAGATTACTTATGGAGGGGAGTTACACTTCACCTATCAACCAGCCCTGTGACCTTAAGGAAATCTGCCTCATTTTCCTCTTCTCCTGTGTTTCTCTGCTCTGGTACAAGGAAGAGCAACCTAACCCAGGAATCCTTCAGGCTGGGAGTTCCTAAGGAAGGAGCTCTGTAACCACCTGGATTTTGCACTGCTACAAGCACAAGAGCTGGCAAGAAAACTGCTGGGAGAGTGGAGGCACAGAGCTGTCAGTTACTTGCATGTCCAACTTTTCCCCGATGTGGCACAGAGCATGTTTTTGTTGATGAGCCTGTAGAGCCAGGGCTGATTGCAAAGCCTGAAGGCTGTCTGAGGGCAGGAGGAGGAGGTGGCAGGATTGGGGGTACTCAGCTTGGATGCAGGTTGTGACATTTGCTGGCTCAGGCTCCAAGAGTGCCCTAACTTGCTGAACCCTCAGGACCAGTGCTTTGATGGTACCAATACCAGCTTTGGGCTTGGTGGGCCGGGGGAAGTCCATGAGTTTCTACAGTGCTTTAGTGTTCAGATTGTGACTTGAGCTGTATCTGTGGCCCCACCAAGTTTCAGGAGGCAGGTCTCCAGGTAGTATTCATCATCCTCAAAATTTAGGAGTGTATGATGTGGTCATTTGCACCTGTGCTCCTTATCTCGGCTGTCTTTGAAGATCTAAGAAGACACAGTCAATCACTGGAGCATGTCAAGGATTTGTCTCATCCTAAAGTAGATTAAATCATATAGGTTGGACCCTGAGCAGCTTAAAGAGGATTCTGATGATATTTCTCACAAGCAAATGTCTTTAGATAGGCAGGATGGATTGCCTCTGAGGTGTCTCACACTGAGAGTAGACACAGGCTAATCCAAATTGAGGCATTTCTGAACATCACCACCCATGGAGAGAAAAGGAGGGAGTGAGGAAGAAGCTTTCTTACTCGTGTATCTTGGTGTCTTCAGCAGCTCTACTTCTTAGATGGAACTACTGCTTCTGTGTAATGCCTCTATTTGAGGGCCCTGTGGATTTCCACCTTCTCAGGAGCAAAGGCAGCTCTACCTGCTGCTATTTCAGGGTGGAATGAGGTGTCCTGTGCTGTGCAGCCCTGCTCTGGCAATGTCCATTTGGTCATTGCAGCAATTCCCATGAAAGGGATACAGGTTTCCAGCAAGGCTGTTGTACTTATTCCTTTAGTACATCTGTGGGTGGACAAGTGAAAGCTGTATCTAGAGCAAAAACTAGCTGCAGGTCAAGCACAACAGAATGCACATGCTCATTCATCAAAAATTAATTTCTCTTTGAAATGCCTCATGAAGAAAAGCCAGGTAAATTAACTTCTCCCCTTCTGGAATGCAAGCTAATTACAAGTACCTGTTTCCAACTCAAGTCACCTCCTGAGATAAAAGGCTTTTGGGTGGGCTGGTCCCAACATCCTTCATAAAAACAAAGCATAGGGTAAAAAAACAGCAAAAGTCTATTTTTTCTTTTTCACCCTTGGGGCTTTTTCTCTTTGCGCTTGACTGGGAATAAAGGAGAACTTGGATCACTGTGCAGCAAAATGCTCTGGGGTCCTCTAACTGCAGAAAAAGTTGTAAGATGGATTCCTTTCTGTAAGAAAATTTAAAGCCAGAGCAGGCTTTTTTCTTTGTCTTTTCTTATTCTCGCTCTCTTCCAGATTTTTCTACTTGTCCTTGACTGTAACCTTCATTTAACCACTTAAGTCTGCCTTCATATAAATAGCAAATACTTCTGGGACATTGTTCTTGTGCTTTCCTGGTTGGCAATGGTTTGGGCAACCCTGGCTGCAGTGCTGAGCAAGATAAAGCTGGCTAAATAGGAAGCTGTGAAGGGCCTCTTGAATTTGGTTTCCTGCAGCTTTACATCAAGGAAAGGGCCCTGATCACTCTTTCTGTAATTAAGGGAAATTACGTGGAAGCAGAAAAAAAGTTCTTGTGATTGCAGAGGACAACTCCCCCCCACCCAGCAGCAGGATTTTTACATCCCTCCCTTGGTTGACTGGAGCAGGTACTCTGTGGGCACAAGCCCGCATGGAAGCAGGGAACTGTGATTTTTGCCTGGCCTTATGGCATGTGTAACCCTCTGGGAGCCCGCTGCGGGCAGGGGCAGCAGCTGCTGCTACTCCTGCTGCAAAGGCAGTGCAGAGCAGATGAGCTGAGCTTCATGGATCTCCTGGACACCTGAGACTTCCTGCTCTGTGCTCCTGGTTTTACCACAGTCAGCCTAGCACATGGAATTGTACAGAAGACATCCTTTCCCTTGGTGCTCAGCAGAGAAAAAAGAAGCCCTGTGCGGGCGGTGGTGTGGATACTGAGCCCATTGCAGTTGCAGCAGCGCTCCTTAGGCACTTGTTTCCCAGGCACTGGGCTTTGCCCTCGGCAGAGACTGGGAGGACTTGTGGAGATGGAGAGGCCAATAGCAACAAGGTGAATTCCTGTGAGGAGCATTGACTTGGTGGACTTTGCTTGTGGGGGCAAGGGCCAGAAGTTAAACCCAGAGAGGTGCAGCAAGATGAAAGCAAACTGCAGCTGGATTGTGGGTTGAGCCAAGCCTGATGCTGTCTGCTGAAAAGACAGAACTGAAGCACAAACTGCTGTGAGGATGTTACTATTGCAAATTAAACCCCAGGAGTGATGAGAAAGTGATCTTCTGCTCAGCACTGCCTCTCCCTCTGAGCATTCCAGCTTCTCCTGTTCAGCAGTCCACAACATCTGAGAGCAAAGGCTGTTTCTGCAGAGACAAGGTTTTATCAGGAGGCACCAGGAGCTTTTGCCCATGGGATGGGCTACTGATTTTCTGCTGCTTTGAGAGCTGAAGAGGAGGCCTCTACAGCAGCTGGCAGTGTGTATGCCAAGACTGTGCCCTGAAATTTTGACCCAAAATTATTTTTGTTGGTCCTTTGCTCTGGGAGGCCACCCCTAAGTGGTCCTAGCCACTGACCTGGAAGGTGGGGGGATGAAGATCACCCTGATGTGAACCCAGCAGCTTCCCAGGAGCTCAAATCAATGCCCTGGGGAGGTGTTTCTTCCAAGGTCAGACAGCTGACTGGCTATTTCATACTCTGCATAACTCCCTGGCACTGAAGGCTAAATATTTGGGTTTTGAATAGAGAATGATGTACTTGGGTTTCCAAAATGAATCCAACAGCCGGCAATATTTCCAGCATGCTCAGGCCTTGCTCATGATGTGCACTCCACTCCAAATTTAGCTCTAATTTAATCAAAGTAAAATTGTCTCTGGTCAGCACATCAGAGGGAAAATGAAGTAGTACAAGTTACTGAGAGTCTGTGCTACCCCTCATGCAACCTCCCAGGAAGTGAAACATCATTCCTGCTCTCTTTGAAGTCAACTGGTTTATAATAAGGCTGGATTAGATATTTTTCCTGCTGCTGTTCACTTTTTGCAGGTACTCTCAAGCTTGGTTTCAATGCCCTCTTGTCAGAAGTCAGAATTTTTGGGAGGGACTTTGCAACGCTAGATACAACTGTAGCTTTGCTGTGATGTTGAAAAGCCACACAGCTGTATCCAGGCTCTTAGACAGAGAAAGCTGCTGTCATAGGTGGAATTTGGGTGCAAGTAGCAAAAATAAATTATTTTATAAAAGGCCCCAAATCTGCATTATCTAGACAGTCCATCTCTGAGATGGGAAAACCTTCTAGCAGTAAAAGGGCTCAGCTGACTTAAGATACTGACATGTAGCTTTTGAAATGGCCAGTGTAACAGGCTGAGATGAAATGAACAGGCATATTTTAGAGTGGGGTGAAATGCTTTGCGTTGTCTTCTGGGACTGGCATGACCCTGGCTTTGCCCTGGAAATGTTTCTGTCTAAATGTTGACTAAAGCGGTGGACATTGTGAGAGGGGAAATGGCAAGGGAAGGTCAAGAATTACCTTTGGAGAAAATCGCATGAGCTTCTAAAGCCTTTAGGTTGAGATTGAGGCATGTTAAGGTAGAGCAGGCAGCCTGGAAGTTGCATAAGGAAAAGCTGAATTTGGATCTGAAAAGCTACAGATGCTTGGCTTGTAGGCAGAGGGAAGGTGTCACTGGTATGACAACACTCTGAAGAGCTGGTGACAGGTGTGGGAGGGACACTTCTGAAATGCAGCCCAGATGTTCATGTCAGAGAGTGCCAAAAGCTCTAGGGCCTAGAAGTTATGGGGGATGTGAAGATGGGGTGTACTCTGGGATCAGGTGATGGTGTGGGAAGTGTGTGTCCTTCACCCATACTGCCTGTGCTGGAGCAGCAGGCAGTGGCTCTGCTGAGGCTGCAGCAGTGCATCACTGTGGAAAAGGCAGGAGCTGCACAACCCTGGCTTGCAAGAAATGGCAGAGGTAGCAGCAGGGGGTTGTGCAGTATGAATTATGGCCTGTGTCATATTATTATGAATTGGCAACTTCTCTAAAACATGCCCATGTGGCCACAGCTCTCTTCACAGAGAGCAGCAGGCACAACTTTCCCAGGAAAAATCCTGGGGAAGGAGGTGAAAAAGCTCAGAGAAAGAAAAAACAATTCTTATCTCTATTTGCTGCTCCTGTTGTTTGGCGCATGTGGAATGTGTTATGGAGATTATTTACCAAAGAGGGATTTCTTAATTGGACTCTGGTGATGGTTGTTTGGATTGATTGACCACTTAGGTCAAAGCTGTCGTGACTGTCTGACAGGGTCACGTGTTTTTCTTTAGTTTAGTATAGTATTAGTATAGTAGGTAGTGTAATATAGTACAGTATAGCTTAATAAAGCTTTTGTTCAGCCTTCTGAAAGCACGGAGTCAAGGCTCTTTACTCCCACGTCGGAGGCTCCTTGCAACAATAATGCCCATTTCAAGGATGGCTCTTGCCTGGTTTTTTTCTCCCTCTCTCATCATCCTGGAAGAGGAAGGAAGTGTTTTCCTAATAAACATGAAACAGTAATTACTTAATGGATGCAGTAAAGAGCCATGTGTGTTCTGCCACTAGTGTGAGGCAGACTTTTTTCCACACTGGCTGTGAGACAGTCACTTCACACTGGCCCTCATCTTGG
The DNA here is from genome assembly GCF_023055355.1 of Agelaius tricolor. Classification (NCBI taxonomy): domain Eukaryota; kingdom Metazoa; phylum Chordata; class Aves; order Passeriformes; family Icteridae; genus Agelaius; species Agelaius tricolor. The sequence goes on along the minus strand of NW_027269262.1, from coordinate 8,360,267 downwards.
TTGCCAAACAACAGCAGTTTCTTGACAACTGCATGGAGACATTGTGGCTCGAGGGAGGGGAACAAAGAGGCTCTGGTTTCTATTCTGAACTATTTTGTTTGTCGAGTCCCTTCTTTGTTGTTAGTTGACCTTTTTACATTTAGCAGGGGAGCAAAAATAGAGCACTCTGTGGAAGAGTGCTCCACAGAGCAACCCTGTATCCCCATCTGTCCCCTTGCAAGGACATGGTGAGCCAAACCAAGCAGTTTGCTCTCAAGGTTTTCATCGCTCTTACACCTCCTGGCAGAGACATCTTTCATTAGCAGCCAAAAACTGGTGCAAGAACAGTGCCAGCCCTGGACTTTCTCTCTCCTCCTTGCACCCCTGGGTGTTTGACAGGAGGTTGGGCAGTGAGTGCCTTGGCAGAGGTGAAATGTGAAAGTAACTTTAGGGAAAACTTTGTGATCCTTAAAGCCATGGAGTTGTTTCAGATGGAACTCACACCCACATAATGCTTAGCTTGGCATGTAGTAGAAGAGGGGTGCTCTTACCACTGGCTATGGTGCCTGTACTGAGCAAAGTTGCTTTTCCAGTTCCTGCATGGATAATGGCTTCACCAGTAAGTGCTGGAGAGGGGGAGCAGGCCAGAATGGGTGGAAGGCACAGCTGTGTTCTGTGACCCCACCTTCCTGTGGGATGTGTTGAGAGGAACTGCCCCACTCAGGTGAAGGACCACTGTCGGTGCCAGGCTGAGGTGGTTTGGATGCAGCTCATGCAGCAGGAATGCACACAAGGAATGGGGCAGGATTGTGGATCAGTGTACTGCAGGCCCTCATAGATGTATTTTGGAGTTGATAGTGTGGCTGAGTTGTATAAATGCTTCACCTGCTGCTTCTGGACAGGCAGAGAAACTGCCTGTCCCTTCCTCTTAAATCACCAAGTTCTCATTTCACACTATAAGCAATGACCAGTGAAAAGATGGAAAATTAGTTCCTCATTTTAGAATGGCTTTGACAGTATCAGCAAGCAGCAATATTTCCTTTTAATATACCTAGAAGACTCTGAAAACAAGAAAAAACAAGATGAAGCTGCCTTTTTTATATAAAAAAGCTAGCAATTTTAATCATTCAAAAATTACTTTCTACGAGATAACAAACTGTAATACAGGGTTGCAAAGAAAGTTCTCGTTTGGAAAGCACAAACTATCAACATAAACACTACATTTAGAAACACATTTTCACTTTCTAAGAATATACAGTGAAAAAAATGGACAAGGAAATCCAAAAGAATCCCAAACAACAATAGTACAAAACAGGTTCACACCGATTGCTTTTTGGCAACTGGTTATAGGTTACAAAATCACAACTGCTCTTTCAGGATGTTACACCAGGCCAAGCCTTGGAGCTCATCCTGAGCCAGCTGGGTTGTGCTGGCTTCCACTGACCTTCCAGGAACATTATGCACTCTGGAATGTTATGGTAGTGAACAGTGGTCTTTGCTCTAAGACAAAGGCTGCAGGGTTTCATACACAGCTGAAATGGTCCTGTCACCTCAGACAACAAATCCCATTTCAGTAAGGCACGTGTTTGGCTACAAAATGGGAAAGGCAGGAGTCAGGCAGAAGTGAGAAGTGCCTGTTTCCCAGGTGCTACTGATCTCACAACCCAGCTGTTACCAGTGATCTGGCAAATGTTCTGAACACATTAATGTGGGACCACCTTGAATTAATAAGGACAGTAGTGTTTCTGCTTTAAAAATGCCAGAATCACCTGGAATTTTCCTGAGCTACTGCTCACCTTGAAGCACAGCTTTTAGGCTGTGGACCACAGACAAATGGTGTTCTGTGACTTATTTTTAGGGGGTTCACAGAAGGCAACAATGACAAATAAGCTTATATGGGTTTTGGAGCGACCAGCATACATGATATTTCTAAAGGAGCCTAACACTCTGCTAACAGTTTTTAAGGGTCTACATTGAAAATTACTAGGTGGGACTGTATATATTTACTTATGGAACAGTCCCATTAAAACAGGACATCATTTTTGGCAACAGTGTAGTGCAGAAAACCACCTACACAACAGAATTCTGGAAAAAAAGCCCAGTACTTTAATGGAAATCAGAATTGCAACAGATAAAATTAATTCCCAACAATATGTCCTAGAAAATTAAGTGCTACTTCTTCATTAAATTGTGTATATGCTACAGAGATGTTTAAATATCTGTTATTTCAAATTAAACTCTTTTCTTTCCATACAAAATATAATTTGTATGTTAATCCTTCTAAAAGGGACTGGTATTTTGAAACGTTGCTCATCCACAGCCTCAAAGATGAGCCCAATGGATCCTGGGATACCCTCAGGATAACTCTTGAGTCCATAAACAATAAGGCTCTCAAACCTGACTGTCAAATTAAACTGCCAATGCAAGGACATACAAAGTAAACATGTATGAAATTACATTGCTGGGAATCCATCCATGGTTTTGAAATCCCAGGTTGCACAGTTATTAGAAGCAACGAAATCTGAATGCCAAAAGATATTAAATATATACAATTCTGCCTTCCTCCTTTGAAGGTCCTGTTTCTTACATGGCCTAAAAATGCTTTTCTCCCAAATGCTGTACACCTTGCTTGATATATTGCTTATTGCAGCTGTGCATGTATGTTGGTCAGAATGACCAAATGTTTTACACAACAAAGTAACATTGAGAGGAGTTAAACTTCACAGAATTAATCTATAGAAAGTAATTTCTAAAAAGGGAATGGAGTTCTATGAGAACCATTACACTTGCTTCATGGATTGCTACAAGTAGGTTTCACAACCAAGTCCATGCACCAGCATCAAGATGGAATGAAACAAAAGAGTGCAGCATCCAGTTAACAAATATGCTGAGGAAACAGGCTGTATATACAAAAGATATGCACTGTTTACCTGACACGTAATTTTTAAGGTGCTTAATTGATGTTTTAGGGAAGGTAGCAACATATACATATATGGTGTGTATACAAATCTAAATGTGTATAAGAAACATAATATAGAACCAGACAATATTCCCAGATCCCTGATTTGATTAGACTCTCTAATGCATAAGAATGTATTTAAAATATTTAATAAAAATATCTAAAAAAAGATAACATTTACATAAAAATAGCTCCAGTTTGTCTGCTCTTCTGCTTTGCTGCTCACGGATTGGATTCTGCTGGGTTTCATAAGGACGCCATTTGGGCCAGTGAGAGTTTGAACAACTGTGCGTGATGAGAGAGCTCTGTTACTCGGTCCACCATCTTCTGCAGGGATGCAGTGTTGGGGTAACTCAAGGCAGCCGCCTTGGTGGCCAGAACAACGCTCTTGAGCAGTTCACACAGCTGGTTGCTGGAGTTCATCACTCTGTTGCACATGTCCTGAGTCGTCAACTGCCTCGCGAGCGTGTCCCCAATGAACACGAGTTTGTGCGCGCTCAGAATGATGAATTTGCTGTGTGCCACGAAGATCCGCGGGGGCTGGGAGGAGTTGACACAACTGAAGAAGGCATCGATGGCGTTGAGGAGGGAGTTGAAGTGAGTCTCACACTGGTCGGAGTAGAACAGAAGCAGGCGGCTGTCGTGGGAGGTCTGCAGGGCCTGCGGGGGCTTCCATTTGGAGATGTCGTTCTCCACTGGTTTTGTGATCTCTTGCTCCAGACGCTGAAACTGATTGATCTGAAAGGAAAAACGAAAGCTCCCATCAGCAAGTACTCTGCTACGATGCTGTTATGTATTACAATTTCACTTTGTGCCTCAGGACATCCTTGGGTATCCTACCTTATGCTAAGTAAAAAGTAACAGTATATTTTCTAGGAACAAGTGCTTTGGTTACCATAAATCCAAATATGCAGAGTTCAGAAGGGAGAAACATCTAAAATACCTCATTTGCATTAAAAAACCCCAACAACACCAACTCCTGAATTTACAGGCTGTTGCTCATTTGGAGTATTCTGAAATCACAAGTGAGAGAGATGGATCCAAGTGGCAATGACTCCTACACAATCTTTAAAAAGCTGTCATCTCTGTGGGATTTTGATATGAAAACCCTTTAAATCTCACCTCCTCACTGCTTGTACAATTTTCTGCCATACAACATGGCAACAACATACTGAAGAATTAATATGAGGGAAAAGTGACAGCCCTTGATCTTGTGAACCTACTTTTCTTAGCACTAAAAGTGATGTTCAGCACAACATTTAAGCTGATGGTATTGATGTTCACTGAGCAGATGTGAAGATGGCACATGAATTCAGTATGGTCCAGTGATTAAGGCCCTGGATGGCAGGTCAGAAAAGCCTAGGTCTCAAGCTGGCTTTGTGACTGACCTGCTGTGAGACATCACAGAAGCTCATTTCTCTTCTGTGGTGAAATTTTAGAGTTTTTAAACTCTTTGCTTTTTATTATCTGTATCCTTTGCATGCTGCTAAGGGCAGGGCCCCTCCTGCTCTATTTGACCAGTGCTCCCTATGTGGGAGGAATGCTGCATTTTAGGGCAATTATACACCTGGGAGAACATACCTGATGGTGCTCTAGCTCCATTTTGCTCTGCTTGATGATATTTTCTTTCTCCAGAAGCTCCTTCTGTTGCCTTTCAAACTCTTCTTTCCCCTGTTTTGTATAACATAAGAGACTGTGTTAAATCAAAACTGCTTCTGAGCTAAATGGCAGCTCACAGGTCAAGAAAGAGGCTGCTTTGTATTGGCTTTTTCACTGGCAGTGCCCCACTAAGAGTACAGAAAATGAAAGGATAGTGTGGCAGAGCAAAAGGCTGTCACTATTAGAAATCCAACAGTCCTCTTTGACAGTAAGTAATCATCCTGGTGAAATTATCAGAAATCTTGAATACACATTAGCATGGCAATCAATTGCTGCTTTCCCACAAGAAGCTTCCAGAAAAACCACAAACAATTTCTACATGCAGAACAAGGTGTTGGGTTTACCTACCTGCAGGTGAACATAATCATAGTCATCCATCCAGCTCTTTTCTGAACCTTCACTGGTGGCACCGTAAGGGTGCTGGCATTTACCCAGGAGTGGGGGAAGGGAGCTGCAGTGGTTCTGTGCCTTTTCTCCATGCCGCTGCATCTGAGGACTGTCATACACACAGTCAGGAGCGTTCATTATGTTCTCTGCCATGGTTTTGACACGGGAACTGCCCAGTGCCTGTCTGAAGAGCAGCTCAGCGTTGACACTGATGGTGGTGGTCAGCTGCTTGGCATCGTCCGGGACCGTCCTTGCCACCATAACGAACCGATCCAGGTCATCGCACTTGCTCTGCACTCTGTTGACAGCTAGGACATTCAAAGACCAGCTGTAGCTGTTCAAGTCATGACTGGTTTGGGTAAGGATCTGGTGAGAGTCCTCCAGCCTTTGCACCTCCCTCCGCATTTTGTTGAGGAGGCTGAACTCAGGCAGGCAGGAAGCATTGGCTGCTGATCCTTTGGCAAACTGGAGGTACTCAAACAGCGACTGCTCTACCTTATCCACAGCAGCGTGAATTTCATTGATGTGTTTCTCCATATATCCATAGGACCGCCAGTCTGGTGCGATGAAGGCTGTGAGGTGATTGACAGCTGCCTCCACCATCTGCTGGAGGCGATAAAGCCTCTCTATGGCAGTGTCTGGATCAAGGATTAATCTTTTGTCCTGTGCAGTTGATGCTGAATGAGAAGAGTCTTTTGATGTCGTTGACGATGTGGACATGTTACTCCTCGTGCTTCCTGTGCTGGAGAAGGACAACCTATTCATCCCATCAGTCACATCCTGTAAGCCTTTATTGTCTTGGAGGACTGGTGGTGGCACATCATAGACACCTTCTCTTCCTTCTGCAATGGGATTTTCACTGAGTCCTGTCTGTTGTCCTGGGAATGCAACTCCCCTCGGGGTATCATAAACATCTTTTTCAGGTGCAATTTGCTGTCCAAGAAAATGGTTTTGATGGTTTGTAGGGATGTCATAAACACTCTGTGTCTGCGGCATTCCACCTGGCAATAATAGGCTCTCAGGAGAAAATCTATTAAGTTCTTTTCCAGTTGCTTTGGTAGTGGGAGGAGGAATATCATATACTCCTTCTGGTCTTACACTGTGGCCTACTGAAGATGAAAAATCCTGCAAGTTTTCCCTCAGGGCTGTATCATCTTGGCATGCAGATGGAGGTGCAGCATAGACCTGTATCACAGAAAACAAAACATGAAACCTTTGACTAGAATAGCGAAATATTTACCATCTTCCATTTGGGATGGAAGATCTGCTACTGACTTTCAAAGAGTCAGACACTTAAGTTTGACTGAGAGTCAGTTTTAATATCTCACTTTTATCACTCATCTCGATGCAAATTCCCACAAGCAGCAAAATCCAAAAAGGCAGCATGCTGCCACAAAGATAATGTAGGTCTAATTATCAATTTATAGTTCATAACCTTAATTTTGATGCAGTGCTTCACTTCACCAGTTTTAACAATTTAAAAACCTAAGGAAGTTTTTGAAGTACTGAATCTCCTTCTCCTTCAGGATCCTACATGAATTCTTGTTATAACATGTCTTTGTCCAGACATGAAAATACAGGATCTTGTGGAAACAAAATAATGCTTACCCCTTTGGCAGGTGGTATGTCATACACTCCTAAGGCTTTTGCTTCTCCCATGGGAACTGGAAGTGCAGGCCCCTTAACCGAAGTGGGGGGAATGTCATATATCTGAAGAAAGAATAAATTGATTACAGAAACAAGTCATCTCAGGGAAAGTTCTGCTATTAGATGAATTTTCTTTTTTCTGTGTTTCCTCTCAGAAAGTTTGAACATGACCAGAGTTCTTCAGGGTTTTTTTTTTTTATATGAGAGAACATCTTGGATTTGCCTAGAATTTTGGACAGTTAGGAGGAAATGCATTTTTCTAGGCCTCCTCTGGGCAATGGTGTGGACAGCAGGCTGGAGAGATGAAGTCAAGGCTGACTTCTCTCTTGAGAGGTAAATCAGGGTCTGTCTATTACAGATACGTCTTGGGGTGAACATATGATCAGAACTGATCACACCCTTACATTCAGGGGGGTTGAGTTCCAGGTCCTGCCAGCATCCACTCTACAAACCTGTGGTCCTGGGCACTCACTGCTAAGGGTGCTCTCCAGAACAAAGATAATAGTTCAAGCTCAGTGACATGGTGCAGTCAGTAGGTGGTGAAAACAACTCCCTGCATAGCAGCTGTTCATCTGGGCGATATTTTTACCCTTACTGAGTGAATTACTGTCAACTATGAATCAACAAAGTACAGGGCAAAAAAATGTTCCCAGGCAGCAAGTTTATTCTGTTTAGATATACTCTTTGATCAAAACAGAGAGAACAAATGGGACTTTTGCATTTGGTGTGCTGCCAAATCTTAGTCAACATCAAATAAAACTTTGAAATACGTCTGTGATCTGTGAATAAGCCACAGCATCTAATTAAAACGTATTTTCTCTCTGAAATGGGAGAACTTGCCTTGCTTATAAAAGTCTGGTAAAAATTCATCACCTTTTGTGCTCTGTCAGCCCTGTTGGCACTTTTATTGGTACTTACCCCTTGGAGAGGGCGAACAGGGGGGATATCGTAGGCATCCTTCTGGTGCTTAGAAGGGAATTCATAAACATAACCTTGTCCTGACCTGACTGGTGTTATAACCTGTGGGTAAAGCAAAAAGAGGAAACATTAAATCTCTGAGGATGTTCTCTCTGTAACAATCCAATCCTGTTAACATTCATGCATCATTGGCAATGTTAGTAACACCAGTCTGCATACCCTTCTGAGAGCCGAACACTTTAAATGAGTGTTAGTAGCCGCAAATGCACCATTTTTTCTTTCCAGACCAGCCCTGACATGACTGTTTGCTAGTGCTCTACACTGTCTTCTACTTGCCAAGCACAGATTCTGTGCAGGTCTGAGAGCTCTGTCCTTTCTTCCCACTGACCTCCCATTAGCACAGACCACACGAGGTGATGGCTGCACCACCCACTTGCTGAGATCAAGGCTGATTCTACTAGGTGTGAGTGTCCCCACTCCTTCTCAGAGGCTTAAAATACTGTGTTTAGTCTCTGGGAGTCTACACCTTTGCTGTAGAGGTATTTCCCAGCTACTCCAGCAGGACTCCATGTGTTACTGTGCTCCATAGCACAACATCCTGGAGAACTGAGTGTGAGTTGAGGCTTTGGAAGTTCTTCACATAAAAATGCCATGCTTAAACTTTCCAAAGCAGGACATTCAATTTTGCTGTCTCTGCTTGGTTTTTTCATGTTAGTGGCTAAGAGATGGGAAATGTCAAGCCCTTCTTGAAGTATATAATGCAATAACAGCCTCTGAAAAACAAGAAAGCTTAGAATTTACATTTTCTGACATTTTGTAAACCATTAACTACCATAATAACTACAAATAAAATCTGGTGAAAAATAAATGCCTTAAGTCTTGGACAGCATCTGCACAACAGAATTTCAGTACAGTGTGGTATAAAATAAATGTTACCTAACCCCAAAAGAGAACTGGGTTTATAGTGGAAATGCTGACATCTGAACTTCTGCTGGTGCTATTTAGCTCTAAGAAAAAAAATATAAATACTGTAACTCAAAGGCACAACATGATAAATTACATAGGCTTGTATAAGATGTGGCTTTGTACTCGGCTGGGGAAAACTTTACACCAGAGCTACCTAACTCTCCTTAGAAATGTATGTGAGACATACCAACAGCATTTCTACCCAAACACTCAGTAAGGATCCTGTGGCAGTGTTTGCTGTAAGGAATCCTTGCATCCTGGACAGATTTCACAGTGAGTTTGTCTTGACTGAGGTCTGCAGGGGAAGTCCCTCATGTTAACCTCCTACCGCTTCTCTGCTATGTTAACAACACAGGCTTTCCTTCTTTTCACTTGCTGCCCAGATTTGGCTGTGCAGTCTCTGTCCCTGTCCCATGAAACAACCACTGGATTCCTCCTTGGGTGGGTGCCTTGCCAGCACAAGGACAGGTCTGATTCAGTGAGCAGCCCAAGGCAGCACCAGCCCCTGCCCTGACTCTGTGGGCCTTGGGGGAAGGAGGAACACTCACACCTGGCAGGCAGGGGAAGACTATGGCTTTTGCAAGTGCTTTTCCTTGAACTACCATCAGAAGACAGGAACTGGAAGTGATAGAGTCTCCAGAGTGCTGCATGAGAGAACTGCTCAATTGGGCATGGGGCTAATAGGGCTTACGTACACAGGAGTTTTTTAAAAAAAGAATCTAAAAATATTGCATTTATGACAGGCTGTTTTTGTTCCACAAGAGTCACCTACTGCATTGAAAAAGTTATCTATGGGCAAAAACTTTAAAGGAAGTTCTTTCTGAAGTTACTGGAAGCTTCCCATAATGGGTCACTCCAGACAGTATCCCTCCCAGGCCACTCTCATGTAGTACTGGGATTATTCTGTTTGCCAGAGAAAATTCTAACTTGTATCAACATCACCTCTTCATGCTTTTTCTGCCAGTGAGGGTTAGTGACCAGACTAGAATAGTTTGCCATATACATTTTGCATCCTTTCCCCCCCCCAGCTGTGTACTGCCAAATGCTTTCTACCCAAGTCAAGAACAGAAGGATTTGGTTTTAAGTCATGTTTACTTAAAGGTTCCTTCCAAGGGCTACAAAATTACAACCATGGAGTTGCTTCAATGAGTCATTCAGTGTGTTAAAGCGATCCTCTGGGAGCACTGACAATGTACAGTAAAAACAAATGGCTGTTTCCTGGGTAGCCCATCTCCACCAGCTCTTCTGCTGCTGTGAACACAGTGGCATTAGGCTGCTTGCTAATATGCTGGGAAACTGCTTGACCATCCCAGAGAAAAGAAACAACAGGGTATTCATGGCAGGCAGCCAGAGGCCCCACGCAGCGCTGGAAGCAGGAGGAACGGTGCACTGCTGCAGTCTGGCTCTGCTTCACCTGCTGCTTGCTGCCTAGAGGGACAATGCAGGACTCAGGATGTGACAGGCTCCAATAAGACAGATATTGGTTGCTCAGTGTGAAAGTTTTATACCCACTTGTTCAGTTTTGTTCCATACCAGAAGCTGAATGACTGAACTGCTTCAGGATAAAAGGAGGCTCAGGGGAGACCTTATCACTCTCTAAAGTTCCCTGAAAGGTGGTTGTAGGCAGCTGGGGGCTGATCTCTTCTCCCAGGCAATGACTGACAGAACAAGAGGACACAATCTTAAGCTGTGCCAGGGGAAGTTTAGATTAGATGCTAGAAAAAAATTCTTCACTGAAAGAGTGACTGGGCACTGGTCTGCCCAAGGAGGTGGTGGAATCACTGTCCCTGGACATTTTTAAAAAAAGACTGGATGTGGCACTCAGTGCCATGGTTTAGTTGATGAGGAGGTGTTAGGTCACAGGTTGGACTTGAAGATCTCATAGGTCTTTTCCAACCTAGTTCATTCTGTGATTCTGTGATAGAAGACACCACCACTCTTCTTGCTCAAAGAATTGATCTCCATGAACAAAGTCACAGGCCTCTAATATAAAAAAGGGAGTTGATCCAAGCAGCACAGGCAATAAGGCATAGAATCACAGAAGGCTGGAAAAGACCTTTAGGATCAGTGGTCCAACCATAAACCTAGCACTGCCAAGACCACCACCAAGCCATGTCCCTAAGCACACAGAAGTAAAACCACTTGTTCTTCTCATAGCTAAACATGGTATTTTGCTTTTGTAACAAGAATCCCTGGTCACAAAACAGATGATATCTTTGCACCATGGAGCCTGGAACATGCATGGAAGAGAAGCTTACTCATGCCCAGTACTTACTGAGAAATTCTCCTTCACTCTGCACACAGGAATTTCATGCAGCTGCAATTACTCTGGTAGCCCATCTTTAGAGGCCTTTCCCACTTTTCAAAAAATCCTGACATACCAGATGCCATATGAAATATTTACAGTACTACAAGGGTGCTGGTTTTATTTACTGTGCTGATACAATCCTAAAAAGCTACACTAAAGCTACGTAGACCACACAAAGGAAACCAGTTTCACTCAGCACTGCAGGACTTTTTATATCATCTAGGCACTTTTGCTCTTTCCCAGACCTGAAGCAGTGGTCAAGCAGTGTCACTCCTTAATTTGGTTGAAACAAAAATGTGCTCTGGGTGTGTCTAACTGCTGTCAAAGAAAGTGAGAGGTTAAAGTGCAAAATGCTTGATTCTGCGTATTCATGAGTAAAGTCTGCCTGCAAGTGCAACTGTGGACAGAGGACCTGAGGTGTCTGCAGGGCTGTGGTTAGCAGTGCACTCCACTTATGGTGGCATTTATTTTCCAAATAAAAATGCATGAGATGCTTTTATGTCTGCTCCTCTTTAGGCTTTCAAAAAAGTCATATGAAAAGCAGAAAATATGATTTTAAGATACCCAGCAACAACCAAGGTTTGCTGATAACACGAAAGACAGCTTTTTTCTCCCAGTCACTTGGGTATATTTTCCTGTGTGGAGGATCATTATCCAGTAACAACATGTTATGAGCAATTTCACAGCAAAGTCTCCTGCAGATGATAATCTGGTCTGTACTGAGTACAAGAATATTTCCTGTTGTAACTCCACCCCTCTTTCATTCCAATGCTTTTCCTTAAGCTGGACTGCTTATTCCTGGTCAATTCAGAACAGAAGAAGCTCATCACCAAAGCTTATCTTGAGTAAACATTTTGTAACAGTAATTAAAAGAATGCCCCCATTACTTGACAAAGGAAAAATGTGGGGCATTTGTTCTTTCTCACATGGGTCATCAGGACATGGGGTTGTGCTGCTTCTTCTGCCTGAGGAAGAAACAGAAGTAACTTCTGTAACTTTTGATTTTGGATATTTAGAAGTAACTTTTGAATTTGGATATCTACCCATAAATATATTAAATTAACTTGCTGCTTCTGAATGGGATGCTCAGCCCTTCCAATGCATTGTTGAACAATTTTTTATGGTTTTATTTTTGATGGTAGTTTACTTTTGAAGATGGATTCAGAAGGAAGGAGGTGACTGCAAAGGAAACGTTCTACATTAGCCACTTCTAGAACAGAGGTAGCAGCCCCATCTGACACTCACAAATTTATTTTCTAACAAATGCCATTGCACTTCATACCTCATAAGGATTATTTTCCCTTTTACCTCTTCTCTTTTAAGAATGCCTGTGGTCACCCAAGTATAAAAAAATAATCCTGCATTTCAAACCAGCAATTTTCCTTGTTTACGTGTTAAAGGAAACAGATGGTGTTCCCACAAACTATCTAGCCCAACAACATTCTCAAAACATTGTTAACCACTTAGTCCGTGCAGAGCAGCTAACAGGGACCAGCCTTGGCTCTGGTGAAACGTGTAATGAGCCTTCAAACTTTCAGTACTGCAAAACAAAGACAACTGAGCAGAAAGTTTGTTCTGTTCTTTCTGAAGACCATGCTCATCCAAAAGCAATTACTTGGGCCTTTTCCATGCCAATGGCATGTCCCTAAACAAGAAAAAAGAGCTGAATGTGCATGTACTTTACAAAATATCCAGCCCTGTGGTTCATTAAATTCTGCTTTCCTAAATATAGCGGGGGGAAAAAACAACATTCTGTTTCTTCCAGGATTAAAAGGCATGTTAGGCTGCAACAGAGAACATTCCTAACTACGGCAACAAGAAGACCGTTCTCATTCTCGTGCCTACAGCAGATACACAACACTGTAGTTTACATTGTTTCACAAGGACAAAGAGCAAATAAACCTACTGAAGCAAACAAAATTACTCTGAACTTATAGAAGCACCGTAAGGGCAAAATTGGCCTGTTCTCATGAACTGCAGTTCCTGATATGCAGAATGATGGGAAACAAGTGAGTTTTACAGGTGACATAACTGATCAGAGGTACACTGCATCTCTGCAACACCTTGACCCACCCAAATCACAGGCTGAGGGGAGCGAAAAAGGGCAGCTTGGTATTTCCCAGTATGGTGTCTCAGCCCCAAGAGCCCACTGATGCCTGCTGACTACCTTTAAATAAATAGCACTTTTTGAAGGTGGGAAAGAAGTGGCATATATTTTAAATTGGGACAAAAAACTGCATTAAAACATATTTCCCCCCACGATGCTCTCCTCTTCACCCCTTGGGCAGGGCTCAGCAGCTGATGAGCTGCTGCTATCCACTGCTTACCCTGGGAAGAGTTCTGCCCAGGTGGTGGTGCACAAAAGGGGGCTGGCATAAAGCCTGGGTGTGGGAAAAATGAATCGAAGTGTAAGGAAATGAAAAAAAAAAAAAGTCATGTCTGTTTACTGCTGTAAATTATTTCTTTAGATTTAACATGAAGCTCTAATTGTTGAAATTCTGTTGCTGAGCCCCTTAAGTGGGTATGTAACAGGCACCTGGGCTCTCTTAGGCTTGGAACAAGCATAAAACAGACAAAGAGAATATAGGGAAATATTAGAGAGAATTAAGGGGAAAAGAACTCCCTATTCTCTTGAAGTCCTAGCCTTTTGCAAGGCAGTGACAGAGGCCATGGAATTATGTCAGATCAGGCAGTGAACCACTTCTTAGCCCTTCTTTCTGTTCTGCTGCATGAAATTAGGAAGCCATGTGTGTCTCTTTAACTGTTTTGCAATTTTTTTCCACTTGGGGAGGTTTCAGTGGCTAAGTTGAACAGCAGGAAGGCTGGGTTGAAAAGCACACAGGTAATTTAGGTATCTGAAAGAACCTGGCTAGCTGGCTAAAACTGTCATTTTTACAGAAAGCACACAATGTTTCCACTCATGTATTCTGCAAGCTGTATCAGGATTTCCAGTGACTGATAATAAATTTCCTGACACTAATACCTACCATATCACTTTCTGTTGCCTGCTCTGAAAAAACCAAGCAATCATATTTTTACTTATTTGCTGTATACAATGACAGTGTATTTCCCTGCTGCCAACGAGTAAAGGCTGGAATTTCACATGTGCTAAGGATACTCTTATCAGTGTTTGGGTTTGTAAGTTGCTACAGGTCTTAAGATTATGAACTCATAGCACTTTATTTTAATCCAAATAATATATGAACATTGGACCACTATAAAATGTTCTGGTGTAGTATTTTCTGCCAAGACTGAGCTGTTGGAAGGCTTTGATCAAGTCTCACAAGCTGGAAGAGGATGGAGGAGAGGAAGTCTATAGAGGCATTTTTTCTGATGCATTGGACTATGAGTTGTTTCTAGTGCTAAGGCCCAAATGTCTCTGCCAGGCAAGAGGAAATTGCCAGAAGTGGCTGTATTGATTTTCTCTTATCAGCTGTAGCACGTGGCAAAAAGGAACGCGGCACCAAGGAGCGTTGTGACACCTCTGCCTGCTTCTGAGGGGGCGTTCACCACTGAGATTTCTTAGAATACTCAGATGTGTGAAGATAAGGACACATGACAAATACTGCCCGGGTACAGAGCTCGTTTATTTCTTGATGCTGCTTTTATCTTTAAAAAAACTGCTTATTTTCTCCTACACAATCTCCATTTGCTGTCCAAGACCTATACCTGTGAAGATTCTGCTGTAAATGCTCTCAAAACCTAAAGCAGGTCCAGATGTCACTTATTCATGGTGTGTTAAAAATGCTTAACTCTTCAGGCTCAGGCATTTAAACAGAAACTTTTAAGCGTGCCTATGAAGTGCCTCACCAGTAGATGCCTAATCTTAAAAAACACCCCTGTGGTATTGTCACAACAGCATGTAAGGAAAATGGGTGTTACAATTTTGAGGCTGTATTATTTCAACAAGAATTACACGAGTTTTGGCTCGTGAGTCTTGAAGATATAGAGGACAAGTTGTGAAACAAATTTAAGATAAAAAATGTGACATCACAAACTGGCCTGGATTTAAACCCTCACTGCTGGTGAAAAGGGTATAACCAACTGCTTTGCAAATAGCCTAATTCTGAATTTTTAACTTCTGGTAGGACTTCTTCCATTAATCAGTATAGAAAAGCAGGGTCATTACAATATTTTTAAGTTTTGCTTTTTTCCTAAATCTGAAGTGCAGGTTTATAGTCTTTCCAAACAACTTTTTAAAAAAATAAATCTGTGGAGTTACACAAATGTTCTAAGCTCTGATTAGAATAAAATGACAGGGCTCTATGAAGTGTGGTGGAATAGTGCTGAACTTGCATTAGCTGTAGCTTTAGATGATAGTGTTGAATTTTTTCTCACTGATGTTCATGATTGCAAACTAAATGCAGATAAAAAGGTCTGTATCTCCAGATCTTACCAAATGAGCTGTACAAAACACACAAAAGAAAAAAATCTCAACAGCTTTGTCACTGGCAAGATTTGACTGGATTTTTTTTTTCTTTATTTTATTATGTTTTCGTGACATGATCCTGTTCTCTCTCACATCAGCTCTAGGGCTTGCTGCCAGTTGTGTTATGAGCAACATTTCTGCTTGCTTCAGTGGGACAGACTGGCCTTGAACTGCAAGGCTGACTGGGAAGGGTATTTCCAAGATTCTGGTAAGAGTCATTCTTGCTCAGAAAATGTAATGAAAGACAGTCAAACCAACACTTCTGAGAATGTCCTGCTTTTGAGAGGAGAGGAAGAGAACAAGAGAGATGAGCAAATCATACAATTTCTATTAAATTATTGGCATTTTAAAGAGGAGTGTGAAAAGGATAGTTGTCCAACATTCTTCATAAGAGTTTTACCAGTGTAATGTCATCTCCATGACAATTACTCATATTTAGGCAGACAGAGACATCATCATTTTTGCATGCATTGGCCAACAGAGCTAAAAAGCTGATGGGTCACAGGACTGGTGATAGCACAGTCATGAACTCTGAAATAATGTCTATGGATGGGTCTTACAGATAAAGAATCCCCCCCAATTATTGTGTGATGTGTGTCTGCTAAAGCATTCTCTGGAAAACTGTGATTAAGTCTGAGCTTCAGTTTTGATAAAGGAAAAGTATGTGGCAAAACTCTGCACCTCAGCATTTGGGTCTCTTGTCCATGATAAAAAAAGAGTATCTTGCTTTGGCCATCCCAGTCTGTCTAGTCTCCCTGCTTTAAAAAGGTCATCACATGAAGAACCAGTTGCAAACCAGAGCTTGTTTTCTGTGCTGGTAATACTATGACTGTCTCTTTTCAAAGACAGAAGCCCAAGTTTAGGGCAAGTTTGGCAGAGGAGAGGAAAGAAAGAAAAAGGATCAGGTGTTAAGATAGGGCAGATTGTGTCTTGCTGTGAATGACATGAAATCCTAAAGGCTCACATCAAAAACCAGTTTGGTACAGTTCATAAAAATAATTTTAATTCTTTTGAGGTGCTTCATCTTTTTTCTGTTATTTCTTTCCTCCTACATTGAATTTCTAGATTAGGGAGAAAGCTTCATTTGGGAATTGTTGTAACAGGGTATTTCCATGATTTCTTGTTTCCCCTCCTTTAAGACATTTCTCAGAACAGATCCTTCCCTGTCATCAATTTCAGTTTTTGTGAATCGGCATTTCCCAGTGGGCAAAAAAATGGTTGAGACAAAGCACTGCCAGAGAGTTTCAATTCCAGAAGTGTGCTCTCAAGAGTTACACTTGGGCAGAAACAATGGAAGTGCCCCTAAATCATTTAAGTTGGGAACTACACTGCTCTGAGACAGAGAGGCAAATAAAACCTTCCATGAGAAAGAAGCTTGATTTGATTTTATTTCATTTGTAGGGGCTCTCTGGCTCACAAGCTGTATTGGCTCCATTTCTGTATGGGTATCTCAGGACAGCTGTACAGACAAGTGCTTCTAGTAAGTGGTGTTTAGATTAGCACAGCTTGCTTTGGCAAGTTTATGGAAGGCAAAGACACCTTTTAAACAGATATAAACTCCATCCTTAATTGTATTTTTTGCCAGACCTCAGTCACGACTGTCTGTGTATATTTAAAAGTTGTGATGGTAAGACCCAATGGGAATATATTACTGTCTTTTAAGGATTAGGGATAGACTGGCTTATGGAAGGTTCCCGTCTCCTAGGAACTCAGCTACCTTAATTTCACTTTGCACCCATTTTAACAATCTGTTTGGGGAGAAAGATTAATTTAGATTCATGTTAGCGAAAAAAAAAAAAGATGCAATACTGCCACTGCTATTTAAAAAAGAAAAACTGAAATGCTTCATGCAAACATATGGAATGATGATATTCTGATGCTAATTAGTCATCCTTCAAATCAAAACATCTGAAAAAATCATAGAATGCCTGCCAAGACTTTAGATTTCACTAGAACTGCATTTTCTGATGGCCAGCAACCTGTCTTCATCTACCCATTTCCGGTCTCCAGAAACCACACTTCCTCCTTATGATGAGATTCACTTTCTGAATAATCAGTTTTCCACTCATGTGGAATGTTTTTTTCTAAAATGCTCTGCTGCTGTACTTAGTTTTTAGTACTTAGAGGGCAATTTAGATTACCTGAATTTGGTGTTTTGTTTCAGACATAACCAAATGCTCAGTTAGATTTCTAACCACCAAGAAAGAGCCCATAAGCTTGCATTTTTCTTTTATTATTCCTATTACTATTGTTTTACTATTTTTAGCAAAGGCTTGGTCCTGCTCTTGGGGAGACAGATTTGTGTCCCTGGAGCCCTCAGTTATTGGATGAGACTGCAGGACTGGCCTTTTTTTCTGATACTCCAGGGGAAAAATGCATGCCTCTGGTCTCCAAACAGAACTGATGAAAAAGAGCCCTGTGCTCAGGGAGGAACAGGGAGTAATGTTGAGCTCATATATTTGCTCAGCCTAATAAAATGCAGTCTTTTTCTTGAAATACTTCTCTACAAATCACATCAGTGACTAACTACTGCTTACTCTGCCTCGTGGATGAGGGATTAACTGCACTGACTTTTTATCAGTAAAATGGTTGTTCTCCTATTAACGTCACATGGAAAGTTACAAGGGAAACTCCCGAGCCTAAGAAAACAGCTGTGTGCTGTTTTAACCACTGAGCTTGCATTTAACTTGAGGTATTTTCATCCTTTAGAGCACACTTTGTGAAAGCAAGCTCTGAGTGTTGAGGCATGTGTTACCATTGCTGCTGCACTCAGCAAACTTCCTGTGTGTTCAGCACTTTAACACAGAAGCAATATTTTGTTATGAGGGATACAATTCCCCAAAGTAGAGTTTGTAATGTGAAAGCAGAAGAGAAGAATGACTATATGATCACTACTGGGGCCATTTATGGAAACCCCATCACAGGAAACTGTGGTATTTCAGGCCTGAGGGTAAATGAGGACATTATCTTGGAATGTAAATACATTTTACCAACAAACTGCAAAACACTAGATATGATCTCATTCTTTCTGATAACAAAATAATCTGTCACACAACTCTTTACTGTGCTTAATGTCTTTATCTTCTTATTTCATAAATGGGAAAATAGGCAAGGAAAAGAAGACAATAATGTAAAGGCAGGCTTATTTCTGGAACTAACATTATAAGGAGCCATTTGTTTCTTCCCAGCTAGGACAGTACTTGTGTAATTGGAAGGAAAAATGTCATAATGTGACTAACTGGGTCCTGCTACTGAAGTCTGTGCCAGAATTGTCAGGGTGGTGCTGCTTGTGGGATGGTGTTTCTACTTTCTCATGCATTGAACCAGCATGACTCTTAACATAAATAAAATCCAGGGAACAAGGTCTGTTCCCATAGCCATGGTTTACCCAAACCTCCTGCTGAAGGCAGTGACCTCTTGATAAAGTAGGATGGTGGAGTGTGAAACCCTTGATTTGTCAAGGACATGTTTATACTTGGAAATAGGCGGGGGATGAAGATGAGTTCCTTCCCTATTCCGCTCTATCCACTTTTAAAAGGTGGATAAATCTGAGTGTTTCCTGAACTGCAGCGTTCCAGTCCAAACAGACCAACAAACAAAAAAGGTGATTTGTTCCAAGCTGGCATTAATCCCTATTTGCCTGATTTGGTCTGTGCCTTGTGGGAGCTGTAGTTCAGGGCTGGTAACTCCCACAGTCCGGTCTCTTCCCTGGACAAACATCAACCTCATTCTGTTTTGTGCAGAGTTTCCTTCACCAACAGTTCTCCTGACAGCTATTGGTTCCTACAGAAAGCTGTTTTCCAACAAGGAAATAATTCCCTTAATTTTTTTGGCCAATGCTACTTGCAGGGTGGCAGGGACAGCACAACAGATCAGCTAGGGGAAACACTGAACCAGAAAATGAGTGTTTAAATTATGGCAGTGACTTTTTTTTTCATGCGTAGCTTTCCCTACCTCACAGCTTAGGTGTGAACTAATGATTGATCACTAATTATTAATCAGATGCAAAAGAATCTTTGTGCTCTGTTGGCACCTTTCCCAAAAGATGTTCTCAAAGCAATCTGTACAGAACGAGTCCCTCATAATTAACCCACATATTTTGCAGATGAGATGCAAAAGCACCACTCAAGACCATGTAGAATTCTGTGACAAGGATAAAATCCAGTTTCTTGAATGTCAGATTTGTCTGAAGGTTCTTTCTCTTTGCTGGCTGCAGCAAAAGAGAATAAGTTCCAAAGGAGAGCACAGAAAGAGGGAATAAATTCTAAGACACAGCTTCCACCTCTTTACACTCCTCAAATGCTCTCCATACTTTGGGGTTTTGTGACTGAACTTGCAGCAGAGCTGCAAAAGCCTGGGGCTAACCAAGGCTAATTTGAACGCTCCTTATCTCTGTCATTGGTAGAGTGAGTTCTAGAAGGTGCTATTTTTATTTGATAGAGGGAGCCAGTACAGCTCTGTTCTCAGCAACCAGTTTGGCCAGAATCAATTAATCACTGTAATTACCTGCCTCAGGACTCCTTTTTGACTCGCTCTGCCTTGCTGGCTTAGGAGATGGGTTACCTCAGCACAGCTTAATAACATGCCTGCTGTTGATTTACTGCTGCTCCAGGCTAGACAATTCCTGCCTGACAGCAGCTCCTGAGCCCTGAGCCTGCAAAACCTGTATGGCAGCCAAGCCACATGTTTGCACAAGGGAAGCAAGCAGACACGTGCAGAAAGGGATGGCACAGAAACTGCTGCTGGTCTTGCCTAGAATGATGTCCAGAGGACACAGGTTTCTTCTCTAGCTCCTGCTGTGGGAAGGGAGAAGACTTGCATACAGCAAGAACTTGCAGCAAAACCTTTCAATGTCCGTACGACTACCAAAATACACAGCTTGCTGACCAGCTGGTTCTGCTGATGGAAGGAGCCAGAGTGGCTCATTTAAGCCTTTGGAGCAGGTGTCATAAGTCTGAGAAAAGATATTATTCATTTTGGAAGACAAAGCAAAGACACCCCAAATCAAACCTTCAAGATGCCCAGCTTTTCTTAATATTAAGGATTGTTTTAACTGATCCCTAGAGAAGGAGGATTTGGAGGGCAGACTGTTTCCTCATACAAAGAAGACAAGTGCTAAAGTGCTTTCCTTTAATTAGGCTTTTCTTTCGCATAGGCATTAGTAGAGTTGCATCTGTAGCTGTAAGAAAGCAGCTTAGCAAGACTGGGATGATACAGAAAGGAGTAGTTTTACCTCAGACACCACTGGTAAGTCATCTCTTGCCTGTCATGGATTCAATCCCAACAGGTTCCTTTTAGTGTAGAACTGAGAAATCCCAAGGAGTAAGGGACATATCTACCTCTGGTCAAAGCAGGATGCTGCATGAGGTTTTCCAGCCTCAATACAACACAGTGAATACTGAGAGCAAGGACTCTTGGGTTAAATAAATTTAAGTCAGGACTAAAGCAAGTAGCAAATATTGGCTAGGACTAAGCAGGTTGGCATTTACTTTGATTGAGGATGAAATCCTCTATAAATGTGTATGTTTAGTTATTTTACAGTGAGCAGCATAGCTGGTCTTTCATGGGTTGCAAGGAATTAAATGAAAACAAGTCACAACTCTGAAAATAGATAACTTTCTAAAGGTTACTTGAATTCAGAAAAATTCATAATCAAGGTTGCTGAAAAAATGTCTCAGCAGAAACTTGGAGAAAACAGGTGCTTCACAGCTTCTGATATTTGTATCTCAACTCAAAGTCAAGAACTTTGCACTTAGACTAAAACAAAGATTTCAGTCTCTTAGTGTTTCAAGGGTTTTAACACAGTCCTAGCAGCCAACAGGTTTATACAGAATGTCCTGTTGTTTTCACTGGAGCTGGAGAGGGTGGGAGGAGGGAGAAGAAAAACCTCTTATCAGTTGGAAAATTCTTTCTGTGTGGAGTAGAAACATACATTAATTATGCTAAGCAAACTATCCTAACAGTATTTAGGCAAGTCAGGTACTAAAATAAAGGTACCTAGTGCTCATTCCAAACTAATTCCTTGGGCTTTCCTACAGACTGCTGTAGGATTCCTACAGATCTGCTGTATGGTGCATCTCCTGTGCCCAAGCTGGATAGCTGAGGCATCTCTAAACAGTGATTTAAAATGTTTCTTGCAGCCATACCCTAAAATGAGATCTCTTCTCTGCTGCCCCATCAAAAGATTATTTACCAGGTGTTCACTAACTACCTTGGAGGGTATCCACTGTGGATAGGCAAAGAGTATCCTGGAAAAGATTTCAGTGTATGTAGTCTATATGGAAAGAAGGAAATGAGAGAAAATACATGGGAGTTATCAAGAAAATTCATGTAATTGCTCCAACAAAGCTCCTATCTCTGCCTGTGCAGCAAGTGCAATTTTCTTGTATTATCTTCCTGCACAGCCTATAAAGCATAACTGTGGAAAAGCTGAGCAAGCAAACTTCTTTATAAATTGACTTGGAATGGTTTCACAGATCTTTCTCTCTTGCTCAGAAGACAAAAAATCCATTTATTCTTATCAAGGAAAATGAAATTATAACGAGGAAATAAAAGCATTAGAAGATGTCTTCCAAAGTCCTGATATGAAAAAGGCTGACTTGTGGGCAATGTGGGGGAAAAACACAAAACAGACAGTCTTGCCAAACTAAATTAGATGAAAGTTTAAACCAGTAAAGAACTTCCTGAGAGAGCCATCATCCACTCACATAAATTGGATATTAATGCTGTGCTTTAAGCTCTAAGGGTAAGCAGGATGCTGATATCTGGAGCTGTTGAACTGGGAATGGAGGGACTGAAAGAATTTCTTTTTGGCTTTGTAATACTTCCTTCCTTTTCTGTCACCAGGGTACCTGGCAGGTATCCTGTGAAGGTAAAATGAGGGAGTGGCAGAAGATGGGGAGAACTTAAGAAGAACAGCAGGAACAAGGGGCGACCCTTGCAAAATGCAATAATGCAGTAATGGTTGCATCATGGAGCTGCTGCAGCTCTCACTTTCAACCAAGAAATTTAACTGTAGATAAACATCAAGTGCACTCTTAAAAGTTTTAGGTTTAGTACTAAAACATCCCTCATTATCATCATCCTCTTATTTCCTCACTCTTACGAGTATGGCCCTTGTCATATCAAACACTGATTCCTCTTTGTAGTTTAGACCCACTGGGACTGCTCCAGCAAGATAGTATATAATTTTTAATGAAACAAAAATTACTTGGGCAGATGATGTAACTGTTCATTAATAAGTGGGAGAGTTCCTCTTGCTGCAGCAGCTCTTTTGAACACATAATGTGAGAGTGCCACAGGCCAAATGTGCTTCAGCCTGGGAGGAGCCTGAATCCCATACTTCTCTCAGCCCAAGTGAGCGGCTCTGGAGCTACAAAGTAAAAGCAAATGCACACACCTTGTTAGTCACAGCTGGACCATCAATACACCTCTGCATGGAGGGTGGCACCTGGTAAGTCTCTTGTCCCACCAGACCATGACCAGTGGGTATCTGGTAAATTCCCTGGTTTTGGTGGGAAGGCGGCACTTGGTAGACAGGGTCCCGTGCCGAGGCGTGCGAGCTCGGCACTTGGTAGATCTTCTGGTGGTTGAAGGGCTGATTCATCAGTGCTGAGCTGGGCACATCCCGGCCAGGAGAGCTGTCCTGTACCACGGCACCTATCAGGAGCTTCACGCGGTTGCCTGGGACGATGCCTTGGCGGCCGTGTAGGGAGCAGAGCCACCATCCTTCCAGCCCCTCGGTGTTCTGCTCTATCACCGTCAGGATGTCTCCCTTGCGGAAGGCCAGCTCTTCTGCACACTCGGGGACATTGTCATAGAGGGCCCTGGCCATAAGATTCTGTGGAAAAGCAAAGGCAAGAATAGCAAGTCAGCAAACAAGGCAGAATTTTTCTGTATCTTCAAGCACATTCTAAGTGATAGGAAATAAGGACTGAATTTGAAAAAGAAGTGTGCAGGAAATAAAAAAACCCATGGAAAATCATACAGCACAGGATTCCTCTGTCCCAAGTTGGGAAAATGAGAGGCTTATGCATTAGCAACACTGCTAGTGAGAAATTTTCCAGAAACAGTGGGTCAGATAGAAGCTCTTTATATGGCCTAGTCACCTGAACAGACAGAAAGTCAGGAGAGTTCTGCTCCTGGCACTGAGGTGCTCTTCCTGTGAATGAGGGGCTTGTGCCTTCATCTCTTGACACTGATTTCCCTACAAACATGCTCTGTGTACTGCTACAGCCAGCTAGCAGCCATTAAAAATAAACCTGAGCAAGACTCACAAGGAGTGAGTAATCCAGAGTCATTTTTCCCAAACAACTTTACGTTTGTGGGGTCCCAAAAGACTTTCCACGGAGATGCAGATCCCATTTAGTGTAAAGACAGTGGCCTGGCTTTTTTGGCTGACGCCTGCAGGTGGCCTTAAAAGTGATGGATCTGTAGACCACCTAGTAAGAAAAACTATCTAAAAATGAGTTGAGAAAACGTCACAGGCTTTGAGCTACGATGCTCATCTTTGTGTGTAGCTTTATGCCTTCTCACTCTGCAAACTTCTTTAGGGGCACAGCATAGCACAGAAGTAGTTTAATAGATAAAACCCTTCCTCCCCTGCTGCCTCAAAACCAGCACCACAAAAAAAAAAAAAACTCCAAACCAACTTCAAAGAACATGGTTCCTCTGAGGTCCATCTTCTGTAGAAAGACCTTCAAGAGAAAAATATAATTCTAAAAAATAATGCACCCAGTGACCCCAAGCAGGGTGATGCCCGTGCCATGAGGAAAGCAGTGCCCATCTAAAAGAATGTAAGAATGTAGGTATCAACCAGCACCACAAAGAGCCTCTGTGTGTAACTTAAGGGGAGACTTAGGGCAGCCAAAGGGTGTCTTTGACTTGTGTCAACACAGTTTAAGCACTCTTAGATGCACTTTGCTTGATTATGTGAAGTGGAGCAGTACCATCAACACAAGGAGCTTCACACAGCTCTACCCCCAAGCATTTGCCCAGAGTTTCAGGCAGGCTTTGCAGCTTGCCCTGACTTCTCTCCTGCTGGGGTTCTATGCCCAGCAGTACCTCTGCTATGCAGTTTTAAGCCAGCTCTGAGTTGATGTAAGATTGTTGGCTGGGATGTGTTACTAATAAGTACCACCTCCTCTCCCAGATGGACGCACCTCCCTTTCCTCTTTCTTTGCAGGCCTCTATGGCACATCCAGTTCTGAGCAACTGGCCAAGGTATTCAATGGAAAGTAGGCAGGCTGTCTGCACTAACATTCTTGGACCCCTCAAAAAGGCCATGAAGATTTAATTTCTTGGCTCTGGTGATATTTCCAGACATATTGGAAACAATTGCTCCATGACTGCCTGATTTTCAGTGAAGGCGGTCAGCAGAGGTGGTTATAATCCGACTGTAAGCACTTGAAAAAATATACAGAGCCCTGGATCTGAAGTGTTCAAGCTGAAATATTTGGATGCAGTACACAAACTGAAATTGTGCTAATCCACCAAAAAGGATATGCAGCTGCCTTAAAGATTTATCTTTCCTATGTCAAAGGAATAGCGTCAAGTACAGTTTAGTGTTTTTATCTGTCATATTTATCTTCCTCCTTGGACATTTCAGAACTTTTTCTTTTAACCATCCCTCATTTGTTATATCTTTCCCTGTTATCATGCTGATGTTTTCCCATCATTCCTGTGCTTCCTCAAGACAGAGACTTTAGTTTGACCTTGCTCAGTGTAGCAGGTTGTGTGCAGGGCTGACTGGTGGATGGAAGGGGGATAAGCTCAGGTATCACATAAAAGGTAGGTGAACTTGCATTTCCCAAGACATGCAGGGTTGAAATGGGGTGCACAAGATCAGTTTCCTCTTCTCTGAATGGGAGATCAGCTTTCAAATGTATGAGAAACACTGGCTTTACCTTTCATCAGCATCATTAGTGAGGTTGGTATAAATTAAGCTTTGGCTTGGAAAAGCAGGATTGCCATTTTGAACTTCCATGTAAACAGCAGCACTGGGGCCCACCATTCCCTCTGATGTATGTCTACTCAGCTCATCAGTCAGCAACACTAAGATATCCCAATATAGATAAAGCAGGGAGCAATTTTTGTCCATGCCTTGGCAGGACTGTAGAACTATTATTTAAGCATGGTCAAAACCAGTGGTCTTTTCTTGGGCACTACCTCTATACTCTTGCTGTGTCAACCAGGCTGCTTAGTGGAGTCTGAAGCTCAGAAAACAAAAGCCCCTGCCTAATCTGAATATTCAAGTCAATCTCTAATCTTTCCACATTTCTTTCTAGCATGTCTTTCACAAGGGAAATCTACTAATGGGACCAGTGCCTGTGCAACATAAAAGAAGACTTTCACAGGGGAGTTGTTTAAAGGAGGAAGATTACAGCTGGGTGGGGGAGGCACTAACCAAGCAGGCTAAATCAATGATAAATGTGTATTCTTCTATATTTTGGTGTTTAAAGGTATTTGAAAAGTTGATTAGCTTCTGCAGCAAAGGAATTCTCAGAACAAAGCTGAAATGGTGGTAGAATTAGAGCAGACAAAAGTTCCCATGTGAATTCTTTTTTCTAGCTGCTCATTATCTCTGTCCCAGTGACCTTCTCACCACCTGGCATGCAGCATGTTAACACTTTCTGGATGTGCTTCAGGAACTTCTTTGCTGCAAACAGCTTCAGATTCTCATTGTTGGTGTTAACTCAGGCACCAGTATGTGAATTATACTAATTGGTTGCCACTTGTTTCACAGCCATTTCCCCAAGGCCTTTTAAATAGCCCAGAGCCATGCCACCAGCACCAGTCACTGATGGAGCAGTGAAGCAGGAAAAATATTCCTCCAAATAAGCACTGGGACCAGAAACACTAAGCCTGTTGCTTGGTGCCAGCAGCAAAGGCACTGCTCCTGCTAAGATCTTCTTTGTTTTCTCTGACTTCATTCTTCCTTCACAGGATTGCTAAGTATGAGCTTCAGAAACAGTGTCACAGTCACTTTCACAAGTCAGCAGAATCAGCCCTGAGAAAAATGCACTTGTGACCACAGAAAGCAAGCTTTTGGAAACCACAGGTACCTTTAGCCTGCTGTGGTGATCACGATGGTCGTCTCTACTTTTCATCACACAGAAAGAAGTTCTGATCAAAGACATCTTGCAACACCTGTGGGCCTTATCTCCAAAGATTTGACAAATCTGAATAATTTTCTGATTCTGTGGGCACTGTAGCCCATATATCAATATTTCTTCTCATTGGTCTCATCAGCTCAGAGAGTGGGGACAGTTACATGAAATTAATTGGACCTGCTCTAAAGAGGCATGGATCTGTCCACTCAACTGCCTGAGAACTGGCACCAAGTAAGCACTAAGATCTGATATGAGAAGCCAACAGCACAGCAGTGACCTTTTTGTATCACTAAATGCTAAAAAGAACTTGTCTGCTTCCTAGAGAAAGGGCAATGAGAAAATTGTCTTGGAACTTGTTTTCAAAACTAGTAAGTTGCACAGAAGTCCCTCTAAAGGGACTTTATATTCCCAATAAAAAAGAAAAAAAAAAAGGGAGCACGACAGATGCAGAGCTACAAAATCAAGTTCTGTAAAGGCTGGGGAAAAATTACCTGATGCTAGATAGGGAAAAAAATTTTGTTACAGAAATCAGCTGCATTTCATAAAATGAAGATACTGGCAGCTACCAGCTCCTTTTAATAAGACTAATACTGAAGTGTCTGTTGCTCTCCTTTGGTCCAGTTAAATTAACTACATGATAGTTGCAGTGGTACCCTCTTCAAAATCCAAAAGTACCTGTGGTCCCTGTGCAGCATCTCCATTCTCCTGAGCTCCCAGTGCTGTGACAGCCCTACTTGAAGTAATGAGTGCTTCTCTACAGCTAATGGTGGATTGGAAAGACTCAGCAGCTTCTGTGTCAAGCCTTGCTAGCAATACTGGGATGTCTGGAAGCTGAAGCCAGGGTCAGGCCCCCATGGTGTTAATGCTCTGTACAAGCAAAACAAAAAAACCCCGCATTTGTTCTCAAGAAGCTTAAATTCCTCTTAACCTTGGGCTCATGAGTGCAGTAGAAAGCATCTTATGTAAAATCACTGAAAATCGGAAGTTTTACAGTCTTCTGTTTAACAAAGTGCCATCTCAGTTGTCAGCAGGTCAAAGTGAAAATGGAGCCTGACCCTAATGACTGCTGCCTGGGGATTTTAGCTGGAACATACTGCAGGAAAAGGCTCAGCACACTCTGCTGACTCTGTCAAACTGTCTAAAAGTAAGGGAACAGAAATGGATACTCTCAAGATCAAATGCAGATTACAGTGCCCGTGGTCCCAACTTTCTACATTGGTTGAGACAAAAGTAAAGCTTTCAAGCTCCCTCTAGGTAAAGTGAACCTGGGATTTGAAACTTCTGTCTGAGGTTTCCTTTAATGCCATTTAAAGTCCATTAGATAAAAGCTGGAAAGGAACAATTTGTATTCTCTGTACACCTCAGATTTTTCTTTCTTTTGCACCTAGGATGCATGACCTAGTAAGCGAGAGATGCTGCTCTGAAAACTGTCAGCTGTTCTAATTGCAGAACCAAACAAAAAAAAAATAAGACTCTGTAAACTATTTTTTTCTCAAATCTTGACGGAACTACATGCCAAATTCAGCTGTATAAATGAGGTCTATTACAGAACTGTCAAAGGTGTCTACTCTCTCCTTAGCCTGTTGTAACTGGTGGCTGACACATCTGCAGCTGGGTGAGGACAGACGAAAATACTTTGAAGATCACAACCTGTTTTGGCTGCCTTTCTCTGCAGTGAGGAGAACTGACAGAATTCTGTAATTCGTAGTCTGGAGGATGAAGAGGGTGTTTGTTGATGAGGCTAAGTGGCAGAAGAGAGAAGAGGCAAGAGTTAAAGAGAAGAGTGGAAACATCTACCACTTCTGTTAGAGTAAACACATGCAGTGACGTGGGTAACGAGAGTGTGTGAGGTGCCCAGAGCCATGGCAGCAAAGGCAGGAATAACAAATGACATTCTAGGAGATTAAACACAATGGTCTCTTTAAGGGCCCAGCGCGGCGGTGCCAAGCTCCCAGCACAGGGCTGCCCACTTGACTCCTCTCAGCCAGCTCCACGATGAATGAACGCTCGAGGAAAAGGCTCAACCAACCATAAGCTCAAAGGATTCCTGCTGCATCCCTCAGAGGTGCAATATGAGGATACTGATCCCCGCTCTGTGCTTGGCTGCTGAGGCGTATTGTTTGGTTCGGCTTTGTCTTGTATTTTATAATATTGCTTCCTGTGTGTAGAGTTTATGTGCAAACAGGACTGGGAAAATTGCCTCTGCTCTTCACTGAAAGAGGGTGGGACTCCTTTTTTCTATTACTGGGCAAACTGTTTCTTAAAATGACAAACAGCTTCTCTCCTATGTTTAGCTTGGGAGTAGGAAGGGAGGAACAAAGGAAGGAAAGGTGGGGGCAACGTCTGTGAACAAACCAGTAGCTTAATTTTGGTTGGATGACTTTTAGTTATCCATCTCATAATATTTTTGATACAGATTCCCATCTTATAGATTTCTTAAAAATTAATGACTGCTATTGCAAAGTAAGCTTAAGCATTTACATACCCTTGTAGGGCTGCATTAGGCCCAACAGTAATGATCTGCCTGTGAGATAAAAGGATTGTTCTGAAAACACTGTAAAAAGTGAGTTTTATTCTGAGATACAAGCAGGGCTGGTAGAAGAAAGGAAAATTTTAGATCTATTGTGGCTTCTTGACACAAGGGTTTCAGTGCAAGAGTCATTGGACAGTTTAACTTTGGTTCTTTTCTCCTTTTCTATTTCTCACTGTCACTGCCCCTGAAATAAAGCATTCATTGTGCTGTGTTGGCAAGGAAAGCAACTCTTGAGGCACAGTAGGTAACAGGTCTATCTGTAACAAGCAACCTATCACAAAGGCTACTTAACAGAAGTTGACAAAGGTCACTGAATAAGACATTAAGCTTTGAGAAATGTCTTTTGCTGGTCTGCTCAAATCTGGAAGAAGGTAGTGTGAACAGCAAAGGCAGTACCTGATAGACACAAAGCTGCCCTGGTATGTTCCTGGGCGGGGCCCTGTGGGCAGTGACATGGGGAAGGGACTATGAAATGGCAACGCTTGGCCATAACAGCCCCCATCCATGTACAGACCTGAAACAACTCATTGCGAGCAACAAATGTGTGCAGGCTTTTGCTCTTTATGTCAAGATGAAGTGTACAGCTACAGAGAGGATGCAGGAAGTGCTACCACAGCCCCTATCAAAGAGCCTCTGCACTAGCAGGGCTCACAGCTACTGCAGCTGCAGCAGGGGAAAGGCCCCGAGCACCCAGCCTGTGCCTGGCTCTGGAACTCTGAGCTCCTGGCTCTCAGCTAATGACAAAATAAGGAGCCCAGCAGCAAATGCTCACCATGGTAATGCTTCAGTTCACTCCTCAGGCAAAGCCTATAGATCTACTTTTGAGGCACTCTCTTGCTTTCTAACACCAAAACCCACAAGTTTTTGGTTTAGCAAAGATACTTCTCTGGTCAAGCACTGCTCACCCAAACAATTCCAAGTCCAGCTGGATGGAAATTAAGGCAGTTTTCCATGCACAGCTTTGGAAGACTGGCTTCACAGCTAATGAAAGAGCTGTGAGCCAACAGACCCAGCAGAGCCATAAGGAGGAGAGGTCTTTATCCACCCTAAGTATCCTTACTCTCTGGTCCTGTGCATCTCTGCAACACAGGCTGTTAGTCATGCTAAAGCAGACCAAGCTGCCTGGAGGTTGAGATGTGGAAAACCTTCTTTCTGCAGGGCAGAGAGCCAAGTGCCTTATTTCATTGTTCCACCAAGTTGTCCCAGCCCCTCTGTCTGCCTGAGAGGCCTGATTTTCAGAGTTGGCCCTGGCTGGGACTTTTTTTTTTGGTAGTGAGACAAGTTACACAGAAAGTTAAGGAGGAAAAATAGGAACATTCTCTTTCTTACAGGACCACACTTGGGTAAGCCAAAGTAGGCACTATGGCTGTCATGCTCTGGAATATTCACTGCCAGTTTTTGCAGACACAACACTCCACCAAGCAGGGTGGGCAAGCACCGAGCAGAACAAGTAGGGCTCAGGCACTTCACACTCCTACCGAAGATGCTGATGTGGCCCATTGGTTCACCCAAGACCAGGATTCACAAGTGACAGAAACATGTGAGAGACTGACAGCGCTCTGGTCTGAGAACATTTTTTGCTGCACCAAAACTGCTAATTTTAAGAAAATAGGAGATATTTGTGTATCCATTTTTTTTTTGTAGGTAGTTGGCAAAGTAGTTTGCGAAACTGAGGCACAGCAGTGAACCTGCAGCTTGGGAGGGAATCCAAATGCATGTCTATGAAAGAAGGAAGAGGCTAAAAAAGTGAGTATGGGGGGAAGTAAAGAAGGAAAAATGTGAAAATGAAGGATAGAACAAAGATCCTAACTGGTGCTCCAGCCTGTGTGAATAAAATACTTCACAATTCTGCACTGAGTGCATCAGCTTATTGCCATGCCTGATGTTTCCCAATGGAATAGTGAGTTGAAAAGAAAGATTTCTGGCTCCATATCTATTGAGAGCAACAAAAAGATAATTCTACATTGGCAAGAAGGAAAAAAAACAACTCAGGCTGTCTCTGCTGTCTCTGTTTGCTCAGACGATATTCTTTCATCTGTTGACTGAGTTTTGGTTTATTGGCTTGCCCCGTTTCATTTCAATTAGAGGGGGTGAGAAACATTACAAAGGTAATCACAGAAACATAATATCCTCAGTGTTAAATAAGGTGTTTCTGATGCTGCCAGGGCTGTACCTCCTCCCAAACCACACGTGAATGGCATAGAGCAGGAGGAGCTCAAAGGGAGCAGGGCACTCCCTTTCCCTGTGCGCAGCCAGCTGGATGCAGCGGTCCTGGCTCCAGGGCCAAGGGGCACGGCTGGGACAGTGCCCTTCAGGACAACAGCCTGGGACAACAGCCTGGCACCGAGCAGGGCGCTGCTGGGCTGCACACCACCCACCCTGCACTGCTGCCATCACAGGCGTCGCACACAGCGTGCGACAGAAACACCTACAGCCAGGCAGAGCGCTGATCCGCTCATCACGTATTCATTCCTCTCATTGCCCCTGAGCTCCTGGGGTTTTACAGGAGGGCCGAAATAGCATCCTCTTTGCTCTCTCTGGGAATACAAATCACATCCCCTGACTTACCTTCAAGATCTATTAATATTTTGGGAAATTCCACCACACCTAACTCACTAAGCTTTCTGTGTATGTTTCACCCTCGTAACCGGTTTCCTTTCCCCCCCCACCCAAGGAAGGGTGTGATCTTGTTCCATGACTTTAAAAGGCCTTTTCAAATCTGTCTGAGGGCTGTATGCCTTTTGTGACATCAACAGGGAGAGAGGGAAAAAAAAAACCAAGCATGCAAACAATACCCTTAGAGTAAATATGATCTCACTGTGATTAAACCACAGTACATCAGAATCAAAAAGCAGATGTAAAACTTAACCTCTTTCCCTCAGGCAAGCAATTAAAAACTTAATGAAAGGAGATCGGATGTTAAATGCTAAAGAATTGAAGAAGCAGAGCAGAAGGGGGAAAAAAAAGTACGGAAAGAAAGAATCCCAAAACGTGTGTTTTGAGTTCTCAGTTTTCCAGTTTCTGGCATTTGTGAGCAGTCCTCTCCCAGACAAAGTTTCCTTAAAAAAAAAAAAAACAAACCCAAACCCTTTTTCCAAAATTAACCCTTCCTTCTGTGGCTCTGGGGAAACAATTCCAACTTGATTGTCAAGAAACCATAGCTGTGTAGACACAGGACCTCAGTATTGCCACCAACTTACTTGTTTGATGGCTTCAGCTTTAAAAGTATGTTTTTTAATTTTTTTTTTTTTAAGTCTAGAATCTCGATGAACCAGGACATGCCTTTCTTCACCCAGGTCTCTCAAAAAACCAAAAAATTCATTAGAAGGGAAAGCCATCCTGCACTGTCAATTTAGTGTCACCATCTGGGATACTACACAGCAGCTACAATTTGGGATGCCCTGAGAGTCCAGCTAACTAAAGAAAAACAAGCTCAGGAACTCCTCTTTCCAGGCTGCTTCCAGCCCTCAGCAGGCTGGTGGGACAGGAGGCACATTGCCTGTGAATGAGAATTCCAGGGGAGCCAAGCCTGGCTGGCAGCTGATGTTTGCCAGGTCCAGTCAGAGCCATCTCCATCCTAAAGGGCAGTGGCCAAAAGTCAACAAGCCTCCCAGAACAGCTCGATTTTGGCAAGCTGACATTTTCAGGGTAAGTGTACCCCCAGAGAAGAGGGATGGTGAAGGTGCAAATGAGTTTTAAGCAGCTCTGGTTACTCTGCTCAATCTCAGGCTGAAGCACAACTTCAGCTTCATCATGTAAGATCTTGATCTTGTGAGAGATTGGTTTAGGCAGTTCCTGGGCTGCAAATAAAATAAAGCAGTATAAAAAGAGAGACAGAAAACAAAGAAGATATCTGCTTGTAAATACGCCCTTCTGTAGCAGTAAAAATTGGTTTATTACCCTAAGCATTTTAACTGGATGTAAAGTCCACAGGACAAGGACATTGATGACACCACCTACTGCTAGCTGTATCTTAAACAGAATGCACACTTCTGGTTGTCTTGTACTTAACCCTTTGGATCAGAAACTTCTTTAAAAAGAGAATTATTGATTTTTTAATGGTCTGTATCTTCCTCTCTCTGTCTTCAGATAAGCAGGTCATTTGCTTTGGAAGAACTGAGATTTGATCCTAGGCTCCTTCAGCATTTTCTAAGATAAATGATTTATGGTATTGCTAAAATTTTCAACCTTGCTGTCGATGAGGCCTGCTTAAGAAAGGGCTTCTGATGTGCTGACTTGCATTCCTGTAGAGTAAACCCATTCTTATTTCTCTTCCTTTTCTGGCAGGCTGATCCACTCTGACTGTGAAGAAAGTGTTTTCAAAACCAACATAAAAATAGAAAGGCGAGAATAGGCCTCATCCCTATAGACAAAAAAAATATACAATTTTTGTCATGCTACGCACTTGTGTTTCTAGGAGTGTGAACTATAGTTTTAGCAGCCCTGTTTCATGTCAAGCACAAACTACGTCCAAATCTGCTGGGGAAAAATGAGCTCCTTAAAATTAAGACAGTTTCCACTACTGTAATGTCTAGACCAAAAGGCAAAAGAAAACGGGCACTTGCCAAGAGCAGGCTGTGATAATCAGGCAATAATATGCAGAGGCTGCACTCTGAGCTGCTATAAAGTGACCCAGCTTCACTGATGCTGAGAGTTGCAGCCATTTACAGGCAGAAGTACCTCTACATGCAGCTTTTCTTAGCAGTGGCCTGACTTAATAAACATTGCTCAATACCTGCCATAAATACTATTTTCATAATACAGTCCCAGAGGAGTATCTGATCAAGCCCACTGAAGGCTTGGCATAAAGCACCTTCCAGGGGCAGAGTACTGCTCTAACAGGGGATGTCCACTACTTTCATGGATGCTCAGAGAGCATCTGTTATGAAAAGAAGCCTCTTCAAAAGTGACTTATGCATTTGTGATTCCAAATGTCACTGAAAGTGGTTTCCTGCAGAGGCGTGTGGGCTTTTATGTCCTAAGAAGTTCAGCTACTTGTCTCCATCAAGAGCAGCCAGAAATTGGAACAGTGCAAGATAAGAGTCCTCCACAAGTGCTGCAGCCAAGGCTGAGACTGCATACTCCTCTAAAGCACTCATGTTGCTTTAAAAATAGAATTAAACTCTGGACCCTGGGAGACAGGTGAGTTCCTAATTGCTGCTGGTATGAATGGGATTTAAGTATTTAAATGCTGTAATAAGTTAGTCCAAATAAAATAAGCATGGCAAAAGTGACTTCCCATTGGCCCTTAAGTGACCTAAGCCCATCTATTGTGTGCAGAAGGCACTCCCATGCCCTTAACACCTTTGATAACAGCAATAGGACATGTAGGAAGCTCTATGATCCTGGTTTTCTACCTTTCTAGATGCACCTGGCCTTGCTGCAATTACTCTGGTACTTATAGTGGAGCACAGGCTATACACTAATACAAATGTCTCCCCAGACACCACACACAGGAGTTCAGTGTTCAGTGATCAGATATCAGTGCAAGTTAGTCTTCTAACCCCACTTGTTGCTGGGCTTGAGATGGTAAGATTCCAAAGATGAGTTTGTCGGTAGTCTTAGGAACTGTGTTCCAAAAATTTAGCAAGGTCCCAATAACACATCATGAGACTTCTCTGATGTCTAGACTATATTCTGCAAAATAGCACAGTCCTGCAGCCTAAGACAATAACCATTGAAATGTGCTTTCATTTTCCCTTTGCAGAAGATGTTTCCATAAAGTCTTACTATTAGACAGCTCTCCTGCTCTCTGATCTGATAGGTCCCTGTCGATGAGGTATTTTGATAGTATGGCACTGTTTGGAATCAGTAGAGTTGAGTCAAGATACCTCTAGGCCAAGTAGGACTCTAACGTGCAACCTGCAACATCTGCAAAAGCAAAAGTAAAACCCTCCCAGACAAGTATCTAATGCCTCTTGCTCTATCTAGAATCAAATGGAACAATCAATAAAATAAGGAAGGCTGTTCATTTGGTAGTTCTGCTTCCCCATCAAACACTAGGAACTACTGGACAGAGACAGATTAGGCTGCCAGTTTCTGATTCAATTGATTCACAGCTACATTACTCAGGAGCAGCTGTTAGCATAAAAAGACACAAGTTTAGAAATCAGGTAAAAAAACTGCATGCTGTTGGCTGCAGTGCTTTGTGATGGCTCTTATTCTTCCTCTGAAAAAAGCACTGTAACATCCCTAAGCCTCAGCAGCTCCATTATAAAACAGAAGTAAAAGCACTCTGCTGTCCTACCAAGACTTTGGTAGGGCAAGTGGACACAATTGTGCACTCAATTGTGTGTTGAGTTTCTCAGCTACCCTGGGGCAGTGGGGCACTCTCCTCTGTTAAGTATACAAATATAAATCTACAGGGGGAGTACGGGAGGGGAAGGAGGGCACACAGAGGCTACAGCCAGAACTGAGAATGACAGTGGCCCTCCAAGCTTTATGAAGGGAACAGTCCTTCTGGCTACATCTCACTGGTGTTGCTGCTGACTTGGGTCTGACCCTGCTAGACCTCAGCCACCTCATCCTGTAGGTGCACAGGTGAGAGAAAAATCATGAAACTTCCATTCTAAACTCATTGCAGTAAAAGAGACGGCACAAACTTGGACAGGTTTTCCCCTTGTCAGTTTGTTCTTCTCCTAACTACATTTTACAAGACTTTACAGTTCCTATTTACTTCTGAGTTAGATTGCCACCCTGTGATTGCTGAGATACTGAAAAAAAAAAGTGAACGAAGAGGCAGAAGGAATAAATGAAACAGAGAGGATTTGGTTAATAAAGTACAGACAGTTCTTTTCCTTTTACATGGTCCAACACTCAAAGTCTTTCATTGCCAGGGTTACAAGCAGCTTTTCACAAGCACTTCTGGTTGGGAATATTGTATTTCTTCCCAGGGACACTATTTTGTTTGTCTTGGCGTGCAGACATTGTAATCAAGTCTATATATTACAGGACTGTGCCTTAGCACAAATGGCAGGCATTTCGAACCCTATTTAGGTTTCTTCCTTGCCCAACAAATTATCTAAAAATAGATAATCAAGACCTCATACTTCACATCTACGTCATTCCTTTTGGCTTAAATGAGGTAAGGAATGCAGGGTTTTTTTCCTCTCCTCTTTCACCATTTGGAAGTTTTAGTAAACAGACAAATCCCCTTTTCTTCCTTCCTTCCCCCTCTTATTTTGTCTTCCATGTGAACAGCCACCCAGCTACAAAAGCCTTGTTATGATAATGTCTTCTCCCTTTTGCTTCTGTTGCACTTTTATTGCCTGAGATAAGAGTGCAGGAATTGGGAGCCAGATACACCCTCTCCTATCCATGTCCTTCCCTCATCATGGAAACCCACTGGAATTTCTGTTGCTACAGAGTACATTGTAGCTAGCTGTAACTGCTCCATCCTTGGAGTCACAGCCTGTGTTTGGTTTCAGAAAGGGCTGACCCTACTCCTGGATTACAGAACACTGGAATGGAGTCCTGTGAGAACTTGATGGGGTGCAGTTTTATTGTACATGGGGATTTAGCTCAAAAGCAAGCTGTTGTCATCAAAGAACTGAGGTGTTGCCCTCATGCAACTGCACCCCTACAGGAATTACTTCTGAAAGCAGTTTTTAGACAAGCAGGACTAAGAAGTGCTCCAAACCAACACAAGTATTTCTTATGCTTAACCTTTCCCATCTTTCCATAGCTCAGTTAAAATAAATTCTGTGTTCTCAGTCATTTAAGTAGTACATGAATGGGAGAGCAGGACCTGACCTGGGGTTAAATTTCTCTTTGCTTTAAATAGTCACAGAATCACTGAATTTCTCACAGTGTGCAAAAGCTAGACAGTGGTGTAGAGACATATTTAAGGTAAAATTCTGAACTTGCTTAAATCCACAGGGATTTTGCCTTTCAGAGGATTCAGACTTGAGTGTTAAAATGGAAAAATGCAATGGACAATAAAAGAAGCTTAGATGAAGGAAGAGAGGGAGGGAACAAGTTTTGAAAATGTCTGAATAAAAAATGTATAGATTGTGTACCAAAAGGATTTCTAGACCAGAAATGACCTTGGGTTTAGTCACACTGAAAGCAAAGTCATGAGTGATGGAGAGACATATTCAGGGTCTCACCCATGAATCAGTTCCTGTTCTGTCCTACTGTTAAAACTCTGTATTAAACTATAATGAGCATTTCAATAATTTCTTCAAATGAGGCCTTACAGACTATTACAATGAAAGGAAGGAATGACAGGCCCCAGTATAACACTGTGAGCAGGTAAACAGAGCCAAATGTGCACCTGGATGCTAAGCCTCCTCTGAAGTGATGATTTGTCCCCAGGCAGGCCATTAGCATTCTCTGTTCCTTTATTTCATGTGTACAATTAATTTAAAAAAAAAAAAAAAAGTTTTCCTATAGGAAGATAAAAGAAAGGGAGAAAATACAGAAAGAACAAAGACTGAATGTGCAGGTATTTTCTTTGTGTATTACTCTAGGGATAAGAAATAGCTCTAAGAATGTTTGTCCCAGTTAAACACTGTAACTACTTCACATTTCCCAGGGAAAGTAAACACTGTAATCCAGCTAGAAGGTTTTTGAGGCCAAACCCCTCAGTCTTCTCTTTTTTATTTATTTATTTTTAATGGCTTGCTCTTTCTCTGTCTAGTCTTCTCTGTCTAGAATTATGTAATCACAAACCAAATCCAAAATCCTCATTCCCACAATACAGGGCAAAGGAAACATTACAGAGCAGGGAAGACTTCCCCCTTTTGAGCCACCTTATTTGTCCCTGTTCTTGCAGGGCCACTGGCCTACATACAAGAAATCAGGAAGCTGTATAACTATACAGGACCATTATTTTGCTGCTGGAATACAAGTGTTCCTTGGCCCTGGGCAGCCTGAAAGCAGTTTGTGAGCTTTGGACTAACAGTGACACTGCTCTTCTACCCTTGAGTGCCTGATGTTTTCTGCTCAGAGTAACACCTTCTCTAGGCAGGTATAAAGTCTACCTGGGCTGATCAGAGGTGGAGCAGATAGAAGAGAAGAGATGGATTTTATCTCAGACTTCAAATCAGTCAGTTGTTTGAGACACAATTTAAAATAATAATAAAAAAAAAAAGCCATGGATTACCTTTGGCAACCCACATCTAACACAATTTCTTTTCCCTTGTTTTTCCATGAGATGGAGAAACTGGCAGTTGCTTTGGAAACTTAACTCTGACCTTTCCCAAAGTTTGGCTTGAGAGACCCTGAAAACTTGGCCTGAGCTCAGAGATGTACAGAAGAGCACAAAAATCCCTGCACATTTACCTGGGTATCACTGTACTTCTCACACACACTGCCACTCCATCAGCACCCTTTCACACCAAGCTGCCTCAGTTTAGTACAGAGATGGACTTCACTTCCAAAGCAACTCAGTCTCCAAGTAAGTATATAGCGTGTGACATTTCCAAAATCACCTTTTTATTGACGCTGAAGTTATTTTTGGCAGGGCAAGGAAAGTTTTTCCTTCCCTCCCCCTTTTTTTCCAATCGCACAAGATTACGGTATGTCTGTACAGTAATCTAATGCCCCGTGGGCAATTCTGTACCTTGCCCAGAAGTTTTTGAGTAATATTAGGACAAAAGGCTCTACATTTGTGTCTTTTGGGAAAAAACCCAAAAAACCAACCAACCACAACCCCCTCTGGTAAAAGGTCGCTAAAAGCGATTATTGAATAAGCGGGGATGATAGGAATTAATACGGGGGATAGGTTACCAATTTCTAAAAAACGTTTGGGTTTTTTTTTTCCCTCGCTTGTGATGCATCAAACAGACCGCACCGTGATAAGGAAACATCCACAAGCGCCTGGAAGGAGGTGAATGAGCTCCCGGGGAGGATCGGGGTACCTGTCCCAAACGCGCCTGGCCATCACGCCACTTTTCCCGCGATCCCGGGCTCACCCCGTTATCCAGGGCCGGCACCAGCGGGGAAAGCGAGAGGAGCTCCTTCTCCCTGCACCGCCAACACCGACACAGCACCCGGGGGGCCCCCGCAGCCCGACCCCTTCGCTGCCCCCTCGTTTCCCACTCCCCGCGGACACCCTCCCGGGGCTCTGCGCCCGGAGGCAGCGCAGCGGAGGGCAGAAGGGAGACCTGGCCGCCCCGCGGGCACACGGCTCGCCTCGGGGAGGTGCGGAGGGGAGCCCCGAGCGGTCGGACCCCCGCCTGCGGTGCGGTGCGGGCTCCTCGCCCGCCGCGCTCACCTTGTACTTCATGGCTGCGCCGTCTCCGCGCCCCGCCGCATCCCCGCGCGCTCTGCGCGCCCCGCCGCGCGCCGCCCCGCCAGCCTAACGCGCTCATTTGCATAGCACCGCCCGCGTTTGCATGGCGCTCGACACGAGCCGGCCCCGCCCCCGCACCCCCCGCCCCCGGACCGCGGTGGCGCCGGCGGGGTCCGCGGGTTCGAGACCGGGCGCGGCGCCTTCCGCCGCCTCCCTCCGCCGATGGCCGGAGAGAGAGAGCCCCGCACAGAGCGAGGGCTGGCGGCCCTGCTCCCAAGGACCCCGCCCGTGCCTGTTCAAAGCTGCTCGCCTTCACTTTTCCCCGGCGGAAAAGGACCTGGGGGCACAGGTTGACAGCAGCTGAGCAGGAGCCAGCGTGTGCCCAGGGAGGCCAATGGCATCCTGGTGTGGATCCGCACTAGTGTGGCCACCAGGATGAGGGCAGTTACCCCTTGTATTGGACACTGGTGAGACCACACTTCACGTCCTGTGTCCACTTCTGGGCCTTTCACTGAAAGACCTTGAGGTGCTGGAGCAGGTCCAGAGAAGGGCAACGGAGCTGGTGATGGGTCTGGAGCACAAGTCCTGTGGAGGGAGACTGGAGGAACTTGGGGATGTTTAGGCAGAAAAAGAGGCTAGTGGGGGACCTTGACACTCTCTACCCTTACATGACTTTGTACCAGATGGGGTTTGGTCTCTCCTCCCAGGCAGCCAGCAACAGGACAAGAGGACATAGCCTCAAGATGTCCAGGGGATGTTCAGGTTGGACATAAGGAAGAATTTTTTCATGCAAAGGGTGGGTAACCCATTGGAATCCACTGCCCAGGGAGGTGGTTGAGTCATCAACCCTGCAAATGTTCAAGAAACAGCTGGACATGGCACTTAATGCCATGGCCTAGTTCACAAGGTGGTGATTGGTCAAGGGTTGGACTCGATGATCCCAGAGACCTTTTCCAACCTAATTGATTCTGTGAACCTTTTCCATCCATCCCTCCCACAGGCATTTTTCTCACGTGCAGCTCTTGGAGGCGCTGAACACTGCCTTGTTCATGTCTTTGCAATTATTTTTGTTCTCAGTTGTCCTCAGAAGATGATCTTTTTCAACTACTACTGCTCGAATCAATCTGCCAAGTGTTGGCTTTGCCTGGCTGCAATTTCAACACTGATTAGACACCATAGGCCAAGAATGCTTTAATGGCCCGGAGATGTCCATTATAAAGAGTGACCATTGTAAATAAGGATTATTTGGAAGAGAGTAATAATTAACTCTGGTATCTTGGAAGCAAGAAAGAGCAGGGAAAATAGATGTGTGGTGATCCTTCATGCTTTTCAAGTTAGATCTCTTAATCAGGCATGATTAATATGGTGCACATTATAGGAATCTTTGTGTATGGGACATACTCCAGCCTGTTTAGAGGAATAGGAAATAAATTCTCTCCTTTTTACCCGAGCTGAATCTTACCCAATATTTTTAGGTCACAGATGGACTCAAGGCTATTTCTGGTGGCCTAAGGAAAAATAGCAAAGAATAATCTTGTACTGGCAGATTACAAACATAACTACATTTCATAGTGCAATGTTATCCTTAAATTCTCATGTGACTAATCCTCTAGAGAGGGATCCTATTGCTAAAATGGCTTCTTGACTGATAAAGAATGTCATACTTTTATCTGCAATCTCTTCTGTTCTCCAGTTCCAGCATAAAATATGTGGCTGTACTCTACAAATTTACTAATTGAATGCAAAAATGCTTTTTTTTCCCTATGCTGTCTTCTTGACTGCACATGCCATAACAGCTCATGGGTGTGTGTCCCTGTCAGTACAAAATAAGTCTCAGAAGTTCGTGAGAAGGACAAGTTCCTGCTTTCTGCAGTGCAGAAGAGCCACTGTGGCTGGGCTGTAGCTTTGCTGCTCCAACCCCTTGTAGGGGTTTTTCTCTGGGCCTTTCTTTCCATTTTTGTTGTTGCTGTTGATTCTTCTGATTTCCCAAGAAGAAACATGAAACAGATGATATTTTATATGCACTGGGTTTAGGGCAGGGCTGTTTCAAGTGCAGCATCAAAATAAATGTGGGTAGTTTCAAGAGAGTAAAACTCACTTGTGTGCTGTGTCTTTAGACACCTTAATTAAGAAAGGAATTCCTCCAGTGATTATGTATAACCAGCTTACTATTAAGAGAGTGCAAATCTCTTTGGAGCATTTCTTAATTGAAGAGTTAAGAACCAAAGAAACACTGTTTTTCTTTTCGCATGTTTTTGCTCTTCATATTCCAAGTAGAAAATTAATTTCAGATACAGAGGATGCAATGGCTAAGGTGTTAGCATGATAGTGGACTAGCATCCAGATCTCCTTCCTTGAATAAACTCTCTATAATCTCTTCCCATGGCACCATTACCATGAAGATAAATGCATTAAGGACTGTAAAACCACATCAGCAAGAACCAAATAAGTATTGGAAACAAAAATAAGTAACTGACTTCACCTATATTTAAACTCAGAGAGCATCTGGTTTCCAGTCATCCCACCAATACTGGTACTTTTCTTGTAATTGGTGTTTTTTCAGAATGCTTTACAATCACATTATGAAACCTAAGCACATTTGAGAAGCTGTGCCTTCTGCTGTTATTTTAGCTTGCATTGCTTGTAATGTGTGTAAAATGTCCCTGACTGATTTTAATATGAGGTAACAGATGTGTCAATATGAAATTCTAGTTGGTGTTCCTGTACGTGTATTGTTTTGCCTTTATCACTCTCCATAACTCTTATTAAATACTTTTACTTAGATGCCACTGGAACGTGCCACTTTGGGCACAAACCCGCAAAGTCTGTCAGTGCTGGCAGCTGTACTTTACAACTCTGAAGGAGCAGGCGCGAGAGCTGGTATTTTACGGGGAGAAAAACAGATTGCCGTCGCTCAGCACTGCGCGGCAAAGTCCCACTGCTCGTTTTATTCACGCACCCTCCCTCCCCCTCTCTCACCTACTGCATTTACCCTGAGGGGGGTTTTAATTTCCCCCAGGGTGGAACACTCCCACTCAGAGGGACACTCGCAGCAGAGCCGGCAGCATGGCAGAGCTCCATGGTCTATCCCGGATATCGGGAATTGGATATACCTTGAAAGAGGGATTTGTAAACGTGATCCGCTGAGCTCCTCGCCTTGCTGTGAGAAGCTGGGATTGCAGCAGGCGCGTCTGTGGTTGGTGCAAGCACCCCGCTGCTCTTGGTGACCTTGGCGGCGGGCGTGCCTTTGCTGTGCAATATTGTATTTCAGGCACGGCCTAGGGAAGTTTTGAGTCGGTTGCCTTGGATAATCAGCTCAATTATACGATGCAACTTGCTGATGAGGAAGCTGGGACCAGGCATTACTGATGTCTGTGTTTCAGAGGCAACTTCAGCTGTATTGCCAGGATTTATAACTACAAGGTCCTATTGAAGTTCTCAGGAGGGTAATTCATGTAATGTGCCTTTTTTGCTTCACAGCACAGCAATGGCTTGATTCACTGC
Organism: Agelaius tricolor; assembly: GCF_023055355.1. Taxonomy (NCBI): domain Eukaryota; kingdom Metazoa; phylum Chordata; class Aves; order Passeriformes; family Icteridae; genus Agelaius; species Agelaius tricolor. The sequence goes on along the minus strand of NW_027269262.1, from coordinate 8,317,630 downwards.
CTCATATTTATTCCACTGCAATTCTAGCAGAGTAGCAAATGGGTTCTGTGACTTCGTCTTGTGCCTCTGTCAGTGGCTTTTGTTTGTTTCTTTGCTTTTGCTGAGGGCAATTAATATTACTCTCTGCTCATTTGGGCGACCTACTGCTTGTATCCTGCTCTCATACCCCATCCTGCTGAGCTTATTGCTCGCTTTTTTTCCAATCATGTCTCTGCTCTGTGTCTTCCTGTTGCCCTCCTGGTTGCCAGCTGGGGTGCTGAGGTGTTTGGGAGGTGGCAGCAGGTGAAGTTATCACATGGGGCAGCCACAGGGATTGCTTATCAGCCGGGCTCTGCGGCTGGCCTGCCCCCGCCCTCCCTCGGCATGCAGCATGGAGCAGAGCTGCCAGCAGGCCGGGAAGGGAATACCCGCTGAAGCACAGCAGCCAGCTATCACCTTGTGACAATTGATAGGGGAACACGAGACAGAGATCCTGCTCTGAAAGGTTACTCAAACAAAAATCCCCTTGTTCCCGTTTCCCCATTGACACAATCTGAGAAAAGAGGGACACAGCAGAGTGTCTCCCTCACAGTTGAGAGAGTCTTTTCAGGAAGGGTCTGTGAGCTCTGTGTTTGGGAAACATTGAGCTGTCTTTTTTCTTTTTTCCCCCCTCTATACAAAGGCCTAACTATCTCTTGGATAATGTTGTGCGGCATCTGCATTTCTTCTTGCTGTGATACTTGGCCAGGGGGTTTGGATTAAAATTAATTTAGTTATAGTTCCACTGCACTTTCTGAGCATAGAAAGTGCATAATTAGCTCCATGTCCTGTCACCTATGTAATGCTACCCAGGCTGGTTCAGGAGATATGCAGTGGATGGAATTTCTTCAGTGCAGAATGGTTTTGTACATGCGCTCAGAGTGGTGGAATTTGCTTGCTTGGATGTATCTGTTGAAAAAGATGAAACGCTCTTGTTTCCTGAGAGGAACATTAACAAAAGTTCACCACTGACATGGGCAGGAATGTGTGTCTGTCTGCATAGAAAGGCTCCCTCTCCCACCTCACTAGGAGATAATAAGAAAAAGATTTCATTCTCACCCAAAGAAGGGAATATTTTGCATTTTGGTAGACCAAAACAAAGTCTGCTTGATTTTTCTTTGACCAGTGATGGAAATATTTTTAAGCAAATGTTCTATTCCATTTAACAGTATGAGATATCTCTCCTGACAGATGGAGGAGTGGGTAGCAGTCATTACAGTGGTGAGATTTGAATGCAAGGGTCGAATTGTGAGAATAAAAATTGTGACGTAGAATTATCTTCTTAAATTTGCCTGTGCTTTGCCAATTTAAGATGCCTAAGATGCCTTTTAACCACAGGGTTAGTTCACTTGCCTTGCTTTAGAATTCTACTTTTACTTTAATATATACTAACTAATCTTACAGGCATCCCACCTCCTTTCACAATAAGGCACAAAAGCTGTTCACATTCTTGAGAAGGGCATTTTATGCAGTGTTTCGTTAGGAATTGCTCATTTAACTTAGTAAGTCAACCACCAAGGCCCTGTTTAGTGCCCCTCCTTCAGATAAGGGGAATAAATGCAGCTCCTTCTATCCTCTCTGTTTTGCTTCAAATGCCAGCCAGAAAGAAACATACTGGTGTTCCTCCCACCCAAAAGGTTTTGAAAGTGAATCCAGCCTTTGTTAGCTTGAGAAATCATGGAAGGCAGTTGGAATTTAGATATTCTGGCACAGCCTGACTCAGTGAAGAAAACCTGAAAAGTTTGTTCAGTTAAAACAAAAAAAAAAGGGGGGGGGGGTGGTTATAGATACCACTACAATTTTCATTTGTTATGAGAAGCAAGCAGTCATCTTCTCAGGGGAGAATGGACATGGGAAAGGGAAACAGTGGAATGGCTATTAAAACAGCATGAGGGTCATATCTTACTCTGGAGAAAAGAAAAATAATGTAAAATTGAAAAGAAGTAAATTTATCTCTGTTCCAGCACTGGAAATCAGTCCCACAGAAATTATTCTCATCAATGGCAAGCTGAACATGAGCCAGCAGTGCCCTGGCAGCCAGGAGGGCCAGCCCTGTCCTGGGGGGCATCAGGCACAGCATGGCCAGGCAGGCAAGGGAGGGGATTGTCCTGCTCTGCTCTGAGCTGGGGCAGCCTCACCTCCAGTGCTGGGGGCAGTTTTGGGTGCCACAAACAAAGAAAAGGGACATGGGTACAAAGAAGACATGGAGCTGTTAGAGAGCATCCAAAGGAGGGCCAGGAGGATGGTGAAGGGCCTTGAGGGGAAGCCATGTGAGGAGCAGCTGAGGTCATTTGGTCTGTTCAGCCTGGAGAAGAGGAGACTGAGGGGAGACCTCATTGCAGTTACAATTTTCTCCTGAGGGGAAGAGGAGGGGCAGGCACTGATCTCTTCCCTCTGCTGACCAGTGGCAGGACATGAAGGAATGGTGTGAAACTGTGTCCGAGGAAGTTCAGGTTGGATATTTGTCCTAGGGTGACTTTATGATGCTTGTTTCCCCCATTGTCTGTTCTGTTTATGCTGGATATTAAGTTCTGCACCTTTAAGACTGGTTCTGAGAGTGAAGTGGGGGAAGAGAAGCACGGAGTTTGTTTTTAGAGGCTGCACTTGCTCCCAAACATTCTCTCTCATGGACTGTGTTGTCCACAGCGTGGACAGTGGGAGAGAGTTCTCCTTTGCTTTTTAGTTAGCTTTTTTAGCTAGCTGAGGCAGAGAAGTTCCCTGGACTGTGGCTTTTCTTTTTCCTGGAACTGATCAGCCCTGCTCTGGACTGAAAACCCAGAAAAACACCAGGAGCTCACACCTGTGGCCCACCTGGGCCTGGGACACGGCATTTTACAGCTCAGGAGGAACTGATAAGAGACTGAGTGAGCCAAGCTACACCCCATGAAAAGGACTTTCTGAATTTACCATCTCTTCAGAATTGCAAGAGGTTTCATTGTTTAATATTATTTGTTTTTTTATGCTCGTGAATACTTTGCTTATTAAATAAACAGGTTTTTCCACTTTTCTCCAAGGAAATCTTTTCCCGAACCAGTTGCAGGAGAGGCCACTTGAATCTGCTTTCTAGAGAGACCCCTTTGGAAGTTTCCTCCCAAATTTGCCATGACCAAGGCCAATATTAGAAAAAGGTTTTTTGCCCAGAGGGTGGTTGGGCACTGGAACGGGTTCCCTAGGGAAGTGGTCACAGCACCAAGCCTGACAGAGCTCCAGAAGCTCTTGGGCACATGGTGTGACCATTGGGGTGTGCTATGCAGGGCCAGAGTTGGACTCAATGATCCAAATCAGCACATTCTGTGATTCTGTGGAAAAAGCTTTTCCAGGTCCCTGCAGCAGCTCCCCTTGGAGATGGCTGATGTGGAGCACTTGAGTCAGGGGGACTTCATGTTCTCAGCAGTGCTGGGAGGAATTTGTAGAGGGCAGCACAAGGGTCATGCACCCTTTGCAGAGCTGAGGCAAAGCGGGAGCTCTGGGAACCTTGGCACGTGCACTGGTGCGGATTTGGTGCACCACTGGTGAGAGGAGAGATGTCAGAAGCCCATGGCTTCCAGGTGGGTACAGATTGGCAGATTGGGTCTCCAGTGCCTGTTTGCCTAGGAACTGATGTTATTGGGAGGGAAGGAAGAATGTGAGGTATGCAGGGAAGACTGGAGAGGGAAAAGAATGTCAGCATGGAGCACGCACTAGCCTATTCCTTCCAGAGATACTGTCAAAGGGTTATTCATTTCCCAAACAAACAAACCAGTCTAACAGTCATACTTGCAGGCTACACTCCCTTATTTTCCCCTCCAGCACAGAATATGTTTAATGCATGGGTTAAAAAATACCAGCTTGCTTCCAGACATGTGGCGTGCATGCCATTCAACCTACTGATTTCAAATGAAGTTTTCTTGTTTTTCCTAAGAAAAACTGAGAAATGGCACAACTATGGAGGCTGCAAAGGACTTCTGTTCTCTCTGGTTCACAATCGTGTGGATGAAATATGATAAATACAGGGAGGTTGCTCAAGAGGAAATGTATGTTTAGATATCACAGCTTGTTTAAGATGAAAGGAATCCAGAATTGGGACCGGAATTGCCTCAGACAAGAAACTTGGGCACAAAGCTTAGGCATGTTAACCTTTTCATGCAGTTGTAAGAAGTCATAGTGCTGGCATCCAAAAGCTCAGATCTTTACCTGAACTTTCTACTTGAACTTTCCCTACTCTGGGTGAAACTCCAGAGCTGGGATTTTATTCACATGGAACATATTACATTATTCCACTAGATACTAAAACTGTTAAAATGGGAATTAATCAAGTTAAGAATTTATTTTCTTTTGAATACATTCACCCAGCATATTGGGTTTGTGGGAAAAAAGTCCTGACTCAAATAGCACATAACAAACTTTCAAAGGAGTTTCTAAATGGAAGCAGGAGTGTGAGTGTGGACAATTAAGTAGGAAAGAGTGGTCTGGAATAAAAAGGTTCACTTTTCTGTGACACCCTGGAAAGGTAAGGTTTTGTAGACTAGGATCAGCAAGTTTTTTCTCAGGAGATACAACCTCTCTCACCTCCTCACCTACAACAGAGTAATATGCAGCAACACTCATCCCCAGAAGCTTTCTCTTGGACACAGTAGTGCAGAGCTCTGCTCTTTCCAGTCTGTAGTGCCCTGCTCCTGTCTGCTTTTCCCGCCTACCTCTCCTTCCCCTCCTCCTGTCTTCACAGCCCTGCAGTTGGCAGGGTGGAGAGGCCCAATTCCAGGCACATATGCTAGCACTTTGCTCTGAACTTGTGTGGAAGGAGCTTGTACAGACACATGAAGGTACAAAAACTGGTGTATAAAGAGGGGGGGGTGTGTTGAACTCCTCATACATATATTAGATAGATTTAAAATACTGCATAAAAACCCTTGAAATCCCGTGAATCCTCTGTACAGAGCATTTGTGTGTCTTAACTCCATTTTAGGAGTCAGGACCAAAGCCAACCTTGTCAAAATACTCTCTCCTTCCTCTGATTTGCAAAATGCACACTACTTTAACTTGGCAAAACATCAATAATGACCCAAAAATATAATCTCTCCTGACCATAACTTGTCCATCAGTTTTACACATCATTCAAGGAATTGTCCTGTGACTAGCCATTTTGCTTTTGCCAAGCTTGTTAGATTTGTTCTCTCTGTTTTTAAAACCTTTGGTTGTAAATCTCCCACACTTCTTTCAGAAAAAAATATTTGCTGTTGCTGTATTTTATATATTCATGGTTTTTTTCCCCATCTCTCATCAGCAACTCTTTCAAACCAAAAACATTTCTCTCTTGTAAGGCCATCAGCTCAGTGGTTGTCCACTAGCCAGCAGCCACTTTTTTCCAGTAGGAGGAGAAGCAAAAATAAAACTTTAATAAAATGCAAGTTTGGGATTAAAAAAAATACAGTGGAGAAAGTTCTGTTTTGCCTTTACTGCCAAGCTTCCCGTGAAGTCTCAGCCTAGATACGTTTTGAGGCTTGAGGAATTCCTTCGTTTGGAGGTGTTTGGAGGGAGGATATAAGATAGGAAAGAAATCATCTTTTCTCTCTTTTGCTTCAAACAGATCTGTGAAGATCAGTTGATATCCATAACAACAGAAAACAGCATATGAAATGTCTCACAGTGTCTGACTTATTTTTCTCTTCTTTGGGTGTTGGTGTTTAAGCTCTCATCTCATACTCAGTGTAAATTTGCATCTCTACGAAACTGCCAAAAAAGGTTTTCTTTGCTGCCATCTAAATCTGTTTATGGTCTACTCTCCCAAAATCATTCTTTAAAGGAAAATGACTGACTTTCAAACCCCTCCTCCTCTTCTGTTATTTTTAACAAGCATTTCAGCGTGGTGTCGTTTAGAGAAAAGATCATTGCATTGCTGTGTGTTGCAGGACTCTCAGGAAACAATGCTAGAAGAGAAGGAACGTGGGAACTCTGTTCCCTCTCTTTTCCATTTGCAAACTCTGAATGCTTCCAGCACCAGGGTAGCCAAAGATGGGGTGAAAAGGACAGAGCATGCTCCCATTGGCAAAGCTTCTCTCATCTTGACTGGGAGAAGGATTTGGTCATGCCATGCAGCATCCCAAGCCTTGGACTGAGGACTTCACTGGCTCCTTACAGCAGGTTGGCTCTGCTGAGGGAGACAGCACTTGCAGATAACTCAGCCCTCACAGTTATTCTTCTGCTTCCTTCAGTTATCCACCTCAGTTATTCTTCTGCTTCCTTCAGTCTGGATACTTGCACAGGTGATGGAAGCCCAGTCTTGGGCTCATATGAAAGGAAGACTCTGCACAACTCTAGCTGGCCTCACCTTCAACACCTCAGTTCTTGTCTTTGTCTGCCCTTTCCCTTACATCCCAGCTGACTCATGGTGTTTGCTTCTGAAGTCTGATGAGGGCTTGAGTCACAAGGATTTGACACTTCACATCCTCAGATTTCAGCCCTGTCTGGGAGCTGTAAAGGTCTGTCTCCACGTGTCCTTACAGCTTCTGAGGAGGGGCTTAGCTCTTTAATTGTGTCATAACACTCTGGAGTACATTTGTCTGGAAGCCATGAGTCCGTACTGCAGAGACTCTCCTTTATCTGCAAGTTCTGAGATAGAGGGTGTTGGCTCTGGCTCGGTGAGGCTGCTCTGTAAGAGGATCTTGGTCATGCTTTCCCAGCCACTGTAGCACCCTAGTGAGCACAGCTGCTGTGGGATGGCTCCACTCTAGCTATTCCAGAAGTTGTTGCCTCCAGTGATATGGCTGAGTGTTTGCCCAAAAAGAAGACCACAGAGGACATATGTATGCATCCACCTCTCCTCAGAACATAAGCAGAGGTCTGATGTGACTGTTTGGTGGGGTAAATGTTGGCGCAGAAAGGAAAGTAAAAGGTGTGCTGGGAGAGCAGGTTTCAGGGATATATGTGTAGATAGGGCCAAAAGGTTTAGACTGGAGCTGGTGGCATAGGCTCCTTAGACTCTTCTTATACTTTCTTTTTCCTTATTTCTCAGAGATTGATATTCTGGTGCAGAGATCAAAGTGGGATAGCATAGGAGATGCAAGGTCCCAAGTGCTGACTCCTGACCTAAGCACATGGGCGAGGGAGAAGTCTGTTGGACCAAGCTGCTTTTATAGGAGCTGTAACCACTCTAGAGAGTAATGGAGGGAGACAATTCCTTGAATTTGTGGGAAAAGGGAAGGAGGGCAAAAAAAGCAAGATGAATAGAGATATAAACTATTATTAATCAAAATAATAGGAGTGAAATAGTCAGGGGCATCAGGGATACAAAGCACCCCACACCTTATGTGGATCAGTACATATTATGGCCTTTTCTGTCTTTTGAGAAATCTGTTCAACTTCTTTCTTTGATATTTTAAATATTCTACACTTGATAGATAACAAAAAATACAGTCCTTAAAGACTGAACCACATTCTGGTAGCAGCCAAGATAACTTTATGAAGACAGACAAACTTGTGTTAAATTAAAACAAAAATATATCATGCTAGAAAGTTATGTAAGATTCTATTTTAAAATCATCTGGTCCTAATTTACTAAATTTACTGCCTCAGAGCTAATGCCAAACTGCTACATTTGATTTATAGAAATACTTTAGCACATTTTTCCATCAGGCTATTGTAGAATATATTTACTGCCTTTTTATTATAGTTAAAAATGCAGACTTTTAAAAGGAAAAGAACATTTTTGAAGAGCCTATTGATAGTTTCTCACAGGATGCCAGGAGACATGCAGATAGTAAACAATGCTGTGTGCTTAGGAACATTCCACTCGATTTTCAACTCCTTCACCATCTTTTTTTTCTTTGTAATTGAACAAAGTGATCCATCTGGTAAATGGATGTTTGAAAATGTCCAGTTTGTGCCAAACCACTTTTCTAAAGCACAGACTACATTTTTTTCAGGCAAATATTTAAACAGCAGCCGCACTGTGATGCATTGCTAGCTATTAAAAAAACACACACAAAACCCAGACAGCAGGCAGGGGGGAGTCAGGGTGAAAGAAAGCTTAACAAATACTCCATTAAAAATCTATCTAAAAATATCGTGCTAAACAACCCTCCTTCTTCCCCTTTCTCTTCCTGACAAGGGTTTCCAAATGGGAAATGACTGCTAGGGAGTAGAATCTACATTCTGATCAGCAGAGCAACTGAGCACATGCCTAATTTTACACACATTCTCAAGTCCTTTATTAATTTCTGTGTCTGTGCTTCACAGAACTGGGTCCTTGATAAGTCTCTGTCTACTTGCACAACAAAATTCTGTTCCAGAAGAGTTAGTTTTTCAGTGTTTTTGAGAAATCACTGTGCTTTTTGCTCTCCTGCATCCATGTCCCATTGAACTTATCCACAAAGTTTGATCCATGTGCAGTGAGTTCTCAAATACATGGATATTGTATAGAGTTCTGGTTCAGGTACTTCCGTGATTTTTATTCATCTCTATGTACTGATCATCTAAACTCAGAAGTGCCAAAATGCCACTAGCAGAGGGAATTTTTCTAGTATTTCCAGCTTGAGCAGAAGCAGTTGGGACAAGATATGTCTCTTTTTTTTGTGGTAAATTCAGGCTTATTCAGATCTAATCTAGCAGTCATACCGATAGCTCTTTTCAAAAATCCCCTTGCAGTTACCCAGAACTGGCACTGCCTGCTTTCATTTTGGTATCTCTGTCTCCTCATCCACCGCTGCAAGTGCTCTCTGTTCAGTCAGATTCAAATTCAGAGTCTCCTGAAGTCACACAATCAACTAAACATCTTCAAGGACTTATAATTTTGGCCCTGTTTTGAGTCCATAAACTCCCTCCCATTTTAAAGCTCAAATCTCTGAGTAATTTTGCAACTGGAGTGATTGATGTTTTTTGCCTTGATGCAGCAAGACACTGGACTCCTAATGTTCCAAAAAAAGCATCAAGGCTTTTGAAGTGTCTAGTTTCAGTAACAGTACTTCCAGATGGGCTGGGTTTGCACAGTTGAAGAGGCTGTTACTCCAGTAAAAGAACAAGAGGGTGTAATCCTGGTCCTGTCAAAGCTGACCCAAGTGTGGCTGTTACACCACTGTATCATCAGTTTAGTCTCAAGGTAGAGAAGACTTAATCAATTATCTCATTTTTACATTGCCAAGACAGAACTGATGTCTATTTTGTATCCAATCTATGCTTTGCCACTCTCTAACGTCCCAAGGTTTTGGAGTGTTGCACTTTTGTGAAATAGGTTACTGAGCTGCCTGGGGTTTGTGGTCGTTGCTGTGGTGGTTGCCATGGTTGTTGCTGCTGGGCAGCCAGAAAATGGGCACTGTGTTTGTTGCCCAACATGAAAGGCTCCTGGTTGAGAAAACATCCCTGCAGCTACTCAGTGCAAACCCACCAATTCCTCCCAAATGCTGCTGTGGTACAGATGCAGGAGAGCCTCTCATGAAGAAATGGTCTGACATGAGAGGGAGGGGGGATAAAAAGGTCACAGCTAGAAAAAGAAATTATTCAGCACTAGTTTTTGCGGGCTGGCATTTGTGTCTGCAGGTCAAAGTCAGTGTAAATTTGTAAATTTTCTTCTGTGTTCTGCTCTGGAAAGGAGGTAACAGCGCAAGACAAGCAAAGTGCTAAAGTCTGAATTTAATTTGACACAGCATGAAAATGAGACAATTGTGTGCTGGCTGGTTGAGGTCCAGAGATGTCACCTCACATTACTATCATTTGTTGAGTGGTTGCCAACATTTGTCCATTTTCACAGCCCTGTTCAATATAGAAGATTTCTGGGGCTCCTCAGCAGTCTGAGGAAGAGTGGAGCTTTGTTTTTTGGGAGCTAATCCCCTTAAACCACTTCCTCTTCCCACTGGAGTGAGGTTTTCTTAATGCCTTTTTGTGTGTTTTGTTTTGTTTTAATGACCAGAGCTCTTGGGGCTGTTTCCAGGTCTCCCTGAAAGGTCAGGTCTGCTTTTTTCTTTGCTTGCCATTCATATGGTGAGTAGCAAGTGCGCCTTTCTCTCAGGCTTTGAGGCTGCTCTGTTTGCTGACTTCAGTTCTCCTCTTTGACTATGATAGTAGATGTTTCATCATTTTACTATCTAGAAAAATTAGAGTTCCATAAAAGCTTGTGATTTTGTGTCGCTTTTTTTTCTATTTATCACCACCCAAAAATATGTGTGAGTAAAAAGTATGTCTGCACCTTTCAGCCTTTTCTTTGCATGGTGATACAAGGAAAGACACCTGTTGGAGAGAGGAATTTTTCCACCTGCAGCTCTGGACAGCTTTCAGCTCAGCTTTAGCCTTTGTTGTTTTCTCTCACGGGGTTTGTTCTGCATTTCAGAACATGAAAACAAACATGCATGTGACATGTTTATATAGTTGTAGTTCTAGATTTCAGATATATTGTCTGTAAGCAGGTGCCCCAGATAATCTAAGCTATATCAGGCATGCCAGTTTTAAAGACATATGTGATATAACTGCTTGATTAAACTAGCCATACATCCTAGAGATGGTGTTTGATTGCTTCCGGATCTTGGTGGTGTTGAGAACCCACAAGCTACACTGAAGCTGCTCAGTTTTATGAGTCATTATTTGTTTCTTGACACCAGTCCAGTTGATAAAGCTTGTGTTGAAGTAGCTGATAGTTGCATTCATATGTGTAGGGTAATAATTCTGATTTATTTCATATAGATGGGGCTTCTGTATTTTCACTGCATCTCCCCCACTACATCATTGCCTGTGTTGTAGTGCTACAAATAGCACCAGGCTGGATTTCACTTGCTCTAGGGCCTGTGTTGTCCTTGTCCTCAAAAATCAAAGTTGTTTGGATGTTTGGTTCACTTAGGCATGTGAATATTGAGGGCTAGACTTTCAGGAGTAAATGTGTGTCTGCCAGGAATGGGACTGGGTTACCTGGGCATGGAATCTGTGGACACATCTGTCTTGGAGTACCCCAGCTGCAGCTCCAGGAAGACGGCAATAGCCAATATGCCCAATTGCCTTATACCCACCCTTGGATGGATAGTTGAGAATGGGGGGCCCAAGCCTTTTGAATCCAACCCCTGAATGTTTATTGGGATCATGGCCAAGATACCTAAACGTCCTGGCTCAGCAAAACTGAACTGGAGTTTGAGATCTGCTTCTCCCTCTCTTCAAATCATTTCTTCTGGTTGGAGCCAGACATGCAGAGGAGAAAACACATACAATAATAATCATCACATCTTCAAAATATGTTTGAGTTGCTTCCAGGTAAAAATTTGGTCCAGGAGTTCTGGGAGCAGGAAAGATTTGGAAGTTAGAGTAGCAGTGGTTGAAAAATTGGGGCCAGTTTCTGGTCCCTAACGTTCAGCCAAGTGAAAATTCATCCATTGTGAAGTTGTCACAGCCTGCTTGCTTAGGCGACCACGACCTCTGCCACTTTGATCCTTTGAATACAATGTGGCCTCTTCCATGGTCCAGCAAGGAACAGAAAATGATTCATTGCAGTCAAGCATCTCCGTGCTCAAAGTAGTCAGTAAGTTTTTCCCAGAACTTTTGAAAAGCCTGTTCATTTGATGGAATGCACACAGAAGGCAAAAATAGTGGTAGAGAAAAACTGCTCTCTCCAGGTTTCTGTTTCTACTAATTTGTGCAATATGTAAAAGACTCTCAAATCCGTCACAGATTAACTAACACAGATTAATGCATCAATATCCTGCTCTGTGCATCAGTAGACTGCCTTGCTAGTTGCCATGACAAAATGTATCTGGTTTTTAGACTGAAATCACACCTCACACTGGGGGTTTCAAGGTCACATACATTCAGGATGTGGTTTTCAGCTTGCAATACAGAGCGGCAAGGGCAAAATGGACTCAGAAAGTTTGCTGTATAGTGCCAGCTGGGATCCATGCTTTGCCATTATTCTTCACAAAGAGATGAAACCCACTATTTTAGTCCTCTGAACTGCAACTGATGTGCTGGGAAGGCTAGACTCAGTTTAGCTTGCTTTCTGGGTACAGTAGGACAATAACTAGGACAGGAGGGCAAATGGAAATATGCAGCACGATGATTCTTGCCCAGATACTCAGTACAACTGCCCCTTACTTTTTGCTTTGGTTTCTGCTTAAATTGAAGGTATCACCACAATAAATCTCAACTCTTTCATCCTCCCAGGTGGGTACATAACTAGAATTTGCCTCCTGGTTTGGCTCCATACCTAAAGCTACCCTATACAAGGAATCCTTATATGCCACCTTTTTGGTTTTCAAGCATCTGCCAAGTCCTTGCCAGTGTTTAAGAGTCAGCCCTTTGGTTTGTGGTCTGCAAAGGGCCTCACTGGGGGAGCTTGTGGGAGCTACTTTCTGCTACTAGATCTTATTCAGTTATGAGAGGCATAGCATGGATGAAATGTAGGTGGGTACGTCTACTCCTTAAACCAAATGAAAGGGAAAAGCAAATGCAGTGGCTGTCCTGAAGCGTCTTCTAAACGGGCTAGTTTCTAGGAACACAGGACTAGTTCATCAGGAACTAGCTGTGCTGCTGAAGAAGCTTTATTAATTTAATCAACTCAATCCTGGTGAATGTCATAACACAGGAAAGAGGACTGTCTTTCCTTTTTTCTGGCAGGCAGTCATCGTTCACCATCAGAGGAATTGTATCTTCGGGGAGGGATACAGTCTTTGCTGGGAGCTCAGCAGTCTGTGTGTCTTTATACAGGAAGACCAAAGGTTTTCTGTCCTCCTTTGTGACAGATTTGCTATTAAATGGAGAAGAAAGAGGGTTTACCATGCTAATGACATTCCTCTGCTCACTGGCAAACAGCAGAGGCCGTTTGTGCAGTGTGCAGAGGCTGTTTGCTGCTGGTGTGACCAGGAGATGTGCATGGCTGTTCAACATCCACCCTTATCCTGTGGGCATTTGCCACACTTGCCTGTGGCCAGAGGGCCAGGGCCTGCTAATTTTCCCTGATAAATTTATATCAGCATCACATTTAACAGAACTGGAGCTGTGGAACATGCTCAACATGGAGTTATTTACTGCTGGCACTGGTAACAAGTCTTCATCTTTCTTCTTTAGAGGACACAGTGAAAAAAAAAACAACTTTATAATCTAAAATCCTTCAGAATCATGGTTTGAAACTTTGCTAGCAAAGAAAAGTTTGAAGGAAATATTTGCTCACCGGTTAGTAAACTGATCTTTAAGGACAGGCTTTTGAGATTATTACATAATTTGTGGTCTCTGACCTCATAAAAAAAAGCAACACTTCCCTAAAACCACGACCTAGCTTCATGACTTCATTTCAAAGAAGAGCTATTAAAAGAACAAGACCATTACTATGTATTACATCCTAATAATTTTCCAGAGTATCTAATTTTTGCTAGCTTCTCTTTTTCTCATAAGAAAATATATAGAGCATAATCATCATCCATAGGGTAGGTTCCTTTTCCCATAAATATGTTTTGAATGTGAAAAACAGGCTTCACAAACATTTACTCTTGCTCTTGCTTACATCTGGGATTTTAATGAGTGGTACAATGATGTCAAAATGGCTTCTGGCCTAAGCAGTTCATCCTTCCACTGGTATGGCAGAAGACCACTCAGGGTAAGAGATGGTAATTGCTGCTGGATCTGATGTTACTGCAAAATTTAAGCCCATACTAAAAAAAAACAAACCACTTTGAGTTATGTGGTAGTGTGGGGATGCAAAAATAAAGGGCCAGCTCAGGGCATGTTTGCATTAACCCAAATAAACTAGATACATTCTCCAGCTCTTTTTTTGTTTGTTTGTTGTTTGTTTTTTTTTTTGTTAAACATAGCCGCAGGTCTACTGAATCATTCATAACATTCAAAGTTTCTAAATCTTGCATTAGTTGGTTTTTCACAGTCTATCTTCCAAATCTAGCCATGTCAACACGCAATATTTATGTCTGATTTAATATTACAGCCCTGTTCTGCAGCTGTGAAGCTTCTTCCTGAAGTAGTGAAGGAGCTTCAAGGGGGCTCACACTCATGGGTGGATCTTGTGGTTACTGAGCCAGGCCCTCAGTTTAACAGCACTGCTTTTGATGTGCTAACATGTGAGCAAGTCTCTTTTCTCTAATATAATTTGCCAAGTTCAGAGAATGTCAAACACAGGTGAAAATGGCCCTGACCTTTCTATCAAACAGCAGTGTTGTTCCGTATTTGCACTCCAGGATGTGGTTCTAATAATCTGAACCCTGCCTGATTCTGTGTACATTTAGCTATCTTTTGTTCTGCTAATAGTGTAGTTTATTTCACGTGGAACAAAGTTTGCCAGGGGAACTGGATGCTCTTCCCTTTAAATAGCACTCTCAGGATCTGCTCCCAGGCCACTCTTTTCTCTGAATATTTTCTGAACACTTACATTTCAAATTGTTTCTACCAGCCTGGCATGCAAATATCTCAATGGTGAGGACTGCAGCAGCTCTTACGGAAATTGTACAGAAGTCCATAGGCCACATTATTGAAACTGTCTCTAGGGGAGGATTTTTCTTCATTTGTGAAGCAGGATGACTGATTTCAATATGCTACTCATTGACCAAGTTGGTTTCAGTCTGAATAACCAAATGTTGGATTCTGTACTTTCTGAAAAGAATAATGGTTTTCAGCAATCTACTTCCAAATTAATAATAGATATTAAAATATTTGCATGTATGAAAATTACATCTACGTGTAAAGATACTCACTTTACATTTTAACCAGTTTAAAACTCATATGGTAAATTTTCTCTGTTTTTTAAGTACCATAAGTGTACCTTAACACAGTCAGTAAGTACTGAATGCATACTTCATTCAAAGCACTGGTACTGGGTAAGTTGTCTGTCTTCTTTCATAAGTGCAAGTGAAAAGTAAATATTCTGGCTGAGAAAGTGCAACCAACTGTGACCCAAGCACCTCTGCTGATTAATGTAGTGTGGAATTTTGCAACAAGAACCTCAAAGAGAAAGGAATGCAAAATTAATTTGACACATTTTTTTTCCCATTTTATGCCATATGACATTAATTATTGAAAGGTTGAGTTGAAGAGCTGTAGATTCCAACTTAAATGGTATCCTCCTGAATAAGGAAAAGGAATGGCTAAAATTTTCTTTTTAAACAATTGTAAACAGCAGCCACTGGAACTCAATTTATCTGAAGCATAAAGAAATCCCTACTTGGTGTCAAGTGCAGACAGAAGAAGAAGTGTAAAAATTTCAGGATTGTCCCTTGGCTTAGCATAAGTCATCCCAGATGCACTGATTTGAATGAATCAACTCACTTCTTCACTATCAGGGACTTGGCCTTTCAAAATGGCTGAGTGAAATGACCTCTACTTTCATGGCTTTCATGACTGGCTATCCATTCATTTGGATTAAAGTCTAGTATCTTTCTACTAGATTGCAAGAGGTACCAGACCTCTAGTGCATGCTGCTTCCCACCTTTCAATTGCCTCTTCTTAGACAATCAAGAAAAAGATTCCCTTTTACCTTTATATAGATCTTTGACTTCTGCAGTTTTTACTAGTCCTCTGCAAAAGGACAAAAATCAGATCAATAAGAAACATAGATGGTTCTGGTTGAAAACTCTGTCTATTTCTTGAGGGGATGGGCTTCTGGATGGCTAATAAGGAAAAATTGTTCCCCTTGCCTCCTTACTCGGTTTCTGAAAGCTGCATCTAAAAATCTTTCCATCATTCTAGTTCAGCTTAAAAAAAACCCACAAAAACAACCAGTAAATGGACATGGAGTAACTTAACCGGGTCCCCTTCTGGGTGACCAAACAAGGAAGAGCTGGAAATGTGAATATCATCACCATTTCCCTCTGTAGTTTTAAAACTGAGGATGTGTTTGCTGAAAGTCATTGTTCCCTACCTCCCTGATCTTCTTCAAAACAGGATTTAGAACTGCAATTCTCCTAGGAAAAGATTAGTATTAGGGAACTTGAGAATTTTTCAGAATGGGAAGCCTTCATTTTTCCTGGAATATGACCACTCACATCCAACTGCTACGTAGTTTTTGGCCTATATATGTATGTGTAGTTCTTCTATACAGATTCATAAAAGGACGCTAGTTAAAGACTGTTCATTCTTCTTTATCTTAAGATAATTTTTCTATGAACTAAATTGACTTTATAGAAATTATTTTCTAGTTTACTATTGAAGGAAACCTTTAAGACAATGAAGAAAAAAGTTATTTTTTTCCTTCTGTTCCATGATGTACCTGTGAATATTGTATTGCCCATTAATGTTGTCCTCTTATATTGAAAATGCAGATGGATGAGAGCCTAGCTAAGCACTGTAGTGTATGAGATTTTTGGTATATGAAGTCAAATGAACATGGTAACCTGAGAATAGTGGCGTGATGGCAAATAAATTATGTGTGTTCAAAATAATCTGTTTACTGCGGGTAATGATACTGAGGCGGACTGAAAAAAACTGCATGGCTTTCTACATGGAATTGTTAAAGTTTTGATGGCAGAGATTTTAAAACAAAGCCAAATGATCTTTATTTCAATGTAATTAATTGGTTTCTGGGAAGAGACACAATGTTCTTTTATTTTGGGGTATTTCGGACTGATTTTTTCCTTTTTCTCTCATGTACAAAAGGAGGGTGAAACTTTGGGGTTTCTAGTCTGAGGAAGTAGTACTCTGTTTCTAGTTGTGAATAGAGTACAGATGCTGCATGAAAGTGTTTTATTCCCTTTGCCTCCTAAGATTATAAAAATATTTTCCTGCATTTTTAAATTACAGAGAATAAAACCTCTGTAATAACTGGGGAGGTCA
This sequence comes from Agelaius tricolor, assembly GCF_023055355.1. Lineage (NCBI taxonomy): Eukaryota > Metazoa > Chordata > Aves > Passeriformes > Icteridae > Agelaius > Agelaius tricolor. The sequence goes on along the minus strand of NW_027269262.1, from coordinate 8,300,896 downwards.
ATTTTTATTTTCATTTTGTTTAACATGTAAATAAATTTAAGCTCTTGATCTACTTCTCTCTCTTCCAAGGAGCACTTGGAGTGCTAGCACCTCTCCTTCCTTTAGCCCAGTATTTTTATGAGTTTCTACTGCTGTAAACACCTTCCACTAGAAGACTAAAAACTCTGTGTTTATTGCTCATCATAGTTTTGCTAACAGCTGAAGTAGTTTTTTTATTCATATAAACAAAAGAAGACTAAGGCTCTGCCTGACTACTGAGCAGAACAGTTCTTGCTCTCTCAGGTAGTGCTGTAAAGGACTTATCCCTGTTGTTAATAAAACCTTCTCTAAAATCCAGGCTGCCATAAAGGAGGTAGCTAGAAGCTTTTGCAGGACACTGTAGTATCTGGAACTCATCCACTGAAATGCACTGAAGTATTTTTAAATATCTACGAATCTCCCAAATCTTTGGAAAACTGAGCAGCTTGCTTTGAGCATGTCCAGAAATTAAATATCTCCCAGACCTGAAAACCACATCTGTGGCCAAGTTTAATCCCAAATACCAAAAATGCAGAAAGAAGCTGTCTCATAAAGTGTTCAGAGACACTTATAGGTACAGATAGATCATCTCCTTTTGTGAAATCCCTGACAAATCCCCAGAATTTTCAATATGCAAAATCAACTTGCAGCTGCAATGGCTGCTGCAAAGGGGATATCTGCACTGCAAAGAAATGGTTTTCTTGGTGATGTTACCCCATTTACATCCAGGGCTTCACAAGCAATTTGGAATTCCATCTCACTGCGATAGGCTATGGGTGAGCTACCAGCCTTGGCTCTCTGGAAGTCAAGAGTTGGGAGTTTCTTAAGTTTAGCTAAATGGTCATCTGCATGCACAGTGAAGTTTCCAATAAATACATACACGTGCATCCCTTGAGCTTTTATTTCCTTCGGAAACCAGACACGCGCACACTCCATCCCCACAGGTGCACACTCATACAGATGGGCATTTGTAGGTCAGTTTAAGGATCAGTTTGACAAGCTTACCAAACTGTGCTGGTCCCTCGAGTGCAGTTTTGTCCTGTGGCACATTTACAGGGGCTGAACCAGTAAGTGGCTCTCAGAAATGAGCACGAGGCAATGTGTGGTTGCTGTAATGCTTTCAACATACAAATCTCGACCTCTCTCTATGCTAACCAGGCTTGTGGGTTTGGGAGTGCTTTTGCATAACTTCTATTCATGCAGCTGAAAATCTCTCCTCTTTTTGTTTAAGTCCTGACCATTAATATCAGATCCCAAAGAAAAAGGTCAGCTTTTAACAACCATCCATTGTATGAATGTACCCTTGGTTTTTTCCTGTTCCCTCCCTAGATAACCACAATGATTCTTTAGGTATTTTTCGCCTGTCAGTTAACACATGTTCACCACATAGTTTGTGTCTGCATTTGGGTATTTTGAAAGTTGACTTATTGATTGCTTTTCTTTAATTTATTCAATGTAAAGAAACGAGAGTCAGACTTTTCCACTGTTTTCTCTAGAACAAGCTTCTCTTGTGTTGCTGCTGGTGTACATGGCTGCCTATACTGTACTGAGGTAAGACCAAGTTTGACTCTTCACAGTTAGAACTGTTCAATTTTAATACCTCAGATCCTTCCAGCTAGTGAGATGTGCAATTCCTCAAGCATTTAGTAGGATGACATTATGAAATCATATATTATTATTATTTTTACCAGCCAGCAGATGAAATGACAGCTCTCCCTGTGCTCTGTAACGTCATTGTGGTGGCCTCTTTTACAAGTTTTGTCCGCTTAAGAAAAACAAATACCCTACTCATTTGCCTGAGGTCACAACATGACAACTAAGCATTTAGTGTTGTTAAAGGGAACCATAATTATTATCAATTACCAAGTATGCAAACGTATTTTGTTTACTCAATGGATTTAGACCTATTTTCATTCCAGTCTAATTAGAAAGCTACATGGAAATCTCCAGCCTCAGGCTTTTCCTACCCATCCTTGAGTGACTGCTTAACTTATCCTTTCAAAATAAACAAAGAGCTGCCACATCCACAGCAAAGCTCCAAAAGGAGGTTCCATACACAGTGACACAGCATTAAGATATGACTTTTTTTAGCAATTCCCTTTTATTTTGCATTGAGAAATTGCCTACTGATTACTAGCTTCAGTGGAGGAGATTTAACTTTGAAATTGAATTTCAGTATTTTTACATCAAGTTAATATTTCCTTTCAGACATGTTGGGAGAGGAAGAAAATAAGTTTGAAGCAAAGATTAGTTAGTTGACTGTATGACAAAAAAGATAAATTCTGTGAGCATAAAGTAGTGAAGTAGGAATCTGAATGAGTTTATGGGTTCTTCTTTCTCCCATGCCTTCCAGAGCATGTTAAATAAACATGTGTTGGGGTTAGCCCACAGATATTAGACCCTGCCTGCGGGCAGAAAATGATATGAGATGATCTCAGCAGGTCTCTTTCAGGCCTAATTTTCTAAGATAAATTTTGAATTAGACAGGAGGCTGAGCTGTGTGAGTCAGTGAACTTAATCCCCTACTGCTTGAAATCAGGGTGCCCCCCATGCACCCTGAGGGAGGAACAGACCCCTCACTTGAGAACCGTGCTGCTGGAGGAGCAGGGGGACATGGGGCCACTGCAGTCCCTCCCCAGGGTGAGGCTGTGAGCAGCACCATTCCAGTGGGTCACTCCCTGGCCTCTGAGACTGGCAGGGTGCTGGGGGAAGGGTTCAAAGGGAGTCTGCCCACTGTTCCCCAGGGAAAACAAAGAACTGAAAGAAGAGGGGGTCCTACAGTTTAGGTCTCCTTCTCCCTGCTGGGATGTTGGGAGTGTCTCTGATGTAATTGAGCGTTGAAAAGGCAGCTTGATGCCCAGCTTCCAGGTGAGCACCCAACTTGCTGGGTTACTGATGTACCCTCTTACTTCCCGTGTCATCTCTGTCCCAGTTAAGGTGAGGGAGCAGAGTGGAGTAAGTCCCTCTGGAGAGACACTGGGAGAATCACTCCTAGATAAAGTTGTAACATAGCTGCTCCTGGGAGTTTGAGAAACCTTTGTCAGGCACCAGTTTGTTTCATATCAGGCAAAGAAAAATTTGAACTCTTGCTTCTACTGTCTCAGAAATCGAATTTGGCCATTGGCTCCCTTTTTAAAAGAATGGCATAGTTCTCATAGGCTCCACTTGGGCACGTATTTTGGGGGGTTGTAGTTAACCAGTATTTAACATTTAGTAGGCACAAAGCAGTTTGGAGCTAATGGAAAAGAAAACAAGTGTCTTCAGGCAGAGGTTCCCATGGTTGAAACCACAGGCTTTGTGCAGAACATGGCAATTAGGCACCCAAACCACCCACACAAATCTCATGCCATAAAACTCTGGTCTGTTTATATTTATAATTATGGTCGTGTTTATATTTTAGACGAAAACACAAACAAACCTCTTTAACAAAAGAAAACATTTAATGGCACAAACAACGTTTCTGTCAGGAAGAAGAGGCCCCATTCAGTAGAGATGCTCACACCCCCAGACATGCAGCCAGGAGGTGTTCAATTCCCCAGAAATGATGCTTCTGTGAGATTTTGGATAGTTTAGAACAGAAGTTTCAAGATTTCAAGTGAAGGGCAAGTGTGTGTGTGTATCCCCATGTTCACTGCTCTGTGTGTGACAGCACATGTTCAGTTGCTCCCATGTTTCCTGGGAGAAGCTGGAGTGTCTCATGTTTTTTACAGGGTTATAAAGCCAGACTCTGGCAAACAGTTGGACTCTGTCCCTCTCTATCATGGTAATATTTCCACTCAGGGACATACAGTGGCTTTAGGACCTCAGGAAGAGATGTTTGTGCAAATTACCAAGCAATTCAATGGTATGTGCATTCCAAGGGCTCATAACTCAGGCAGAAAGGAAAAAAAATCAACAAATTCCTCACAGAAACTTGTTTAGGGTAGCAATTTCCTTGCCATATTTTAGCTCTCTGTCTCCAGCTATTCAGGCTGTCTAAAATAAATCACTGGGTTCTTTTCTTCTTCTTTTTTTTCTTGAACAATGGGGTAAGTGTGATCATTTTGTTTGTGCTGACTCTTCTCATTAATTCTCCTTTTCCCTAAATCCAAAGAAAACCTGTGACTGTTTCTGTTGACAGCTCTACTCTAAGACCCAAACATGCAAAAACTTTCAACAGGCTTAAAGTAGTGTTTTAACCAGGAGAAGTGAAAATAGCTCAGCTGGTTTATCCACCACTGGAATGTGATGCAAGTTATGTGGACAAACGCTGCCTCACTTGTTAAGAAACATCAATAATGAGTTAGATCCATTCCCTCTTTAGAAGTTATGAATTTCATCCGGTGCTGGAAGGATGTTAAGACCAGACTCCTAATAGGTGGCCTCATCCCAGACAGTGGTGAGTCCATAGAAAATCACAACCAGTTGTGGGTTGGGTTTTTTTTTTTGGCCAAAGCTGTATCTATGTCCCTTTGAAGTATTATTGGTGAGGAGCATGTTTCATTACACATGGTGTTAACAGCAGTTCAAAATTTTAACTCATTTTTCACAATAAAATAAGAAATTGTGTCCATGAGAGCTTCAGGCCAGCTTTTTAGCTACAAGCTGCAAATTTTTTATTTTTCAAATCTCAAATGAATTAAAAGCACTTGAGAGCAAGAGACCAAAGAGATATTTCTAAGCTAAAAGGCAGACGGAATACACTTGGCTTGTCACCAAGTTGCACTGAGTTTGACAAATGAAATTTCATTAGAAGTGCAGGGATGGTTGTGAAACTGCCAGTAAATAACTGTCTCCCCAAAGTCTCACACTTTTTCCAGAGTCTATTTTCTCCTTGGACTCCATTCTGCCAGGGACAATATTTTAAAAATAAAAACCACAGTTAAGCATCACAGTTAGAAGTTAGTAGATAATAAAGGTCAAATGTATTTCTTCCAGGAGCTACTGGAATTTATGATATTGTGTTATCTTTTCTTCCTCCCTTGTGCTTTTGCTCACAATTTTTACCACTAAAGGGTCCAAGCCAAAACCATGAATCAAGACAAGTTCAGGAATGATTCCAGAGCTAAATTGTGTTGTTGACCATTTTCTCTCCAATGATCTGGAGCAAAACCCAAGCTCCAGGTTTGTCACCCCATGCTCTGAAATGCTCAAAGTGTTTCAGACCTGGATCTGAACTTCATGGCTTATGACCCTCTCTAGTCATCATTCCCCAGTAATCCAAAACAGGAATTAAATGCACATCATCATTCATCCCACCAAACCACATCTGTGCACAAAGCTACTTTTGCCCTCTCAGGGCATTACAAAACCATGAAGTATCTCTCTTGGCTGTTACCAAGCAAAGAAAAAAGATTCTTTGTCTTGGTTCTTGCCGCTTCTGTAAGGAAGGTTTTCTTCTCTTTCTGGCTTGGGTGTTTAAGATGCTTCAGTTTCCAAAGAGGAGGACCTATCATGACATGAGGTTGTGTTTCTGTAAGGATTACTTCTTGAATTTACTCTTCTGTACCACCCCTCAGTGCTCCTCAGCCAGAACCTCGGCTGGGGTGGCCCTGACAATGCAGCTCCTTTTGCTCTGAGGCCAGGGCAAGATGCAAGGCCCAGTGATGGACAGAGTGCAGAAATGCAGCTTTCCTGCATATGTGCTGTAGCTTGTGATTGACCGAGACTGGCTTGAGGGAGCACCTGAGCTGTTTCCCCAGGAGGCTCTGTGCTCAGGGACACAATCTGTGTCTCTTCTTACAAATGGCACCCCAAAGGATGCCTGCTTCTGAAAACACATCTGCCTGTGTCTGTCTCTCTTTCTTGTTAGATGCAAGTTTGATCATGCTACAGATGTTCTGTAAGTGAACTATTTCCTTCCCTGAATACAAGGAAAGATTGAGCTTTTCCTGGTAGCAGGTGAAAACCAGGTGTATGAACATCTGTTCCTGAAGTGCACAGCAGTGTCCTCCAAGGACAAGAGATGGAAAAGGAGGTGTCCTCTGACTCAATTTCTAGTTTTGTTTTTAAAAACTCAACACTATGGGGTTTTTGGGCAAAATTATACCTGTCAGAAAGGCAGAGCTGGCATTTCAGCTCCTTAATTTGGTTGCTAGTTTAATTTTCTGGGAGCCATGTTCTGTGCATCACATGCTTCAGCTGATAAAATCAGCAGAACTTTACTGCCTTCTCTCTTCAGACCATGTCACTGATGTAAATGGAAGTCATTACCCTGGCAGTTTATGGGAAGAGGATTTAGAGTATTGAGATAATAGAATGCTAATCTTTACTTTTCCAAGTTTCTTAAAGCTGTAAATACTTGCAGAACTAATATGAAGAGTATTTCCAGTGTAGATGAAGTTGAAGGTCTCAATTTCTTGGTAAAACTGTTTTCTAGAACCTTAATTAGAACTTTTAAAAATCACTGATAACCCAAATATCTTGCCACTGCTTTTAGTAGAGTAATCCTACGTGACTTTCCACAAATCCTTTTTAATTAGCCTCTTTCCCAGGGTGTGCCATGCCAGCAGATGATTACTGCAATAATCTTAATGTATTTGCAGCAGATTCTTTATTCTTTTTCTACAGATGGAGTATTATCTTGAGGCCCCATGAAGTTTAAGCTCTCAATCATCCACTGTAAAATCTATTCTCAGACTTAAAGGGTCTAGTCCCATTTTGGGGAGGAACAGAGGGGATGATCTAAAATAAAATGTTGCAGATGATATTGCACAAAACACCACACGCAATTGCTCACAACATACACAGTTCTGCCAGCAGTCCTGCTGCTAAGAACAAAAACTCTCTCATGAAATCTGAATTTGCAAGTTGATTGTAGTGCCACTGAACAAGCTAACAAAGGCCATACCACTGTACAAGGTCACACAGGAGGCAGTGCTAACGCATCCATTAGTGATACCAAACTGTAGATCTTGACATCAGATGGACTTTTAAGTCTTGAGAAATAAGAATTTATCTATTGTGCTTATTATTGAGAAACAATACAGAATTTTTTATATGAGAAAAAAATTCCCATTGTTGCACTTGATATTCACCACTGTAGTCACATGAAAGAAAACTCTGGGGCACTTAGCCAACTAGATTTGCTACAAATCATGCCCTGCATAATTCGTACCTGCTGTAAATTTGATCCAAGTTTGGGCCATCAGTCAGATGTTAGTCTGAAATGTGACATAACATTATGGAGGGTCAGCAGAATATTGAGCTTTGTATTTAAAATATTACAATATATGCTGTGTGTTTTCTACATCAGCTGCTGTATATGCCACTATGGAAAGCATTCTGCAACTGGTCTCAGTAACTCCCTGAAAATATTTTCCCTGAAATTTTCTGTTTGGAGGAAGGAAGGTAAAAAATATGTAAGTACAGTTTTACCATCTCTGGGCTTCATGAAAGTGTGTCTCCAGGGACAGTGATGTGCAGTGAGGGTGGCAAGGTTCAGGGTGGACCATTTCTTTTTTGTGATCCTGTGGTCATGGGGAGCCTGGAAGGACAATCTATCAATGTCTTTGTTTGAGTTTATCCATCCCAGTGATAAGCTGGGTGCCAGCAGGTATTTGATGGCTTTATGGTCAGTATGGGTCAGAAGCCAGTGGAAGGGCTATACATTTTCAGACCCAGCACATGGATCAGGAGGACAGTTAGTTGTTATGGTGGTTCCTATGTCCTCCAGCTGCCAGGCTCAGGAGGGAAGCTCCTTCAAATGGTGAGGGCACAGAGTGAAATGGTGCCAGTAACATCTTGCAAATGCTCCAGAGATACTGCATGGCTAAATGCTGAGAACCAGGTCCTACAAGACCCTACCAGTGCTGTCATTTGCTGACAGCCCCCATAAATGGAGGGTACCTTGCAGAATGGGAACCTGGGGCACCTGTCCTTGGAGTCTCAAAGGGGAAGTCACAGAAGGGGGATATCTGAGGCAAAAAATCTGATGCAGGCTCCAGAGAAGATTTTAAACAGTGGTATCTTGCACTGTTTCCCACTATGTCCTGGGAGCCAGTAAAGATTTCTGAAGCTATTTGCTTGATAGAACACCCACTGCTTGTTTTAATTAGCTTGGTCTCGATTTTAATAGGCACCAGCTGAAAATTTTTGAGTGGGATCTCATATGCATTGTGTTAATGCAGAAAGATGGGCCTGATAGAGTTCAAGCTTGCATCCCAGTTTTGCAGGTGTAGTTCCACAAATCTGATCTGGTACAGCATAGGGGGAGTGGCAAGGCCCAGCCAAACTAAACTGGGTGGGTTGGAGCTCTCTTTTGTGTTTCGCTTGAATGATTCAAGAGATATAAAAGCCATTTAGGTTCCTTTTTTGCCCCTTTCTGTTCAAGGCTACTGAGGTCCTCTGTTGAAAGCAAGTAATGATTACCTGTAGTGGATAGCTTTTCTATTATGAGATAGTTAAAGCATGTCAGCAGTTTTTGACTGATAACAAACAAATCAAGCTCTACTCAGCTCCTCTCACACAGAGCGTTTAAGACTTATTGACATGCCTGGAGCTGAAAAAAGCCAAAAGCAGCCCTGGTAATGGCTTGTAAACACGGAGTGTGGCCACACCTTGTAGTGTCTGCAGCCTAAGGGAACAGATCTGCCAAACTAGATCTGCTCTTAAATCCCAGGAAACAAATCATTGGTAACAAAACACAATGGCTGTCCTCCATCTGCAATCAGTTTCTTTTTAACTAATGATATTAAGTGGAAAATAGCCACAGTCATCTCTTATTAGGTTCTTGAATAAACAATGGCTGTAGCTCAAATGCTTCATTAGCAGGGAAGGAAGCAGCCAGCAGTTCCTTTTCCAGGGGTCTGTAGCTGTTGGGGTTTGCATAGCTGTGGGTAAGCAGGCAACAGGCATGACCCGTGTTGCTGCTATCATCCTTTGTGTGATGCGGGGAAGTGTCTTTGTTTGCTGCTTAACCTGGGCAAGCGTGATTTTAACAGAAAGGTGAGCTCTGCAATCCGGTGAAGTCACGAAGTCCTTCTGCTGCTTGCAAATGGCTTTGGGCTGAGCTGTGAAAGAAGTCACCCGGGTCTGGGAGAAGCTCTGTGTCACTGGGAGGAAATTACAGAGCTGTGTCTATCTCTAAGCTCTCAGGCAGAGAACCTGAGCCAAGCCACCCTTTTGTTTCCCTTGTCCACTTGAGCAGACGTGGGGTGCCACTGCTCGTTGCAGTCCCCTAGAGCAGAGCAGCTGCATAGAGTCAAGATGTTTTTTCTGGCTCAATAGCAGGGCAAGGTGCAAGGTGCAATATTGGGTTCAGGGCCAAGGGCAAAAGTTGTCTAAAGCAGAAGTTGATGATATGACTTCAATTTGTCTTGCCAAAAGCCATGCACAGATAACACCTCTCAACTTTCACTCCTAAAGTTAGCTTTTTGTGCCATCTATAAATTACAGAATCCAAGTCTTCTAAAGTGGAAATTCTGTGCTATGTATGCACACAAGGCTTGGCTCTTCTCTTACATCAAAATGCCATGCTAGATAAATAATCATGAGCATACAGAAATGTCATGAATGAGAGAAGGGAGAAAAAGACTAACGTTAAATGAGACTTCTTAAAAATATTCTGAGAAATGAACAGGCATTGTGAGCAAGGGCAGAATAATTTGGAGGCAGATGAGGGAATCTGTTCTTTAATGGCATTATAATGCTCCTAATAAGAAATGTATCTATTCGTGGAACTGAAGTAGCTGCTAGACCTCCTTGCTTTAGTATTAAAGTAAATACATCTTTAAAGTGTTTTCAGAGAGCCCCTTCATGTCTACCCTGCTCTTTGGTAGTTTAAAGAAAAAAAAGCCACACACACAAAAAACAAAACAGAAGAATTCCTAGAGAAGAATATTTATGTTCATTTGGGGCAACCCAAAGCCTTTAATTTGTTTTTGTTGTGAAAGGCAAATGTTTGCCCTGGGTCTGAGCCCAGCCTGCAGGTGTGGTGGCTGGTCCTGTGTCCCTACATGTGTCAGCTCATGTGTGGGCGGCTCTCAGGGTGGCCCTCTGGGTGTCTTGCCTTGCCACACTCCACTGAGCTGTTTGCATTGCTGGGTGTGTTGTAGATCCGTCTTTCTTGTAAAATCTGAGTATTTCTGGCTTTGGTGACATTAGAGAAACTGTGAAAGGTAGGGGCTTTGTTTTGGTTTGGTTTTCTCTTTGTGCTCTTCAGAACGAATGGCTTCAGCCCGATGAAAAGGGAGTTCTCTCTGACTTCTCCCTGGTGTCTGACTACTTCTGACCATCAAAGCATTGTTTCCAAGCATTTAATGTTTGCACTGACCTATTCCAGCCCTTTTATATCTATCTGTATTTAGTTAGCTGCTCTGGATTCCCCCCTCTCCAGTGAAATAGCAATGGTGACCATGTGATAAGGGTTTATATAAAATGGCCATTCAAAGAAAGGCTTTATATTGATACCCAGTGCATTTACTTCTGCTGTTTCTTAGGGGAATCCTGGTGATCCAGATACACACTGTGGTAACCCCACACAACAGTGAAACATAACAAGTAGAGTCTGTCTTTAACTGGCCAAGGTAATATTAAAGAACTGTACACTGGAAGAGCCCAGCCCTTGAATACCAGGTTGCTCAACAGCTGATAAACTTGTCATCTAGACTCTGTGCTCTCCCTTCTGCACTCATCCTTGTTAACTCAGGGATACTTTCTCCAGTTTGTCCAGGATACTTTCATCCATAATCTAAATTTCAGCTAAGTCTCTGTATCTCTGCTTCTTGTTACTCTCCAGTTGGCTGGAGCATGAGATATGCCTCACATGCACTTTCACACACTTGGAAAGGAAGGAGGACTAAGCTGGCTTTAAACTTGTACCTGGCTGCAGTCTAGGACTTACTGCTTTGGACACAGGGTAACACAGAGCAGGCTTAGGCTTTTTTCCACACTTTGCTGTGTCTGCCAGCATGTCCTGAGGACTGCTCTCTTTTGTATGAGGATTATCAGGGGATGGAATTTCTGCTTATGAGTTGTCCCTGAGGTCTCACTGCTGTATTAAAGATCAGTAAATGCAGGAGCTGCTCCCAAGGCCAGGCTTCCTTCAGATAAACTGTGGCCAATGTATATTGATGAACTAAGAACTAACTACTTGCACAGTAGATGGGAAACAAATGGAAAGCATACAGAACTCTATCTACATTACATGCTTGTATATTTTCTGCCTCCACTGCTAATTTAGTCTGAAGCTCCTTTTTTTCCCCTTAAATATATATATATACACACACGCATACATATATATATATATATATATATGTAAATCAAAGCAATTGATACTTTTCTTCAAAATCCATTCTAAAGTACTCAGTTTTTCTTGCTGCCTCACTCAGCGCTATACCCAAATTTCTCCATGGTGATTTTTAATGACCTAAAGCTCTATGCACAACATCTCTGTAATTGCCTGTATTTTAGGTAGTTGCTACTTCAGGCCTTTATCTTTCTGTTTTATAGTGGAGATGAAAATAAACCATCTCTGTCAACTAGAGGTAGAGGTTGTAGATGGAAAAAATGAATGAAAGTATTATTCATGGAGTGAAATGTAATCCCCAAAATCCAGTCTGGGAGAACTGCTTCTCAGCTGAGGCCAGTTTTAAAACCTGTAAGGCAACCTGCTTTCCTTGTAAACTGAGGAATTGGGTATAAGTACATTTTACTGCACCTTTAAGTACAAAACAAAACAGAAGGGTGAAAGGCACTGTGCTCTCTTGTTAACCCTCACCCTCTTTACAAGGAGTTCTTCCAGCCCTCCCACTCTTTCTCTGTGGGTCTTAGTACAAGTATTAATACCAGTTTCCCTTCTCCATTGGCAAGGGGCCTCTCCCCATGCTAGCCTCTGGTCAGAAAATTTTACTGAAGCCTGATTCAGAGCTTGCTGCTGATGCCAGACCTGTGTTTAGCTATTGTTTGGAAACCCTAACAATCAGCCAGGGTGTACATGTTCAGCTGGAAGCTGAGGGTGAAGTGCAGAAGGTCAGGGGCTGGGGCTGAGCTGCTGAACAAGTGTCACAGAGCAGCTCTGTTTACTGTGGAGCAAGGCACCAGGAAATGTGCAGAGAAAATCCATGATGGCATGTTGGGAGAGTTGCTGCTTGAACAAACCAGGTGGATGGGTCTTGTCGTCTGAACTGCAGAAGCAGATAAAGCATTGAGGGCTCAGTGAAAAATACATATTTTTTGCTAAAACATTTAGTTGAATGCTGGGATTCTTGCAAAACCTGGGAGCTGGTGGGCCACACAGTCTTGTTCTCTGGAGAATGTATCATGAGCTGGCAGTGCTGGACAATGGAAGGCTCATAAGGAAAAAGAATGAATGTTGTGTGCTTTCAGGTGCTGCATGTCAAGAGGGAGGTACCTGATTCAAATATAGCTTGCCTGGGGGCCATCTGAGCCTGTGGACTTGTTTCAGCTTGTAACTCACTGCTGTGCCTTGTTTCTGCCATTTGCTTCCAAATAAGCAGCTAAGAGGACAATATAATTGACTCAGGCAGCTACTCTGAATCCAGGTGTGGGCTGGGTTGTGCTCAGAGAGGAAAATGTTGCTCTTGCCCCATTATTGTGCAGGCATCGAGACGTGTGGGCAGAGTTTAGTTGGCTGGTTTTTTGGAAGGTGCTAGTGTTAGCTACAAGTTATATTTCTCTGAGCAGGAAGGCTGAAATGTGTCCTGCCTGGCTGAGATGCAGAGAGTGAGGTGTCTCCAGGGCCTGTTAAGTCTAACACCAGATCCTATTGACTGTAGAGAGAACAACCAAGGCTAGTTGTCTTTGTTAGGTGAGGTGGATGCTAATGCCCCAGATCCTTGGGTGCAGGCCTGGCTGGAGAGATAAAACACTGTGGTCCTTCCCTCTGTAAATCCCGAGTATGGACCTGGGGGATGTGGTGGGAGGGGATGTCTGAATGGGTGGACATGGGGACAAATGTGATTGTACACATCTCACAGCCCAGCTAAGAGAGGAACAGGATTGCTCCATCCTCCATCAATGGCAGTGGGACAATCACCTCTGCTGGGCAGCACTGCAAGGCAGAGACTTCCCTTCCATCATGGGGACTTTGCCTTTTGGCTGAAGCACAGGGAGGTGGCTTTGGCCAGTGTCTGAGGGTAAGAAAAAAGCTGTATCTGAATCCTGCTGTCTGATTCCAGGCACGTTCCAGATGCAAGTAAGCCAAAGTTCTTTATTTCACCTCAATTTACACCTTCCTAGAGGGAAATAAGGAGGCTCTGCAACTGAGATTCCTGACTTTAAGAAAGCAAAGTGTGTCCCAAGCCTTTCTCTGCCTGTCTTGGTAGCAGGACAGAAGGGGCAGCTTCTGCTTAGTGGTAGAAAGTGAGCACAGCTAAAGCCTTGTTAAACACAGAGAGACTTTTGCTACCTTGCAGCTCCTGCTTTCTCCCTGTGATTTGGCACCAATTCGTTCTGCCCACACAATTTCTTCAGTGTGACTTGGCTTTGCAAAAAGCTCCTTAATCCACCACAGAAAGGTTTTAATGCAATTGCATCCAGCACAGTCCTATTTCACTTGATTTAAATGAGAGAGTTAAATCTCAGTCTAGACAGAGTGCTCTCTAGCTCCTGTGGATCTTGTACCCAGCAAGCTGTATCATCTATGAGTATGTTTCTCATTTTCCAGACGAGCCCAGGGGATCTGCACAACCCTTCCATAAAATTCCTGTCTGTGCTAAATTGCCTCGTGGTCCTGATTTATACCTCAATAAAACATATCACGAGAAGGAGAAAATGTTTAATTGTATAACTGACATACTTATGCAGGACACATTTTTGGTGGTTATTTATGCACTTATCTTCTTTAAAAGGGGTAAAAAGAACCATGACTTTCATTTACAGTTGGAACAGCAGAAGGTGAGGAGAATAAATGTAAGGGACAAGAAGTAAACCCTAAACAAGTATGACTTCTGGAAAAAGACATATGTTAAAAGATTCATGAAAAATATGAAGAGATGCATTTGGGATATTAGGGGATTTCAAGAAAAACTTGGAGATTTTTTCTCTTCTTAATCAAACCCTTTATCTCCCCTTTGGGCTGTCTGATGTTGAAAGTTGGAAAGCATTTCATTTATTAAAACACTAACAAGTGGAAAAAAGTATTTTATATTGCTTATGAAATCATCAATTCTAAGCTCTTATTTGATTTCTTTCACCCAGACCCCTTTCAAAATTGCTCTGTGGTTTTCTTTTAAAATGGTTTTCTCGAGAATTAATACGGTGCTAGAGACTGGGACAGGCATGCAAGCCTTGGCTTCAGATTTGGGCTGTGAAGTTTCTATTGGCAACCATGTCCTATGGACAAGACTCTCTGGCAGCACCTTAAATGAGTGTGCAAGCAGCACAGGCAAAATAGATGACTCCAGGATAATTAGAAATGGGTTCATTACTGGGAGACCAGCATGATTTATTTAATTATATCATAAATATACTTCCTTATCTTGTCTATCCCCCATGTAAGGATGTAGGTTCTATGAGTGTTCTTTGGGTGTGAAAGCTAAGGAGCAAAGTTAAGATTGTAGTTCAGCTCCAATTTGGTCTCATTACAGATAAAAATGTTTATTATGGCATGGAGTTTGTGCTTTGTTCTGCATGACGTGATTCTTGCCTCAAGGGTCATCAAGACTTCAAATGCTGAGGAGTAGGTGTGTGGTAATGCATAGACATGCCTGTATGTTTGTGTCTTGGGTTGACAGAAAGAAAAAATGCTTCATTAAATGTGCAGGTCAGCAGCATTTTTAATCTCATTTTCTTTCACTGTTTGTGCCCTGTGCAGGGAAATTTGGCTGCTGTGGACCAGCAAATGGGGAGCATGAATCTGGGAACTTGTGAAGGTTTTGGAGTGGTTGGATACAGGGCCTCCTATATCCTTAGACTGTGTATAGGAGATACTCAATTTTTCCTGTTGACATCTAGAACTTTCCCTTAAATATGAGAAATGACTGGTGTGATCTTCAAAAGTTCATCTCTAGTGGAAAGATGGACTAAGTTGCTCATGTCTTTGTGCTTATGTACTGCACCCCAATAAGCTGTACCAACCCCCGAGACATCATTTACTAGAGACAAGCTATCCCCTTCTTTGCCAGAGAAAATCTTCTTGGCAATATGTTCAATGAAAATACATTTACTACCAAGACTTTCAGCATTATCCCTACCCAGGATACCAGCTCTTGCTAGCTTTGACTCTACAACTAATTGCAAGTAAGCTTAACAGGGAGCACTCTGCCTGGCTTCTGAACAACGTGGGTGTTCAGTCAGCCTCAGAGAAAATACTCTCTTTCTTGCTGAACTGAAAAGAAAGGCACTTAAGCTTCTATTAAAACAGCTTTTGACTTTGTAGAAAGTGAAACTTACCATTATGCTGTGTTTTTGGCTTCCACCTACAGTATGTTAATTGAAGGAACACAGGAGCTTTGTGCATCGATGATGGTTATCTCCATAGGAAATCCAGTATTGTGGTTACACTGGCTGCTTTTTTGCCTTTCCCAGTTGTAGGACTTCTTTTCACTTGCAGGATTTCCTTGTTCCAAATATTTCTTCACAGACCCAAGTGCTTTTTTTCCACCCTCTGAAAGAAAAGGTCAATGAAACAGAGATGAGCACAGGAGGAAAATGTCTTTCCATTTACTTACTGTCCTGCCAATTCAAACACTTTTGTTCCACACAGGGTTTCCCTGCGTGCCTCTCCTGATGGTGCAGAAGACTTTCCTCAGGAAAAAGCTCTGATTCTCTCCAAAATGTCATAAAATAACTTTGCCACTGTCAGCAATATAGGTTTTTAATCAATGGCATAGCTTTTTTTATCCCTGTTAAGGTCTAAGGAATTTTGGCAGGTATAAACTGATGCATGCTGCATGGCCTTACTTTACTGCTCCCTATACATTTATGGGGGAGGCTGATACCCAGAGCTGTTTAATAGCTCTGGAATACTTATTTCAGCAGTACCTTCATCTGCATATCTGCAGCCTATGTTGCAGGTCTGTGCTGGGGAACCTAAAGAACAAACAGATCTCATCCAGGGTAAAATCAGCTACTTTGTAGGCTTCACTAATAAGCTTTGAGAGAAATGCAGCTGGTAAAGCAAAGCACAACCAAATCACAATTTTGGTTTATAATTATAATGCTTTTTGAGTTTGAATAACTCAGACATCTAAAAAATATTTTTCTTGCTCTTCTTGTTGGGACAGTGTCTAGAGCCAGACTCACCATATGGATTATGCAAACACAAAATAAAGGGTCAATCTCTACACTGAAGATCATTAATCTAGCTTTAAAATGACCAGTCGTGCTGTCACGACTTTCAAAGGTCATTTTGATTTGTTTTTTAAACCTGCCTGTTGCCTTGGGTAACAAACATAAACATAACAGTGCTGAGGCCCCACCCTTGTTCTGATAAGGGATGCTGAAACTGTGATTCTGCATGGAATTTGCCTCCAGAGCATTAAGTGGTGACTGTCCACCGACAACCAATTACTCACTGTGAATTTTCTGAGACACTTCACGTTTCAAAGATGAACTGCATGGAAAAAACCCACCAAATGACCCGTGGGAGGTGTCAGGAAATAGCTGAGCAAGCTTGTGAGAAAATTGTGAGTTAAAGGAATATGCAAAGAGTTTATGCTACCCATGAAGGGTGTGAAGTTTTAGGCGAGCTCCGGGTATGGCTGCAGTAACCCATAACTTAATCCTTTGAGCATGCGAGGCACAGGATGAGGCTGAGTAGAGTTACTTGGCTTGGGGATCTTTTCTGTTTGCCAGGAGAATCAGTCTGGAGGAAACCTTGGAAACAGAGCACTTGCTTTTTTTTTTTTTTTTTGAAGAGCTTGGTAACTTTCACTATTTGTACTTCCAAATCCAGGAAAGTGGTTGTAACAAATGCCTCTGTTTCTTTTGGCTTCCTGGGGCTGGGGGGTCTCTGAGTTATGGCAGTGGCTCCTGCACTTCAGATACTTTCACTATCCTCTTGGTAGCATGTGGAGAATTCAGGAGGCATGACTTCCTTCCTGCCCCAAGGTCTTCTAGACAACATTAATGCTTTGTCCAAAGTTACAGGAGACATGACAGCACAAAATGACTGCTGCCTTAAAGTATGCTTCCATCATGGCACTAACAGCTGCCACCACTCCCAACCAAAATAGATTTATAAGAAAAGCCCTGAGTAAGCTGTAGGGTCCTTCAGCTGACAGCAAGACTGTAGGTAAAGGTTGCACAGCAGCCTCCTTTCTCTGTTCCCACAAATGAGGAAAACTGATGTCCTGGCAAGGGCTTTTCCGGTCTGTCTGGGTCTTAAGCACAGAAGCAGAGCTTCCCAGGAAAGAAAAAGAAATTACATTTTTGTGTGCAAGTAGCTGCTGGTTGTGTTTTTTCTTGTTTACTCCCTCTGTCCTCCCAACTTCTGAAATGTTTTCAATATGTTGGACCCAACTGCTTACCCCTCATCCAGCCTGCAGAAGATTTAAAGAACAGGATCAAAGACTTCCCTGTATATCACATACCTCAAGTTCAGAGGAATGAAGGAGCCAGAGGGCAATGCCCCAAACCCAGTGTATCTTGTACAATATCTAGTCACAATTGTGATCAGACATTGGCCAAAGAGTTTGGCCAGGTGGGAGATGGCTCTGAGGGGACTCCTCATGAGAGCAGCTTGTTTTGCCTTGCTGCAGGACTGCTGCTTTTGGCCTTACCTAGTTCATCTCTCTCTGGACCCTGTGTTGAAAAAGCTTTAGGGATCACTTTTTCTCCCCTCTTCCTCCTCTCCAGCCCCTGTGGTATGTGACTCATAGGCTGCTTTTGTCCCTGCTCTTGAGGCAGAGGGCAGGAGCCTTATTTCCCTCTCTTGTATTCCTTCCAGGCCACCTTTTCCTCTGGAAGGTGTGACCTTGAGGAAGAGCAGTCTGTGCCTGCCCTGTGTCCCTTCAGGGGAGTCATGGCTTTCTTGCAGGATTTCTTGCTTCTGCTGAATACACATCTCTCCTGTGCCCTGGGAAGTGTGCTGGCACTGCTGGAGTCTGTCCCGGCAGTGGGAATCCTGCAGGCATAGCTATAGGGTGAGGTTATGCCACTGCAGTAATGCCAGTGTCAGATCCTATGCCTGTGGATCAAGAGTGTAGCTCAGTCTCCTTGAGATATTTATGAAGTGATAACTCTCAGCTATGGCAAGACAGGCAATATGTTTGATCCCAGCAGTCCCTTGCTTTCCTGAGATGTGATACTGAGCTGCTGATGCATGCTGAGCCTGGGAAGGAGCACAGAACTGGAGGGAGCCATTGGCTGGGGAATCCACACAACAGAGCAAAGCAGAATGGCCTTTTGTTTAGGACATCGAGTCTGAAGTCTGCTGACATGTTATTTCATCTGCTGGTGTAGGATTTTGCCATTGCCCAAGAGTAAGGCATGAAACCAGTTTATGAAGTGCTCAGAGCATTCATTTCTCTTACTTCAGAGACTCTTGAAGGGAATTGCATTTCTTGCCACTGTGTTTGGCAGCAGTGACCTCATGCTAAATCCCATGAACCAGAGGCTGCAGGATACTTGAGTTTGGCTTTATAGCTTAGGTGACAAAATAGCATTCCAGAGGTAAAAAAGGGTTTCTCAAATGAGTGTTTCGGGATCAGTACCCTTACATTTCAATTAATACTTTCAGTTCTGTTGTGCAGTCTGAGGCACACAAAAAACTTTTTTTTTCCCAGATTGTACCAGAGCAAATTATTGATCCATGTGGTTTATGAGGGTAAACCATAGTACTAAAGATGATGGAAAGACATATAGTTAAAATACTTTTAAAAATAAAAGCACTAAACAAATCCTTGTCAAACGCAAACATAAAATCTTAAGGCCCCTTCTTCTAAAGAAGGACAACCCTGTACTGAGAGGGCTGACTGGTGTTCTGTGTACTCCATGGTTTTATTTTGTACCCTCTCACAGCAGTGAGGAAAGAAAATAAGGCACAACCCACATGCCTTCCAGATCTGCCATAAGGGATTTTGTCTCCTCCTTTTTCTCCATAGTGAACAAATGCCCTGTGCCTTTGCTTTACAAACAGATTATTTATTCCCCGACACTGAATTCACCTTTTATTAGGTATATTGTTTTCACCAGTGTATTTCAAATTGTTGCCCTTTCAAGTACAAATGAAGTGCTACAGGAAGTTACTGCATTCTAATTAGGAGAAGAGTCTGAGGAACAGGCTGTAGGGACAGTCCTTGTGAGCTGAGCAGGTAACAGTGAGGGAGCGAGCCCTGGTGTGAGGGCTTGAAGTGACTTGTAAGGGTGGCTTGGGCAACAGAGTCCACATTTTAGGCATCCTGGGAAGTCTCATCTTTGCCAATTCTCTACGGCAGGATTCCAGCAAAAGTCACTTGCAGCTGGAAATAGCTATCTAACAGGGGAGCCAGTGAAAAGAATTCTAGGTACAGAAATGTAGAGGAAAGTGTTGGTAGGTAGGAGTGGAGAGAACCAGAAGAAGCTGGCTAAATAAAGGGATAGGTCATAGAATCAAAAAATTGGGTATGAGGTGACCTTACTTCACTTCAAAATTGGGTTTAGGTATGAAGTGACCTTAAAGATCATCTAATTCCAACCCACTGCCAAGGGCAGGGACACCTCCCACTAGATGGCTGAGACATAAGCCTTGATTGGTTAGTCTTTGGTTTTGCTGCTCAGAACGTGCATGGGAACTGAGAACATACCCTACATACAAGGAATGTATCCTAATTCCCAAATCACCTGCAGTGAGAATTGCCAGATGCTTCTGGCTTGGAAGATCCTGCCTGGAGCTGTTTACATGTGGGAACCCAGGACATCCCTCTGGCTGTCTAGGATGGCCAAGACCCCTGCCAGGGGGCTCAGAAGCAATGGCACAGAGCCCAAAACACCTTTGGTTTTGATTATGACCCGTGGAGCAAATTACCAACCTTATATGAAGATCAGCAAGCCACAACAGTTTAGGTAGAATAATAGTGAATTATCACGGGGTAGAAAAGTAGATTTTGGGGTTTCTAGAATGGAGGTTCAGGAGGCAAGATGGAGGGGTCTGGGCATGTCCAGCCTTTCTCCTTCTTCTTCTTGGCCTCCATCTTCTGCTGTGATGGTGGCACTTTTAGATTGGTTTAGAGTAGAAGCTCACTGTCTAACATAGGTGATAAGTATTGGAAAGTAATTGTAAACATTGTACATGTAGTTTTTAGTATAAAGACATAACACTGCCCCGGGGGCAGGCAGAGTGCCTGGACTGTCTTGCTGAGCGGACCTTGGTTGGACAGGAGAAAGAATTTTATAGATAAGATACAATAAACAACCTTGAGACCAAGAAATGAAGAGCTCTGACTCTTTCTTCAAGTGCCGGGCTGGGAAAAGAGACTTTCGAACTTTTCTTGGGGTCACTGACAAGCTAAAGATCCCGCCATTTATAGGTCTGTCAGGCTTAGACCAGGTGGGCTGATGGCTTTGGGGTCAAACCACAGGCATAGATGCTGTAACCAGTCCCAGTTCCTGAAAGGAGCCACTCCTGATGTGGCTGCATGGGCCAGGTCTGATGGCTGCACTGAGCTGCAACTTTAATCTCCACACTTACACCATACTGTCATCCTGTTAAGCAATCTGGAGAGTAACTGGTTGAGGAGCATTACCCCAGAGGTCACCCTCCTTCAGGTCTGCATTTCCTTTTTCAGCAATAGGCTGCAAACCTGCTGGAAGCTGTCTCACCCACCTTTGGGAGGACCAAAGGGAGTAATAATGGGCTATTGCACTAGCTCTAGCAGAGAGGTGTAAATGTTGCTCAAAGAGCCCTTTTCACAAGTGAAAATCTGTTGCGTCAGTATATTTATTGTAAAACATTAAGAAAGTGATACTAGGAGCATCCTATTAATGTGAGTTTGTGCTTTTCAATAATTCTAATGGTACTTTCAAAAGTGGATACATGCCAAAGTCAAGGTCATCTATATGACCTTTAGTTTAAGTTAATAGAATCATAAAACTTTTCTCCCTGTCATGCAGCACACTCAGTCTGTTTCCTTTTCACAGTGTGCGGCTCCATGCATGATCTGGTAGATATTGTACGTCCCCTTCAGCCCTGAGCAATTGTAGTTATTTTTATGTTTGGCTCTCAGGTAGTGCTGCTGTTGTAGATGCCCATACAGTGTTTTTCTGCCTAGTGATGAGAGGCAATGTTTTGGGAGGAGCAGGGGAGCACAGAAAGTTAATTCATCATCATCCAGGGCAGGATGTGTTGCACCTGCCATCAGGCACCTCATCTGAGCCACTTCTCAATGGGTGAGGAAAGGCATGTCTAAAGCCTCTCTTGAGCTGAAGTCTCTTACTTCCAATTTTTTTGGGGGGTAGTGATGTAAAAATACGCAATCTAAAATATTTTTTTCTTTTCCACTTGAAACATGCTTTTAATATCAAAATTTAGAACTTATATTCTTAAACAGTTTTGTTTTGAGAAAGAGTAAACCTAAATGCTTGAATTTTTTGTAATACTTGCTGACAACTATTTACAGATTTTGACCCAGCTGTGCTCACAGGCTGGTGTAAATGAAAAACAGATTTGTTTAGGGTCAAAATGAACTGTGAGATTAAGAGGAAGAAATCCCAAACCCTTTTTACTCCTACATAACATTTTTCTTATGCTACTTGATTAATTTAAGTATAGCCCTCTGGTTTTGGTTGTTGTTGCATGTACCTACCATCCTAGCACAGCAGGCCAAAAATGTTTCAGTGTAACGAATTGGAAGTAGATGAATATGAATTAACTATTTTTAAAGCCTGAGGTTATATAAGGTAATAGGCATTTTGCAGGAACTGTGCAAATGTCATGGATACAATCTGAAGCTATGGAAGCATTTCTGGTATAAGATACCATGATTTTTCTTTCAATACAATGTTCACTACTTCAGCACCTTATTATGACTTTTTACAGAAAATAAAGCAGGGTTCTTCTAGACAGGACACTAGAGCACAGCCCCTGACTAGCACTGAAGTACTGGCACTGAAGGAGGTAGGAGACTTATGGGCAAATAGTATGTGATAAAGGGCATGTGCATGAGGAGTAAAGCTAAGAAATTCAGACATAGAGGCTGTTTGTACAGTCTGAGTTCAGAGTACTCGACTTTGTAGCTATAGTATTCTTTTAATTTGTAAACATTTTATATGCTAGTAGTGCTGGACTGAGATGTTGTAAGGAGGATTGATGTGTGTGTGCATATATGGATATACATATTTAAAGCATTTATGCTGATGTGAAACCTGTGCTTGGTTTTTATTCACCCAGCCTTTATTCTACCTGTGAGAGGACAGTTGAGGGAGTGGGGGCCTAAAGCTTCTCAGCCTTCCTGAGAGGTATAAGCAAGCAGGGTGATGCAGGACCCTGCACTACCAGCTAAGTGTGGCATGCACAATGCTTCTGGGGTCGGTAGGGAAGCTTCACTTGGACAAGGGAGAAGAGAGGTTTTGGTGGCTGCCTCTGTTATTTTGCCATATTAATTTACAAAAAGCCAGTGGGCTGCAGCACATATCCTGCTGACGCAAGGTGTTGGTTTTGGCACGACAAGTTGCAGCAGGATGGTAACTGCCTTGCCTGAGGTTAGCAAGAGGAAGAAAACAAAACCAAAGATTAGTTTTTCCAGCCTTTTGCTCCTGGAGGTGGATGAAATTTGTTTGTGTTTCCATGTCAGAGGAGCGTGGATGTTGCAGCTTTTCTCTGTGGGGCACAGCAAAGGCTGCTGACACTCTGTTGACAGCATGCTCTGTAGCTGCTGGGTTGAGCTCTGTCAGCTCCCTGAGCAATCTGTGCCAGGCCTGTTTTTTAGTAGTGCTAATTCAATGCTCAGGAAAAAAACAAGCTGGGCTAAGTCTTGGAAGTGTCTGGCAGCTTTTTTCCCATCTGTTGCAGAGTAGTAGGAAAACGCTGGGAAATTCCGCATGGGCAGTTACAGCAGATGGATTCAAGAGCTGTAATACTCTTCTGTACTTTCCACTTTTGAGGTATAAGCTGTTGCTTTGGGCCTCTCTCAACATATTTTCAAGTAAGGAACAATGATAAAGAGATTGATAGGAGTCCTGGTTTTGGCTGTGTTAAAGTAAATTTCCTTCCTTGTAGCTGGCACAGTGCTGTATTTTTGAATTTAGTATGAGAATAACGTTGATAGCACACTGATGTTTTAGTTGTCACTCTGTAGTGCTTACCCTAAGTCAAGGATTTTCTAGTTTCCCATGCTCTGCCAGCAAGGAAGTGCACAAGAAGGCAGGAAGAAGCATGACCAGGACACCTGGCCCTTACTGGCCAAAGGGATATTCCATATAATAAAGCATCCTGCTCAATCTGTCAACTGGGGGAGTTGTCCTGGAGGGGCTGATGGCTGCTTGGGGACAGGCTGGGTATCAGTCAGTGGCTGGTGAGCAACTGTGCTGTGTATCACTTGTCTTTCTCACATTTTATTTCTCTTTCTCTTCTGGTTGTCTCTCTTTCCATTACAATTACTATTTTATAATTGTCATTTTATTTCAATTATTAAACTGTTCTTATCTCAACCCAGTGGGCTTTACCTTTTCCAACTCTCCTCATCCCATTGCAGGGGTGGCAGGGTGTGAGAGTGGGTGGCTGCATGGTACTTAGTTGCTGGTTGGGATTAAACCACCACACAACAGGGATCACGTCCTGCACCAGTGAGCACTCTGTGCACCAGGCCCTGCCACTTTCCCACCACACTTTGGGAGGTACAACCTGGCAGTGGGAAAACCAGGGGCTTCAAACCCGTGGCCTGGCTGGATGAGGTGCCTGGGGAAGATGATTACACCTATTGTACACATATTTGCTCCTGGAAAAATCTACAGACTCACCTAATCCCACTGACCGTGTTGTGAGCATGGTGGTTGCCACCCACTGATTCCTGAGAGGTGTGTGGGGGTAGGAGGAGGCAAGTCTCATGAAACAGGGGTTACTAAAGAGCCTAATGAACAGCATGCAGAGCAGACATGAGTTAATGTAAAAGTAAATACCATAGTTGAAAGCTAACAAAAAATAAAGCTTGGCTGTCCTGTTGGAAGCGCATGTATCAGCAGGAGCTCTTGTGCTCTAATTTAGGTGAAGAATTAGTCACAGGCAGCAGAGCAGAGCCTTGGGGGTGCAAAACTCTGCCTCCTGGAGTCCCACTCTTCCCATCAGCATGCCAGGAGCACCCCTGGTGCCTGATGGGATGCAGATAGGCATCAACCCGTAGCCTTGTGCAGTCTCTGGTGCACAAGCTCAATTTATCAGGAACCAGCATGGTCCCAGGCAATAAACGAGCAATCAAGGTTGGTGTGCCAGTGGAGAGGAGCTGCAGGCACTTTTCAGGTTCTGCCTAGGCAGCTGTCAGGAGGGTGGTGTTCCACCCTGTTTCAGCCCATGTATTTGGAAGGGGATGGGACCCCTCTGTGCAGCCAGAATCCTTGGGGAAGTCATTGTCACAGACTGCTCCTGCCTGTGCGAACATAACCCAGAAGAGCAGCTCTGACTGTACATGAGCTTACACTGGCTGTATGCTGTGCCAGAGGCAGGAGAAAAAAAAGTAAATAAATCCCCAAGCATACCCTTTCATTGAAACCAAATGTGTTTATGGGAAAGGCAGGAGTTACCTAAGAAAGATATGTATTTAAATGTGCATAGTTAAGTATCAGTTGTCAGCTACTCATTTGTAGCCCTATAAATAGTACTCATTCATTTTTATGTCATGACGTGCATATGACATTTGGAGGTTAAATTAGGTATGCTTTCCTCTAAATGCCAATCCAGTTCTGCACCAGGAATATCAGTTTGTTCCCTTTCATGCTTATTTTCCCCTGGCTTACGTGCAGCACTGTCAAATAAACAGAATTTGAAAATTTGCCAAAGGGTAATTGTTCTCAGGGTTGGAATAAATACAGAAACACCACTGGTGACATTTTTGTAATTCATTTTTGCTCCGTGTTTTTGTGGGCTTTTTTTCTTCCCCCAGTCGCAGCAAGTTACATCCCTAGATAAACATCTCCTTAGCATCTCAGTCAGGCAATCATCCAAGCCCAAACGTATATGTTGGTTTTGCTGACAAAAAGAAGGGCAAGCCACTTGGCACCAAATGCTTCTCCAAGTTCAGCAATCCTCTGATTCCTGATATATATGTACATAGATGTACATATATATATATATATATATATATATACACACGCAATGGGGTTTTGGTTGTTTTTGTTGTTTTCTTTTATTTGTCCCCAAAGTTCTGTAAGCTATTTTCCTTAAACTCCAACAACAATGAAAAACATTTGTTTGTAGCAAGGTCTGAATTATTGCATTGGCTGCTTGCCTGGAACTCACTATCTTGGGGGTCAGATGAGCTCAGGGCACAGATGGGGAGGTGGGTGCAGGGTGGCAGCAGGGTGGACACCCACTGGCAGGCAAACAGGGCTGTGATGAAATGTGCTGTGTGAGGTGGCTCAGCCACCCATGCAAATAACCCCAGTTATTCAGTTTTCTCATGTACAAAAGCAACTCTTGAGACTTTCATGCTCCAGCAGCTCTGCCACAGGGGTTAGTACCCCTAGGAGATGGTATGAGGAACTGAAGCCTGACCTTGACTTGGGTCTGCTCCAGGGGAATTCAGCTCGTGGGAGCCCAGGCCATGGTGCAGCGTGGGGCTGGGACTGTTTTGCCCACAGTGCTGCAAATCTGTCATCATTCAGAGGGACTGATAATCAAACCAGTGTTTCCCTTGCAAGGGCAATGACTCTAGAATGTAGTGTTAATGGCTCAGTCCAGTGGTGTGTTGTGTAGCTCTGACCACGATTTGGATGTCCTCTGGTCCTTCTGTGGGAAAGACCATCCCTTTTCCCTGGGGTGTTCAGGACCACACACGACCACATTATTTTGTGTGGGAATAAGAGGTGTTGTACCTGTTGCTCTCATCTCTGGGCTGTTTGGATGGCAAGATGCCTGTGGAACAGTTATTCCATGCTTTGTGGCTACAGATAGATCTGATAATTGATCACTTTGGTTGACTGCAGTGTAGCTGTGCAGAACTAACCTGGGCAGAACCTCGAACACGGTGTTGTGTCTTCACTGCAAATAGGTCAGTGGAGGAAAAAGTCACCTACTGGAGCATCAGGGAGAGTTGTAGTTTCCTGAGGCAGGTCTCTGGAGGGAAATCACTGAGCAATTTGCAGTGAACACCTGACAGCTCGAGGTTCTGCCCAGTTAGTTCTGCACAACAGCAATGAACTAATGTTCAATTGCAGCTGAGAATGATAGCAAATGAAAATGAAAGGGGTCATTCTGTTTGCTTAGCTTGGCAGACCTGGCTGTATCCATAAAAATATGTGATTGCCCTTACATGTAACAAATGAGAAATGGGTCTAAAATACCACTCCTCCATTTTTTTTTATTACTTGCTCCCCTGATTCTGTGGGAACCATCTGCCTTGAGAGGCGTGAATCCCACTGCTTGTGCCAACTCTGTCAAATCTGACAGCAGATTCAAATGCTGGGAAAGAGGACATGGGTTTGCCCTTCAACCGGTGACAAATTTTTTAAATGTGCTAAGTGATTAACACCGGACAGGACTGGGATTTGTAACTTTCTGGTGGCCCTAGCAGTGCTCAGATGCACACAGAGGCAATCAGAAAGCAATTGCAATCTTTTTGCTTTGGTCTGCCAGCTGCCAAACTCATAGTTGCGTATAAACTTTTTTGTTGTTGAGCGAATGACAGAGGAGATTGTGCATTCAAAGGAGCATTACAAGAGGTCAGTTTTTTCTGGTGGCACTGGAACGTGCTTTTCTAAGCGTGGAAGCTGTGGAGGTCAGAGGAGTCTCTTCCTGCTTTTGCAATAGCAATAAGTTTCAGTTTACAAAACAGTTTCCCTGGGACAAGAACACAAGGCATTTGACAGCCTGGTTAGAGATAAGCTGTTTGGGAATGGGTTTTTTCCAGATCCTTTTTTATCAAAACTAGATACTACTTTGTCTAAAACTAACCCTTTCTATGAGAATTAGTAGTTCTGATAGACTTAGCTGTGAAAATTTCAGATTTTTTTATTTGAATGGCCTGTTTTGATATTTTTGCATAGTAAACTCTAGCTCAAAACTAAAGCTCTACCTCAAAATTACCTTAATTTTAACACTTAGTCATAAGGACCTCAAAACAAGGAAAAAATCAATATATTTTGAAGTCCTCAAAGCCAGGAAAAAACCCCAACAAAAACAGTGAGAGAAAGAAGGGCTAGGTGTATTTTAGTTTTTTTGGTTTTGTACATTGAGGTTATTCTCTAGAATAATTCTATCAAAGCCTGAAATGTTTTCTCTGATGCAGAAGATTTATTTCTAGTCCAGTTTATTATGGATTCAGCAGTAAAGCAGTGTCCCCCATGATAGACATTTTTGCAAATGCTCTTTGAGAAGGGAAGGAAATCTAGCCCAGTCAGTCTCTTAGTGGAACAACTCAAACCAGAGGCCTTTCCCACATGATGTTAAGGGTACTTACTTTCTCTCTGATGCTTTCCAGACAGCACTCATAAAATAAAGAGGATGGTGTCTCTGAAGGGAGGGGTGTGGGGAGGTTTGGGCTATGCAGTGGGGTGCCATTGAATGCCTGGGCATGTACCCAGAGGCTGGACAACAGGAAAACTGAGTTTTGTTGAGCTCCATCCTGACCCTACCTCCACTGCTCTCCTCTAGTGACTCCACCTTTTTCTGACATCCTCACCCTGCAGGAAGGGAGGAGAGACATCTCTGGAGGAGGTGGCCCAGCCATGATAGCTGTGCTCAGACCCTCTTTTGCCACGCTGAGGAACTGGAGATGCTTCCCCCACAGATCACTAAAGATGTGTATTGGTAAGGGGGAGTGTTCTTGACATCTCTTGTGATGAACATAAGGTTTTTCAAGAAGGCTGCAGTGCCTAGAGGGTTTTCCAACAACACAGGGACCAAGTAGGTCCCTTAGGACCAACCAAGTAGGACTGAAATCATTCACCCTCCTTACCCATGGCTTGTCTCACAGCCACTAGCAATGCTATGTGGTCTGTAGGGCTGCTGACACTGCCACTAAATGGGCTTGTAAATAATCTGGATGAGATCCTGGGAGTGAAGATTTGTTTGCTGGTGGAGCAGGAACTGTTAGAGACTGACCTACTCTTCTTTCTCCTACCTCCTATAGGACTTAATTTCAAGGATTCTCTTTTCTGTCTCTTTGCTTTGGTGCTTTATTCCACTGGGTTTTCCTCCTTCAGAGTTTTATTGTTACCTTTTTTATCTCCCCTGTTCCCTGCTCCTTTTGAGAGCCAATGAGAAAACTCACAGCCTAAGACTTGCCATGAACAGAGTCTGAGCAAATCCATCCATTGCTGCCATCAAGGGCAGCCTAACACACATTTGTCCTGTAATGAAATTTTAAAATTTCCAATCTGAAATTGCAGAGAATTATCTCAAAGGCACAAGCACAACAGTAGAGCTGCTGGGGAAGTCCTAGAGGACTGGCCCTGAGAAAATGGCATGAACTGGGTTGAAAGAGGCTTTATGTAATAATTCTTGCTCCACCTTCCACTGACACCTCAGACAAATGGTCCTCGCCCTTTCCTGAATTAAAAAAGACTGACCAAAAACGTCCCTTCCAGCAGCTCAGCTGCCTGCTGCTCCTTGATAAATGTGCTTTTGTCAAACACCTTAGGTCAGTAAGGCTTTCTCTGCCCTTGAGCCACTCTTCTGTTGTGATAACTACTGCTGCCCTTCCTGCTGGAAGTGCTTGGCAAAGGGAGAACACCATGGCAGGCTGTGGGAGAGGAAGCATATTGCTGGCAAAAAGGGAGAAAAAGGTAGAGTCTAAGACTTTGTGCAAGGCCCCCTCCCAAAATCCTCTTATTCATCTTGTGTCACACCCCTGTTTAATTCCAGGAAGTCCTTAACTCTTACCTAGTTTTCCAAATATTGGCATCAGCAAGGAAATGGTACTTAAAATGAAGTGATGATGAGGCCTCTGGAAACCTCCAATGATCTTTGGTAGCTTGACTCCAGAGCCCGCCAAGGCACAGTGGATCACCCCTTGAGGGTTGGCCATCCCCAGAGTAGCCCTGTAAGCCAAACCCAATGAGCAAATCAGTGTGGAATGGCTCCATGCTGCAAAGGCTGTTTCATGTTGCTCTAAACTCAAAAGCTGGAAAATTCTGAGCCAGCACTAAATATTTGTTCCACTTTCAAAGCTGAGCATCAGGGAGCCATTCCTTAAATAGTGGATGCTTGTTCTCTGAGCCCAGATGTGCTTATAGCGTGGGTCTTGCCAGTGTTTTCCTTTCCTCCTGCTTCCCACATAAATGCCTGTGCAGATTCCAGCCATCCATCTTTGCCCTTTAAAGCTGGTGTGAGCGGTAGCAGCTGTTCCTTCTTCAACAGAGGTGGCAATAATATTGGACAAATTGTTTTCAGCCTTAATCAGTAAAGCTTGCCACACAAGTGATCCTATTTCTTGCCAGAAGTGATAAATAGGACTCAATTTTGGAGCACATGAAATGTTAGACAAAATACATTCATCAAAGACACTTCAGAGTATCAGTTACTTTCCTGTGGTATGTAAGTAATAATTCAGTTCTTAAAACCTTCCACCTGGATTTGGAAGGTCACCTGAGCTGCTGTTGCAGGCATTTAGCAGCAAGTTAGAGTGTGAGGTAGCAGTGAATTGATAGATTGCCCTGTGTTTCCATTTATGTAACAAGAAACAGCAGCGGACTCCAGCCTGAAATTTGAGATACTGGTCTTTACTAATCCGTTTTACCGGGTCCAGGCTGGGATGTTTCTGTTCGGTTTCTCACTATCATTTTACACAGACAGCTAATCTCAAATTGTCACAGCTTTATCCCTTCTTTAAATAGCACAAGTTGTGCAGACCTATGGTAATGACAACGCACAGAGATGCACCGGGCAGAAATGGTCATCTCCTGAAGGCCACTTGTCCCTTCCTCCCTCCTCTGGTGTCTGCCTTTGCTCCAATTGTGTGCCATGGAGAGAGGTTATCCTAAATAAATCAGAGCAATCAAGGGCTAACATGCTTAGAGAGGGGGCTTTTCCTTTCCATATTGTATCTGCCCTATTTCCTTGCCCTGAGTTAAACCTGTTGCTCCTTTCAGGGAGAGGTGGTGCTGAAGGAAGGCAGGAGGGTTATCCCCTCATTAGTGGTTTATCCTTTCATCACTGCACTGCAGTGCTGGTGCAGGTATCTGTCAGATTTGGCTGTGTTTGACTTTGGTGCTGCCCAAAGCGTAACAAACGATGTGGCTTGGAGTGATGGAGTTGCATCACTTCAGAAAGAGGTTGGTGTGAGAAGGGATAGATTCCACCTGCAACTCTTCCAACAGGTTTCTTCTCCTGACCAAAAGAAGAGCAAACATGAAAGTTTTGAGAGTTTTAAGTTTTGGGTTTTTTTGAGAGTTTAACATTTAAAAAGGTTTTCTGCCTTTTTTTTTTTTTTCCCTAAGCAACTATGTTTGTGCTCATATGCAGGAATTTTCTTTCTAATCCAGCAGAGGAGACATGACGTAGAAGAAGTCAGAATGACCAAGAAAAATCAGTTTTTTCTGCTGCAGCCTGAGAAAAAGTATGTTCTCATTTACTGCACTCATATGGACTTCCATCTGAATCCTAGTTTTGGGACAGCAGGAACCTGTCAGTGATTGAAAGCACCGGCTTATACACACATGAATCAAGATTGACCATTGCCAGTTTTCCTCCATGGGTGCAATAGAGATGGGAATGTTAGACATTTGGCTGCTCTGCATGTAAGAGAGGCATTCTGTGTTAGGTAGCAGGCACACTGCAAAGGCATTCCTTGCTGACTTAGGAGACTGAAGGTAATAGGGGAGCAGGAGCACCTCTGGTTTACATGAAGTGACTGCACTCTGAAGAGTGTGAGGTGGTGGGAGTTAAATAGGAGTGAGAGGCAGGGGCTCACTAACCTCTCTGAGGGGGAGACAGGAGTTGAAAGAGAGACACAGTGTCATTACTCAGTGTAGAGATAACAGTCTCAGTCTTGAGCAATCTGCCTCCACCACCTCAGAGGTCAGCATGGGCAACCTCTGGCATGCGTGAGCTGCACTGTTGTGGTAAAATGTATGTGTATCCACATCCTCTGTGTGAGTGTTTGATACCTGAACAATCCTGCTTAACATGCCATGGGCCAGGAATGAGTGCCTGCAGAACAAATACACTGAAAAAGCTTCTTGATTCTGTCTGTAAGGCCTTCCTCTTCCTTCTGAAACAAACACTGCAGAGCAAGGCTTTTTGCACAGGCAGTGAGTAACACATCTCATGTTTTTTGATGTACTTTGACTTCTTGGAAAGCTGAAAGAATCTTGACTTTACACCCATTTGTAGCCCAGAATAATTTCCCAACTGGAGTAAATGTTACCATCAGAAGGACTTGTGACATTAATACAATTGTGTCCATACTGGGACCTTCCCTTTGAGCAGGTTTTAGATGGGGTGATTTTTCACAGCTATGCTAGAGCCAAAGTATGGAGTAGGTTTAAGGACTGGGGTCCTACTTTTCATAGAGATGGTGTTACCCATGTGCTTGTTCAGCTTCATGGGACAGATTTAGAAAAGCCTGTTTTGATAAACTGCTTGCTTGCTTGGCAAGGCATTCCCAAACACTGTGTCAACTTTCCACAAAGCTGTCTCAGTGAGGTTAGCTGGGGAATTCAGCTCACAGCACTAAGCCTGCAAGTGGCATGACTCGAGGGCAAGATAATTTGCTTCATAACTTACTTTTTTTTTCCTGAGTAATTACACAAGAATTGCAAAGCTACTTTCCAAAAGTGGGAAAAGAGGGTCTGAAATGGATGTGAATTTTCTGTTACGTGTTTGGGAGTTGAGATGAGATGTTAATTGTGGTAATTGTGATAGTGATGGTAATTGTAACACTTTTTTTGGGTGGGAGCTGTTTCTAGATGCGCAGCTCATTCAGCGTGGGTTTTTCTGAAGCAGCTCAGGCAGCACAAGCCACAGTTTCTTGTGTGCCTGCTGCCAGCTACTTAGAGAGCAAGTGTCAGGGGCTGTGGAGGAGGAGATGGGTAAAACATGCAGGGAGAAAGCTAGAGATGAGGCCTGAATACTCAGGGACTGATCTGTATCAAAGGGTTTCCAAAGTACATAGACAAGTGTGTTGGCTGCCTGCAAGACCTTTGGGGTTCATGCTATCCCTCATGATCATCTCTGTCCTGTTTTTAACACTTTGTGTCCTGAGCTCCACTGTGTACATAGACAGGTGGTGAGTACCTGGAGGTGGCTTAGTAAACAAGGAGCAATGCAAAATAAAATGGAAATGAAATAAAATGGAAACATGGACAGTGTGAGCTGAAAACCTAACAACACAGAAAAATGTGGGGAATGGGGGAAGTTCACACTTGTAGGCTGGCATATTTGCTAAGAGGAAACAAATAAGGTTTGGGCACATGACATTTCTTCAGACTTCTGTACTTGGAAGCTTTTCTGTTGTTTTCTTAATTTCATTTTGCCTAATGCAAGCTATTGCTTCTCTGAGACATGATTGTCATTTATATCCTTGTAGTACTGTAGCTCTGCCCATCACCAGGGTGCAGACAGAGAAGTAATTTTTCAGGCATTTATTAATGGAGAGTGATGCCGGAGGGATTCTGGTTTGGACATTGTTTTATTTGTGGAGGTGAAAATGCTGAAGACTGAAGAAAATAAGTGAAATGAAGAGGAAATGAAACCTTATTCTAATTTCCAACCTAAACATATTACTGACCAGGATAAACATATTTTCAGTGAGTGGGAATGACACTGTCTTTCAGCTGTTGTCACTCACTCTTTTCTGCTCTGTTTCCCCACTGGGAGTGTTTTGGGGCAGCAGTCAGACCCTCCTTCACCTTCCCTCACCCAGGCTCAGCTCCTCAGCTGCCAGGGCTTCCATTCGAGGAGGTCCCAGGCAGCATGAGCTGGTGGTTGCCAGGAGCAGCAGTCCCACCCTTCATCCTGTGCCACCTCCCAGGCACTTGCCTGTCTGGAAGCAGAGCTGGCCACTGCCCTTCCCTGCTCACCCTCCAAGAGCCCTCTCCTCCCACGCTGTTATTTTTAACCCGAACTGAAGCCTTGATTCGCTTCACCCCGTGGCCTCCTGCTTCTGCCAACAGAAACAGACTGTGAAACTGCAGAGTTAACCCCAGCTTTTTCAGGCTTCCCAAAGCCCTTCTCAGCCTGGCCAGTTCAACTCCATCTGCTGGAAACATTCCCCCTGATAACATGGAAGGTGGCACCAGCCTTTTCTTCTGCTGGGGCTATGAGAACAGGCCCATATTGCCTTTGTCCTGGACTTGGGAAGAAGCTTGGCACAATGTATCTAGGCTTCAGGGAAAAGTTACCAGATCCCCCAGCACAGTCATAACTTGTAAGATATGCCAGTAGTCGGGTATTTTTCTCCTCAGCTTTCCTCATGTTTTCTGCTGTAAAATTTCACACTGTGTCTTGTTATCATCCTCAAGACAGTACCACCCATGATAGTGAAGGAGGAAAATATATTCTCATTTAGTAACTCAGTAAGTTACATTGTAAAGCTGTGGGACTAGAACTCTAAACTGAAAGATGCACCAGAAATATGTTTCTGCATGGACCTTCTGCATTTTTTTTTTCAGAGTCTGACTGTGCTGACCTCAATAGACTTCAAGCATAATCCATCCTGCTGAAGTCAGTAGGGCAGGAACCACCTGATCTAACTGCACAGGTGTGCACTATACATAGCTATGGCTGGAGTAGTCAGGGTCCCTTTGTAGTCAGGGCAGAGCAAATGTGTTTTGGCATTAATCAGTCTGACCTATTTTAGTTTTCTGCCTAAGTGCATCTTTTCACGGAGCGTAATTGAGTTGCCAATAATGAGTTCAAATTTGGACATCTACATCAGCTGATGTGAACCCTCAAACTTTCCAGTTACTTCACCTGGCTCCAGACCAGGTCTTGGCAGATCAGCATTTAGTCATGACCGCTCACGTAGTTATAATGAAAATAATTTTGGAGTTCTTGCCTCAGAAGTTCCTTAACTAAGGGGATACAGTGCTCTTGGAGAGAAGGCCCACAGGTCATTTTAGCTTATCTGTCCTATGTGTCAAGAGATACTCAGTGATGATTGGTACTGTTTCTTTCATGACAAATAACAGTTTACAGTACAAGAATGTCAGAAAAGTTCAGGTAGGAAAAGGACCTTTTGAGCTCATCTAGCCCAACCTCCTGCTCACAGTAGGTCCCAGATCACTCAGGACTTTGTCCAGCTGATCTTGAAAACCTCCAAGGACGGAGATGTTGTGGTGTCTCTGGGCAACCTGCTGATGCTTTGGCTGTCCTTGGGGAAAATTACTTTCCTCACATCTAGTCAGAAATTCCCCTGATTTGAGGTACAGCTTTTGTCTCTCATTCTCCCATCATGTGCCTCTGAAGAGCCATTCTTGGTCTTCATGGTAATCTTCTCATAGGTACTGTATAGCCACTGATAGATCACCCCAAAGCCACTGCTTCTCCAGGCAGAATGATTCCTGGTCCCTCAGCCTCTGTTCAATGCTGGGTGCTCCAGCCATGGCCATTGTGGTGAATGGCCTACACTGAATTCATCCAAGGTTATCGGAGCCTTTCCTGTATTTGCATGAGGGGATGGGATGGAGGAAACTGGGCATCGTGTCTAGATATGCTCCAATGAGCACAGAGCAAAGGGGAAAATCCACTTCACCACATCTGCTGGCCATGCTCCTGCCAGTGCAGCCCAGGGCTCTGCCAGCTGTCCCTGCTGCCAGCATGTGCTGCCAGCACACACGTAACTTATTCTCTGCCAGCACTCCCTTCCTGCAGCCAGTTGCTCCCCAATCTGCACTATTCCATTTGTAGGGTTTTGGCAAACTTTTCTATGGCTGAGAGATGTGATAAGAAGCAGCAGTCACCCATTCATTATCATTAAGCTGTGCATTCAGTATAGCTTCAAAAATATCAAAAGCCTGTTGGTATTTATTTGGAATCCTTTTCTAAAGCAAAATGCTCATGGGAATTCGTTATTTAGCTGAATCCTGACATGAAATAGAAGTATGAAACTGTTGTATGAACTTTCACCAGCTCACATAAAAAGAACATTTAATTCTGTTTCTAGGAATTGCTGGTGCTATTTGGAATGAAAGCCATGAAGTGCTGAGGGGCTCAGGCTGGTGCTCAGCACAATGTTGGTGTGCACAGTGTTGAATTCACCCTTGTGACTCCCTTGTGAAGCAGGAATGAGTTTCACTCTGTGTTTAAAAGAGAGAAGCCATGGTGCAGAAAGCCTGACATCTCTGACCTAATTTTAATTGCCAGAATGTAAGATATACAGTCCCAGGCTAGGAATCCACAGTCCTTCTAGAAAGGGAGAACTGTGTCCCTTCAGGATTTCCTGGATTTCACCTCTTCCCTACTTGTTTTCAGGGTGAGAAAGAGCCTGTCTGTTTTCACTGGCACTGGCACAACCTGAACAGC
This sequence comes from Agelaius tricolor, assembly GCF_023055355.1. Classification (NCBI taxonomy): domain Eukaryota; kingdom Metazoa; phylum Chordata; class Aves; order Passeriformes; family Icteridae; genus Agelaius; species Agelaius tricolor. The sequence goes on along the minus strand of NW_027269262.1, from coordinate 8,265,405 downwards.
CTGTCTAAATTATTAATCTTTAAGTAAGGCTTGGGGCTAAAATCCTCATTAAAGCTAAACCTTGGCATTACAACTTAAATGGTTCTTCCCCAGGCAAGTCACAGAGAACTGAGAGTACTTCTAGGTTTTCCTCCAAATCAAACAAAGCCTCCAGACCATTCCTTGTGTTGCCTGAGGGGTGCCATGGAGATTGGCAGGGGGGTGGAGGATGGGAGGGGAAACTTTGGGACATGGCAAACATGTCCCAAATATTCTCTTCTTCCTTCCCCACTCCCACCTTTGACAGGACTTTTTCCCTGCAGTGGTGTTGGTATAGATTTGTTGCTGCTGGGGGGGTAGACAGAGAGCTGTACTTGGTGTTTCCATTCCCATCTCCTTTCATCTGTGGATGATCCTGGCAAAAGGGACAGAAACTGCCCTCTGCTCCTCATGAAAAGGGACCTAACTTACTTTGTGGAAAAATATTGCCTTTTGCCTGCCAGAGTGCTTGGAGGTATTCCAAGTTATTGCAGTAGAAATGGCACTGAAATATCTGTAATTTCCCCCTCTGTGTGAAGATCTTGTCTACTAATTTCAGTGTCACAGCTGAACCACTTCTTATCTTCAACACCTCTGAAGAGGCCTAGATAGAACTGTCCTGCTAGTGACTTTTGTTGGGGGATGGAAGGTGTTGGCTTTGTACAGTTCGAGAGATAAACTGAACTCTCATGTTGGAGGAAAAAAAAAATCACTCATGCATATGCAGCACGAAGCAAAATGGCATTCCCCTGGGACACAAACCACCAGCTTTATTTCCAGTCTCTGGGAACTCTGGCTGGCTTGCACCTCTCACAGGTTTGAGTAGAAGAGCACTTCAAATGAAGGAACTTTATTACTGACAAGAAAGTTTGATTGTTTTTTCCTACATACTAGAGAGCCCTCTTGCACAACCAGCTCACACTGATGAGAAGTGCTGAGGGTCCCCATCCCAGGGACTGCCCCAGTCTCTCTCTCTCTTCAAATGTACCCAGGTGCTTTTGTTATAAGAGTCCTGCAGTTGCCTAAATGACAGCTAGTCTCAATTAAGATTTAGTTTGGAGGCTGAAAACTATCCAATGATTTAGTCTCAGGGATTAAGGAAAACAAAACCTTACCGACGGCTGGATAAAATTCACATTCCTTTCAATTGTGATCATCCTACATCAAGGAAATGTTTGAAATGTTGGCAGTCTCCTATGATATGCCTGTGAAAGTTATTATATTGCTTTAAGTAATTTAAGAAAGAAGAACCAAGACCTATAGCACAAATGTGTTATATAAATCTTCATTTTTACTAAAATAGTTTGATTGATGTCAGGTCCCAGTGGGTGACCTTTAAAAGAGACCACATCAAATGGAGGGGCAGAGCTGCAGCTCTCCACCCCCACACTGGCTCTTCTCCTCACCAGAGTGCCTCTAGACAGCTATGTCATCTGTAGCCATAAACTAAATTGGAAGAATCACTGTCTCACGAAAGGCAGAAAAGGAGCTCTTATCTCTCTCTTTCATTGAAGTGGGTCATGTCCCTATCTGGGCTGAAAAGTGAGCTGTGTACCTGCATGGGGGCTTAAATGATTGTAAAAACCTCCTCCTCTTCCCTCACCTCAGATCAAGACATTCTGTGTTAAGAGGGATGTTTTTTGGGGGTCTGGGCAGGGCATGACAGGAGTTCTAGCTCTGCACCACTTTTAATTTGCTGTTTAATTAATGCAGAAGCAGCATAATTTGCTACTTCTGTCTATCAATGTCCAACTGTTAATTGTAGAGGAAGGAGAAAGCCCCTCTGAAAACCAAAATTTCTGAAGCTCTTTGGTTACATATTAGAAAAAGAACATTTTCTGTACTACTTTGAAGTGGAGTAGAAACAATCAGTGCTACTGTCACGCAAGGGTGTCTTATTTTTAGAAAGCCATACAAGAGTAATGCAAGGCAAAATAAGGTCCTGCTGAGGTGTCCTGCCTGAGGCATTTAGAGATGCTGTATTGATAGACAGAGTTCATCCATTCAGAGAGAAATAAGCTATTGTTTGGAGGGAGGTGATGTTTGGTAAAAGCAGATTTGTTTCCTTGTGGCTTGGGGTGCAGAAGAGGGATAGGGATGAGGGTAATTCAGAGTCATCTACCCCCTATAAGCAAGTCCCTGCAGCAGGCCATCATGATTGCCTGCCTCATCACATCATCTGGAGCTTGTGAAGAAAGGACAGACTGGTGCCCAGAGAGCCAAGGCAGCATCCCTCAGCCTTTGAACCCTGGGGACAAGAGGTCTTTTCTTGCACTTCAGATGATGTGTAAAGTAAGAGCCATTTTCCCTTCTTTCCATGAACACATGAACAATAAACCTCTCCTCAGATGTTTCAGTCCCTGATATTCCCTCTAGCAGAGCCTTTTGGGCACTCTCTAGAATCAGACAACCTGTGGAGGGAAGCCACAGATTGACAAGCTACCCCAGAGAAAAAATGTCACAGAACTCTGGTTTAAGCATCCCTAAAGGCCACAGAATACTTTAGAGCTTTTCCTGTTCATGTTGAATGCATGGACATTTCAGTCATTTCCACAACAGGTAACATCCAGAAACAAAGATTACACTTTTTCTGAAAGATAAGTAGAAGATCACAGAATCATGGAATGCTTAAACACCACCTAGTGCTCCTTCACCTGGGCAGGGAACCCGTGATGCAGCAACAGGCACAGTTGGAATGCCCTTTTTGAGCAGGGAGCCCAGTGCTGCTCTGGCACAGAACAGGAAGACCTTGATCAGTAATTAGGCAGAGGGAAGAGCACAAATATACAGATGGGTTTGGTCCCTGTTTGTTCCTTACCCGAGGGAAGATGTCTGGGCAATGTACTGAGAGTCTCTCCAAAAAGAATACAGGGTGCACCAATTATGGGGCATATTGCCCTTCCAGCTTTTTGTCATGGCATGTGAACACAACCACTGAGTTTTAAATCAGAGGAAACACATTGTAGGATGAGGGATTGTGCAGATTAATTGAGGACCATCAAATGTTGTTCTGTAATATGCTGATCTGCCTAAAATTTCTGTGAATCTGTCTAGATCTCTTTTTTATTGCTGCCTGAGAAGAACTATTGATGTGATCTTGGACAGAAAGTCTGATGGTCTGGGTACAGCCCCTCACATGCTCCAAACCAAGTAATGGCATATGCTTCACTATTTGTTGTATCATTCACAGGCAGAAAAGAGTCTCTGCTTTTCAGGCTGTTCCCCAGATGCTGTTAAGTGTTTTAAATATTTTATATTCATTACATACTCTTTGGTTAGTGTGTGATTCATTCAAAATGTTTTCCCACTGAGTGGCAAGAACAATAGCTTTCCATTTTATTCTTAGAAGCACAACTTTAAGATTTCTTTAAAATGCCAATATTTCTTTCAAATATACTATTTCTGACAAAATGCCTTCCACCAAGCTTGTATGGTTGGGCACTTAGAATATGCTTTGCTTTGAAAGAGTGAATTTAAGTGAGAGTATGCTAATGAGAAGTATTTTGTTTGCAAAAAACCAAGCCATAACCTACCAGTGAAGTTATTCAGAGTAACTATAAAATCATCTTAACTATCATTATCAATTAGCCCACTTTGATTACTGAGGGCAAACTCCAGGAACAGAGAACAGTCCTAAGTTTGCATGAAGGAGGTCAGGCTAGATACACAGTAGGGGATTGCTAACAGGAATCTACATTTTTGTGTAACAGCTCCATCAAGTTTGTGCTCTCTGTGGCAAACCATGCAGATTAAAATGTGTGGTGTAGTGGTAAGGAGAAAAATTCACTTCTGGGAGAAGAGTAGGTGGGATGACTGGCAGAAGGAATTCATGTGGACGTTCAGAGGATGACAGAGAACGCTGTACCTTCCCCAAACTGCTTCTCCCTTCCTCATCCCCCTTCCCACTTGAAAAACCAGATTCCTCCTTCTCTGTTGCCACTTCTCTCACATCCTCTGTCACAGACCTGAATTATGAATGCTCCTGCTCTGAGGTGTTTTGACTCACCCATCTTCAAAGCTTGGTCCCCACATGTTCATTTATTTCTGCTATCCAGTTGCAGGCTGTATCTATCAACTACAGTGGCTTCCCTGGCTCTTCCAGTGGAAGAGTCACAGCTCATCCCAAGAGACAGTGTGGCTTGTCTACTGAAACACAAGTTGCTGTTATCAGCTCTCTTTTATTTTCCTGAGAAGCAGGCAAAAATTTTCATGTTTCATGCACTTAACCTCAGCACAACACTCCAACACGCATCCTTGGTTAAGCTTTGCCTACTGCTCATACCACACTTTTACCAGCAAAGATTAACTTATTTTAGCTGATCCTGTGAAGCAGCATTGCTTCAGAGGAAGGCTCAGCACTGAGATGGATTTCCTGGCTTAGAGAGGTCCATCTGTTGGATGTGCAGCTAGTGGATACTTCCTTACAAGGACATTGATGAGGGTTACTTTTAGTGAGGTCAGGCTGCTACACAGGGGTCTCCAGCCTTGCCCTATCTTTTTGGCAGAACTGTTCCATTCAGTACAAATCCCCTGGTCTTGCAAATTACTTAGCAAAATTTACTCTACAAGCATTTTTCCTAGAGTATTTTTTAGCCCAGGAAATAATTCCTTCAAATGGTCTGAAAGAGGGCAAAACAATGCATTTGCTGCTTTCAGTTCAAAATGTGGCTCAAGTCATACCCTCATTAACCTTTTGTCATATCCTGCCATGCCCTGAATGGTGATAAGGAAAGAGGCTGGGCTGCCTGTGGCAGGTCCATATAATATTTCCTGAGTATTCCTACTCATTCTCTGTACAATCACAGAGCAGTTGTGAACAGCTGCAGAAAGTGAAAGAGGGGCAGGTACTGCTGACACAGCTTTGTAGTCATTATTCAAATAATGTTCACAGATGCTTTCTTACCAAAATGTATTTTACTTCAGAAATCAAATGCCACTAGCATTAGAAAACAGCTCACCCACCACCACAGACTCAAAAGTACACAGCAATTACATTATGTTCCTCCATCACTACAAATTGCCTAAATAAAGAAAAAAAGAAGTTGTGATGTAAATTCAGCCACATGAAAATCTGTAGGCTAGAAAGCCTTGGAATGAACAGGATTGAGGCAGACCTAGGGTGAAATCTGCACTTGCAAAGAGTGATATATTTTGTCTTTAAAACTCTATTTTAATTATATTTTAACTTTGTCACACATTAAACTTCTGCTTAGAGAGCTATCAGTATATCCTGATGCTTCCAGGACTGACTGAAGTGTACTTTACTGTAAACTCAATGCTAAAAAGAAAACTGAAAGTTTCTTATCTGATAAATATAATCAGTGATATAGTTAAGAGATAATTATCTATTTGGTAACATAACATATAGCTTGGAATAAAGATGGTCTTTGTCCAGTAGAGTTTACAATGTATTTCCTCTTGGCAAACACCAGGTACATGGGTTTTGACCCCTTTTCAAACAGGAGTGGCAAATAAATTCACTGCTACAAGCTAACTTCCTGATTTGCCTTTGGAAATGAGGCAGGGCTTCCTTGATTACTCATGAAATGCATCTTCATTAAACAGCTTACCAGGATCCTAACAGTCAGAGGAGTTAAATTGAGGTAGTCAGTCGTCACACAGAAAAAAATATTTCAACAAAAAAAGCCCTTGACGGTAAAACAGCCATTAATTTGGCCTTTAACAAGCACTGACTTTAAATCTATGTTGTTAAGAAAATCAAGAAGGTGGCTGCCCATCTAAATGGAGAGGGACCAGGTTGTTTATAGGCTTGTAAGCTCAGGCTCAGCTACTGGACAGCAGCTCCTCTCTGGAACACCAACAATCAAAACAGAGATGTTTTTGCTGGGCAGCACTTACCTTGCAAGGGGCTCTGCTCCTGAGTCCCTCCTCCAACCTTTGTCATCAGGTTTCTTGAGTCCTTGGTAGGTCAGTGTAGTCCAAGGAAACTGCATCTGCCCATTGGCTCCATACGGAAGGTTTGGCTGCAGGAGGACATTTTTACTCCATCCCCCTTGTTTTTATTTAAATTGGGTGAAAGAGAGAAACCACAAATGTTCTACCGGTTTTCTTATTTCCTCTATTTGGCAAGCCTCTCTACTTTTGCAACCTGCAGATATTTGTTAGATATTCAGGAGAAGTGCTCCTTGAATCAGAGAGTCCACAGGGAAAGCCCAGTGGTCATCTGTGACTGTCTTGTAGTCACCAAATTTGTGGAGCTGTGATGGGTAACAATTTCATCTTATCACCATGATTTACTTGGCAGTCCCAATTCCTGAGAATTTTTCTAGTCTTGCTACAGTGTTAAAAAAGAGCCTTGCAGCTCTGAAAAGTCAGATCAAGGCAGGGGAAAATCTAATTAACTCAGGAGAATGGCACTAATGTCCAGCAGATGGTCATGGTGGTCTCCTTCCTAAGAGTGCATTTCCTTTCTGCTTCATGATCCAAGCTGGCTGCAGTTCCTAGCTCCATGGCTGCTAATTCATTTTGAGATGGCAATACTGGGGCTTCAGATTCAGGTCCACAAAAATATGTTGCCTGCCCTGGCCCAGAGGTTATCACCTCTGCAGGTGCAGCAGCCTGGCTAAGGTACCAGCTCCTGCTTTTGTGAGTATGACCATGTGTCCCAAAATGACTGGTGACAGCTTCAACCTGGCCACAGAGCCTGCTGGTTGAGCTCTTTGGCTTGTGACCCAATCTGTGCTGGACTGCTGCAGCTGAAGCAGGGGCAGACACCAAGCTTTAGCAACAAGGACTCCTCCTCCTTTTGCACGTTTTCCTTGTTAGATGGTGACCCAGAGCCTGCAGACCCCTCTGCCACTGTGGGCCATGTTTGGAAATCTGCTTCCCGCAGAAGTGACTCTCCCTTAGCAAAGGCAGGAGTTTCAACTATGTATTTAGGCTGTGAGTGTCTGCTACCTCTGAATTAACAGGGCAGGCAGAAGGCAGAAAAGGTTCTCAGGCATTTGAAAACCTTAGGAAATCCAACTAGTTAGGCTACATCAGGCCTGAACAGGCTGGATTTGTTATTTTGATGAGGTAAAAGTACTATTTTCTTAACCTGCACAGTCCTCGGGGCATACTGTGACATATTGATAAAATTATAAAATTATTTTCACTCTTACTGGTGAAAATAATTTGTGTTTTTATAGGTGTTTATAACCCTTTAGATATTAAATTCTGCTGCACTGAGCAGATTGCTGTTGTCTGTGTCACTGGAGAGATGGAGCATTTGCCTGATCCTCAGAAGTCTCATCATAGGCTTGTAAACTCTAAGCTGTAATTTCAAATAGGAAATTCCAGCTGGGATATGGATAGATGCTCCTGGAAAAGTCAAATAATAGAAATCTTGCAGAAAATGTAAGGAAACATGTCTGAGGACATTCCTTCCTTCAGAAATGAAAGGTTAACTTTAGCTGAAGAGGAATAACCAGATGCTTTTGCTGCAATTTGTTGAGCACAAAAATATAATGACTTAGGTTTTCCCATCTCTTTCAAGTCAAAGCCTTCACTCCCAGCTTCTCATTTTCCAAAGCTGGACAAACTGATGCTGTGTGTCCAGATTGGTGCCAGCTGTGTATCTTGTTATTTTAAATGGACATGGAAGTCAGTTTGTTCTTCCGTGTATGAAACTCATTATTCTCTAAAATTTTTGGTTGCATAATAAATTCCAAGCTTACTTGACCTCAAAAAGAAATTTGGCAATCCTTCCTGATGGCCACAGAGTTGATGAAAAACACCATCAAGGTGTTGCTCAAACACCAAAAGAAACTTTCAGGCAGCTTCAGCTTGTTTCAGAGTGCAGCTACTGCTGTGTTTTTGGCCTGCAGAACCTTTTCCTCACAGAAAGACTCCTGGTACAAACACCAGTGGCTTTACTACTGAATGATTTGCTGTCTGTTAATTCTTTTATTCCCTTACTGCCTACACTGCTACTTGGCCAAAATTTCCAGAGGTGTTCCTCATTTAAAAGAAATCTTTTTCCTATTCAACACTAGTCCAACAGACCTAAACAGTATCTGTAATAATTTTCCCCAAAGCCCAGGGGCCAACTTTTCCTTTTTTTCTTAGATAAATCTGTGGCCAAATCATCTTTCCACAGCCCCATGAATCTGTATGTTTATAGCCCCCTTTGAGGTAATTAGTGTCTTGTAATGTTTAGACTCATCAGGTTGTGTCTGAGCTTCAGCCCCCAGAGCTGTCTCTGTATCTGCACCCCAGTTCCTCAGGAAAGGGGAGTTTTACACAAATTGCTTTTACGTAGCACAGTTGTTGCATGAGACATGACATGAAACAGATATTGCACAAAAGGACACAGCAGGCTTGGGGACCTCTGTAATTGCCCCTTTCCCATTTTCACTGCCTCTGGAACGTGGCTGTCATGGCAGGCAGTTCTGTCGAGCCCTGTGCCCCTCTGAGACAGTGTCTGCAGTCCCCCAGCTGCTCCTGGAGCACTGCTTAGCTAATTAAGCTTACTAGAGCAAGCCCCTGGTTGCAGCTCATTTGCATTTTTTTTTCCAATTTTCCTATGCCTTGATGTAAATTGACCTGTGATGAAGCTTGCAAGCAGAATCAATACTCAGGAAGAGGTGGATGTGCCACCCCAGTGTAAGATAAGTGTTCACAAAACTGGTATAGAAGGTTAAGGCAGTGGAATGGAGGCTAAAAGGCTTGAGGCTTTTTTCCCAGCTCTGCTATGGAGTGTGGTCTGGAGGCAGTGGTCTCTGATAAGAAATTCTGGCATGTTTTTAATACCCTCTTTCTCTTCTTCTCCTTGGCAGTATCAACTGCAGAGTCTCTTTGTGTCAGGACTGACTGTTGGCTTGTGTATTTTTCAACATCATTACAAACTACTTCCTCTCTCCCTGGCCACTACATTAGATGTATACATTGGAAGTGATCTTCAGTACAAACCTTGAAAAATGACGGCAGTAAAGAACAAGGAACTAGTGAGACTTGGTCCTAAAAACAGGAATTATACTCTGTGGGTGTCTGCATCAGTCTGTATCAGTGAAGTCCTGGGAACAGCTTCTTTTGGTTTTCTTGGAAAACTTGCATTTCAGATAGATCTGTGTTTTGGGGATTTGGTTCTGACTCTGCTAAACTCTCCAAAAAACCTGGAACAGCAATCTGTGTTGAACTATCCCAAATATAGAGATATTGAAACCAGGTACAAACTGTCTTCATCTCATTTTGCCACACTGGCTTAATGCCTTTGCTGAGGGAATGAAACTGTCTTGAAGCATTGTCAGGTAGCAAAAAGTCAAACAATCCACTGAGTTTCAACTGGGCTTGTGTCAAAATTATGTGAAATGATCAATCTCATTGAGTTTATGAGTGAGGGTATAATTGCTCCAAACTGTGCTAGGGGCATTAGAGGTTTTCTGGACAATTCATGGGCCAGAAGAAGCCTTTTACAGAAAATCTGGTCCCACATCTGCAGTCTGAAAATGGGTATGACTTACAGACTTTTGTGTCTTGCCAGGTAGGCTGTAGCACAAAGCACTTGATATGTTTTTCACCCAGTGGAAACAGAGTATTCCCAACTTCTGTTGGTTTGGATGCTGAGTAAAACAGTGGCTCTGAGGGGAAAGACAACTGTGGCTTCCAGGTGTGCTTTACAAAACTGAAAATATCCATACTATTACATATGTGGTGGATTCTGAGCGTGGTCTGAGTAGCAGTGTTGCATGACACACTGCTGGGTTATAAATGGGCAAGCTGAAGCCTTTCTGATGTGCCAGGGTGCAGGAGAAGTTTGCAGGAAGCAGTGCCAACAGTGCACAACAGTCTGGGCAGCCCCTGTGTCTCTCAAATGAGACAGCTCTGGGAAGGGAAGGTACAGCACAAACACAGCCCTTGCAATGGGTCTGATAGATTCAATTCAGCAGTCCTCAGGGTCCTGATGCACCTCCCACCTTTGGAATGCTTGCAGTCAAAAGAAATAATAGAAATACGTACTGTGAAATTATCAGCTTAATAATGTGTAGTCAGCTGCACTTCAAATTCCATTTTCCTATTGCTTTCTAACTGAAAGCTTCTGAGGCATGACTTTTTCTCAGGACAGGTAGATTATTGCGCTAAAATTTCTCTGGGATACTTTGTTTATCTGTGCTAAGGTTAGCCTGCTCAACACACACTTAAGTAAGTAACATAAAATCCAAGGACTATCTTTAGCTATTGCAAAATGTTCTCCCTGAAATAATGAAGTACGTAACTGGCATTGCTTGAGCAAGAGTTTGTGCATTGTTCCAGTAATTTTTAGTGTAGTAGGAAGAGGACAGAGCAAGAGAGACTATCTGGGAGTAAAGCACTTGTCCTTTGTGTGGGTGCCAGGAAAACCAGCCAAGGCTGGCCCTGAGGCAGTATAAAACCTGACTCCATGGGTGACTGAGCAGTGCAGTGGCTGAGGTGTGTGCAGTGTGTTGACAAGACAGGGGTGAGCAGGGTGGTTGGGAGGCCTTTTTGGAGAGAAGTGTCAGGTATTATTGTACAGGGAAGGCAAAATGAGAAAGGTGTAGATGTGGCACTCAGTTAAGGTCTGTGGGTTGTTAACAAGTGGGAGATGTTCAGAGGCAAAGTTTTGTTTTGGGTGAAATACCATTCATCCATTCAAATCTGCATTTCTGGGCCAAGGCTGGTGTAGGGGGCAAGAGGAGCTTTAGAGGAAGGAACTGCTGGGTCAGCCTGAATGTGACTTGTGTAGTCACCATGCTTGGTTTGTGTGGAGAGGGGAAGGAAAGATGCAAGGGTGCCAGTTGTGTCCTAATTGATCACAAGACCACCCAGGGTCACTAACATGACCTGCCCTGAAGGAAAAGGAATTAAATTGCCAGGCAGGGCATAGAAATAGCAGCGCTATTTTGTAAAGTACCAACAAGATGTTATCTAGAAATTTAGTCACCTACTTCCAAGCAAAATCAATTCATACTGGGACAGATGCCAAGAGAGGTCATTAGGTTCATTAAGCAGATGATTAGGGGTTGGTTTTTTGTTAGGAAAAGGTCTTAAAATGCCTGTTGGTTTGTTTAGCTTTGCAAAACAAAAGGTTCAAGGAGATACAGTTGCTGTTTATAGAAACTTCAGCAAATACGCCCCCAGAAAAAAAGAAAGCTGTTTAGGCTGAAGAAGGACTCTGACATGAGAATAAATGAACCTCAAATGCTTTCCATGTCAGCCCTGAAAGGAGACCTCTACCCATGAGAGCAGGGAGTGTTGGTGGGATAAAAAACAAACCTCCACTGAAGATGCAGATGGAAAGGAATTGCATGACATGGGGTTGGAATATCCTTTCCAATCTTCTGTCCTCATTTTCAGCAAATGCTCCAATATCTGGTGGTGAGAGTAAAATCTTTTTAGTTGGTGGGCAGTTTTACACAGGAAGTGTTTAAGACCTTCCCTCATGTTTCTAGTGCCTTGTCCTTGCACAGGTCTGTGCAAAGAGCTGCAGCACCATTGCTCTGAGTTACCTCTGCTTTGGGTTTACCTCTGCTTTTTGGAAAAGGGTAAAAGTCTTCTTTGGGACTGAGCTGTTGGTTCATATGGAGACCAGCTGTGAAGAAATGGAGAACTTCTGTGAAGAGCTGAGCTATGAGCAGGGCACTTGCAGCAGTTTTTGGGTTGCGTGTCTTGTTAGCCTTTGCTGTTTATTGCCCCGTTGTTTAAAATTAATGGGAATGGTATGTATCTTGTAAATGAACACACAGGATCTTTTCCAAAGTCCCTGTCCTTTTATTTCTCTCCTAAGTAGAAACTAATGAGATCTGCAGAAACTTTTCATTGTGAATAAACTCCTTGTCAAATGTTTGAATGTTTTTATTTTATAAGTTAGTTGTAAATATTTTTGTCATAGTTCAATTGTTACCAGAAATAACTCAGTCCTGGAATTCACTCCTTGATAATATGTTACATCTTCCTGGAAGAACTACATTCCAGAGGTCACATTCTGCAAATAGCTTTCCTAACTTAAATTACTAGCCAAATAGTCTGAAGGATCCTATATGATTGCTATTGCGAAACCCAGCTTTTCTGGTAGCCATCTGCATTTAATCACTCTCAGGGATAAAAGTTATGTGCAGTGCTTTTGGACCCATGTTTTTCTTCTTAGAGCATCATCATTATTCACATTTTATGTTCGTGTGAGGGATGTTCATACCTCCCATTCCCAAAAAACACAGTGGGATACTGCACATAATGGCTCTTCATTGTAAAGTTATACTTTGGCAATAGCTTCAATGTTATCACTGTGCTTTTGTAAAGAAATGAGGAAAATGTATTTGGGCTTTGTTTAGAACAGAGCACTTCAGTTTTCATATATGTTTTTTCTGTAATTTAAGAACTTCCAGGCTTGGTAAAAGTTAGATATCAACTGAGACTCTGGAAATGGCACAGATAACAAAAGGAACAGTTATTCCTGAACTCATAGTAAAGTTATTACTATCCTTAGGGCAGGACTCAGTTGGCAGGGAGAGGGATGAGGGCTAAAAAGAGATGGATGGGGAGCACTGAAGGAGTGATGTTCTTCAACCTCTGAATTAAGGAGAAACATTTCACATTATCTCTTTAGCATGAAGGCTGTTCAACTTGCTAAAAGAAAACTTTACAGGACTCAGGCCTATTACCTTCCTTCTCAATTATGCCACCTAATTCCTACAACTCCATGAAGTTAGTGAGGAAGCTGGAAGGCAGAAAGGCAGGGCCTTGGCATGTGGGCAAATGTGATCCCTGAGAATGGAGCACCATAGAAAGGCATCAAGCAGAGCGGGGCATCGCTAGTGGGAAAACACAGGAAATTCTTCCTGCCGTCTCCAGGGAAAAAGACTTATGTCAAGATCATAAGAAAGCAATTATCTCTATTTCCTTTCAGTTAAAAAATAAATTCCACAATCATATATCTTCCCATTTCTTCCAAATGTAATTTATCATGAATGTATAAGCAGGGAAAAAAATTGTTTCTGAACTCCCCATATAACTTCTTTATTTTACTGTTAACAACAAAACAGTGGTATGATCCTGACCATTTAATGAGGAAATAGGAAGGTGGAGGGTGCCTCTAAAAGAGACACTCTTTTTGAAAACATTTTGTGTGGAAAACACTGAGTTGGCCTGCATATTGAAATCTAGAGTGTTTTGATTAATTTTTTTTTTTTTTTAGTTTGGGAGCATATAAGGTATTCTTTTAACAAGTGGTTATGTTTTACTCTGTATTAGGTGGGCATGATGGAGAATTTCATTTAACCAGCACCCTGATTTTTACATAGGAAGGCATTTGCAGTGAAAAAGGTTTTGTTTCAGCTCAAAGAGCAGGTGATGGGCTGCCCAGCAGGACCACGTACCTTATACAGCCTGAGCCCTAGCAATAGGGCTTCTGAGGGAACATGTTTTCCCTGAAAGCTTTTATAACCTAGGGGGTGTTTCTTACAGCAAGCAACTAACTACAAGGACTCAACAGCTCTCTGGTCACTGTCATGTTCCTGAGGCTCTACCTGTCTGCAGAATGGCTTTATGCATCAATTTATTCCTTAACAGCTACAGGGATTGGCCACATTGAACAGCATCCTCAGAGGCAGCACTGTGCTGGCTCTGAGCCTGCAAAGCCCCCTAATTTCTCCTGTTACATCCTAAGGTGGCTCTTTTTGGAAAGCTCAGGCCTGTCCTACCAAGGTTGGTGGGATCAGTTACAGGGCAGCTGCTGCCAAGCAGCTTCGTGGGGATGCTCAGAAACCAGTCCTTGAACCAGCTGGGTTGACATGACTTGGCTTGGCTTGGCTTTCCTAGAAGAGCAAGGTGAGGGACCAGTGCTGGGCTGTGTTCCTCAGGGAAAGCAAGATGGACCAAGACATAAAGAGAGGTTTCTTGGTTGTAAACGGATGTTTCTGTTGAAGACTGGTATTGCAGGGACACATCAGCCTTGAAGTACACCCTTAGGGGCAGCCAGGAGTTGATGTGGGCTGGTATCCTCAGGATCCCATGTAAAGGGGAGGTCTCTGCCTGATGAGGCACAGTTGGCTGAAAGACCATGCCACAGCCTGGGGTGAGGAAGGCTTTTCTGCCTGGCAGGCCAGAAAGCATCTGACAGCCTGGAATCATGCCTCCTCCTCTTGAAGTCCCTGTGCAGATGTGCAGTGGTGGATGGCACTGCCAAACCTGCTGGGACCCTGGAGCACCCAGTACCATGTTTGTTGTTGCAAGACTCTGTAGAGCAGCCACTCACCAGTATGTGCTTGATCATCACCAGGGAGTGACATTTGGACATGATAAGTGGGCCAGTCAGCCAAAACCTGCAGCACAGCGTTTATGCTGATTCCACACTCCTATGGGGGCTTTGTGCTGCTGGCAAAGCTCTGCTCTGGTATTAATTCTGCCAATGCCAGGGTAACCATCAACACTTTTTTAATCTCCTTGAGCCAGCAAAATTAATTTTTATCAGATTAACTTTTGCACAACATGACCAGACTGTTTCCCATAAGGAACTAGCAGTATCTAGAGAATGTACTGTTTCTCCTAAATGATGCCCTGCCTGAGAAAAAGAAGCAGTTCTATGGGTTGTCTGCCCTTGTAGGAAGAATGGGGAGGAGTAGAAAGAGAAAGAGAAGAAAGTTTGCCTGCTGGGAAGTGAGGACAAAGTGTGATACACACAGAGCAGCCCTAGGAGAAAGTTAATCCTGGAATTCAGCCCTGGCTCTCCTTTGATTGCAGAGGAGCTGGTAAACCCTGGATGGAACTGCATCTACAAAGGATGAGGGAGGACAGAAGGTGCTTTTATTTGAGAAACCTTTCCAGAAAAACCTGCCCATGAGGTCATTCTTTTGTTGCTCAATAGCATGCACTGCAAGAGAAAGAGTACAATGTTCTCCAGATTAGGGAGGAGGACTTGGTGTTTTGGACTGATTCAGAGAGGCCCCTCACAAAGACTTCAGAACAAAACTAAAAATAGCTTCCTCCACTAATACCAAGGAAACACTTCTTTTTTGGCCAAGAAATTGCAATCCTATTTTCTATGCCCACTGGTTTTAGAGGGCAGAGTTATATGTCTCTTTGTGTTGAGTCTCTTTCTGAGTAAAACCCATTAGGAAGGTCAGGGTTGCTTTGTGCTTTGTTTGAAGAGCTATCAAATAACAGCAGTATCAGATAATGTGGATTATCATCTTATAGCTCAGTACAATTTTATGTGTTTTAATTACTGGTACAGAAAGAGTTCTGTGGGACAGCTGAGGCATAGAAACAGACACTAATTAAATAAGCAAAGTGTGCTGAGATCTGTTTTCCTCAACTGTATCAATAACAAGATTCTCTTACAGGTCAGCACAAACTTCCTCCTCCCCCTCTCATCTGAGCTGTGGGTATTAAACTGTGTAGTGTTTTCATAATCATCAGATTTATGTAACAGCAGATATACTCAAAACACAGAAAGAAATTGGGCCAGGAAATCCACAGTGGCTGTTCCAGTAGCTTTCCAGAATCCCTGACAAACCATCAAATCCCCAGCTGTAGCTTGACACAAAGAAAGCATCTTTTTTCCTGTGAATCAGTGCCATTATGGAAAAAAACAAAATCCAACATTATTAGATCATAGGTAGAAAGGGCAATCTGTTCAGGGTAGTGTAGAAACACATCCAGGCTCAGCCTAGTCCCACTTCATCTCCCCTCCAGTATGTAGGGACTAGAAGGAGCATTACTGCAAGCTGAACATACCTTAGAGACTTTAAGACCGTTGACCACCTGCCTAAAATAATCTGGAAGCCTAACAGTTGACCCTAGAAGGATGGAAAAAGGGCCCTAAACCATGATCAGGAATATACTTGGGTTATAAAATGTGCCCACATGTAGAATATGGGTGAGGGGTTTGAAATTTCTTTCACCAGCACTGTTCATTTGCAGAATGATGGTATTCTAGCTGCTGGGCATGTGAACAGGGCTGTTTTTAGTGACCATTTTAAGTTGACTTATTAGCTGCACACCGATGATGGAAAACCAAGAGCTAAATACATTTCCTGAACCTTCATCATCCTGTGCCTTATTCACTCCCTTCCTTAACAAAGCCACATCCCTGGGGTCTGTTGAATGCTGTGGTAATGGGTATTAAAAATTCTTGTCTTGACACAGAATACTGCAATATTCCCAGGAAAAGAGCTCTCTGGGGCACGTGGTTTCCAGTGTGCATGTATTTCTGTGTATGTGTCTGTGTTTGTGTCCATGTTTGTGTCCATGTTTGTGTCCATGCTTGCTCCCCAAAGCAGGGAGATAAGGATGGAATTATCCCATATCTGCCCAGCTGCAGGCTTCTCAGACCTTTCTCTCAAGCATCTGGTGCTGGCTAGCATCAGGGACAGGATATTGACCCTTGTTTCTAAGCAAGTCTGGCAATTCCCATATTTCCAGGCACTGGACACAAACAGACTGTTTCCTAGTAGAGAATGGCTCATATTTCTTGGCAACACTGACAGTCAAATGCCACTTTTGCATTCTCCCTCACTCCTAATACAGAACCTCAGTCTGAAGGTCAAAGGGTAGATCCTGGATGTTCCCATGCAAGGAAAATCAATTTAGATTCACAAAAGACAGAACAGTCAGTTCAGGAGGTCACCGGATGGTCTCAGTTGCTCTTCAGGTTTAGAAATTTGAACGGGGAGGAAGGAGGGGGATGAATAAGGATGAATTGATGGAGCAGGATTGCTTGAGGACTGGCAGAACCACAGCTTGAGAAGAGACACAAGCAGAAGGGCCACCTTCTATAGAGACTAACTCATCCCACTGTGCCAGGACCTGATCTGATCTGCAAAATTGCAGAAATATTTATAATTTGACCTAATTTCATCCCATTCTGAAGCAAGATGTCCACCAAGTTTAGTGTTCATTTCAGATCCAGTCTGAGACCTTGAACTTTAAAGGAGAAGTTTGATACCAGATGAGTTGCCTTGCCTGAAGCAAGGGACAAATCAATTCCTTGCACAAGGCTGAGTGGAGAGGATTTTGAGCTTAAAGCACTGGAGCAAAACTGTAGTTCTGCTCTCCTGGTGTAGAAGGAAAATCTGCATGGCTTTTAACAGACAATTTGACTGCAATTAGAGCTGAGAAACACTCCCTGAGGATTTCGGGGGCATTTTTTTTTGCCTAATAAAGATGCTCAAAGCAAGAGTCAAATAGTTTTTGGAGGCACCATGGCAAAAGACTTTGAGTGAGAAGCAATGGGAAAAGCAACTCTGAGGGCAGAAGCACGTTTCTCCCATGCCACACAGCTTGTGGAGCAAGGCCTGGTCCTCTCCACCACTGCTCTCCTCTTGCCTCTGCTTTCAGGCTGCTGAGTGCATTGGTTAGTGTCACCAGGGCAAGCTTATAACTTGCTTTAGGGGTGTTGGCAACTGACTGTTGCACTGTGTTCCAGCTAAGTGTCACAAGGGAAGACAGTCTGTTGCTCCTCTGATGTCATCATTTGGTAAAAAAGCACCAAATGAGTGAATTCTCCCTTCCCCCTCATTACATTTTTTAGCCCTGCTCAGTAGTAACACCATGCACAGCTTCAAATTTAAGCAGCAAGGTCCCTGCAGCAGAGCGTGACAGCTCCCCAAGGGCCAGATTCTTCCTGCAGAGTCTGGTGGCTCATCAAATTGAGCAGGGTTACATCAGAAGAAGAATATGAATCAGAATATGAATAATTTGTCATTTAGCTCATATTTGGTGTAGCTATAAATAGGTCATTTGGCTGCAATTCTTATTCCCAGATTTTATTTTTATTTTTTTAACCTCAGCTTTGCTTTTTTAGACCACAAGCTTGTGATGAGTCTAAAAATGTCGGGCTTGGATTTGGAAAGAGCAGATAACTGAAGCATGGCTCATTCCTGTCCCAGGCTGCTCAGTGCCTTCCCATTGTGGGCAGGAAAGGGCCAAATGATCAGTCTTGGCACAGTCAACGAGGATTGTTTTGAGTTCCTAGGAATTTAACCCTATGACTTTGGCCTTTGACAAGAACACTTAATTATTTCCAGCTCTCCAACAAGGTCATAAACTGGCCTTTTCTGAAAGTTTCCTGCTCTCCATAAAAGAGAGCTCTCAGCTCCTGTCATAGCAGAGTTTACATTCTTTGAATGGAAGGGCTTCTTGAATCAGCAGGATACTGTGGTTGGGTTAAAGAGTTCAGCATTTGGTTTTGTTTTTAACAGGGGAAGAATCTGTGCTCCAAAATGACATCCTGTGTCCAGACTTTGTATCTCCCAGACTTTCCATTTTGCTTATTGTTTCCCCGGGTATTGGAATTTGAGATTGTTCCATTGTAAAACCAGAATTTGTGTAAAAAATCAGACTTAAAACTGATTTTTTTCAGTTTTCTTATTTTTCTTTTATAATTTTATTCTTATTTTTTAATTGTTTTATTATTTTCTTTTCTTATTTTCAGGATATATGTATATATATATGTATATATATATATATATATATATATATATATATATATATATATGTATATAGATAATTTTTTCACACAAATGCCCAGCAGAAATGCCCAGAGTGACTGCCTTGTGGCCTTTAAGTTTTGGTTACAGCTTATGAGTTCCCTCAGCTGACAGATCATGCCACATGTGGCACACTTCTGTGCAAGGTAAGAGAAACTTTTTCACCTCTTTCCATAACACTCTCCATGCATTCATTTTGTCAGTGGGACATTCCTCCTTCAGCCCAAAAATAATAAGTGCAAAATGTTCATTTTTCGGGGCTTTTCAAAAAATCCGGAGGCACGACCCCAGCTGCAGCCTTAATGAAGAATTATTTCATCCACATTTTCTCTGATTTATGTAAGCACACAAACCTCAGCCCCTGGGTGCAGCAGGGAGCAGAGGCTCAGCCTGGCAGCCTGGTGAGGCTCCTGCTTTCAGCAGCCCTCAGCTGAGCCCAGTGGGCTTCATGCTCACCTCTGTGTGCACATCATGACCTGTAAGGAGCTGCTGAAACCATGGAACTTCACTAAAATGACAGCAAGGTTCAGCAGAGAATGTAATTCTGCCTTCCCACTTAACAGCTTTACCAGTAAGTTGCTGCTTTTTCCTTACATGGGGATGTGGTTGGTGGGGACATTCTTTTCTAATGAAAAGGCAGTTCTTGGTACCAAAAACCACTTGCCCAACATTTCTAGCGTGTAAGGCAGAAAAACAGAGCTGAAAAACAAACTTTTACTGAAATACGTATTTTTAGACTGATTTCCCAGCTTTTGCAGCCCAAGCTTCCGCCTGCCAGACCTGAGGCAGAGCCCAGGGCACTGGAGCTGTCCCAAAACATGCAGCTCTGATCCAAATCTATGTCTGCATCAGCCCAGATGTGGAGCCTGGCATCAGACCAGAGTAAGGGACCACTTGGAATGCCTTCCCCCCCCAGGAAAATCTGGCCAAGCCTGAGCTGCAGCCAGGAAAGCCTGATGCCCCCATGCCTTCATGTCTGGATTTGGGATCATTGAGGTGCCACAATCATGGCACTACAGGACCATCATGCTGGCAAAGCCTGTGAGATGTCAGTGAGGAGAGAAATGAACAACACCTTTTCCTTGACTCACTGCAAGGAGGGAGAAATGGAAATGCATGCATTGAGGATTGCCTGTGGTAGCAGCAATTGTATTTCTTGCTCTGCAGAGGATGAATTAATTGAGACAGTGACATTATTGAACTTTTCTTGGAGAGCAGAAAGCAGCTGTAAGCACCTTTCCTGCTCAGAGGTTGCGCCCCATGCCTGGGAGAAGGCTGGAGTCCTGCATGTGACCTGGAAAATTCCAGCCCTTCCCCTGCCTCTTAGGGACTAAGCTTCCACCTTAGTCAAATGTGGGAAGGAAGCCATAGCTGGGCAAAGGGAAAAAAAAAGGCAGAAAGAAAGCTGTACAGGCCACAAGCCCTCAGGAAAAGGGCTGCATTTCAAGATAAACCCATTTAGCTCTAAACACAAACAACTTGTTTGTAAAACTGCACAGAATCTCAGCTGCTGGAAACAAAACAGCAATAAATGGCAACACTGAAGTCTGTCTTGAAGGGTTTCTCTTTTTTTTTAATATATTTTTGTGTCTTCACAGTCTCCTGCCTGTTCACAATGTCCTAAAAACATCTTCTGCTGCCTAACCTTTGCTGACATCATTTTGCCACAGATGAGTTGCATATTCTTTCCTAAAAGTATTTTCTTCAATTCCAGCCTGCAAATGATTGATTTCTTAAACTGCAATTCCCTGCTGCCCAAACCAGATTCTCACTCAGAGGCTGCTTTATACTGCTCCAGCAATTTCAAACTGCTGAACTGCCAGTGTGGTATAAAAGAGACCTGGACTTTGAAATGAACATTCTTTCATGTCTCTAGAATATTATCTATATTCTATAGAAGTACCAAATGTTTTTGTAAAATAATAATAATGAAAAAAGCAAATTCACCCATTTAATGTTCCTACTCACCAAGTATACCATATGGTATTTTAAGTGCCATCTTTCAAGGCCCTTCTCTTTGAAAAGCTGTGAAGATTTTATGACATAAATATTTTCCCTGTGAGGTTTGGAAACCAATTTGTTGGACACTATATATTTTTAACAGTTATGGTATATTAGATCATGGTCTTTTGTGGTTAGGTATGACATCAGGCCACCACAAAGCCATACCAGGAGAATCACATGGAGAAAAACATGTCAACTTAGTGGCTTTCAACCTTCAAGGGAATTCCAAAAAGCCAGGCCTGTGCATGTGGAATGATCGGTTGTTATTCTGACACAGCTAACCTGGGGTGACTTGCAAGCATGCATACTTACAAGAAGTTTTGAGGACTAGATAAGGAGAAAAGAATTGCTATGTGCATATTCCAATTTCAGAAAAACATCAGCAAGGCTGCCAGGTCAGCCACTGCCCCCCTTACTCTCCAGTAAATACCTGATGATTCACGTACTATCTGCAGCTCTTGGTACCAGCTGTCCTAAATGAGAAATGCATTCCAAATTGCTAACAGACCCACCTTGGAATCTTGGTGTATCTGGCCTACTGCTTTCATAATGTTCCTATTTATCCCTTCTATTTACCTCTTGGTTTTGGGGTTTTTTTGGGGTTTTTTTTGTTTGTTTGTTTTTTTCCATAATGCAGCTCCTGCATTCCTTAGACCTTTCAGCCAACACCTTGAGGAAGCATACAAGAAAAATAACTTTTCTTGGAAGACAGATCTGTGAGAGCAAGGGCCAAAATGCTGATGGGCAGCTGGAGCACAGTGATGCCTCAGGCTGGCTGCAGGTGATTTAGGTGGGGAGGGGAGACTCAGACCCTGGTAAATATAATCTACTTTGTGGGCTGGGTGGTGGAGCTACCCTGACTTGTCAGGGGTGTAGAGGGATTAGCTCCTGCCCTGGGCTGCCTCCATCATCCTATGGCCTGTGCCATTACTCTTCTGTCCCCCAGAGCAGTTGGGAAGCCTGGTTTTGCCCTACCTCTGCAGCCAAAGTCAGTGATTGCCAGGGAGGAAGGGCCCCTCCAGGATAGGAAATATAGATTGGGGAAAAGCAGGTCTCAAACCTTGTGACAGACAAGCATCCATCTACAGGGGTTTGTATTGTCTGCTGAGGCCATGGAGGCCATTGCCTCCATGGAGCTCAGATCCTGGGGTTGGAGATGGAAATTTTTGGTTGTTTTGTTGGTTTTTTCCTTTTTTTTTTTTTTCCCCAGAGCAAATGCCTGCAGCTTTATTGGGAATTTTCTGATTCTGTTTCTGATCTGTAAAAGCACTTGTCTGCCTAGAAGACTTTCTCCTTTTCCTAAATATCCTAATTGGGCTAATGAAAAATATTGCTGCTACCTGTAAGCATTTTTCTTGGTTAGGATGTACTCCATCCTGTCCCCAGCAGATAGCAAAGTGTGAGTCCTGCTGCAGGCCTTGTACTTTGAGAGAACATGTGGCAGATTCTGTATCCCTGCTAGGCCTGGGAGAGCTGTGGCTACAAGCAGTCTCATACTGAGGTGTGTGCATGCCTGCATATGTGAGAGGAGATATCTCAGATTGCAGAAGAAATCCTCCTGTTGCCATTTCTTAACTTTTAAGTCCTCAGTTTTGTAAGCCAAATGATGTTCTATTAGCATAGACTTACATTTGGGCATGCACTAAAATGCCTCTAAATGTGCAGATTTATTGACACAATGAGTGCATTTTTCCCCCCTGAAATGGAAAGGGTAAGAGGAACTGTAGATTCAAATGCATTTCATAGACCTGTGTTACTCTGTTCTCTATTTTATTCTTTTCCATCCTTGTAATTTTTGTACAGCTGTTATGACCTTCTATTCTTAGTGGGGCTTTCCTTTTTAACATGCACCTGAGATGTATAAATGTTTTTTTCAAAAAACAATTCCATGTGATCCATCAGGCTATTCAGACTTAGCCAGTCTGCCTTGTACTTTGAATACTGACATCAATGTGATTACAAACTATGTACAACTTGAGGACTCCTGTTAAAAGTGTTTAGGGAAATCATTCTGAATAAGGAACACTCTCAGATTTATTGTTCTTTTCAGCCCCTTACAGATAATCTACAAATTCAGTGAGAGACTGCATTTGTGGACTCCATTACATGAAACTGTAGCAACTATTAAGTTGAATCTAAACAAATAGGAGGAGGAAGTCAAAATCCAATTTGTCATTGTCCTTTCTAAAAGATATGTACAAAAGCAGTGATAGCAAGTCACCACAGTGTTTCTTATCAGCCCTTGCAGAGGGAGATGAAGAGAAGATATTTCTGATAACATTAAATTATTCCATTTTTAGATCCAACATGTTCATAGCATAATAGAATAGGATATCAGTTCTGACTCCACATGGGACAAACCCCTAAGAGCTAATCCATTGCTTTGCTCACAGGGAAATTCTGCTCTCCCCTTTCGATTTCATAACAGCTTGACACAAACTTAGATGTTGCTCTTTTAAATTGGCATTAGTGTGCTCAGGGATTATTTTGTTGTTGATACTGCTAGCTGGTTGTCCTTTGGTCAGAGATTTGGAGTATTTCTGTGGTATCAAAAGCTCTGACATAGGTCCAAGTACCTGCACTGCTCCCCATCCCCACAGCCGGGGGGAGAGCAGCTGAACCTGCCCTGCTCTCCTGGCTGAGTAGTCATGGAGGGCCACTGAGGCTGTAGGAGATGTGAGTCTTGGGAAAACAGAGGGGTCCCATTTTCTTTGCAGTATGACAAGGAAATACAGCAGGCCAAGCTCCTAGGTATGTCCTGTGTGCTGGACAAACACTGACCTCCTGTAGCTTGAATCCAGATTTTCAAAGCACTTTTCTGAGTGACTCAGGGTGGGAAGAGGCAGGAGGTGGATTTTAGGAACACCTCGAAGCTGTGTTGTGTGTTTATCTCCTCCAAAGCAGCCCCCAGCTTGTGGAGAGGAGAGGGGAGCCCTGTGAGAAACACATATTTTTAAGCCCTCCAACAAGAGCCAGATATTCCATGTTTGCTTAGTGTGTCACTGGGCTGGGCATGCCTGTACTTCTAAGCCCTGGAGGACAGGAAAATGCTACTTCCCTGCCATGGGTTGTTGCAGAACACAGCTTTTAATAATTGTCAGATCAGAGAGTAATAAGGAACCTTCTGACTTTAGGGAAACATTTAGTGCACCTTTTCTTAAACTGCCAGATAATGATTGTGACCATAATTTTCAAAGGAAACCCTTTGCTAGGCACTGAAAAAGGAGGTGGTTTCCAGAGGCTGGCAGCACTGCACAGCTGCCCACAAAGTTGCAGGGAACCTGTGCAGGGGGCACCAATGCCCAGCAGCCCAGCAGGGAGACAGCTTTGTGTCCTGTCTGCAGGTATGGTTGAGAGCCCCATTGTCCTGGGGTGGCCTAAAGGAAGAACCACAACAGAACCTTTGGAAATTAATGGAGTGGAAAGGTTCCTTGTCAGTCCAGCAGAAGATTCTCTCCTTCCTGTGTTCTGTGACAGAGAGTAAATACTCTGGGCTGAATATGGTACAAAATAAGCTCTTAGAAGTTCTACAGTTCCTGGTTTCAGGCCCTTAGCAAGGGCTTGCTTCAAGCTGTAAAAAAAGGAGTTTAAACATTCCCTAGTTAGCCTATTTTGTTTGAGCCTTCTCAAGTCTCCAGCTGCTGCGTTCATGTGTTTCCCCAGCTGGAAGGGAGCCATGCACAGGTTGAGGGAGTCTGTAAGTTTAGGGATTCATTCTTACAACATTTGGAGTGCAGAATGAAAGCATTAGGGAAAAGCAGTAGTGGCCCTTCCCTGGACTGTTTTGCCCCCTTTTTGTATGGTCTTACCCCAAAAGCTTATTACTAGCATATGGATTGTCATGCTGGTGTTTTTCCATTCCTGGTGGAGGGCTGAAGTAACTGGCCTATTTCACCATAGCTAGCAATAAAAGCAACAGATGAATGTGAGGTCCTTGAACTCTGCATTGTCTAAGGTGTGACTCATATCTAGTTTTATTGGTGTGCTACAATGTGTGTTATATATTGTATATAATCATAAACTCTGTTTATGATTATAAACAGAGTTTAGATAAATACAGTTGAGACAAGTGATAATGGCCAGGTGTATCAAACCCCACAATTGTGCATTGTAATTTGAAGGAGGAAGTGTTGTCTTTTTTTCTAATGTTAACAATTTTCTCTGGAAAAACAGCCAGCTTTTCTAAGAGCATAAATGTGACTTTCACTGTACAAAACCTGTGTCTCCCCTACTTTGTGTATTAAACTGTGTGTAAAAGACCACTCTTTTCTATACTGCACAAATATGCTTAGCCTCATTGAAGCTGACTGAAGGAAGGACTTCACTAGTTATTTTCAGGCAACTCTTGGCTAGTGGGTGCACAAAGCATGCAGAGTACACTAGACCATTTCTCCTCTCCCTTGCTTGTGAGCAAGATGGGCTTGATGGGGCAGAAAAACATGTTTTCACTCTGTGAGCAAGCTGTGGTGCTGTTCATGTGAGCATGGTTAGAGAAGCAAGGATCTTTCAGAGACGCCCTCTACATGGACTTCGGTTTTCAATTAAAAAGAAGTATTCCTCTTAATGTTTGTAAAGGAAGGAATCACATAATGTAGCTAATGCTCGACTAGATGTAGTTGATATTACTCCCCAGGAAACTCAGAGTAAAAGTACTCATAAGGCTGAGAGCAAATCAAAAGCTCTCCTAGAGGCAGCATTATCAGGGCTTGATGGGAAATTTGTCTAATGTAAGAATCCAGACTGGAAGAGATGGAAACAATAAACTAAATGAGAAAACTTTGGGCATCACATGAGGTAACACCTGTTGGAGCAGCATAGGTCTTTCTTTCCTGAGAAAGACCTGTTTCAAAGGCACGTGGAGATAATGGAGCACCTTGCTTGTGCATGGCAATCTTTCACCATCACCACCAATGGATTCTGTAATAAGGACTCAGAGAAACAAAGCAGTCACATTTAAACATTTTACTTGCAGATCACATGGAGTTTAATTATTCTGTGTTCCTGCTTTCAGCAGCTGCAGAGGACAAATACAATAGACCCATCCTTCTCCTTTCATCTTGCTCAATAGCATTTTTCTCTGTTTTCCTCAGTGACAGTGGTCTTGGAGGAGTCTGCCCCAGATAAGAGGCCTGAAAGGGAGAAGAGGGGTTAACTGTGGGGCAGGATATAGGATATTTTCTGGAGCCAAGGCTGTGATCATTTGTCCCATCACAGCTCCTGCCTTCTCCTTCATGGCTCTGCTGCATGTTATTATGCTTCCATTAACCTGTAAGCTCACAAACCAGCCTTTCACTGGAGAATGTGAACAGATGGATTCTTCCAATGTCTCCTCTGGCTTCTGCTAACCCCTGTGCTCCATGCTGTTGTGTCAGCAATATGAATCATATTAATTATATTCAGAATTTTGGTAACAGGGAGGATAGGGCCGTTTAAATATCAAGTGTTGGCTCCCTGACTCATGGACCTAAGAACTAATCACAGTGGGACTGGTTTTGGTTTAAACAGATGCTTTTACAAAGTTGTTGGGTTTTTAGTATATATTGGATAAGGGGGAAAAATTAAAATCTGAGAAATTAGACTAAATAAATTTAAAGCATAATGAATTCAAAGCAGAAATCTGGAGTTGAAACAACCTCCTTCCCTCCCCACCCAACAAAAGAGAATATCTGTATTTTTAGACTGGAAGGTCACTGGTGAGTGACAAAGGAGACTTTTGTTCTGCCCTTGGCCACACTTCTTGCTTGCAGGCTGCCCCACCTCAGGCCAGCCTCTGTCACCCTCCTTAAAAAGGGTGTAATGATATCGACCTACTTGGCAAAGTGCTTTGGGATCTATCTGTGAAAGAGCCAGGGCTGAGTTGCCTTTGCAATCTTTGAGTGTTTCACGTTGGTACACTCCTTCAGCCTGGAAAACACTGCGTGCTAAATTTGGCAGGTTTTAGTGTTTGTGATTCATTCCCAGGGAATTCCAGACTTCTTTAAGCTCTTCCCTCATCTGTAGGTATTTGCTGACTGGTTTACTAAACAGGCTGTTCTGAGGCTGTTTGCTGTGCTTGACACCACTTAGCTGCTCGCAGCACTGAGTCACGCACCACCAAGCCTTTCACCATTTAGATATTAGACATGGCAAACAGAGCTAAACACCCAACCCACAGCTCAGAGTGCTGGGGCCACAGCTCCACCTCCCCATGCCAGGGCTCCGTGGGTGTGTGAGTCAGGGCAGGCAGTGGTGGGACTTCTGGCCTGATAACAGAGCAGGACAGGAGGAGCTGTTATCTGCTGTGCACGCACAGGTACTCCTGGTGCAGACAGGGTACCCAGCACGTAAACTCATGAGCTAAGCACTGCATGCAAAAGGTAACTGTAATAAAAATAAACTGAGAGCATCTGGTTTATGGTCTCTTCCTTGGTACAATAATGTGCAAACTCATGGCAGCTCTTTCCTTAGTAATTTGCCTTTCTCCTATGGCTCCTATTTTAATAACATTTCTATCCTATAATCTGAAAAAAACACAGAATTTCCAGGATATCCCTTATTATTTTGAAGCCTCCTGCAGGGAACAGAAATGCAGTTGCAACCTGCTCATGCTTTCTGATAAATTGATTTCAAACCTTGCACGTGAACACGCTGTGATTTCTACTGGTACCCAGAGTGACATTTTCCATGAAACCTCACAGCTGTCCCTTAATGGGAGATTAGTGCTTTAACAAGATGTCTTTTTATTACTGTTGTTGTTCACTCACTAATGAAACAGGCTTGTGCTGTTTGCTATCAATTACATTGCAAATCATGTAATGTAATGACTCAGTACTTTTTATTTTTTTAAAAGAAAACATAGCTGCAAGTTTTATTCAGTCTGGTTATTTCATGGCTTTAGAATTTGTTGTCCGAGTTCCTCATTACTGCAGCTGTAGATAAAAACTTGAAAATCTGAATCTCTTAAGGCTCAGGAATGTGACAGAAAAGAGCCCCCAAAAGGTCACACACAGTTTGACAGACCTTTCACAGAAAGGTGAAGGTGAGGAAGAGGAGGAGGAGGAGATAGAAAAGCTGGCACAGTATATTTGCAACTAGCACTGCTGTCTCAGTGGGGGTGCTGGCAACATGTGGCTCTTGGGGCTCCTTGGAAAGTTTTTGCTGTTTAGCCTCAGAATCTGGATTCTTCCAGCTTTGTTTAGTCTTTCTGGGCTCTTTTAAAGGTCAGCTGAGGGAAAACATGAATTAGCTCTTCCAGAAGGAGCTGCTGCTCCTCTCTCTGTTTGGCGATGCAGGGAAAGTGTCTAAAGCATGGTGCTGTGAGAGAAATTAGCTGCTTCTGCTTTCTCCCTTTCCCCTGTAGTGAATTTTGTTCCCTGAATGAATGAGACAGATTTATGACCAATTTTATTCCCAACAGTCCCCAATAGGCAACCTAAAAATACCTCCAACCCCAAACACATCCCATGTAGTCCACAGCTTTTTCTGGAGCTGAGGCAAAACAGAGCTGATGTCATGGGCTATTTTTATACAGCGACATCTAAAATACTTTATTTTTGTAGTAGTGAAAGAGCACACTAGACTTTATGGTAAATAATTTCAATGTTATTCTTTCCATTTCTGTAAATTGATGAATAGCTGAACTTAGGTGGAGCAAGATGGGGGTTTTTTCTTGTTTTTTTTTGGGGGGGGGGCAGGGTTTGGTTTTTTTTTTTTTTAATTCTTTTCAACTTCTTAAGCACCAATTCCATCCCTGTCCTCTTCCCCTGAGTCTCCTCCAACAGCAAACACCAAGGTAACACCTGCCAGGGGTGGGTCAATACAGTGGCCTTTGGTCTCCAAATAAGAGCAGGTGAGTAACTGCACACTTACTGCCCCAGGAATGGGCAGGGAGTGCTGCAGCAGGGCTGGCACCTCACTCACAGCTCCTGCAGGAAGATCCTGCACTCCTGTCAGCCTCACATCCTCATGCTGTCCTGGCAGCTGTGAAAAGCCACCAAGGCTTCACCGAAGGAGTTCCTGAGATGGTGGCAAAGAGCAAGAAGCCAGAAGCTCAAGTTTGAAACATGATGAATAGTTGTCATTGGCCATGTCAGATACAGGCTGGGTGCTTTTCCAGCTTCTGGTTTTCTTCTCCTTCAATGCTGCTGAAGTGTTTGGGCAGGCAGTCTGTTCCCTGTCAACTCCCACTGTCACTTTTTTCCTTAAGAGTAATATCAAAAATGCTTGTTCTTTTATTTTTTTATTTTATATCAAGAGTACCCCAATCTCTCCTGCTGTGTTTATGCTTCTGCCAGCAAATCACTGCTTCTGTCATGTGCTTGGCACCCACTTGCTGCTCACTAGCAACCCAGGTGGGCACAGCACAGCCTTTGTCTCAGAGTCATCCATTGGAACAAAAAACTTTTTTTGGCAATTCAAGTGATTGCTAGTCTGCAAAATTGGAAAATAGAATTTTGCTAACTGTGCTAAGGAGCACAGAATGCTGATGGATGAAGAGCTGTTTCAAAAAAGAAATGCAGGCAGGGCAGGTTCTCTCCATTTTATGTTTTCTAAAAGTCAAATCAAGGAAATTAACATGTTTTGGGTTTTATTCAGGCCCTGCTTTAGCAGCATCTGTCTTACCTGTGAGAAACAGGTGTGACTAAAGTGGTAGGCAAAAGGCTTTTCTCCAAAAGGATTCAGGTGCCTAATGTCAGTTTGGAATACTTCTGACTAAAAACATCCCCAAAACCTCTGTGCTGCCCTAGGGGACCTTAAAACCTGACTCCAAGCCTCTAGCAATTATCACAGAGCTCTGCCTGGGCAGAGCTGCATGAAATGGTGGTGGCAGCTTTTTAGCCACCCATTTCTGAAAAGGGAGACAAAACCATTGGTATTTCTTTACTGCTCAAGGACATTTGAATTCGTAGCTTTCACTTCCCCGGGGAACATCCTAAGCAGCCAACTAGAGCGTATCCTGACCTGGTCCTCTCTTTGTAACAGCTCTTCCTGGTTCAGAGTAATTACAAATGTAATTATCAGGGTAGAGACAACCATGGAAGACTGACTCTGCCTGGGTGGTGGCTAAACACTCGCTGCAGGCCACAA
The DNA here is from genome assembly GCF_023055355.1 of Agelaius tricolor. Lineage (NCBI taxonomy): Eukaryota > Metazoa > Chordata > Aves > Passeriformes > Icteridae > Agelaius > Agelaius tricolor. Next base: position 8,235,871 of record NW_027269262.1, on the reverse strand, counting down.
GTCTTACTCCAAGGATTGTGAGGTTTATTTATCTAGCTCTAGTATTCAGTGAATTGTTCTGTTTAGAAAGGAACAAAGCTTACTGAATCTTTATAAAAGCTTGTATTAATTCAGATGCAATGTTGGAGTCCTTTCTATGTACAGAGTGCACAGACTCTAAAGGTCCTTGAGATTTAGCTGAGCAGTGTTTTGAGACAGCCGTGTTCTGCTGCAGACCAACATTGGCAGTAAGCACCAGCCTCATGACAGAAAGGAAATACCCTTGTTGCCTGCCCATACCCAGGTGTGGGGCCAGATGGGGTGTTTTCATAAACACAGTGTCACACTTTGTTACATCTGCATCGTTTAAAGGAAAATAAAAGGCTAATCTTCTCATTGCCATCTTCTCCGTTTCCAGCTTTCTGAATTACTTGCACTGATTTCATGGCAGGAAATGCTGATCCTGTGTTGCAAGATGTAGCCCAGCCTGGAATAGTAATTTAATTTTGAATCCTCAAGGTAGAAAACATTCCATTAATGTCTTGCTACCTAAAGGGTCATACTAATCAACTTCTAGCAGTTTCTTCTTCAAGTCTGACTCAAGTAGTTATTAATTAATATATGCTTTTCCACTGTTTTTTTAAATATAATTTTTTCTCACCACTATTGTTAAACCATCTGCCTCTGGAGTACAAATAATTTCTCCAAACCTGCACCATTCTTGCATATCTGTGGACAAGCAGTCACTGACAACAGCTGCTGAAACCCTTGGTAGTCACCAAGACCAGTGTGCTGCACTTGCTTCAGACATCATTGGGGAGTCTGCCTACATTCCCCAGCTGCTGTGAGACAGGGAAGAAGAATCTGGGCTGGGAGAACTGGAAACAACCTGAAAGGGTTTAAATGCTTCTGTCCAGTGAGGCTGAAGGAAGAAAGAGATGAACCAGTGACTGGCAAAGAGCAGAGCCATCTGTATCATGAGGGAACAAGAGGGGTCTGCAAGCCTAAGGTCCATGTGATTTACATAGTGTGTCACATGTACGTGGCAAAACACTGTTTAGAAGATCTTGGCCACATCTTGGCCACTAGAAAGGTGGCTTTGGCATTTTTAGTTCGACCTGCTAAGAAAATACAGTCCCTCAAGCAAGGCACTCTAACTAACCTGCAGAGCCAGGGCAAGCATAGGGCAAACTGCAATTTCACTCTGGGTTTACTAAGACAGTTACTTCCTTCTCGGGAGTTTGTCCTTTCAAATACCGAAGTGTGGCCTCAAAATCTCCATCTTTCATGGGTATTTGCAGCTGTGACCTGCCTCCTCTGTATTTGCTGGTTTGATGGAAATGAGCATAAAACCTGCATGGTGTGGCTGCCCTTATTTCTCTCTCACTTTGAGATTCAGCAGCAGTTTTTTATGAAGAACCAACCTTTCCTTTTTGCAAGCCTAGCTCTTCTGCATTGGAGAAATGCCCTCTCCTCAGAGCCGTGCCACCTTCCTCAGTGTGTTTATGTCCTCTCCCCAGGAAAAGATTACAAATTATGTAGGGAATACATTTTTTAAAACACACAACCTCTTATTACTCAGTGTTTCAAATAAAACAGCACGTGAGCTTGTTAACTCTGTCTGCCACTCTTCTCGTGGAGGATATGTTTTTTAAACAAGTTTTAATATCCTTTAGTAAATAAAAGTTGTTTTCAACAGGAATACTCTGAGCATAATCGTCATATACATATGTGCTTTTTTTTAGAAAGAAAGAAAGAAAGAAAGAAAGAAAGAAAGAAAGAAAGAAAGAAAGAAAGAAAGAAAGAAAGGCCCAAATAATTGCCATCTGCCACTTTCTTAGTAAACATTGCGATATGTCATGAACTCAATTACACAGACCACTGGGTTGTGGACAACTGGTTGCTGCTTTTTAAAAAAAAAAGTGTAGAAATAAAACTTTGCTTTAGGTGCAGCAAATCCATTACTGAATGTCCACCAAAGAGAAGGGGCTCCTTTCAGCCAGCTGCGTGTGTTCCCTTACATCAGTGGAAAACTGCCCAGGTACAACCAGCTCATTTCTTATTGACTCCTGTAATTGCAGGCAGGGTTAGCAAATGGCACCAGCTACTGCAAAGGCTGCCCCAAATTCTGCATTCTGTCTTTGGCTGAGTTGAGGAACAATGATAAATTTCACTAAATCTGCTTTTTGGCCAAATGTTCTCTGTGGCAGGGGAGGCCACATTCTCCGCTGAGGAGATGCTGTGGGGTCAGTTTTAGAAATAGGTTCATTTATTTAGAAAAAGTCCAGACTGAAGAGCTGAGGCACTGCTAGTAGAGGGGAGAAAGAGGAGTCAGAAGAAAAATATGGGGAGAAAGAGGAGTCAGAAGAAAAATATGAGGAGAAAATTCTGTGATCCCCTTGAAATCTGAATTTGGAAGCTGCTGGGAGAGATGAGAAATGCGACTCAGAATTGGTGGAAAGGTTTTTAAATTAAGTGAGCAAAGGCACTGGACAGAGGTACATCCATTAAAACAAAAGGCACAAAAGTGGTAAAAATATTCAACAATCATTTAATGAATGGGGTGGTGGGAGTCCCTTGTCCCTTTTCCCCAGCTCCTAAGAAATCATTGCTAATTTATTAAAGAAACAGTGGAAGCTTGAAAGCGAAGAACTCCAAGGATAAGATTTGCTTGTTTTAATTTGAGTCTTTTTAGACATAAACAGTTAGAAAAAATTCTTAATTGCACACTAGATGAGACTATGCAGTGACCCACATCCACTAATTGAACAAGGAGAACATCTTTTAGGATGGGGAACAAGTCTAGAGGCAGCCTATATTGCAAATATAAGAGGTGAGTTATGATTCCTAATTTATGGTTCACAGGGCATTGAATCCTCTGGAAAACCTACAGAAATCTGCCATCTTACACCAGATTCTGAAAAAAAATTGTACCTTTTTTCAAATTACTACTGGTATCAGTTTCAGCTGACACGTCAGGTGTCTTTAAATATCTATGTAATTGTCTTTTTTTGTGTTCCTAGAACATAAGGGTCAGATTCCTGTCATCCTGCTTCAGTATTCATTGTAAATTGATATTAGGCTGGTGAAACAACTTCTGGGACAGTTTAACACCTTATTTCTCTCTTTCATTTTGGCATGTCTTCTTTCACCTTTCTACACAAACCAACCTGCTTTCTCTTAATGATATTTTGATCAAATATATCATTATATATGATATATAATGACGTGGGGGGAAGGAAGACTGTTTGTGAGAGCTTTGATACATGCAACAAAACTCCTACTGACTTTATTGGAAGAAGGATCAGTCCAGAACCCTTCTTTTCCTGTTAGTTGTTGTTTTGTTGTTTCTGTTTTGTGTGTGAGTGTGTTTTAATTGGTTTTTAGTTATTGGTTTTTATTAGTTTTTAGTTATTTTATTTAATTTTGTGATTCTTTTTGGCCAAAATGCACCAGCATGCTCTGACTGTGTGTATCTTGCGTTCAGTAAGGCACAAAAAGAGAGCTTTATAAGGTTCCCATGACCTGTTTATCGTTCAGGAGCTGCCTGTGTTTGATGTGGTGGGCACATTGTGCCCAGTTTGTCACACCTATTTGCTTCTCAGCTGAAACCCACTGGTGCAAAGCTGCAGCCCATTGTGCTAAGCACACTGGCCCCTTGTGAGTAAATTACATGTACTCCCCTGGCTGAGTGAGACCTTGATGAACTTGTATCAAAGGGTTTTCTGAACTCATTTTTAGGAGCATGATGTGAATTATATGGAGCAGGTGTGAGTGCCAGGGGAAGGTGGAGGTCAGTGTCACACTTCACAGCAGAAAGCCACCCACCATCAAGGCTGCTTTTCATGTGCTCAGCCAGTGTGAACCCTACTGAAAACAGAAGGCCCTCTGAGGCTATGTGCAAGCCTGAAGGAACAGAGCAGGCTTTTGAGGGAGAAAATCAAAGACATTGGAAAAGTTTCTGCTTCAAATCAAGGTAACTTTTAATGACTTGTAAGTCAAGACTGGACTGAAGAAAGAAAAACATCATGACTTAGAAAAATCCTGTCCCTTGACTTCAAAGTAAGGAGAACACTTTCCAGATCAAATCACCTGCCTCAGTCACCTTGGCAGAACAGAAGAGGACTCTGCAAAGGGAGCTGGTTACAATTCCTGCACTGTGGTGGTGCCTTCTGTGAGGAGGCGTGGTGTGTTGTCCTGTCCTGAGAGAGCATCCTTGAGGGTGGCAAACAGTTGCCTTGACTGGGAAACAGAGCCATGCTGTGTGCTTTTCTCCCAAAGGGAACAGTAATGCTTGGGTTTGACCTTTTTGTGCTGTTGGTATTGAGTTAGAGCTACCCAGCCCCTGGAGTCTTTCCTTTGGAGGTAAAGTGTCTGATGATGCCCTAAGGCTACTCTGCCTTAGGTAAAGTGCCTTACAAGGAAAAGCTTCTGGCTTTACTTCCAACAAAATTCATGAGCTACTACAACTGACAGAAGTTTTTGAAGTGTGGGGGGAAAGTGTGTAAGGGTTGATGAAACTTTATTTTAGCAAAGCAATTTTGAATGGCTCCCAGTGATTTGAGAAGGCTTATATTGTACATATTCAATAATGTCAGCTGGGAAGTCATTCTTTTCACTGTGTTCCCCAAGACACTGATATCTTAATTACTGTTCTGATAATGTTCCTGAGAATTCAGTGTTTGATGCTGCAGAAGCCACCTCAGCTTGCGGGAGAAATTCCTGTGCATTTCATGGAGACTTGATCTCTGGTCCACTGTGGGATAAACCTGAATTATGAAGTAACAGAGCTTTGGGTATCCATGCTCTGTGACCTGGTCTGGGAAAGTGTTTGGATTTTGGTTTTTTGGGTTTTTTTTTTCAATTGAATTGGCTCTTTCTTCCTTTGAGAAAAGGAAGCCCCAGGAAAATCCTGCCATAAAAGGTTTCTTTGCAGCAATCCCACTAGGTTAAAATCGAGACCCATCACCATGAAAATGTTGTGCCTCTGGGAGAAGTTTCACCTGTTAAATCTGAGTGTTTCCAGCATGTTTTGGTGTGCAAGGTCTTTACATTCTGCCTTGATGGGAGTTAGGAAAGGGGGATGCCTACAGTGGTTATCACTTAATTTTTTGATTTCAGCAATGGAATTGGGGGTGGAGGAAACAAACAGAAAAGTAAAACTGTTGGGAAAAGAGTGGCAAAAGGAGTCTTAAAGACTGTCATACAAGCAGGCTTCTATCTAAAGCTACATAATTTCTTCTCTGTGTTGGCATACATTTTGTAAGCTTTCTGATATATTTCTGATTACTTAAAAAAATTGGGAGAGCTGGATCACCCACATTAGTGTAACCCAATATCAGCCTGCATTATGTAATTCTAAGGCAGCAGAGCTACAAAATTCCAAGACAGCTTGATCAAGGTTTGTTAGAAGATGTTAAATGGTACAATGTGTAATAACAGTTGCTGCCTATGAAGGGGGAAAAACATTTTCTGCCAGTTCTGAAATCAAGGGTTGCATAATTTGCAGAAGTGGCTTTGGCTGAGGCTTTGCACTCCAAAGCTGTAATCTTCTGAAGTCTCTCCGAGTAGAGCTGGGTTCTGTTGGTGCAAACTGTCACGCCTCACATGCAACAGGTAATGTTTGAACAAAGCCTTCTGGCTGGATTGAAACCTCTCATAATTAGCAGGTAATTAAAAAAAAAATCCAGTTTCTCCAAGCCAGCATAAACCCCCAGCAACCTTATTGCTTAAATAATGCAAGAGAAGATCTCAAGTAATGCACACACATCTGCAAATCAGAGTTAATTATTCTTTGCAATACACTTTCCAGAAATAATCTCCTTTATCACTTCTTGATGAGAGCCATCAGCTGCCAGCAGAAATAGCAGGGATAGACCACAATTAAGTATGACACACAGAGCAGCAGAATGGGGCAAGAAGTGGAGTTGGGTTAAAACTAAATAGTTTACCTCTCTGTAGCCTTCATTTGGCACCTTGCTTTAACCTTCAACAAGAGTCAGTTGTGCCGTGCATCATCCTCTTACACTTTGAAGTCTGGAAATACCCTGAAGAATATGCTTACTCCTCAGATTAAAATCCTCCTAGCAGGGCTCATTTGAAAGAGCACAATGTCACAATGGAGTCCAGACAATGAAGTAGCAAAAAAAAAAGGTAATAGAATAGTGAATTTATAACCACAAAGTACGGGGAACTTGACATCATAACAGTTTCAGGATGCTAAGAATGATGACTCTAATTCTCCCGATGTTTTATTAAGAACAGGGCAGCAGAAAGGACTCTGGCTGCCATAAGAAAGATGAGAGCTGATGCTTTTCCAGGCTACCATTTGCCAGCCAACACAGCCTGGACAGGACTTTTAAGAACACAGGTGAGTGCAAAGAATACTGAAAATAAGTGCCTGATGGAGGGTTAGGCTCTTCTTTTTTCCCTCCCCTGGGAAGAAGATGTGTGATGTACCACCTTTCCCACCAAATGTGCTTTGTATTTGTTTGCATGGTTTTCTATTAGCCCCATCTCTTTCACCAATCCCTTCTATGTGAATGCTTTTGGATGCACATTTATACTTTGATGGCAAGAGTAAGAACAGGGTGCCAGGACAGAGAAGCCTTTTCTTGGCCACCCTGCTGCATTCTGGAGTTCTTCAAACTTCACGGTGGCCTGCTTACTTCCCTAGTTTCTTTTCCCAGTACGTGTTGAGTGACACTGTCCATGATGGAAATCACAGATGTAGGCTGGTTTAACACTTCCTCCCTCTCAGCTCCACTCATGTTTTATGGTCAGCTTAGTTAGGTTCCTTTGCCTCTTTTAATATAAAAAGTGGCAGGTGCTGGTGGCCTAGACTAAGGAAGTGTGTGATGTAGCTTTAAACGTGATTTATGTCTTCTAGCTATTCCTTAGTCTAGCAAGGGGTATTTCTTCTTGCATCAACCCAAAACATAGTTGAAAACTACTGCTATCCATCAGAAGCAAAGACTAGGAAAACTAAAACCAGTCGTTTGGTGCTCTTTTGCTTTTACCTCCATACAGCTTATTTTTTGAGTAGATGTTTTACAGGTACTCCCTTAGATACCTCCTCTGGACCAGACACCATGAGCTGTGCTCAGGTTAAATCCAGTTTCCAAAGTAGCTCCAGTACAGTTCAGGCACTGACAAGAGGCACAGACCATGGCAGTGCTTGGAACAAATATATATAGGATAGAAGCAAGGCCTTCTCTACCTGGTGTAAATGTGTCAACATGCACCTTGCTCGTATTTTACCAGTGACTTAGTCAAAAGAGGGAGGTGGTGGTGGTGAACACAAGCCAGTAAACTTAAAAGCCTTCTTCTCATGAATATGTAATGGAGTTCACTCTTTCAGCCTTCTTTGAATTCAGCTGGGTTAAAACAGTGAACAAACAATTAATAATTGTTTGCCAGGAATATGATGATCCACAACAATCACAGTGTAAAAGAAACAAGCTGAAATGCACAATAACCTCCTTAACACCCAGCAATTATGCTGGTACATCATAGAGCATAACTGAAGTGCTGGTTAATAAAACAGTTAATGAAGTAATTCTAAAACATTTTTTCCACTTTTCTGCTGAGCAGCATATGAGAGGTTCCTAATCATCAGTGGCATAGAGGGGCCTTTATAGGAACAGGGATGAAGGAAGGGAAAATCTAGAGAAATTAGTCTAGATATCTGAGCATAGAGTTTCCCCTTGAACCTAAACAGGGATTTTATTTTTTCATTTTCTTTCCTATAAATGTGAAAATTTTAGGATCCAGTTACCTGAAGCATTTTCTGTATGAGCAAGTCTCATTTAAGTAGACTACTGATCTCTTGCTCCTCTGTCTGTGCTGACATGTCCCAGCCTCTCTCTCCATCGGTGCAACCATCTATGGTGCTGCATGCTGGATACTTCCCCTAGCAGAGCATGAAGAAGGCCCCTGACCACTTCTGTGTGCAGTAGCAGGTGCTGTATTGAAGAACCTGACTGGTTTTTCTGGATACAGACACACAAAAGCAGTAGCTGATAGTGCAGTAATAGGCCATTCAAAGAAATGGGAAGTAGCTCTAGGAACTTGGAGTAGAAGCCCTTAGGAGGGCATGGACCTTTGATTTCTGCTTACAGATGTGTTATTAATTTTTGAAAGACCACTTTACTTTCCAGAACACTATTTTGATGCTTTTTGCCACATTTTCAGAAGTGAAAAACATCACATTGGGATATCTAAAACCTCTGCTTCCTGCCTTCCCGATAAGATCTTTGTGACCCATGTTTGTCCCTTCTCTTTCCTTTTTTCAGACATGAATGTTTAGACATATAAATGTTCAGCAAAATTTCATTGTCCTGTAGGAAGAAAACCTGCCTGACTGTCCTCAGTTACTAGTTTCTGTGCACAGACTAATCTTTTACAACTTCAGTGCCTTGTCACAGATACTGCGTTAATTAACCAACACCTGTTCGCTAATAAATATTCTAATTGTTCTGAGGTATAAATGGAGAGTGGGGGAGGATTGCAGATCATATCTTACATAATTGCCAAAGAACATGCAAAGCCTTTAGTGGCCTCCTGAATAAAAGTAAGGTATATGTGCATTTTCCTCAGAGCAACCTCCTCCTGAGCGAGGCAGAAAGCAATTTGTGCCCTGAGGAAAGGTACGTGACAGAGGTCTGTGTTCCATGTTCTTCGAAGGCAGCAGTAAGCAGTGCCAGCAATATCCGCTAGATCAAATGTTTCTAGGCTCTCGTGTTTCTCGTCTGTGAAATCAGATTCAGCTGATGGCTCCCAGGGAACTTAGAGAGTAGCATTCCCAGCTAAAATACTGCTTTGAAAACTAAACAGCACTAAATGCATATTACATCTCCTTCATCACTACTGCTGGCCATCACAGCAGGCAGTGGTTAATTACAGCTGCATTTATAAGTGGGCTCTTGGGCAATGAAACATTAATTCTCCAGTGTCATTTGCTATGCTGGCCACAAAGTCAATGCTGAATTACTCACATGCCTGTCAATGTTTGGTTACTGTACCCAAAGAGATTCTCATAAGCTCAATCCCCTTGTTGTCTTCACTAACTAAATCAAAAAGTAAAATAAAATTGTCTTCCAGCCAAAGCCTATAGTGGCATATGGAGGATCTTTTCCTTATGACTAGGAATAAAGGATGCACAGAGACAAGTATGTATGTCTCTGACTTGCTGTACACCTCCAGCTAAAAAAAATTATATTTATATGTGTATATGTGTGTGAGATATACATATATATATATATATATATATATATATATATGTATAATGCCTTGATATTTGAATTATTTTGCTTCCACTTCAGCCTATGGCTGAGTCAGCAGAGGAGTCAAAATGAGTTGCAGATGAATGTTATGGAGGTTAGAAGTAAAGGGAGCAAATGGCTCTTCCCAGTGATAGGAGCCAGAAAGGAAGTCAGAGTAGATTCAGGGGATTGACATTAAAACATTGAAAGCAACAGGTTGTAGTCATTTACAGGCTTTTGCTAGGCTTCTGGTATTATTATGTGAGTCACATGAAGACATGTTTTGGACTACAGTTAATATGTTGGTGGTAATAATTGTGGTGTTAATTACACAAAGAGCTCACTCTTCACATGTGATGCACATCTGGTGTTATCTCAAAGGCAAATTTTTAATTTGTCACTGAGACCTCCATGATCCTGAGCATATTGAAAGAAGCCTGATTGATTGTGAAACGCAGTAGGCACTGTGACAGAAAGCAGTATGATAAATTGAGCCGTTTGAGAAATGTGCTTTTTTGGCTGTTTCTGATTTCATCAAGAGTGACATTTCAGCCTTAAATGGATAGCCTGACTAAAGCCCAGGCAGTACTTACGCACCATCTAAGCTTTGACTTTTTGGAACACTGTCAGAGCAGTGTGTTTTTGGACTACTCACTCTGGTGTGGAATTTCAATCTTTAGGTTTATATTATCATGCCTCATTGCAAAAACCTGGTAAAAACTGAACGTGAATATGACTACACTCTCCAAATATGCCTCCCTGAAACTGACCTCTTTGCATTCCTTACCTGGCTACATTTAAAGCTGCTGACACTTTTATGTAGAATTTAGTACCATCTACCTGAAATAGAAGACCATATCCAGCTGTGTTCTGCAGTAAATAAGAACAGCTACTGTAACTTATTTGTCCAAGTGATTGTACAGCACCCCTGACCTTTTGTTAGGTTTTCTTGTTGTTGGGCTTTTCCAAATAGCATCCTAAAATGGAAAATTTGTATTGGATCAAATGTTTAAGCACTAAGGATCAGTATCTCCTCTTTAATGCCTTGGCAGGGGAAGCTCTTTTGGACATTGTCTTTTTTCACAAATGGCATCACTATCAATACTGAAGCCTGTAACAGAGTAAAGTAAATGGGGGATCAGAATCGGACCTTACACCACACACTCTTTTGGAACTTCTTGTATTTTCATTGTATTAATGGTTCACTCCATGAAGATCAGAGTGAGCAGAGGTAATGCTGACATTGCAAACCATGGGATCCAACATCAGGATAACGTTCTGCTTAGCAAAAAGACTCTCATGGAGGGTAGAATCAAAAGGGTTGTCTGCTCTGCTAAATCCCATCCCTGCAATCACCTGACCAAACCAAATTCATCTCATGCACCAGAGGCTACAAAACTTCTTCCAGCATCTTGTAGCAGCCATGAGATCTGTGGTGAAAGATAAAACAACACACACCAGACTGTTTACCTTTTCCTTCCTCTCTTTTCTGGGTCTTTTAAGATCTGCCTAACATTTCATTCTTAAAAAATGAGTCTGAATGTGATCAGCTTTTGCCACATTGTGGCATATTACAGAAGGGCATTAGGTGCAATTCACCACTGTGAGGCATCCGGTCTTGCCAACGAGATCTCAGGTCAGTCTGGAAATGTGAGTGATGTCCTAATTTTGCACTTATGTCTTCATTAGCAGTGATTTTTTACTAGAAATCCTTTCAAAACTGCACTATCAAAATTTAATATAATCAACAAGCCCCTGGCACAAAAACCAGATTGCACTTGCATTGTTCAAAATAAGAGTAATAGAAAAGAGTCAGTGATCGAAGCACCTTCCACTATAAAGCTCTAGGAATTGGCTAGGAGTTTTTCAACTAAAAGATGCTTTGACTTTGCTTTAAAGCAAGGGTTGTTACTCTAGGCTCTAAGATCCTCTGCATGCTTATAGATGCTGCTGGACAGATTGAGTTGCCTCTGAACATGTAGAAGCAGAAGAGCTGAAGGTGAGAGGGGAGTTGCAGGGAGGATTCTATCCAAACAGCAAGGAAGGGAAATAGCATCCTTAAGGTACACCTTCAGTGAGCACCTTTCCCTGAGCAAGCCTTGCAGGTATCACATTCCCAGTACAGTGCCCTGCAGGCTGGAAAGGAGAGTGGGTGAAGGGAGGGCAGCTGTGAGTCTTGGGCAGCCCTCCAAGGGGGTCTGGCAGAAGGGCACTGCTGGTGGGCAGTGCTGAACCACTGCAACCTGGCAGCACAGGTCTCCTCAGCCAGCACCACCCAGATCCTGAGCAGCTCTGGTCTCCTCTGGTAGCTCTGGCTGCAAGGAGGTTGCAGCCACTCTCTCCAACTTCCTCCCCAGACAGACAGTCTGTCTGGGAGGCTACGTGCCAGGGTTCGTGCTGTCCCAGGGGTTCAGCCCCTCGTTAGGAGGATTTAGTTACTAACACATTTGTAATTCTGATGCTGTTAGCACTTGCAGCACCATCATGGGTTTTACAGAAGCTGCATTTGTTTGCTCCTACATGAATGAGTAGAAACAGAAAGGCTAAATTTTCTTTTGTAGTGAGAAGTGGAAACCGACGTCTAAAACCTTTTCCCTGATGTCCTCACCCACTGTGCTGCTTCACCAGAGAGGCTGACAGAAACAGAGAACTTGGGCCAACATGCATTTCTCCTTGTTTTGCAAACTGACCAAGTTCCCCTTTCAGATGTGAGGTGGTACGTGTGTGTGCACACTGTGAGACCAAACAGTTAGCTAATCCTCTGCTCTGGAATCTGTCTGACAAAGTGCTAGAGCACTGGGACGTTTTTCTTTTCTAAGTTGTTTAAGTAAACAAAATTAAATCTCTTCTTGGCCGGTTTAAAAAATCAAGTCATAAAAGCCTGGAATAGTTCTGTTGTATACATTTCCCTTGGAAAGTATCTGCTTCAGTTTTTCTCTTTGTTAATCAGGTCTGAGACTTCCATTAGAGAATAGTTTATTCCCAGATTTAGTTAATATTTTTCAAGTGTGCTGTATTTGTGTATGTTAATTCCTGCCCCCTCAGCTCTCAGAGATTATCTAAGGACAGGACAGCTAATGGCTATCTGAAACCAGTCAACTTTTTTTTCTCTGATGTCAGAGTAAGGACAGGTAAAATAGCAGTAGAAAGCACCTTCTTAAATTAGCTGTGGCCCTTTTCTCTTTTGTGAGATTCTTTCTGAGTTTTTATGTTGTTTTCCTTGAGTTGTCGATTGTTTAAAAGTGGGTGCATTATTCAGTGCATATGACAAGAAAACCTATTTAAATTCTAATGTCTTTGGGAAGTATGTTCACATTATGCATTTATCTTGTGTTATAATTTCTGTGATAACTGCTACCTGAATGCACAAATTCTGCTGTACTGATTCTGATACTTACCAAGCAAGCATAAGGTGAGGAAAATGTTTGTGAAATTATTTTTATCCTCTTACCAGGACTTGAATTATTTTTAGAGCAAGGTCATAGCAGTTGGTGTAGTCAAAAGCTAACATTGTGTAAGCTGGGAATATTACCATTGCATTTGTTGCTGCTTTGGGTCAGATCCCACCTTTCCTAGCATTAGTAAGTTTGTTTTACTTCTTTCTCTTCCACTACTGCCACAGGAAGCAAGGAATTAGGACATACTCATGTACAGTTCCATCTCCAAACATTTTCAGAGTGCTGCTACTTTAACTGCTCGTTTGTTTTTGTTCCTACAGGTGTATTTGTTTTCAGATCACTCAGTTTGTTATTCTAGTCTCAGAATAATCTCTGCATGGCTTTGTCAGTGCTGTTTTGGGGGAGGACCTGAGGGAAGAGCGGGAGGATGGTCATTTTCAGGGTCAGTGCAGCCTTGGGCATCCTTACACCGATTGTGATCTACACCTCTAATTAGGGCTTTGGACAGGGAGCCTGGCCTACACTGAGTACACTTGTTTGCAAAACCCCCTGACCTAAGGCACTCCCATGCAGGCAGGTGCACATCACTTTCATGTAGTTCAGCCTGAGTTAATCGTTGAACTGTGAGTGCAGGAGGATGAAATGCAGAAGGCAGAGCTCCTCCTGTTGGGCACAGCTCCGTGCAAATGTGGCCAGGCTGCTTCCAGACCCAGGGGGGCAAGAGGATGCTGCACTGGGTGGCCCTCTCAGTTCAAGTCTCTATCAGCTATCTGTGCTCTGCACAACTAAAGTGGCAAAACTTTCCCGTCCTGGAAGAAGGAGATTTCTTAGATTAGATCAAAGAGGGCACTGTAGCCCAGACATAGTGACCAAGTTCATCCTGTGAGTGAGTGCACTTCCCGTCCTCACCTGACTCTTTCACCCTGTTCTTAAGACTACTGAGTATCATGACAGCCCCTTTTAGAGGGAACTGGAAGAGTGCATCTCACAAACACTGGCAATAAAATACTTCACCTTTTTTCCCCCCTCCCCACTTAAGCTTTTTGATCAGCTAGAGCTAACAACTCTATAAAATCAAATATTTCTCCTCCTGGTGGTATTAAATTGCATGCAAAGCTCTGTGGGCAGGTAGCCAGAACAATAACAAAGCCACCTTGGAAGTATTTATCTCTGCAAATACCTTATACTTCTGATTTCTGTCTGTCTGAATTTTTCAGTGTATTTTAAACTGTCCATTAATTAAACCCCACAAGTAAGGTTACCTCATTTTTCCAATTGTAGAAACCAAACACCAAAGAGGTTACAAATAGAATTAGGAGACTTCTTTGTGTTTTGAGCATTACCCAAGGCCACTGGCGACAAGAGGGCTGTTCACAGGGTGTGATACTGCCTGGAGTGAATCTGGCCCTGTGACTCACCTGTCAGCATGAGGCTGGTCTAGAAAGAGATGCTGTGTCTCCTAATTCTTGGTTGTGCACCTCAGTGATGCTGCTGACTCTTTCCTTTCTTTAGGAATAATGTTATTGAAGGGGCAGGCAGTATTCAAGGCAGTACAAACAAGAAGAAAATCTTTGGTGTCCTGTTGGATCATACCTGCAGAATTTTATGAAGTATCAAGACCTGATCCAAAACTGTTACAATTATCAATAGTTTCACATGATTTTGGTTTTCTTTTCCAGCAATGGGATTCCCTTGTTGTAGGAATGAGCTGATTTTTTTTCTCTTTATATCTGCCTTGATTTGTGCTCAGCACTGCAGAGGCAGGTATTTTTGAAAGCATAGTTCTGTGACATATTTATATGATCAGCTTGAACTATGAACTAGGAGAGGAAAATCTAAAGGGGATGACAGGAAGTCAAAGACTTGTTAAAATAGTTCGAAAATTCCAGGAATTCAAATGGGAATCTCACAATGCTCAGAACTCATATATGCTTGTGGTGGTGCCAAAAATTTCTAATTAACCCATAAATTTAAACCAAGAGCCAGATTCTGAATTTCATGGGATTGTGGTAGGGCTGAAAGAACCAGCAGACTTTAAAAAATGTTGACAACAAAGGTGTTGTTGAGGTGCCCTCAAAGACATTATCTGAAGTAGACTGTACTGATGAAATGGAGAGTGCTGCAAACGTACTGGGATAATCAAATAAGTGGGTAAGACTTGTTAGAACTGGCCTATACTAAAGAGGAACAAAAATACATGGCCCTTACTGGCAGAACAGAATTGGTTCTGCCCTAAGGCAGCTGAATCTTTAGAAACACCTGTAACAGTTCTGCTAAACATAATTATAGTTGGCAGATGAAAAGAAGACGCGATAAGATCAGATAATTCCCCCATTCAGCACTGGAGCCCACCGAAATCAATTAGGCATTTCCAGGTTACTTTAGAGCATGCTGGGTCAGCAGGAGAAGAACCTGTTTAGGAACTGAAATATTTGTGCTTTTGCAGGTTTGTGGTATAGAAAAGCACTGCTAAAGAGGGGGAAAACTAGAAGTTTTGAGGAAATGCCCTGCTCTGTGGTGCTGATGTGTCCTGTCCTGCCTGCTCAAGGATGCATCAATTGAGAGGCAAACAAGGGGAGGGGAGGAGCTCGGTGTGAGGATATGAGCAGATATGGCTTTAATTCTTTAATTGTGAAGCTTGAAGTAACAGGTATTTCCACTGAACTCAGATATTTTGAATCTGAGTTTTCTTCAGTTCTAAATCAGAGAAAAAATGCAAATGTATTGCAAATCAGATGAGCCACAGCTTAGGGCTGTGTGTAGAAGATAAATGTCTATGTACTATCTGGCCTGTGGCATGCATATGTGAGGGTTAAACAAGAATTAGTTTAATGAAGGAACAGGTTTCTCTATCAAACTTCCAGCAACTCCAAAACAATCTAAAAATAGGATATTTCAAAAAAATAATAGCTTGACAATGTTCTTGCTAGCTAATGACCTAAGCATATGAGAAACCTGATGTGGCTACCATGCATCAAATTGTTGACATGGGCTGTGAGAGTCTGGTATGTTATTTAAAAAATAATTGGAGGACAGAGGGCTATTCTGAAAGAAATAAGTCTTGCTGGAAGCAAGTTTTCTGCATTTTAGCCAAACCACCTTTTTGAGCATGTCAGTGAAGAGAAGAAGGAGAAAAAGTTGTTCCTCACTTTTACTTTATTTTCAGATGAACAGTGAAACTGGTTTCATCCATGTCTTGAAAGATGGTTGTCCCTGCTAGACTGTTCCAAATGTCTCCTAATGACAGTTTTAACAGATAAGTGCCTGCTTTGAGTCAACTTATAAAGGAAATCACAAACAATAATTTAGATTTCACAAGAACCCTGATAACATTCTTAGTCACAGGAAAGGATTCCTGGGAAGGGGTTCATTAAGAGCAATAAAATTCTTTTCTAAGTAATAGCATAGTTGATATTAACAGTAGTCCTTACCTTAAACTGCTACACGTGTGTGAATGCACACACATGTGTGTGCACCTCTGTGAGTGTGTGCAGAGAGAGAGTAGGAGAAAGCTTTATATTTCTGAATGATGGTATTGTAGAAAACAAACAGGTGAGTTAATCTTTTAAGCAGTGCAGATTTAAATACTAAAAAAAATTAGATCCAAGTCTAGGTAATTTTACTTATGGCAAATCTTTTTAGAGTAGTCAGTGGGACTTTTCTATTTCATGGTGGGTTCAATCCTTCAGGCATTTTAATACATGCAAACTATTGGCTCAAAAATCAATGTATTTTACAGAGGGATATTCTCTAAACAGACTAAGAAGACTCTTATTTTTTTTTCCTCCAAAATTTTAATTAAAAAAAATAAAAATCTAACTGCAGTTTCTAAGTACGCCCAGGTATTTTCTTGCAGCAGCAGCACTGCCAGCCCAGCCCGGGAGCGCTCCCGCGGCGGCAGAGCGCAGGCGGCTGTGCGGAGCAGTCCCGGCACGGCAGCGCTCCATCTGCCGGGGCGTGCGGAACGTCTCCCGCGCACCTCTGCCTCCCTCTGCCGCCCTGGGAGCCGGCTCCGGATGATTTCTGATGGCTTAGAGCAACCTGCGACGCTGCTTTCATGCTGGAGAGAGCTGCGGTATTTAGCCCATGGTATTACTTCCTTCCTCTCCTACATGGCTGTCCAGGCATCTTCATCCGTCATCGAGGTTAGCGGCTGAGATCGTGTTTCAGCCTCCTGAGAGCTGAGATTAGGAGGCCAAGGATGTCTGAAAGACCACTTCTCCAGCCACAACTAGCTGTGACTGCCAATTCTCCTGACTGAGTAGTAACTGCTGTTAACTCCATAAATTGGTGGTCTAGAAAGTGGGCAAGTGTCACTGTTAGGTCAGGTGTGACATACACACACGTGATCAGGGTCCAAGAAGAAAAAAGTTTTTTATTCTGCATGTTCTCCAGCTTTTATACTCTTAACAAAGCGTGATCTTAAGTCATTAATTACATCACAATAACTTATTATATTCATTGGTGCAAAGCAATTAATGTCAATACAATTGGCAAAAGTTTTACAGAAATTTAATAAGGCCCGTATACACATCTACTTAAGCATGTAGTCTAGCTTAGAAAAATTTTCATGTCTCTTTTCTAATCTGTTTCCATGCTGATGGCCTTGTCTTCTTCCTTGCTTTGGATACACTTGAAAATCATCAATTGTTATTTCTTCTAACTCAGCTTTGCCTGCAGGCCAGCTGTTACTACTCCTGATTGAGTAGTAACTGCTGTGCATAAATTGGCGGTCTAGAAAGGGGACAATAGGAAGAAATCTGTTGCTAACATCAGAGGTATTAATTTATTTTCTGTATTTGTAACAGCTTGTCAGTGGCTTGGGTGAAAGGCCAAAAAACCCCTTTGAAATGGGGAAAAGTGTCTGCATAATGAGCAGTGCTGGGGTTTTCCATTCAGTTAAAACAGATCTTTAACTGCACTGCCAGTCAATCTACATGGCCAGGTCTGGCTAGAAAATCTCAAGTGAGAATTCTGTTCTTCAAGGGGACCAAGAGGGGTTGCTATTTGGATTTTGAACATTTACTATGATGAAAAGCTGTATTCACTATGGAAAATTAAATATTTGCTTCAGAGCATGGCAATAGAACATATTCAGTCTTGTCTCTTTCTCTAAAGAGATGTGACTTAAGAAATCAGTTCATTTTGAACAGCATTACCTTTCCAAGTGGAAAATTATTCAGCCAAGGGCTCTCCAATGAAATTTATCATTATTTCTTCAGCTTCTGAAAACAATACCAGAAGTTAATAGCAACTTATGTAGATGTATTCTGATCTTTTGCAGGGCAGAGAAACTAAGCTGACCCTACTTTTCCACCTGTAAAACTAATTTCCTTTGGCTGAAGTCAGAGTTTACAGCTGGCTCCTAGCAGTGCTTTGCACACTCCCAAACCTCCCAGCTGCTGTGAGGGAATAGGGGAATGGGGGAAGGAAAATGAGCTCATCTGGGATGAAGATCAGTCCCTGTTTAAGCTTTCAGGTGCTCCCCATGGACCCTTTCACTGGTGGGTTTGGATGTCTAAGGAGGCCTGGAGTCTCTCAGGCGTTTGTGATGGCTCAGGGCTGGCTGTCAGGCAGACCTTGTGAGTTGTGTCCCTGCCTCTGGAATACCGCACAGGAGCGGAAACCTGGGATTTCTACACAAATTGTGAAGGTTTCTTTGTCAGGTTCTCTCCCCTACCCTGCTGCTTTCCCTGCAGTTCCAAGCCTTCTCCTGATCCCTGCTCTGCAGAGGGTTATCAGAGCTGGTCATACATAACCAGCCTGCCAGCCCTCCCTCTGCCATCCTACTAGCAAGTCTTCCTCTCTGGCACAGTCACCTTCCCTGATCCATCCCCATGTTCTCTGCTGTGCCCGTCCTCCCCATGTTCAGGGTGCCACAGCAGTGGAAATGATCTTACCATGCCCTTGGAAAAGGACTACCTCTCTTTTTTTAACCATTAATAATTTATGGAATGGAGCTACCTTATCTGAGATTATGTCCTCCTCTTTCTTTCTTCTTTCTTCTTCCTTCTTTCTTCTTCTTCTTCTTCTTCCTTCTTTCTTCTTCTTTTTTCTCTCTTGTTTTACTTATCAGGACAGTGCTGCCCATTGTGGTTTCTCCTCCCTGAGATGTTTGCAGCCCTCACCACCTTTGCCTGCCTTGTGGTTTATCCTTCCCCTGAGTCACAGTTTCAGCAGCAGCCTAAGCCCTGCTGGGAGCCCCTTTGCCATCACCGCTGTTGCTCTGTACATTGCTGCTTACAGAGCTGATAATAATCCCTGCAGGGAGCTGCTGCACTCGGGACTTCTGTGGCAGCACCACCCAAGTGGGAGGTCTTGCTGAGGTCAGAGTTGGCTGCAATTCCCTGCTCCTATGAAGCTACAGCTTGGAAGAGTGAGTTTTGACTGTTTCTGCTGCTTCATTCAAGGGACTCTATTTCTCCAGAATGACATCCTCCTAGTTTTGTGCTACTGGGAAATGTCACTGCCATGTATGACTCTTTTTTAAATTTGCTTTAAAGTCAGTACTTTAGCAATATTTTCCTATTTTCCTGAATGACCCAGTTAGCCTTGTTCACACATGATGAATTTGTATTCAAATTTTTATCCAGCTCACCTGCTGGATGGTCTGAGGATTAAGTTGAATAAATTATATAAATTATGGCCGTCTTTAAGATGAGTCTCCATCCCTTTATCACTTGTACTTCCAAGTGTGTTGGAAGTGTTTGATAGAAAACGCTCAGTTAATTTAGATGTTGCATGCATGAGGTTTGACAACCATTTTTTGCCTCTTAGATGGAGTTTTAGTGGAAGCTGGACTGTGGTTTTGGTGGATCTCTCTGGTTTGTTCTCCTAGGACTTAGAAGAGCAGTTCTGTGTTCCTGCTGTCCCTGCACTGCTGCAGAATGATCAGCCCTCCCTGGGAGGAGAGAGCATCTGCAAAAGTTGAAGGATGAACCTGTGGAAATATTGCAAGAATCTGCAAACTACAGAGATACTCACTCAACCTCTACATGAATGTGCTCCCTGTACTTCTACTGTAAAACCTTGAGGAAGGTGTTCTAGCAAGTTCTGGACACTTGCTAGTGTTTTAAAGGCAGTATTCCCCATGCATTCTTCCTTGTGTGGAACACAAGAAAATCATCCATGTGCAGGTTGAAAGGTCACCAGGCACCAATGCAGCACTGTTTACAGATACATGCACGTTTCCATGCATGTCTGTGGCCTATCAGATAGTCTTGCTGACATCTGTCAGGAGGTTAGCATAGGAGATTTATGAGATAAAATGGTCACCAAAAGTAGTCTTCCTTTTTACTGTAAGTTTGATTACACCACAGTGTCCTGTAGAGTGCACCTGGTTCTTGGGACATTGGTCTGCAACAAAAATAAATTTAGGGGATTTTATTTAAGAACATTTAAAAATGTTTGTTTTCTCAATGTTTGGCATGCTGAAGTTAAAAAGAATACACCAGAAAAACTGTTACTAAATAATTCATTGTATGTTTCACATTCAAATTTAAATTGTATGCTATTTTCTCACTGAGCCCTACTCCAAGTATGGAATAATTCTGCCCTAAAAATAAATCACTACTGTTTAATGAAGGGAACTGTTTTCTGTAGGGCCTGACTTACACAGCTATGAAGTGGTGGGGTTACAAGAAGAGGAAGAGAGAGGACCTTCCCTTGATCATGGAACAGAGACCTGGCCCAGCAGTTTCTTTCTCCATCAGTGATCCCATGCTTAACCAGTGAAACCCAGAGCCCCCTAGAGAGCTGTTCCCTGTGAGTTTCTCATGGCCTGGCTTGATACCTACTTGGAGAAATGCCAAGTACTGTCAGCTGCAAAAGGCTTTGGAAGCACACCCCTGAACCAGACATCCTGCAAAAATCTATCCGAAAAAAATGGGTCATTGGCATCAAGCAGGATATGAGTTGATTTATCTGTTGTGGCTCCTTATGTATAAATTGCAAATTTTATTATGAATTATTTTACCTCTCCAACCCTTTCCATCAAAGGATGCTGACATAAAATGATGTTTACGAGGTACTGTAGCAAGCACTGTTGAAGAAATGCCAGCGAGGAAGTGCGGGCACTAAATGTGGCCTAGGGATGCATATTTAAGAATGGATGCGTGATGATTGCTGGCTTTCACATCGGTAAGCACCGTGCATGCCGTGCTTCGAAAGAAGACGCATTCAGCTTAAAGGGTCTGTTCCTTTATTACATAAAGAAAGCAAAAGCACAGAATAAAGATTCGCTCACGATTTCTGACGTTTCCTAACTTTCGGTGGCTTCAATCTGCGGCCGCAGTGACGGCGGAGCTGCGATGTTCAAAGGGACAGGCAGCGACGTCACGCAGCGTTGCCTGGATGATGCCTCGGGATGGCAGCTCGGGATGGCAGCTCGGGATGGCAGCTCGGGAGGACAGCAGCGGGATGGCAGCTCGGGAGGACAGCTCGGGAGGACAGCAGCGGGATGGCAGCTCGGGAGGACAGCTCCGGAGGACAGCAGCGGGATGGCAGCTCGGGAGGACAGCTCCTCCGCTGCGACGCGTGCTGTCACCTGCGCTCCGGCAGCCCCGGCACTCCCGAGCGGCGCTCCCCCTGTGCGCCCCGCTCCCTTGTCCCTGTGCCGTCCAGCTCCGCCGGGGCTGTGTCCCCAGACCCCGCCGAGGCAGCCGCGGAGCTGCGTCCGCCCGCGCCCTCTGGGGCTCCGTGTGCTATGGCTGTGAGCAGGGAGGTGAAAACACTGCTCTTATCAGAATTCAGATTCTGCACTTTGCTCTTCTCCGATGTTTAAACGCACTCAGCAGCATCAACTTACCTACCAACTTTAACACTAAGGAATGCTATCACTTCATTTTCCCCTTTAAATCTACCCATAGGTGTATGCAGATTTTATTTGAGACACTTCTTGCTAAGGCAAGTTTCTTCGGGGGTCCACGACATCCCCAGTCTTTCCCGCCCTCTTTGAGTCAAATCGTGATTCCGATGCTGGTTCTCCGCTTGGTGGGAGGAGCCCGCGCCCCCCGGCTCCTCCCGCCGCGCCTGCGCGGGGCCGCCCTCCCGCTCCCGCTGCCCCGCTCCAGCTCCCGTTCCCGCCGCTCCCTCCCCTCCCCTCCCCTCCCCTGCCCTCCCCTCCGGCAGCCTCTGGCGCCGGGAGCCGCCCGCTGCCGCCGCTGCTCCCGCATGGAGCCGCCCGCCTAGGGACGGCCTGCGGCCGCCCCGCCCTCGCTCCAGGTGATGCCGGTGACCGGGGTGACGATGCCGCCGGCGAGGCGGCGGCGGCCGCTGCTGATGGAGGAGGCGGAGATGATGATGGTGATGATGGTGATGATGATGATGGGTTCCGCCGCCCGGCCCTGCCCCTGAGCGGCAGGGAAGCGCCAGCGGCCGGCTCCCCTCCTCCCCCGAGATCGCCCGGCTCCCCCCGGCCGCCGCCTCCCCCACTCCGTCCTCGATGTCTCCTCCGCGGCGCGGAGCTCCCTCGGCCGCCTCCCCGCCCTGCCGCTCCTCGCCGCCGCCGCCGTCTCCCTCCCGCCCCGCGGCCCGGCGGCTGCCGGACCCCGCCCGGCGGCGGCACCATGAAGGTGGAAGCGGGGGACAACTCCATGATCAACCTGTCGGTGCAGCAAGTGCTGAGCCTGTGGGCTCACGGCACCGTCCTCCGCAGCCTCACGGGTAACGGGGCACGGCGGGCCGGGCGGCTGCGGGGTGCGCTCCGGGGCCGCAGCACAATGGAGGGCGTGGGGTGGCCGTGGCCGTGGCGGTGGTCTCCCTGTGTGTTGCGCGGAGGGAGGGCTGGTGTTGGTGTTCCCGAGTGTCTCCGGGTGCCTGCATGCGTGTTCTGTGAGCAGGTACATCGGGTGTACGTGTGTGTGTGTGTGTGCGCGCCTGCTGTGGGGTCCAGGGAATCGGGCGGGGTCTGTGTGAAGTGCTGGTTGGGCTGGGGTGTGTGCCCGGTGTCTGCGATGCGTGGACATGAGCGTGTGGGATGTGCTCCCTCACTTCTTTATTTCCGTGTATAATAAAATAAGGCTAATGGCATAGGGTGTGTGTATGCGAGTGAAGTGATGAATACCTGTGCGTGAGTGAAGGTTTGTAGAAAGTGTGTGAGTGTATAAATACGTATGGAAGGCTGGAGTATGTTTGTGGAGGTGGTTGGTTTTTTATTTTATTTTTTCCCCTTGTGGATATATGCTCATTGGCATTTGACAGAGAGCTATAAAAAACCAACTAGAAAACCACAGAGTTGAATGTGGAGAATCAGAGACTTCCCCCACTACTCCTGCGTATACCTGTGGATAATGAGACCTGTGGGAGTGAATGAGGTGACAGCTGCTTTCTGACAAGTAGTTGTAATCTTAAGCATCTGGGATTCTTAAAGACTGAGCTGTGACGAAAAAATTCTGTGAACCAAAGTAGAGTCAGGTCCTTCACCCTCTGTTAGGAGAGGGGAGCTTTGGCTGGCTTTTGGCAAGAACTGGCTTTTTTCTGCTCAGTCTCAGGCTGAAGAATAGGTGTGGACTACTGTCCAAGACCCAAGGCATACAGTGGAGAGGGGTATGTTCTCTTATTCTGTCCTTGTGTAAAGAAAAGCATAAGCTTCCAGCTCTGAACAAACAGGGATTGGGTGTCGATA
This sequence comes from Agelaius tricolor, assembly GCF_023055355.1. Lineage (NCBI taxonomy): Eukaryota > Metazoa > Chordata > Aves > Passeriformes > Icteridae > Agelaius > Agelaius tricolor. Next base: position 8,212,607 of record NW_027269262.1, on the reverse strand, counting down.
GCAGAGATGTAACTGAGTAAATTCTTTTTGCTTGCTTGGAGGGGGGGTGTATTAGGTGGTGACAGATTAGTGGAAAATGTTGAGTAGGGGTAGGTTTTAAACAGTTATGGAAATATTCTAATATTTATGAAAGAGTATTATTCTAATATTCTAATAAATATGAAAGAGTATTATTTTTGCACTCTATATTAATAGTTAATAGATATATTCTGTTTTCTTTTTTAATCTTTTAGAGGTGGAAGAAGTGTGATGGAAATAGAAGTGGGATGAAAATAGAAGTGTAGCTGAAGTTGAAGCTGTAGCAAACAGAAAGTGATTATCTTTATTGCTCTTTTAACTTTCAGGATGCATCTTAGTGTAATAAAAAAGATTAACCTTTTCATATTTATCTGATCTCTGAACTTTGTAGTGTGTGTCTGATAATTAGAGTTTCCAGGCATTAGTGTCGTGACACACTAAATACTTCTCACTTCCTGAGTAGTTACTTTAACATACCTACTTTAAAAACTTGTACTCTTAAAGGAAAAAGTTCACAATGGATTTCACTTTGCTTTGTGCCAGACATCCTCTATAAAGTTTTTCTTGCTAGATCATTGTGCAGCATAGGCATTTCTATGAAATTCAGTGCTGAGAGTTAAAATCAGTTTGTTTCTCAGTGCTTTTCAATAAGATAAGGGCTTGCATAAGGTATTTTTAATGTGGAATGTATTTTCTTTTTAACTTAAAAATATGAAAAATAAGTTTTTCTCCATTCTAGTGTTGTTGGAGAATGTGTCACTGCCAGTTGTAGTTGCAGTTTCTAATTTTGTGCTTAAATGATGGCTGCTTTTACAGCCATAACCTGTTGACCTGAATGTTCTCATGGACTGTCAACAGTCCAAAACTTCCTCTGGACTTTAAAATCTTTTCCACAGGTTAGAATATATATTGATATAATCATTGATATTATCAAAAAGCTGAACTAGTTACGAGCCCTTCCTTACTCCTTATCGAAGTAAACTTTGTTCAAGACCAGAAATCCCGTTCTTTTCCCTGCCAAGAAAATAGGTTTGTGAATGAGTTTATCTTCTTTGACTATTTAATCCATTCCCTTTTGCACCTCTCTTAGATATAAGGAGAAACTTCTCCAGAATATTGGGAAAAGAAAATCATTAATATGCCATGTTCCATGAATAGTCAAGACTGCCTCATGTCTACTTTTGGACTTAATGTTGTGATCTGGACTGGACTTTCAAGTTGCATGAGTGAAGATTTATCTCCTGTAGACAAACCATATTGACTATGTTTTCACAAACGTGTTGCAAAATGTTATCAGCTTCCTCCTTAAAAATGTATTAATTTTCTGAATTTTTCAACAGGGTCCTGATATGAACTCCAGCCTAAGCCAGGAATGCTTCATACCCTAATAGTTTAGTTTTGGTGGGTTCTTTTTCCTGCCCATGAGAAACTGAAAGATTATTTTTATACCATATATGCGAATCAGGTTCAGCATAAAAAAAGGAAATCCTGTCTTTCGTTCGTGGCCTCAAATACCCAGGAGACCACAGAAAAGTTCATTGCTGCCACATAAACATCACACCCTGTAACAGCTAAAGCTGCTGGTGTTGTTCCTTTTAGCTGAACATAGGCCCATCACCATGGGGTGCTTGCTTCCTCTCTTCCTGGGCTCTCCTGGGAGGTGTGAGTAAGGCTTTCAGAGTCATGGGAGAGGTGGGCTGGCTTTTACCTCACTCTTTGTTACATCCTCCAGAATATCCCCAGAACACCTCCTTTATATGAGCTGGTTGTGTTTTAGAGTCCAGGGTTTACTAGAACAGATCAGATAGCAGCTGAAATTGAACTGAAAAAGGAGAAAAAAATCCCATTATTAGTATCCAGTAAAATAAAAATTGTTTAAAGGCTGCTTCCACAATAAAGGACTTGGCAATATTTCTACTAATAGAAGCTCCTAAGCTCCATCTTGTGCTAATTTGTCCCAGATTGTCTGGATTTTCTTTGCCCCCTATGCTGTTACTTGAGAAGACTAGTCTGTAATTTGAGATTTAAATGATCCTCAGCAAAGTGCTTTTTTTCCCCACTTGGTGCACCAAAAATCTTAATATCTCCAAAGAACAATTTGTGTTGTTGATAACTTGGCAAGTACCAGTTAATACAATAATTAAGGACAGGACCTGGTGCTGAAGAAAAAAATATGGCATGTAAAGAGCTGAGTTACATTTGCAGTTATTACAGCTGTCACTTCATCTGAGTGCTTTGAGTTAATAAGCTAGAGGAATCTAACATTACTGGTTTTTCTAATTCTAAATTTGATGTGTGCTACCTTGCTGACTTAAATCTATATTTTTGTATTCTTAGTACAGGTGCTTATTGCTTAACTACCTCTGTAACTAATAGTAGTAGGCTGGGTACTGGGCTTAGAATAGAAAGAGAGAGACACTTTGCTTTGGAGTAATCAATTTTGATTTATGAAATGTTGTAGGCAATCATTATTCATCTGGCAAAACAAGCTTAGAACTAGAGGAAAAGTGCTGAAGATGAAGGACTAAGGAGGTACTCCATGTTTATTGAAGCTGAGTGGCAGTAGGACAGCATATTGATACATTATATAGATAATATTTGAAAATCATTTATCTACTTGAGTAAGATGAAACTGGTGATGGAGTGCAATTTCAAGTTTTGATAAGATGGAAATGATATGAATGTTATTCTAAACAATGGCATGCTTTAATAAGTCTTTTCCTAATCTTTAATATTGTGTATGCCTACACTAATATATATATATATATATATATATATATAATGTGTATCTGTAGTGCATAAGCATATTGTATGCATGATATCTATCTGATATATATAAATATCAAAATTAACAGAGTGCTCTAAAACTGGTGTGATTGGGCATTAATTACAAGGTATTTGAGTTTGCAGCTTTTCTGGTAGGAAAAAAATCCCCAACTGTGGCAAACCAGAGGAAAGGAGCATAAACACTGTCTTAAATCTTCTTTTCAGTTTAAGCACTAAGAATTTTAAACATGAAAAATGTATCTCAGTTGTTCCTATTGGAAGAGCTGTGACATCTTTGCAATGTACTGAATGTCACTATGCTTGTAAACTACTGGGCCTTCCCTAGTTCCTGTATTTCTCTAGGAACTGTGGAGTTTTGATAGATGTATGTTGTGTGTTGATGACTTCAAGTAATTTGGATACTCTAACAGTAAAATCTGAAGTTTTTTTAGGGTCAAGCAAAAGAAGTTGCAAGAATTTTGTTGGTTGGGTTTTTTTTTAATTTTATACTATTCATATCTCTTTGAGAGCACGACTAAATAAACTGAGGCTAGGTGAGTATTTGAATCTCTCTGACAGATATAGGTAAATCATTACCTCTATAACAGCAGCTGATGTTGTCAAAAGAGCCAGCTAATTAGAATAGCTGCACAAAGACTGAAATTGGACTGTGCTTTTTTTGTCAGGGTAGCAATGCATAAATTTATGCTACTTAAAGGATCAGTCAGTGTATAGGACATAAATAGCCTGAGACACTTCAGTCTCACTTCCTCTTCCTTAGAGATGGTGCAAGTCAATTCAGCAATCAAACTACTCAGTCATTTTTGAACAAGTGAAGTCTTGGCCATTTGTTTTCAGAGGTCCACATTCTCTTTATTCTTTGGTGGCACCTCTCAGTGTTATTCCCAACCCATTCTTTGTGTCTTTCAGCGTTCCTCTAACATACTGTTTTTGAGCGTCATCTCTCTTCATGGTTCAGGAGTTAGATGATACTGAATTTTACAGAACATGAATAATTCTCTGCCCTCACCATATCAGGGTAAGAGTGTCTGCATTGTCCTCTAGGTGAATGGAGCTTAAGGTCTCCTGATTTGCTTGAAGAGTTGTCTCTCTCTCCTTACCTTGTTCATCCCTGTTAAATAACTTACTTGGTTGGCTTCATCACTCACCCTACAAGCAGAAGTAAATAAATGACTGGGTTGAGCTAGCAGGCATAGAAAGAGTAAATAAAGGAGGATAAGAAAGGATAGCTTCTGGCCTTTCCTAGGGAACATGCTTGGAAGTGATTTGTCCTGTTTCAGCTCCTACATGATGTTTTAAGCATTCATGATGTTTTAATGAAGGGAGGTCATAGTTTAACAAAGCTCAGCTGCTTTTGTGTCAAACAAGGAATATTTCTGGATGCTCTCTAATTTCCTTTACAATATGCCTGCTGCTTTTAAGGAGTAGGAGGAGAAAGTGTGTCGCAAAGAACTGAAGTTTATATTTCTTTAGCCAACAGGACATTTTGGTGCTGGTTCTATTCTCAAGCCTCCTGCCCTAAATATAAAGTGAGGGGTGATGTTAATTTTCCTTGAGCCTTATTTGGAACGTAAATAAGACCGAAGATCGTTGCTCACTGTGGAGCTATTTTGTTGTGTAAGAGTTTGTAAATATTTTTGGTTTCTTGGTTACAGGGGAGTAGTTAGCCTTCCATAAGCTTTCATTTTCTTCTAAAAATACAGTCATCCTAGTGAGTTTTCCTAAGACTGGAAGTCATTTGCCTTTTCTACCTGATAAAGGTTGACAATGCCTACAAACACCAGTTTCCTAAAAGGTGATGTAGTGCCTAAAAAATCCTGTAGAAATTACGGGGTATGACAGTGTCACATTCCCACAGACTTTCTTGGTGCAGATGGGTTAATAAATCCTCCTGTTGTCCAACTGTAGGTCCAACAGGGCTGCCACATTCTATATTGGTAGATCTTTGGCTAATCCTTTTGTTTATGTGCTGCCACTTGAATAAAACAATGGAAATACCCAGGCTGTGCTAGTAATGGACCAGGCCTGGTAGGACGGCAGGAGAGGCTCCCCTCCCACAGATTAGGTCAGCCAGTCTTTCTTAATTTTAGTAGGGAGGTTTGTGGAGTGACTGCTTGACACTCGTGCTGCTGTTCTGTCACAGTAGCTTCTGAGAATGATGAGACATTAATTTAGTGGAACAGTACCATGGTCATTATCCTTTTGCCAAGATTTTTGACACACATCTTGGGGCTAGGGGTGAAGGGATGGAGGATCTGATGAGAGCTGCTCTGAGCCACCCTCAGGATGTGACACATGTACCCAGGCACTCAGAAGGAAAGCTGCACCTTGAACTACAGTTGAAGAATTCATTGGATGTGGATTTGCCAGCCACTTTCCTTGCTGTTCTTTTAAAGGAGTCTTTTGGCTTTCATGATTTAGAGGAGCTGTACGTCCTTGGGCAGACATAGTGTTTCATTGTGTGAAAGGGGAAGGGTTGAGCAACTCCCAAAGTAGTGCTAAATAAAAAAGCTTAAACTCTCTATCTGTGCTATCTATATACATATCCTACTGACAATGGACTCCCAGGGCTGTGGTTATTGTGTAGCAACATTTTTTTTCTCAGCATCTTTTCACAGTATGTTTTGTGCTGCTCGGTATTTTTAAGGTTAGCTAATTGGGTTGTATTTTTTCCTCAAATAGTTTATATGAGTCAAGGTACATTAATACAGGCTTGGCTCATAAGCAATAAGTATCTTGCTTTTGTAAGGAAACTGGGGTTTTTTGTTTTGTTCTATTTTTGAGGGGAACTGCAGCAAAAACTGAATTAATGACAGCATCATGGGATTATGGAATATGTACCCTAATTTACTAAGTTCTGTAATGATACATACCCACTGTAGCTCACTTAAAACAAAAGGGATTATTTTCTTTTATTTACTCACCCTTTTGATTTGTAGAATGTTTTTAGAAAGTTGACACCAAGTGAGAAAGGTTCTTGAGTTATTGTGTAGCTCCATTGATGGTTCCAGAGTTCCAGCTCTTTTCTTTGAAGGTGCTCATCACATCTGCCATTCTTCAAAGAAATGTTTGTGCTCCAAACATTCTCATGATCTGACACCCTTTTTAGTAATTCAAATAATACTCACTGCCTCTCTCTGAAGTTCTGTACTAAGGAATTAGAAGTGAGGAGTTAGATGTGTTAAAATTTCATGTTAAAATGATAATGTTTTTATTTGCACCTTTGAAGCTAATTTGATGGAACACTCTATTACAGCTCCTGGGTGTAGATAAGCTAAAGTCTTTAGTCTCAGTTTTCCCATCTAATGTTACCTGGTGCTGTCTCTTATTTGTGAGGGTGGGGGGTTGGGAAACAACTAAAGATCCACACCTGCCCCAAAATAAAAACTCAGAACCCAAACGAACCCCAAACCAGTTCTTGACTTTTTCCTCCTTCAGTCTTTGTGTCAGAGAATATTTCATTCAACAGAAGCAGTTACAATACCCACTATGAAATTGCAGTCAACACTATTTAAAGAAGCCATTAAAGGAATTATGGCTACTTGTAAAAAAAATCTGAATTAAGATTTTTGCCAGAATCCTTTTCATAATTTTTAATGTAATTCAGCTAGTCCTTTATGACAGACTGCTGAAATGAGGAAAGAGTCTTGAGCATGTGCTGATGGTGTCACATGTATCACTTTTAAGATGGAAATCAGTATTTATTTTCTCCTACTGTTGATTGTTTGCAATGTTTTAAAGTTTCTTACTTATGAAGTTCTTGTGTCAAAAACATTAACCCTTTATTTGACTGCTTTCTTTCAGAGATGTGGTACTGGGTTTTCCTCTGGGCTCTCTTCTCCTCTCTCTTTGTCCATGGTGCTGTGGGAGTATTAATGTTTGTGATGCTGCAGAGGCATAGGCAGGGGAGGCTGATATCTGTCATTGTGGTCAGCATTGGATTTCTGGGTTCTGTAACTGGAGCAATGATAACCAGTAAGTCTGCCTTTTGTTCTTCTTTGGGGCTTTTTTGTTGTTTTGGGTTTTTTTCCTTTCTTATTTTACATCTAACTTAAAAAAAAAAAAAGACCAAACTGCTTTTCCTAGCTAATTGTTAATTGTTTATTAAGGAGTTTTGCAATAGTTATAGAGTGGCTTCCCCTCACCTCCCAAAAAAGAAAAATTAAGCTTTGCTGATGTTCTAGGTGAAATACTGTTTGGCAAGGGCATGTGTTACAGAGTTTATTATGGAATTACATGAATGGCTACCACTCAAAATACATTTTTTCATTATTTCTTAACATTGTATCCTCAGATAGATGCAGCAATTTTTTTCTGTTAAAGCCCAAAGGTTCGAAGAGCTGTAGTTAAAAACCACACTCATGTTTAAAACATTGCAGAAAGTAGGAGTGTGTTATATAGTGAAATGTGGAAGGCTTACACCTGACCAAATATGACACAAGTTTGTTGCCAACAATGTTTTGAGGAAATGCTGCTCATCTGTCTTTGTCTAGAGTTATTGGTATCAGATGCTGCTTTTCCATCTTTCCCAAGAAATTCTGTTATCTATGTCAGCACTGAAACATGGGCCATAAAACCTCTAGGACACTTTAATCATTCTTTGGTTTTATCATATCTGGCTCTGTTTATCAAATTTATAAATAGACTACAGTAGCTTTCCCAAGCAAGTAGGAGCATGCTGAGTTTTCTCTTGTGGGGGGAAAAATAGTGAATGCTATTTTTTCAGGAAAGAAGCACATGCTTGCCTGCAACAGTGCTGGTAAGGAGTTTTCAGCATTAAAAACCATGTGTTGAATGGTGCCTATGTTAACTGAGCAGTAGTTTCCCAAAATCATCAGTGTTGCAGAAAAGATTGCCTAACTTGAAAGGTCTCTGAGGGTAAGGAACCTTAACACTAGCAACCACCATATAGTCTGAAGGCAAAACTTCCCACCTTTCACTTTGGTTTTCCTGTGTTCTGCCCAGGTTATCAGAATAGTGGTATCACTACTCATTCATAGAGGATTTGTGTCAGATTATTTCTTATTGCTGCTGAAAGACCTTCCTGATTATTGTTTTTCAAGGCCAAATAAAAATGCAAATGTCATGAGAAGTTTCACTAAGTTTTTCCTCAAAATGTTGTTTTAATTGCTATAGATTTCTCAGCTTAGAATTTTCACCAGTTAACACGGTATGGTTCAGTATGGCTATTTTTTGTTGGGTTTTGGGGGGAGGTTGGATTTTTTTTTTTTTTTTTTTTTTTTTTTTTTTTTTTTTTTTTTTTTTTTTTTTTTTTTGCTAAGATAGTTTGGAACTAGTTGAGTGCCTTGTATTATATGTTAATGCTGCTTTTTGTTTTAGGATTAAAATGGCTGTGGTCTGTTACAAGGTCAGCCATGCAGGAGCATTTCTGAAGAACTGAGATAGGAAATGTGGTGTTGAAAGATCCAAGCAGAGACTTTCACAGCTTTCTGTGGTGGGGAGGTTTCAGGATCAGTGTCTCTCAAATGAAAATACTTCGTGTCTTTTATCTTTATCTTTGCATAAAAAGAGGAACAACACAGTTGTATTTTTGGCATCCAGTTTTGCAGGTCAAAACATTTAGCACATAGGCAATCCTGTTTGTGTGCAGATTCATCTGAGAACTTCTCCAAGCTTAGACTGTAGACTTGTTATGCTGTTCCCAAAGGTTTTGCACAGAGCATTGCAACTTGCTTAAGCAAGTACTTTTACCTTGAAGTATTTTTTGTTTCTGGCCAGAACCCAGTTGTTTCATACTGATAGAAATTCTGTGGGGAGCTTTTGAAGGCAAATTATGGTGATCAGCTATTAAAGAGGATTTTTAATAGCTATTATGCTGCAAACTGAGAGATGCAAGTTGATATATCAGCTATTTGAATATGCCTGGTCCAGTGCTTAAGAAATTGAAATAGCAAACTGACTTCAATTTCCACTTTGCATTTCCAGTCTTCTGCATTGTTTGTGTAGGAGAATGAAGGCAGCATAGACTATTGCACAATGTATATTTAATTTTGCTCAGGGAGATCTGTCAAACTTTCTGATGTTCTTGAACCTTTTTAGCAGCATATAGAAAAGCAGGAGACTCCTCTGTTTCTTAGCTTTGAAAAGTCATGGAAATAAAAAAATTAAAATAAAATTAGGTATTAAATAAAAATTTTAAAAGGTATTGAAAAATTGCTAACCAGAAGGGAATACAGTAAAAAAGAAAAAACACAACAACAACAACAAAACCCTAAAACCATAATAAAAACAAACAAAAAAACCCACGAAGCAACAACCAAAAAAAACCCACCAAGCCAAACAAGAATGTATAAATACCAGGCAGCTTAAGGCAAGGATTTTAGCTGTATTTGGTCCAGAAGGGCCTGTCCTTCCTCCTCTTCCCCAGCACACTCCTTTTTGGTGACAAATTCTCATTTCCCTCGTTGGCAGCCAGCTGTACATACTTTTGGCTCCATACCATCTGTGCTGGGTTATGCATTACAGGTTGTACTGCACACTGTTATTTGTGTAATAATACATAATTAGCAAACTACCAAATTTTTATTATTTTATTCTGGATACTTCCCAGAGTATCTCTGTTTTCTTAAAGCCCAAAATTTCTGTTATTGATCTAGTAGTGACAATTCTGGTATACTTCTTTGCCAATTTGAATTTGCTTTGAGAGTTCAACCTGAAAAATAATTTTCATGTCAGTAGTGGGCTCAGTCTAAAGGATCTCTTTCAGGTTTTGACAGCAGCTAGCCAAGGAACAAATGGAAAAGCTTATGAAAGAAAAACCCTAAGCTGAGTGAAATACCATAAGGCTAGCCTTCTGGTGAGATATTTCAGACAAAATATACTTTACAGAATATGTTAAAAAAAAAAAAAAATTAACCAACAAATTGCCTAACAGTATGATTAATAGTGTTTGTAAGTACTGTTATGGCCACAGTCATGAGTGAATTCTCCTCTTCCTAAAGCAATTGTGAAACTGAGGTGTTACTTTTTGAAGATGTCAAATGATTCAGATGCTGGTTGTGCTTTCAGAAAATCTGTTGTGACTCAATGTATTTCTGTGTCTCTAATGGATTTTTGATCACTCCAGCAGAGTATTCCTGTTAGTGACTATGCAAAACCAAAAAAAAAAAAATCCCATTTTTTAACTCTTGCTTATTATTTTAAAAAATTCTGATGAATTTTCAGTTCTCTTTGAGCCTGAAAGAGCCTCTGTGATCTCTGTCATTTAATTATGACTTGATAGCATCTGAGACAATGCATACTGAAGGTCTACAATTAAGTTTTGGGTTTGGTTTAGGTTGATCCTGGCCTCTTGATATTATATTTCAAATGTGAATTTGCACACAAATGTACAAGAAAAATGATCTGTTGAGTTTGGAATTTTTTCTATGTACTATAGCTCAAAATCTAATTGTATTGGTTAGAAATTTCCTCTCATGCACATATATGGTAAACACTGCTACCTTTTTCATGTTTTGCTGGATTTGCTAAACAATTGTTAACAATTCAGTAGTTTAGGTTAAAATAAACTCATTTAGTATGACCAGTTTATTCAGCTGAAATATTAAATGAAGCTGGTCAATATGTGTTTGCAACTGTTTTGTTGACACTAGCACCTTTATTATTCTTGTCTTCTCCCTACCTATACAAGCAGTATTAAACCACTCTCTGGTCAATTTTTAGAGGTCTGTCTTGCTACCTTTTCAACTGGCACAAGGCAAAAAAAAATGTAAAAAAAAAATTGAAGATGTGTACAGGGAAACAACAAGATTTGATTTTCTTGAACTGATGATGGAAAAGTTGATCTGGTTCAATTGGGAAAATCATTCCTGAAGGATATATGTAACTATAAAAATACAAGCAAGGCTGGTGATTGTGTAATGCCATGAAGTAATGCAGTGTTTGGTAATGTTCTATAAATAGCTGACACATAGACAGAGTCGATAATTTGTCACATATTTCAACCTTGGCTTTTTCTGTGATTTGATCATTGTTTTCCTTGTAATCCTTAGGTGCTGCAGTAGCTGGAATCTACAGAGTAGCAGGAAAGAATATGGCTCCCCTAGAAGCTCTTGTCTTTGGCGTTGGACAGACAGTACTGACTTTAATTATCTCATTTTCAAGAATTCTTGCAACGCTTTGAAACTCATGTAGAAAGGGGGGAGAAAAACATCTTTAATCTGAAGAGAAGCTTCCTGACAGTGGATTCATCAGCTTATGAACTCGAATTCTGGTGCAAGAGGAAGGAAGCTATGTGGAAAGTGCACTACAAATCTCGAGGCTCAGTCAAATGAGCAGGCTGTCCTCTAGTGTTGGAACTGCTGCACTCCTGCACTGCGCCTTAACGTGCCTCCATCACGGGCCAGGGGGGATCCCTGTGTGATCCAAGCAGAGATGGAGCACCTCGAGCAGCTGCCAGGCAGGTCCCTGCTTGGTGGTGGCATCACTGTCCTTAACACCTTGGAATGGAACAGAGGGACCGTCCTGAAAGTTGCTCCGTGTGCCAAACTTGGGGTTTAATTCTGAGCGGGTGGCTGGGTAAGCTCTGGAATGTAGAAGAATTCTGTGAATGTGCACAATTCTCCTTGAATCCAGGTGAAATAGCAAGATAACTGACTTTTGTGTGTTAGAAGAATCTCTCTGAATGCTGAATATTCTTGTTCAGCATTCAAAACAACTGTTAGATCTGTTTCAAAATGTAGATTAATTTTGATGGGGTTTAAGAACCACAGCTTTAACAACCCTGATATAATTAGCACTGTGTGAAGAATGGCTCGTGGCAGTTTTGTTCCTTGGCACATTTCTTTGTGAGGTTAGCCTGTCAGAAATCAGGAGTTCAAGGTGACTATATGAAGGTTATTAAGTACAAGCTGTTGTGTATGCACAAACAAATCTTAAGCTGATATTTTCCTTGAAATTACTTTGTCTTAAGCATACACATGGCTACCAGCCCTTCTGCAAACCTCAGAAAAAGGGTATTCATTGCAAATACACTCCCTATGTTTAATTAAGCACTGGTAGGACCCTTACCCCTACATGTATTCTGTAAGGAAAACATAAATACAGCAAACTCTCAGAGGAAACTTATGAGGAAAATGGAAAGGGTTAACAATATGATATCTTGGTTTTCTACTGAACAAAAACATTAAGTGTAATAAAATAGTTACCGTACTCCAAAAATTTGTAAGTGGGGCAGCACTAATGTATTTACTACCTTGTTTCTGAACACTTTGTATCTTTGGAAAGTTCAAGATACCTGGAACTTTCAAATACTTAGCTTTTAGTGGTTTGTGCTTTTCTAGTTTAAAAGGGACTGAGTGGTGTTGTGCATGTGAAATGTCATAAATGTGAGTGTTTGGAGTAAAGAGAAATTTTAAGTCTAATGACTAATTATTTATGAAATACAAAATTTAAAGGGCATAAAGTTCTGTGAAAAATGAGGAATCTTTTACATCTTTTTTCAGCTTAATGCTTTTCAGCAGTTGTCTCTTAATGATGACGGGGAATAAATCACTCAAAGGTTTTGCTGTTATGATGTCAAAAAGACTTTCAGGACTGTCACAAACACTGGTATCTACTGCACACCTAAAAGAATACGTTTAAAATATAACTTGCAATCCAGTCATTGCTTAGTACTTTAAAATATAATGAACTAACATGTCTGCCTTTATGTTATTCCACATTTCTTTAAAGTACTAGGAATGCTAATAGTATTTGTTTTCTTTAAAAGAATCAAAGTCTTGTTTGGAAAACATACAAGGTTATGGGCTTTGTAGGGAACAAGTTAAAGTATAGTTTTATAAATATTTTCAGTGTTATTTTTACTTTTAATTGCTTCAAAAATGTGGCTGAAGACATATACTGTCACTGGTTTTGAATGTCTTCAAAAACTTTCCTGTGGTTTGCTTTTTTGTCTTTTGTCTTTTACTTTTTTGCTCATAATTTTTGGCACATGACCATTGCACTTTAATATACAATGAAATTATGACATCTGTAACAAGCAATTGAAACTTCCCCCATTGTCTTAAATTGTGAGAAAACTGGTTTCAAGTATTAAGTCAAATTGAATAATAAAGTGATTGAAGATATTTTTCCTAATGTGCCTTGTTACATATATGTTTAGGTGAGAGGATTTAAAAAAAATTGTCACATCTTCATTCTTGTTCTATTTTGATTTCTATTTCTAATTAATATGGTTACTTGATACAGTGTCTTGTTCAACAGAGTTTAAAGCATTTTATTTGACAACCTGGAAATACTTGTCTGGATCAAAACCAACACATCACGAAACACTCACTGTGTTCAGTAATTTAGATTTTCTCATGCCTTTAGCTCATACTGAAATTTAGTCACAGGTTCCAAATTTCCTTGGACATCTCAATTCTTAATTTTTGTAGCAGGCTATTATGCTGCCACTGGCCAATGGCTGGCTGTCTTTCACTAAGTTGTACTACAGCAGGCTGCTGCCAACTGCTGAGATACATGCACTTATATTGATGAACTTCATTCTTCATTTTAATTACTGTGCCAATGAAGTTGTTGCCATTGTAACTCTCCTCCTTGGACAAGGAGGCATCTTTGCAGGTTTTAAGCTACCTTTCTCCAAATAATTTTTATTGCATAGGTACTTGTATTCACTTTTAAAATGTTGTTGTGTGCTTAGCTCTCTCTGCATTGTATGGCATTATTGCCTGGCAAGAGGGGACAGGCAGATAATGTAATGCTTAAGTGGCCTAACAGGGACAAGGCTTTATTTGATAGAAGTTTGTTTTCAGCTGTTTCTTGTGAGGAGTTTATAATGATGAAAAGTTTGTCTGTGAAGTGTTCTTTGATCACAGCATGAACGTACTGCTTAATAACTCTAGCAGTGAAAGAAAGTGTAAGTGGCCTTATGTCTGCAAAACTTGGAACTTTCATTCCATATCCCTAGAAACAGTGTTGTTAAGCATAAGGTGCTTTAGTCAGTGTTTGTGTGTGTGTCTGTGTGTGTATATATATATATATATAAATATATATATATTTATATATATTTGAATGAATGAATGGTGGCTTTGTGGAGTGTGTTTTATACCTGACACTTGCTAACAACTGAAATAGCTTTTCCAATAGAAAATAGAATTACTTTAGCTAGCCTCCCCTCCCCCATCCCCTCTTAATGAAGCTACAAAGGCATCTTATGTGTGAATGGCACTGATGGTACCCTGGTTCACCCTTGGACAATGCAGTGTTGTCCACGCAGGATGTTTTAGCACTATCTTCAATCAGCTCTGCCTGTCTCTGCATTGTATCAAAGTGCACATTCTGCATTCTGCAGAACAAATAATGCATCGACACAGTTTAATATTTGGAAGAAGGGGGAGTACTGAATATATTATTTAATGTGGAAAAGCTACTGGTTTTTTTAGAAGCTGCTGCAATCAAAGATTTAAACATTCCACACACTTTTGATTTATCAGTATGATCATAGACTTGTGAAATACCAGGTTGGAGGGGACCTCAACCATGGTCCGGTCCAACCTTTCCTGTCAATAGCATGGTCTAGACAAGGTAGCCCAGCACCATGAGCAGCCAAGTCTTTCAAGTGTCCAGTACTGGGGAGTCCAACACTTCCCTGTGATTTTGTTCCAACGGCATTATTCCAGTGTCCAACTGGAATATCACAAAGTAATTTGTACACATTACCCTACATCTTTTCTATGTGACTGCTTGTAAAAAGGGAGTCTCTTCTTTGTAGCCACCCTTTGAAAATTGGAATATGGTGATAAAGGCTCCATTAAGCCTTCTTTCTTCAAGGCAGAATCAACCCAGTTCTTTGCCTTTCCTCATATGTCAGGCTTCCCAGACCTTTGATTATCCCCGTGGCATTTCTCTGGACCCTTTCCAGCCCGTCCATGGTTTTGTGTGTTTTTTGCATGTCAGGGACCAAAGCTGAACACAGAGAACCCAGTATTGCAGGTGTGGCCTGTCAAGTGGCTGAGTGAGATAATGGTGATTTTCTCTGCTGGCAATGCCCTTGTTGATCCAGTCCATCATGTCAATGATCCTATTGGCTTCCTTTGCCATAACTGCACACTGCTCACTCACATGGAGCTGCTTGTTCACCAGGACCCCCAGATCCCTTTCCACAGAGCTGCTCCTCAGACAGGTCCATCCCAGCCTGTGCTGCACTCCTGCATTGTGTTTTGCCAGGTGCAAGATCTTACCCTTGTCCTTGCTGAACTTCCTAAAGTTCGCTGTACATCCTATCAATGTCCTTTTAGTTCTCAGTGTGTATTTTTCTGCTTTTCCATCTCTGGTACATTTCTCTTCTGGATTTGAGCAAATTCAGAGGTTCACAGTTAAACTAAGGAGGTCTCTTGCTCTGCCTCTTTCCTGACCTTAAAGGGGATGAATTGGTTTAGTGTTTCCAGGAGACTGTTGGTGAAGAACTCCCAGTACTTTATCCTCCATAGCAACGCTTCCCATGGGCTATGAGCATAGTGAAGTTTGCTCTTCTAAATCTAAAATGTTTGTTTTAACACTGACCTTCAGCATGCTCAGCAGGATCCCAGTACTGTGACCATGGCAGCCGAGGCTGTCCCTGATTGGAATTTTACAAAGCAGATTTCCTTGGCTTGTAAGTAGCAAGTCCAGCAGTGCCCCATCCTTGATTGGCACATCTAACCATCTTTATTCCAAATATGTCCTCTACATACTCCAGGAACGTGATGGATAACATGTGGAATACTGTATTTTTCTTCCAATAAGTGTCTAGGCAGTCAAATCACACATAGAACCAGGTTCTGTTGACCCGAAGCTTTCTTAGGCGACCCAAATTGTGTTTAATTGGTGTTATTTCCTTGGTTTGGAGGTCAGTAGCAGATGCCTACTTGGAGATTCCCCTTGGAGATGACCTCTCTGACCTTGACTCAGGCATTCACCTGAGCTCCCACAATCTCTGTAGGCATATACTAGAGGAGGTTGCTCTTTGGGTTTTCATCTTGGGAAGCAGCTGAGGAGCATTTGGCACTGCTCTGATTGGCTTGACTTATTCCCCAGATCAAAAAATTCTGTTTTGATTCAAAACCTGCAGCTGTATTTCAGGGAAAAAAGCTTCCAATAATTATTGTCTTTAAATTTCTGGGTAATTTTGAATTTATGAAACTAAGCTGTGTGCTGTGGCTAGCCATGACTTGCTGTTGACATTTTTTTTGAAGAAACCAATAATTTAACCAGTTTTGAACATTGAACATGGATGGAAAGCTTGTCTAAACTTGTCTAAAGTAGCTTTCTATTTTTGAAGTACACTGTTTTGATTTTGATAAATAAAATAGTGTTGCTGTCTCAACATATTGTACATTTATATTTATTTAGTTTACAATTTGTATTTGAGTTCTGTTGTGGGGAGCACATATATAATGAGGAACTGTAATGGAGTCTGAGCTCTAATAGCTATAAGAACTGGGTCTTTTTGTTTTAATTTATGTATTTCATGCACTAGGAATATTTTAATAATGCATTGCCTGCATTAAATCTAAGTATTTATATCATGAGCATATTAAACTGGATGTTTTTGTACACAGCCATCCAACATCACATGTGTATAATTGCAGAGACACAGCAGTATTGCCTGGTGTAGTGAATTGTGGATTAATCAGTTAGCCTCCCTCCCCAGAAAGTCTGTGATTCTAATAAGGCCCAGAAATGCAATTGTGAACCTGAGAATGCTTTTCAGTTGCCCTTCTGTTTCTAGAAATAGGGTTTTTATCATATGTGTATTTCAGTTAAGGGGAAAAACATGGAGATAGGTCATAGTTGTCATCCTAATAACCAATCTAATTCCAAGCAATTTGAGACAAAATGAAATTCTGAATGTTGTTCATAAATTATGGTGGAGTATTACATACACAAAAATGCTAAAGCATAACTTTTTTTTCAGAGTTACCAAAATTTTACATACAATTGCATCGGCATATTGATGGGATACCTTTTGAATCATAACTTTTTTTTGGTCTTTAGATTGGGAGCAGCCCAAGGTGGAAAGACTGTTCTAATCCTCAGCTGAAGTAATAAATGTTGTTTGAGTAGAGATGACTTTAACAGAGCTGAACATTTGTCTCAGGCTAATGGTCAGATATTTGGTGGAGACATTGGTCACCACCATTACAACCTTCAAAGTCAGTGGGAAAAATATTCTCTGTTACAGCAGTGAAATCTTCACCTGGGTTTATTAATTTGTGTGTGAAGCTGCACATAATTTTGGGAAAATGAAGTTATCATAGAAAGTAGAATTCAACCTGAGTACATACATTTGATATCCTAAAATTGTGACATATTATATCCTGAAGCATACTGTTTCTGCTGTTTCCCACAATTGTGCCTGAAATTACACATGAAATTCAGGCTGTGCATTAATTCTAAATGGAATCACATCTCAAAGCCTGTGAAGATTACTGCTTGGGATATTCTCCCAGTGTAGCAGGTAAAAAAACAATTGTGTCCTAAAAATGATCTAAAGAAATATTTTCTTTCAGGAACACACATTTTGTCACTTCTGATTGCTCATCTTGTAGTTGCTGAAGACTTTAGGAAGCTACTGCATGAATCCTAGCAGGATTTGATGGCTGTTGAAGGGAATGGA
This sequence comes from Agelaius tricolor, assembly GCF_023055355.1. NCBI lineage: Eukaryota > Metazoa > Chordata > Aves > Passeriformes > Icteridae > Agelaius > Agelaius tricolor. The sequence continues at coordinate 8,195,182 of NW_027269262.1, read as the reverse complement.
TAATATGTCCTTTTGTGCTTCTTCTGTGGACCAAAACACCAACTCTAAGACAAAGTAAATACTGAAGAGACATCTTCAGTGAAATAAACAATACTTGATTGATAAAAATGGCATTCCTTTTGATTTGAGACTTAACTCTCTAGGCTTACTTGAGAAATTTAGTATCAACACTGTAAAATCCATTTTGGATTATCCACCAATATAAGTTATATGGGAGCTAAAAATCTAAAACCTTTTAAAATTACTTGGCTAGAAGTTTTACTTGTTTGAAATGTGCCTAAATTTTATACAGATAATGAAGTTCTGAAGGTCCTTAATATTTTGGGTGTTTTAGAGGATAATCAGGTATCTATAGAACTAAACTTTTGACTGTGACAATATATAGAATCTTCATAAGTGCTTACAGAAGCCACTAAGAATAAATAACGATTTTACACTTAGAAAAAGTATTTAGCATCTGTATTCATAACTGTAACAGTTGTACTATAAGCTTTACAAATACAAGTATTATAACCATTTGGATTTGGCTGAACAAATAGGAGGAGAGGAAAATGGGAATTTGAAAATCTTTAAAAATGACAAAGGTAAAAAATATCCATTAGTCCATTGACAGACTTGTGCTCCTTCAGTACAGCTTTTCATCCAGCATGACTTAAACAATAGAACATTGTTGGTGTCTCACCATAAACTGTCTTCTTGATAGAATGCATTCTTCAAACTTGTATTAGAAATAGGTGTTCATATCTTCATTTTATGAAGTTACCTAAGCTAAAGGGTTGTGACCTAGGCAAAGTTATGAAGCTCAAAGATAGCAACAACTGTGATGGAGAAGAGTGACTTAACATTTAGTTGATTTATGTTTTGTACAGGACTCTGTTGTAGTGTGCAAAAGGTACTTGTTTCAAGTGGATGTACTGCATGCTCCTGTAATAGTTTAGCCCCAGTTAAAAAAGGGATGGCATTTAAGCTGTAAATACTGTATACTACTCTATTTCATTTTTTAAGCAACTTTTTTATTTCCCTGTTTGTGTACAGTTCTCTATGTACATATTAAAAAAAAAACCTAAAACAAACAAACCACAACATTTTGAGAAACTTTTGTAGTTCTTTTGCATTTTAATTGTGTTAACAACCTAAATATGTACATTCAGCTGTCTGTTTAGTTTGAAGTTTTCATTGCATGCTTTCAGGTTCTTTGAAAAACAGCAATAACAGTTGGACAATTATTTAAAGTAAAACATTCTTCTGCACAATTTCCACTTCCATTCTTTAGAATGCAGACACAGTGGAACAGTTGTCCAATTGTAAGATTTGAAGAATCTTTAGTTAATTATTTATATTTCTTTTATTTTTGGTAGTAGGAAATGTCTCATAGCAGTTTATGAACAGAATTTGCAAGTTAAGCATGATTTCTCGTGCTCATTTATTTAACTAAAATTTTCTATTAAAATATTTTCATAAACTTTCTGTAGCTTATTGCATGTTCTTCTAAGTAATCATGAAGCTATGTGTCAACTTCTGTATTAAATACTCTGACAACACAAGTTTTACATTTTGTGAATCTGGTTGAAATGTACAGATGTACACATAAAATAAAGCTAAAAATAGTAAATAAATTATGTACCTTCTTGTAGACCACAGTGATGTGTCCCTGCAATTGTCTGAATTGTGAGTTATAGATAGAAAAAAAACCCTCACTGGTACCTGTGTGAGCACCAGACTGAAATGTGTTGTGAGCAATACCTTCATTTCTCCATTGTTTCCACACACAGCTTTATAACCTATGGCCTCTGTTTCTTACAGTCAAACTTTAGCATGTGGAAAAAAAAATGCCTGAGCAAATGAATCATCTGTAAATGGGTGGTTACAGAAGAAACTGAGGCAGCTGCTTCTGTGGTTATAATAAAGATTTGTTTATGCAACTGGCTGTATGAAGTTTAGAAAACAAATTGGTTGCAGAAATGAGAACCAGATTGATATAGTTCATCAGGTTAAGCCAGCTCACAAGAGAAAGCTGTTTGGGAAAAATATGCTTAGTCAACATGATGTAAATGTTTTTATAGGGTTTTTTTTTGTGGTCCTGGTGAGGTTAGTCCTGTGGTCCTGCTGCTAGTTATTCCTGCTTTTGTCCCATGTACTTCATTTTTAAGGAAGTCTAATTCACCATGATTAGTCATTATCTCTTGGAGATGCTATTTTGACAGACTGTAGTGTAAGCTTATTAAAATATTGCTTATTTTAAAGGGAAAAAGTTTGATTTGCTTTGTATTTTCTTAAATAATCTGTCTGAAAACATTCATTGGTAAATCTGTGGGTCTTCCCATGGAGGCTGAAAGTACTGTTTCTAGAGATGGCATTGCAGGAGCTGACTTATGAAGTGCTTAAGGGGCTTTAGAGAGGATAAAACTAGTTTGCTATGTCTCAAATTAGTGGTGGGTAGTGAGTTTTTTTTTGTTGATTTTGGTCCTTTTTTTGGTGCATTTGAAATTTTGGTTTTGGGATTTTTTAATTTGTAATTTAAAATTGCTTTCAAGATGAGCTTTTACTATGAGTCATGGAAGCACAAAAAGGGAAATCAATCTAGAGGGAAGGATTCAAAATACCTGAATCTTCTGATTTTAAACTCTGAGGAAGTTGTGTAAGGCACAAAGCAACGCTGTGCCAAAGTCTCAGCTTTAAGAGTAACTGCCAGAAGCAAGCAGCTACTTTGATTTTGCACCCTGCATGGGGTGGGGTGCCTGCCTCTGCAGAACAGCTGGGTACCCTCTGGATCTGCCTCTGCACACAGCAGGGATGTTCCACTGCCACCCTGCTCCCTGGCTGCCTGCCTGGGACCTCTGTGCCAACATCTGTGACATCTGGGCGGTGTCCCCAGAGGGAGCCAGGGGACAGCAGGAGCTGAGAGCACGAGAGCTGCTCCAAGGTAAGTCATCTCTGTGCCCATCCAGAGCCCTCATCCCAGGAAGAGCAATGTCCAAATGCTATTTCCAGTATCCCACAATGGCTCATTCAAAACTGATTTTTTTCCCCTTCTTAAAAAGTTAGATGTGCTTATTCATAAGACACATACTCTCCCAAAGAACAGATTTTCTTGTTTTCTGAGAAGCTTAGTTTCAGGGAACGCTGTTTAGCATTATATCTCACATTGGCTCACAGAAAGGTTTTTAAATCAGTTTCACTCTTCCTGACACACGAGAGAAATAATATGTTAACTTTAGAATGCCAAAAGTAATTAGCCTGGTGGGATGGTGCAACCAGAATAAAACTGTGTTAAAGTGTTCTACATATTTTAGCATATATAATATGTCTACAAACATATATGTAAATATAGACACGTAAATATATATATCCATATATTTACTTGAGCTTCTCTTCCTGGCCATACTTTGTAAGTGGTGGTGGGGTCTCCCTTTTCTTTTAGAAGTATTTGTTATTTTTCAAGTATTCCTAGTAAGCTTGGGCACAGAAGTACAGTGTAGGTGAAGCTTGTTCAACTGTAAAATAGGATATGAGTTTAAATTTTTCAGGGAGCATGAGGACACGATTTTTATTTCAAGTATGTTCCTTTTGTTCAAATAAGTTATGGCATGTATCAGCTCAACTCTGCTGATGGATATTAGAACAACACTGATTACTGACATTCCAGGCATGACAGATACTGGCACTATCCGGGGTTTTTAAAATTGTTAAAAGCTGACTGAAAATATTATTGTAGAATAGCAGCTTGAAATGTTATCAGTGGAAGGGGAGCCAGAGTAATCAGTAGTCTGAGCCTATAGCTTCCTATTTAACATGGAATTTATCCCAACACAACTGTTTCAGAACCAGACAAAGCTGCCCCTTTGCACAGTGCCTGATTATCAGCTGAGCAGCACCTTTGTACTGTGGTTGCATTTTACTTTACAGCTGTCTAAACTGTCCCTGGTGCTATCTAATAAAAAAAAAAAAAAAAAAAAAATGGTGCCTTAAAAAAGAATGTTTCTAATGCCTGCACTATTTGTTCTCTCTTCAGTGTTGGAGCAGTTACAGCTAATGGATGCCTTTCCATTTCCAAACCTTGCTGGGTACAGCTTCTGCTTTTAGTACAGTTCCAAGTACCCTCCCTCATTAGAGGTTATTTGTTGTTCCCTAACCACCCTGGCAGAGGTGTGCAGCCCTGCTCCTAGCACTGGACAGCCTAGAGCCTTGGTCCATGACTGTTTCCCCCTTTGTGCTGGCATGCATGCAAAGGACCTGCCCTACAGAGCTGTAACTAAGTGTGAGACTATAGCAAACTGTCATTTAAAGGAAGGATGGGAAGTACAAGGCCATAGCATTGCTCAGTGTGCTAAAATGATAGGATTTAGAAAATTGTTTTTTAAAAAGTCGAAATTGGGGGTGTTATCATATAGCAAAGTAACTTGAGTGATTAGGGACAAAGCATAACAGTGCTTGAGAAGTCGGTCACTGGCAGACTGTGACATGACAGGCTCACTGGATGTGGGTGAAAATGCCCTGACAGTCCATTAGGTGGCTTCAGTGGCACATGCTTCAGAACACCTTGAACTAAAAACGTGGAATTTAGCTAGGGTGGGGAAGCAGAGCAAGAGGCAGGGTGGGCAAGACCAGGATGCACTGAATTATGGTGAGGATCTTTGTGGAGTGTGAAAGGGAGGAAGAAAAGGTGTATTTCTCAGAATGGGGGAAAAGGATGCTGCAATAACAAGAAGGGAGGTAGCATGAGCTTCATCTGGAAGTCTAGGAGAGTTTTATTATTCTGAATATAAAAAGATAGACATCCACATCAAAGATCATGCCTCAAGTTTAGCATTTTTAATTATGGCAGTTCTGTACAGGAAGGGAGGGAAAACAGTGAGATATGAAAGAAAAGAAAAATGTGCTGGAAGAATTAAAAACAGATTCATCTTCTTACTTGACCCAGCTCTCCTTCAGAGTCAAGTGCTGCACAAAGGTAAACACCCAGGGCTGTTTCCCTCATGCAGAAGGACCACTTCCTCTTTTAAGTAATCCTTATTCTGTGTTTTTTGGGATGCCACCAGTTCAGAAAAGTCATGCCTCTATTAACTAATAACAAAATAATTAATTAAAAACCTGTTCAGGTTCAAATAATATTTAAGTTATTTTAATCTAAATTGTTACTTTGGGGAATAGTAGAATAAGTGCTTAAACACATTGTTTTTCCACAAACACAAGAAAATATTTTTCTTGATAGTTTTTAAAATGAGCAAGCAAAAAGAACCAACAAAGTGCTACGTACTTCACTCTACCAGATCATATGCTATGAATTTTTTTGTAATCTTGAAGCAATGTATAATCCTCCTTTAGAGGACTGTTATTGTATAAAAGTTGGATGGGTTGTTTCTCCAGCACCGGGAATTTGTCTAATATTTAAGCAAACCCCCTGCAAAGCAGAAGTTCTGTCACTAGGTGGTAATCTTGGCCTATTCATGATTTCTCTCCCTCCTTTCCTCTTTCCTCCCACGCTGCACTTCTAGATAATGACCAAAGCAACAATCCTGTTTTAATGCTGCTTCTGAATATTATGTCTATAAAGGTAAGTAATCTTAACATTTAAAAGCTGAGGACAGACTGAAACTATTCATTCTCACAGTTTTCTTCATAACGTTATCTTTGTTTATGATGTCTGGTACTCAAGGTATTATTTATTATTTATTCCTGGTCGCATGTTTAACATTGTGCTATATGACATGAATATTTCTAAAATTCAAACTAAAAACTACAGGAGCAGATGAGAAAATCTAGATCTTGAACACTTCAGTGTTAAATTATTCTTTACCTGACTCAAAGCAGAAATGGGGTTTTGGTGGTGATGGTGGTGGGTGTTTTTCCAAATAAAGGAACAGAGCAATAGTCAGTTGCCTCAGGAATTCAGGGCACAAGATTTTGCCTGGTGAGACGTAGTAAGGAAACAGTAAAAGTGGGAGTGTGCAACAAACTGGAACAGAAGGGAATCTCTTCTTGAGGCTATACTTCTATCTGGCTTGCCACAGCAGGTGCTTTCTTTGGAACACCTCCTTTCTTTCCATGCAGTGCAGCTCTGCAGGCTGACAAAGTGGGCCTGTAAAGCTGGGAGTTTTTCAGGAGCTGAATGTGACAGTTTTGCCATCTGTGTTCACTCGTGCAAGCTGGGACTCAGACTCCCATAGGCCAGCTTCAGGCTTGCCTCTCTCAGTGCACGGCCATTGCATTAAGCGTTCTCATTTCACAGTGTGTTTTGGAAATTGAAGTCTTGCTTGGCTTTCTAGTTGGTCAGATGGAGATATGAGATACTTCAGGAAGAAGCACTTCAGTGCCAAGACAGGGTCTGGCATTTAAATCTTTGCAAAGCACTTCCGAAGGGTTTGGCAGCCAGAGTAATTACTTTGCAGACAGAGAGGATCTTGGTCAACTAATGCCTTGACTGGCATGTCTGAGGAAGATCAGCCTGAAAACAGTCAGATTGTCAAAGTCACATTAAAATCTCAGTCAACTGCAAGAGAAACTCCCCAGTTCCCACTGGAAATAGAGCTATTTCACAGGATTTCACATCCCGTGGGAAAGATTCCAAACAGTTCTGTAGTGAGCTTCAACTCACTCAACTCAACAGCTTTACAGTTGAAAGTGCCTGAAATTCTTCATATAAACATTAAACCCCCCCATACCTCCACTTATCTGCCTAAACAGTCCCAATCACAGTGATTGCATATGCCCAGAGCTGAGCCACCCATCTTCATATTGAAGATTTATGATTATTTTTATGTATTTTATAATAGTGTATTATCCTGGAGCCAATCAAGGGGAAAATAAGAACTTCAGCCTATGACAATCCTCTTAATTTCAAATTAACTCCTTTTGGGATCAGTGAGAGTCAGCTCTTTATGTTTAACTTCGTCAGGTTCTGAGTACAGATTTCAAGTAAGTTAATAAGATAAAGAAGACTTCATATCTCCAAATTTAAAAGCTGTGGGGGATTGTTTGTTGGGTTTTTTTCCCCCTTTTCTTTTTCAAGTAGGTTAAACAGTCTTTGGAATGCTTCTTCTAACTGAAGCCATCCAACTAATTCTTTTAACATGGTGAAATCTGTTAAATCTAAGCTATAAACATCTTTTAGATATCCTGTGGAAACTTCCAGTTGAAAAAATAAATGGTGAGTCCCTGTTGTAAACTTTCAACAATGCCAACAACAGCAATATTCTGCCTTTTACCATAAGTCTGAAGAGTGAGTTTTCTAGTAATTTTGCAATTCAATAGTTGAATGCTCTTGCTTTTGCTGAGGGGTCTCTAAGCACAAACAATGCAGTGTGTGGATCATATGCTTGGAAGGTACTTTAAATAAACTGTAAAGGAGAGATTTATTACTTCAGTAATTAACCAGAAAGAGTAAAGCAAGCAGGTTTTTTAATGCCAGAGATTGCATGAGGGATCATTGTTCCATGTCAAAACACGAACTTACAAGTGGTAGAAGAGCCCTTGAGTTCACATAGTTCCAGTTTTGAACCTGAAACTTGTAGAGCTATGAGTTTTGAAGACATCACGCCTTAATTTAAAAACAAAACAAGCAAACAAAAGGCTAAATAGTCTGGCCTATTGCAAAACAAGTCCATAATCAAAGATTAGACTGAGTTTGGGAAGCACAGGAGGAACGAGCATGGATATCCATCTTCTGAGAGTAGAGAGTCCAGCCTAACCCTCTGACCAGCCAGTGCTCCTCAGCAGAGCAGTCAGGGTGAGCATGTACTGCTGGGGCTGGTCAAGAGCTTCTTTCCCTGACTTCTCTCTCCAGGTGAGAGAAGGGGACAACCTCCTTTAGTGAAGTCTCAGTGTTAACTAAACAATGAACACTATTCACCTGTAAAAATGTTCATCTGAGGCTTTTAAAAGTATATCTGCTCTTTGATAAAATGGCTCTTACAAATCTTATACCACAGGTCTGCAAGGTACAGCCTAGTCTCAGGCTTCTTAAGTGTTCCTTGCTCTGATCTTCCTTCAAGGGTTTGACACTGGTCTCCCTTGGTTTGTAAGGGTTCAACCTACCAATTTCATCCTATACCTAAATCAGGGAGTTAGGACTGAACATCTAATAGCCCCATGCCAAAAAGAGCAGGAGCAGATAGTGCTGCATCTGTGTGAAAGTATTCGCGATTGTAACACTGCCTGCCCAATTGCTTCCTATGAATAACAGATGGGTCACAAACAGGTTATATCAATTGATCTTTCCAGCTTCTCTTCTGTATTTGCCAGGAAATTTCCCTTTCCAGGCTCAGTTTCACAAACATGTAATTTAATGTGGCCATGGTAGAATTGCTTGGCTCCTATGGTTATATAAAAATAAATGCTGAGAGCTCAGCACCAGAGCATGCACAGGTTGGGGGGACAGGGTGGAGTGTCATAACATATATTGTTATTCTGTAGTGAAAAATTCACATTCTCTGAAAAATTCCTTCACACAGGATTTTTCTCCTGGGAAGATGAGAAGCCTCAGAGAAAAAGGAAAACAATTCTTATCTCATTTGCTTCTCCTGTGTTTTGCTCATCTGGAATGTGTTTGGAGATTGTTTACGCAATGATTGTTTCATTGGTCTCATGTGAATTGTTTTCACTCATTAGGCAATCAGTGCCAAGCTGTGTTGGGACTCTGGAGAGAGTCACGAGTTTTCATTATTATCTTTTTAGCCTTCTGTAAGTATCCTTTCTGTATTCTTTAGTATAGTTTAGTATAATATTCTTTAATATAATATTGTATAATAAAATAATAAATTAGCCTTCTGAGAACATAGAGTCAGATTCATCATTCCTTCCTTCATTTGGGCACCCCACAAATACAATAAAAAAGAGCCCTACAAAAACCAAATATGGTGTAAATTTTGGGTGTTCCTTTCTGTGGCAGTGAATATTCTGTGAAATCTCCCCACTGCCTGCGCAGTTTCTGCTATTGTGTAACCAGCACAGGGGGTGGTGTGTAGGCAGTGGTTAGAGGTAGCCATAAGTTCCAGGTGTGAATATCTTTAAGGCTAGCTTCTTCCTCAATAGTTCCTACTCACTAACAGCTGCTACTCGCTTGCCTTCTCTTTCATAGGTTCTTGATGTGGTTTTTGCAGCAGGACTCTTCTAAAAGTCTGTTACCTACCTGCACTGGTTCCTGCTCCCTACTGGTCCCCCTGGCCTCCAGTGACTCGCCCCTTATAGTGAACATGAGATTACGTAAAAATACGGGATCCATTTTTTTCATTGCCATAGTCAGCTGAGATGTTTTATACAAAGCAATAATCCTCTAGGTATGCCCTACATGCTCATATGTACATATATTTATTAGAGTAGCACAAGCTGGGGTGAAGGAGTCATTCCCAGTGTGTATCAGTCCTGCAACACACACAATCATATTTAGTTGCTCTTACCAGAGCACTTAAAGGGTTTTTCAGTAGTTTTCAGTAGTCTGCCAGGTCTTATTCATGCTGTGGTTTGCTGGCAGCTATGCTGATCATAGGCCTCTTTTTCAGTGAGTATAATTTTCTTTCAAATAGCTTTTAATTCTTCCTGGAGTTATCTGTCTGACTTCCCATTTTTTGTTTAAGATGACACCTTTTTTAATGTTTTCATTTATGTTCTGATCTGAAACTACAGCTGCTTTTGCATGCTCCTGCATTACTCTCCCCTCTGTCCCCAGTTCCAATAAAACTTGTTGCAAGATATCCAAAATTATTTTTCTTGAACTGCCTGGGATAGTTGGTATCATATATCAAATATGATGCTATGCAAAAGTACTGTCAGATATTCCTTTTCACCTAGGTTTACTTTTGGCTGGATTCCTTAAATGAGCTATGGAAAGAGAACTTTATGTTCATGCAGCTTGGGACAGAAATTATGCAGCCTATAACTATCTCTTTAAAATCTATGTAAAAAATCAATTAAAAGAAAAAAACCCCATTATTATATTGTGGGCAAGCAAAATTACTGTTTTCTCCCTACTCCTGGGTATCTTTTTCCAGGTGCTTTCAGGACATGCAGTACCTGTCTGACTCTATGCATTTATGACTCATCTTAGTTATATAAGAGAAAAGAAATAATTGATTTATGCCAGACAAAAGGACACCAGTACAGAGAATGTGCCTCTTGGATTTTAGGAGTGAGAGGAAACATATGGGTGTACAACAGTAAAATCTCCTCTCCTTCTTGTTCTCTAGGAAAGACAATCTGCCAGGGAGCAGTAAGGAATTTCAAGCTGAAGATGAGCAATATTATTGCAAATGTGTCTATCTTACAGGATATTGTTGTTCATTTGCTTTCCTGCCATGAGGACTTAGTGTTGCAGTGGAGAAAGAGGGAAAGGTGTACTGGGGTAGTCCCATCTTTTATTCTGAGACCCGGAGTTATTTTAGAGAATGGCAATTCTAGGATAATAGCTTGAGTTAGTAATATTCCTTAGCTAGATGAGCACTAACACAGCTTTAGTTAGCACATATACAGGGCTTTAAATTTGCTTTTGTCAATATGCATATCTTAAAATCTCAGGTACCTTTTTCCTAAGCCAAAAGACAGAATAAAAAGAAACCAAACCAAAGGAAAAAACCCCAAACAAACAAAAACAAAAAAAAGCCAAACCAAACAAGTCCCCAAACCCAGACATGGGCATTTCAAAACTTTTCAATTATGGAGGATATATTTAGAAGTATATTGAGGATTTCAGGCTTTGCAGATGGCTGTTCATATTGCAAATGCCACCAGAACAAGCTATTAGTACAATCTGAAGGATGACATGTAATGGACAGGCTTGGCATAGAATGATTTTCTTCCTGTTAAGGGTTCATCATGTTCCTGGGGCAATGATATCATGAGAAAAAGGGTGAAGGTGTAGGAAAGGAGAATATGAAGAAGTCCTGTTGCTTTTTTCTGTGACATCTTGATTTATGGATAGAGAGAGTGTTCCCTGTCTCAGTACCAAATAGTGTTTGTCAACCCTTCAGGAGAATTACTGTTATTTTAAGCATGCTCTGACTTATTTTCATAGAAAAACTTTTGATAGATGTTTCATGCCGCTGACCTTTGTAAGTAAGCACTCCATGTTTCACTGAAGCAGCAGTAAAAGCAAACCATACATTAGGAAATGAATTTCACTCATGATTCTTCATTGCAGCACACTTCACAGGGCCATTGACCCAATGTCAAAAGAAGGGGTCAATTTAGTTTTAAATCCTTAGCCTTGTGACAGCAGTTTGGGATCTGAAGAAGGATGAGGTGTACCAGGTGCAATGGCTACAGAAACAAGTTGACTATGGATAGGCACAATCTCAAACACTTCAAAAACCACAGAGGCTTGTAAGGTAAGATGTGTAGGGCCTGGCTTCCTATGGATGACTTCCACAATCTGAAGTTAAGATGGAAGAGTAATTAATTCTAAGGGAAGATGGTTCTACAGAAAGTTACATGGGAGTGCTTAGCCTAGATCAGGTGTAGACAAGTGTTAAAACAGGCCTCTAAAACTTGTGTGTCATGTGAAAGAGTTAATTGATGGGTTCTATATGGTGCTGACAGAGATATCTAAAGACCCTTATGACCTACAAAAATTGATCTCGCTAATTACCAGCTAAAGCAGCAATGACAAAGCCCTAAACTTTTCCCTTTTTTCTTTTCCCCCCACAATCACAATATTTAAAGAATACAACGAACATGAAGAAGTAGTTCTTCTGCATCCTACCTACCCATGCCTGCAGTGCAGTGGCCTGTTGCACACCCCTACTCCTCTTTTCCTTTGTGAAGCTGCTGCCTCTATTCTTGCAGAAGTGACTTCTGCTGTCAACAGCGGTATGCTATGTCATATCTGGAGAGAAAAAAAGCTCAATGTCTCCATTAGGATATGTTTTGTTATGGGCAAATGAACAACTGGTGAGAGGAAATGTCCTGTGGAAAAAGTTGCTGAGTGAAGGAGGATGGTGAAAGGAAGCAAATGAGCAGTTGGTGATTTAGAGAGAGCAACAAAGATGTTACAGGTCTGTTCTGGGAGTAGCAAACAAAGTATTTCACACTAATTAGCTGAAAAAATATTGGCAGTTTTAATTTCCTGAACAATTAGGACAAATAGAAATGTCTTTTGCTTGCTCTGAAAAACATCAAAGAACATCACATTACAAAAAGAATTAAGGATCTACAATAACAGAAATGGGAAGTGTAATAATCAGCTAATTACACCTGGACAATAGATCCAGACCTCATAAATAAGATCACTGTCTGTCTTCTGGTTTGCACTGAATGAAATCCAATCTTCTGCAAAACATGTTTTGAATGAAGGCTAATTCACTTCCATATAGTGTCTGCTTATTTTCTCAGGGAAAAAAAGAACGTAATAAAACATAGTACCAGTGAGTTGATCTTGTAAACTGGAAAGAGAAGTGTGAAATTTCAACAGTGAAATTTTATGGAATGCCAGTAATCCTTGGGGGAGCAGGTCTCCAGTGGTTACAAATATTCAGAACTTCATTATTCAGCTTCATTTTGTAGGTGGCTTTGCAGAAGCTGCAGGTTGCCCCTGGGCAGCCCAGATGCCAAATCAAATTGTTCCTCAAATGGTATAAATGGATAAAATCGTTAGCTGTGTGTTCGGGGTACGTGGGAGGGAAGCACTGCTTCTCTTCACAACTTAATGGCTCGCCCCCCATTTCATTCTCAAACCCCAGAGCATCCTCATGGCAACCTCATTATTACTTTGCCAGGAAGTTAATCCTAAGTGTAACTTGTGGTCTCCTTGAGTATGATCAGCTTTCTGTCCTTGCAGGACTGTCCCCCCTGTCACTGCGAAGCAAATGGACAGCAGAGCCATGCATATGGCTCTCTGTGTCATAGAAGCACTACCAGCCCAGCTCAGAGGCCCCTGCACTGGGCTGTGTCCCTCTTCTGGAATTAATCATTTTGGGTTAAGCTTTGCCAGAGTGAGTTCCTGGGATAGGTCTTGTTTTTCACCTCTGAACAATAACAGAACTGGCGCACTACCAGGAAGGGCAGTGGCTGGGCTTGGTAGGAAGGAAAGAATCATATAGGAAATAATTGTGTAGGAGGTTTTTAAGTATGAGGAAACAGAAAATAAGAGCCAGGACTTATATAGATGTGTGATGAATACATATGTTCAGCTGTAAGTGATATCTGCATAGAAAACTGATCTATTTTTAGTTGGCAGGCTTTGAATCGCTGTTCTAATTTGCTATTCTTGTTTTTCCCAAATGTATTAATCCCTGCAGGTGAGTCTAAACTGGAAGATTAAATGTGAACAATTTATAGAGATGGGGAAAATTCAGGCTGCAAATCCCAACCTGAGATTCATACTCATCTCTGGTATGTGTGAGATTTTGAGAGATAATATCACCTGGAGATTGGAGCTTTGTTGGAAAACTGGATGACTGCCTAGGATAGGGATGGGATGGAGGAAAGGAGACCTGTGATTGTTGCACAGGTTGCACTCTGTTGCACTCACAAAGACTGCATTTTCTCTAGCTGCAGAAACAACAAAATGTCCTGGCTTCCCAAATCCCTGTAATGCTCTGGCCAGTTGATGGATAACTTTTTCTGTCAATCCAAAGTGGGCAGTCTACTGTCAGCAGACATTATGTGGTAGGAAGGAGAGGTCTGTGAATGACTTTGCAACTTTCCTTTATTTCTAAGGCTCTGTGTTTCCTCAGAAGCACAGATGGGGGCAGAGGAGAAAGGGAAAGCTTTTTCACTGTGTAGATTACCAGTGAAGCAAAGAGCTAATTGTCCTTAATGCACTTCTGAGAAGAGAAAGCAAAATTAATGGCAACCTTTGGATTTTTCTTCAGGAGACAGTTATGAAGGCAAATTGCACTTGTTAAAGAGCTTATTAGCACTGTCTATGATCCAGCTGATACTTTCTCTATTCTTAGTTAGAAGCTGCTGGAGTGCTTGAGGATAATTTTTGGTCCTTGCAAGATGTGAATGACTGGTTAGCCTTTATTTATTTTTTTTAAATATGGTGGTCTGACAGTTCCTTCTGAGGGCTGTTAGAGGTTGTCGTGTAATTGTAGTCAGAAATAGAGCATTACATAAACAGTAAGACAGGCAGAAAAATGCCTTAAGGAACAGTGCCAGAAATAGAAGGTATTATAAAGGACATCTACCTGGTTTTGAACACTGTTAGTTTCCTGGCTGCATGGTGTTACAATCTTGCACAGCAGACCCTGTTCTAGAGGCTCTCTTTGTCGCTGTTTTCTGATGTGGATGTGTTTCATATTCACCTATGCATAAATTCTGGGTGCCTTTGAGAATAAGGAGTCAGTGCCTACCTTAGCCTGACTTAACAGCTTTTGGGGATCCATGTGAAAAACACAGCCTTGCTACAGACAGCTCAGCTGTGATCTTGGCAGTCTTTCCAGCCTTCAGTTTTGCTATTTTAAATTTTTTTTCTTCCAGGTTTTCTACTTTTTTTTTTTTTTCTTTGCAATTCAGCTAATGATCTCTGGCTCTAGAGCTTGGCACAAAGGCTTTTATCCCACTGCTGAAGTGGTGTGTTGTGAGGTGCACTGTGATACTCTGCTAGGGAGAAGGGATCTTTGATGATATCAAAGAATTTTTATGAAGCAACACCACAAAGATCCGTGTTGTTTGTACTGCTGTTGGCAGGAATATCTGGAACAAAGGAGCATATGAGCTCAGATAACCTTCAGATCTGAAAGAGGAGCAGCAAACCTCAAAGTTGAAAGCAGGGTGAGGCAGTAAGCTTGATCTGATTCACAAAAGAACAGTGTAGCTACTTTCTGAATTCTGGGGCACACTTGATCTTTCCTTCCTTGATTCTCAGGACGCCATAAGTTATGCTCTACCTGCGGAATCTTGTGTTTCAGGCACATATGTCAGGATTTTGTTTATCACCTTAGCAAGAGTGATTTATTTGGTCTCCCATCCTTTGTCCCCCTCTCCTGCAGACCATGGGACTTGGCCAGGCAGCCAACATCAGTAATTAATAGTAAATAACATCTCCTCCGCTCAGTTATTTCATAATCTGTTTGCACAGACTGGTCCCTGAACAATGGCAAACAAAAGGAGTACATATCCTGAGCTGTTTGCTCTCAATTTATGAGCAGCAATGAAGTGACTACTTATTTATGAAAGCAGTACAATATGCAAATGAGAAAGGTAAGAAAGCAATTAAAGAGATGAGTTAATCTTGCTGGTGGCTAACACTACATTAAAACAGGTAATTATTTGTAATGTACTGTGGAAATATCTGTTTACCACCTCCTTATTGTGGCATTTACTTTATTTTCAGTGTGTGGCTGCATATGCATATCAATTTTATAACCTCCTAAAGGTTAGAGATTCTTACATCTCTTTTCTGCTGTCACTTATACAGAGGCTTCAAGACAGACTGACCCCAAACCGTTCGGTGTTGTTTTCAGAAAATAGCCAGAAGTGACAGAACCTGCCAAATCTTTCCTTTTCCTTGAAAGCACAGTTGTCTTGAGGGAGTGCTGCTTTGCAAGGACTTTTGCAACCTTTGTTTTTGACTCCTCTGGAATGTGACACATTGTTATCGCACTTGCCTGAGAAGGCTTTGGTTGCAGGTTTATCATATACTCCAGGCTCATGAACCATTTCCCTGGGGACCACGCTGCATTCTTGATTTGCAAGGCGTCTAGTGGCCAGCCAGCACCATTCAATTCCTGTCCTCTTGGCATCCTGTCTTAGAAAATGACCTTCTATTCTCCCTCAGTATCTCCAAGTTGCTATTGAAAAAGTGCCTGCTGTTCAGGAAGACCCACAGGCGAGTCTGGCAAGAGAAAACAGCATTTGAGTCTAGGAAGTTTCAGTGATGCATATATACACACAGACACAGACACAGTCATCTCAGGAAAAGCTGAGCTGTTTATGTTCCTGTCTTTGAAATGACGAAGAATACAGAAAAATTCCAAATATGTACAGTATGAAACAGGTGCAGAGCAGCCCAGTGACAAACAAAGGGCAACGCAGAAAACCCCTCCAAAACACGGGCTGAGCTTGTGCTTTACAAAGTGCTAATTCATAAGTTATTTCCAACATACAGCTGGGCAGATGCCAAGTTTTCTTTGATTCTGCCTTTTTTTTTTTAGGACTCAGTTTTGAGAGGAAAACAATAAATAATCCCTTTTTAGGAATTCATTGCCAAACCATCTTGCAGCTCTCACATGGTAATATTGCAGACATTAAGGCATTTGTACAGTTGACAGGATCCCCCTAGAACATAATTTTTGATCCAATATGCACTTAATCAATTATCTTAGTTGAGGACACAGTGAAGCTGTCACATTTTTGGAAACAGGTACCCACTATCTCCTCTCCACCAAGTAATGACCTTCTAAAAATCACACTTTGCTGACTAGAAAAGTTCTTCTTTCCTTGACTACCTCAGGAAAAATGTCAATTGTAAAACATTTCTTTTTAATCGATGAGAATTTTCATAACAATACAGAAAAACATTCATTTCATCCTACATTCCTTAAACTGTCATTCCAAGTTTTAACAGCACGTTCGTAACTGAGAAAACAGAGCAATATGTGCCTGATTTATATTGTAGCAGTCTCTTGTAGATCTTACCCTTTCCAATTTAGCAGGATGGGTAAATGCATATTCAGCTGCACACAGGTTGTTTTCAACGAGTTAAAAGTGGGGCACACACTCAAGTTCCTTGCTGATGTGCATCTGTCATGTGCAGTACATGCAGTTTGGTATTTTTAACAAACACAGCTAAGCTGCATTCTAGGAGAGCATTGCTCTTATGGAAAGCCAGTCCATAAGGAGTAAAGGAGCAGTTTTTCTCATCTATTGCAGTCCTAGCTGGGCTCCACATGTGGGGTTAATGGCCCTGCCAATTAGTGACCCTCAAAGAGCATGGTTAAGTTTCTGACTGCAGCCCTTTCACCCACCTGGAGGACAAAGGGATTTCAGAGACACAGAAACAGGTTCCTCTGGCATGGTTGTGTCTCCCCTGAGTGCCCCAAAGGTGAGCACCTCCCAGTGCTGGAGCAGGGGGTGCACTGCCTGCCTCCAGCTGCATTCGAGCATCTTCCAGGTCTGGTTCAGCCTTATCAAGGAGCATTGTACTGTGTATATTACTTAAAAAAAAAAAAAAAGTTAAAAACAATAAACTTTTTGAAGTGTTTTCTACAGTGTTTAAAAACCCAGCTAAGGAACAGTGCCCTAGGAAACCTTGGCTCAGTACCCAAGCATTTTTCACCCATGTTTCAGTTTCAAAAATAGCTCTTGTTTTTAAGGCTAATCTCAAGACAATAACAAAGTAATGATGATGATGATGATAATAATAAAAAGATCTCCACTTCCCTCAGAGATTGGGTGGCAGTTCATGCCTCTTTCAAGCCTTATTTTAAATATGGTTTAGCCTTTTCCCGTCAAAGCCCTTAAGGCAGTCTGAATGCTATCACTGACCAAACAAAGTCACACCACTGTGGAGCAAGAAGCAGGAGGTTTTTCCCTTATTGTTTTAACAAAGAAAAATAAAAATGTGTAAGTTTTTATCTTCAAATATTTATCTTCAGCACTGACAAAACTGGTATCAAGAGCCAGAGGCATACGTCCACAGGTATGTACTTTTCCAATCCTCTCAGTCTCAGCAAGTTGTGGTGGGCAGGTTTTGTGGTGGGAAAGACCCTAAAATACAACATCTTTCCCTGATTTCAGACTTAGAGGGCACCCTGTTGCTGCCCCACGTCAAGGAGGCCCAACAGGCCTCCCCAGTTTTCTCAATAGTTCCACTCTTGATGTTATTCCCAGGTCTTTGCCTCAAACACTGAAAGCCAGAGATGACGTGTGCCTAGATCTGACATGGTTATATGCTCCTGTGCTGATTTTTATGTTAATCCTTTGATTTGATTTAACCATGTAGGTTCAAATTGATTACACAATAAGTTCTTCTGGGAATACTGAACCTAAATTGCAGTCAACTATCACCACTTTAGTCATTACTAATACTTGTTCAGATAAGTTCTCAGGTCTTGCTATCAAAACAGACCAGCTGTGCCTCTTCTTACTAAAAAAAAACGACAATAAAATGTCAGTAATTCCTTTTCCGTCACAGGAAATAGATGGTTATGATTGAAATTTGTTGTTGTTTTTTTTTTTAATCTCTTATGACACTTTAATGTACCTGTTGAATAGAAAGATGTAAATAAAAATCTTGCATGTAATGTTGCTGAAAGTTCTGTAACAATTTAAAAGAAAATCTTTGTTGTTTGAAAACTTAACAAAAATATAAATATTTTTTCTAAAACCTGGGTTTTTTTAGCTAAAAACTTTCCAGCATAGAAATAGTCATAAGATTTCCTGAAAAGTTCTTTTTCATTCAAGTAGCATTAACAATAGCAGTACAGTCATTTCTAGTTATTACTACAGACACTGATTTTTAGAGGGGAGGCATATTCAGTGAAGAGATTATCTGAAACACGTTGCAATTTCTTCCCAAAACCAAATTTTGTTTATCTGATAATGATAAAGTTAAAAAAATATGATAAAATGCTGAATTAAAATGTTCATCTGAAATTTAAAAATATTTGAAATCTGGGAGATTCTTTGCTTAGTGGGATAGAAAGCCTAGTTGAAATGGATCACACTGGGAAACTGTTGATGAAAAGGAAAAAAAAAGACAAGAAATTTCTCAACTGGACTAATACTGGCTCAGTGTACAATAACTTTTCATTCCTGACTAGTTAGATGATGTTTCTTTGCTGGACCAATTACACATTCACCTCCCCAGGGGGCCATGTCCTCATGGAAGTGTTAACACACATTCCTCTCTAAAAGATTTTGGGCATGTCCAGCTGAGGTCATGGTAATTAGAGAGAGAAAAGACCCTTTGGATCACCACATCTTTCTCCCTGCCAATGCAATTCTGTTTCTTTAGGAGGTGTATTTACAATTGACTTGACTTCCAAAGCTTTGGAAAAGTGACTCAAGATGAGGCTATGGAGACGGTTACACAACCAAGAGTTCATAAGAATACTTTTTTTTTTTTTTTTTTTTTTTATGTTTTCTTGCATTTTCCTTGCTGCTATTATTTTTTCATCTGATATGCACCTGGGAATCCCCAGGAACAATCCAGTTTGGAGCTTGTCTGTCATTAGCAGCTTCCTACTTCGTCACATTGCACATTAGCTCACTCCTTGTGCAGACATTCAGGATTCAGCACATGATGTGGACTTCCTTACCTTT
Source organism: Agelaius tricolor (assembly GCF_023055355.1). Lineage (NCBI taxonomy): Eukaryota > Metazoa > Chordata > Aves > Passeriformes > Icteridae > Agelaius > Agelaius tricolor. The sequence continues at coordinate 8,175,982 of NW_027269262.1, read as the reverse complement.
TTATTACTCTGTTGTTGAGCCACTTTCTTTCCTGGAAACCCTTAAGCTGCCCTGGGCTTAAACTCAAGTTCGCTACATGTGAACAACAGCATCAAAGTCAGACCTGAAAGTAAAATTATTGTTTTGAGGGAGGTTTGGGTAAGGGGGCAGCAATATTTTTTTCTGACTTCTGCTACTTCTTGTTCACAATACTACCTCAGTTATACTTTAGTTACTTGTCAACATTACCTCTCCCCAACACCTCCTTTGACTAGATTGAAAAGCCTGATTATGAGCTTGCTTGGTCTGGGCTTACATCACTGTAATTCCATATGGCAAAGCTGTAACTATAGATGTCCAAGGCAATAGTGTTTTTTACTTCTTTTCCCTGGAGTTAACTGGTACAAGTCAGATGTCCACATTTCCATTGTCTCCACGAATCCTTGCTTGTATGTGCTGATGTATTTATTTACCAAGAGAGGCTTTTCTTTTCCTGCCTTGTTCACTGCACGATGGAAAAGGCTTCATGTTCTGTCATAGTAAAATAAATACCCTTGTACCTAAAGAAGAAAAAGAAATTCCTGTGTAATTGTTTTCAAAAGCTTGATGAGGAGGAGGCTGCCTTCCAGTCCTAAGTGGTGGTTAGGATTAAACAAAAAGAATTGGGATATTTGTTTTTTAAAACCCCCATGTTCACAGCTGATTCTGCTTTGTCAGGAGGCTGGACTGGATGATCTCCTTAGGCTCCTTCTAACCTGGCTTAGTCCATGATTCTTTGAACCTGTTTGAGGTGAAAGCAGGTAACTTAAATGCATCACTTGAGGAAATTTCAGTAAAAAATTATTTGGTAGAAGTTCATTTTATCCTTTTTTCTTACATGGCTGTTTTTTCACATAGAGACACAGTATTTTAGAAGTAGGTATTTTAAAATAATTTTCAGAATTTATTTCCATGTTTCATTTCTATTCTCCATGTTCTATTCTAAAATCAGACACTATATGAGACCACAGTTTTGTTACTTGAGAGTTAAATTGCCTGCCAAACTCTGCTTTAATGTCAAAGTGTTGCTTTTACAGAAAAGATAAAAGCTCAAAACAAACAAAAATGTAAAAGAAAATCACACAAATCCACAGCAACTTTCGAATAGCACGCAGACAGCAGGGTGCCTTATAAACATCCCTGCTTACAAAGTCACCTTTTGAAATACCAGTAATTATGCTGCATGAGGCACAGTTGCTACTCATGTGCCAGTTGTCACTTTTTAAAAGATGACTATTAGTTATATTTCCTTCCTATGAGACATTGTGAAGCTGCTTAGCATTTTGAGGAAGCAAGCATGTTTTCCAAAATGCATATATCTTAGGAAAAAAAAACAAAACTCAAACCCACAACCAAACAAGTTGGCATTTACAAATGGCATAGGATATTCATGGCATAAATAAAAGCTCATTTTCTGTTGCAGGTGAGGGTTGCTGTCTGCACTCTCAGTGCAACCTCACCACTGGAAGACTGCCATGAATATGTACAACACGTAGGAGACCAAAAAGGAAGAAAGCAGGAGCAAGTTGTGGAATAGAAAGTAAGTCTATAACACCATCTCTGGTGTTAAAATATTTTTGTATCCACTACACAGAGTTCCAACTGCTGTCCTTGCACCACTGTAGTTTTTTAAACACTTTAAAAATTTCTAATAAAATGCTCTTTTAGGTTCATTGAATCCTTTCACACAAAAAGAAAGAAAATAATAGAAAACCTGGCTCAAAGACTGTGAAGTAACATGGGGCTTTTAGATGCCTCTTCAACTTGATATTGGTCTCAACCTGTACTTAGAGAAATTGGGAATGCAGAGACAGATTTAGCAAAAGGGTTTGGTTTGTAGTAGCTTCCAAATCTCACTCTGCTATACTACTTTCTTACTCTGTCTGACATTAAAGATGCCATTAGAGATGGAGAAGTGGCAGAGACAGAAATAGAAATACTATTCCTGGGATGAGGCAGGGGGAACAAACTCAACCAAAGACCTTTCCAAAATGCCAACCAAGGCTTTACATCACTGCTCCTCTCTGCTCTCTACATGTGTATAAGTGAGTCAGCTGAACAGACATGGAACGGGACTCAGGGCCATTGCCAGAAGGGGCAGAAGGTGGGCATGATCTTTCACCTTTATTTCAGCAGTCAAGTGCCCTTGCACAATCTGTCTGGCACTGTCTGATGGCATCCTACCTCCTGTGTCACCTGTTGTGTCCTGCTCAGCCATCCAGTGACTGGATGCCTCACATGAGGGCAGCCTGAACTAGATTAATTAAACAAATGGCACTTGTGCAATAAGGTGTTCTTGCCACTGTTCCTTGAGAAGCAGCAGAGGCCTGGGATGGGAGGGTCTGCTGTTCTGGCCTTTCTCAGGAACTCTTTGTTGTGTGAGCCTCATGTTATGTAATTTCTTGTGCCTGCCAGATTTAATTGCAAGCCTTTTCAGAACTTGGGAATGAAATGGTTAGCAAAAAGTCTCCAGTGTACAACTAAGCTATGCTGCTCATTTTTCATTGCAATATGAATTTCCTGCAGGGACAGATGAATTGTATTAGAAATCACTGTATTAGAAAGCCCTCATTTCTTTCCATAAGTGGCACCAGTTTTAACAAAATGCAAACAGTTCTGTGTTCTTAAAGAGCCACGAAAATTTGCTTGGGAAAGGACAACTAGATGTTTCTCTTACATGGAGTCAAATGAAATATGGTTGATATTTACCACGCCAACGTGCTTCTGAAGGTACTTTATGTCTCCATTAGCTTTCCAGACTTTATTATAGCTACAGCCTTTATTAATGTGGAAGTTAGGAAGGGAAATAAAAAAGTAGGTATAATAAAGGGAATATTTAAATTTTGGTTTATTAAGAATGAACAGTATTTTTCATTTTAATTTCTGAACTCTAATATTCCAGGTATAAGCCACCACGGGGTTTGATATCTACTGCTTTAAAATGTTATTGCTTCTTATTTCCATTTAGGGAGGAAAAATCTTCATTGTTATGGATAAGTAGTCACAGGAGAACCTGCATTAAATCAAAGCTAATCAATACTGTGCTTAACAATGCATTACTTGGAAAAACAAAACAGATGTTTGAGAAGAGCAGAATTACCATTCAGAATTACCATGTTATTTGTAAGTCAGTTCTTGCACAGTTTTTTGAGGAATCCTGAACAGATCTCTCCCCTTATTGTTTGAGAAAGAACAAAATTTTCTGCTTGCTATATCAGATCTGACCTCTAGCCTCTTATCAAAGAATTCCCTGCATCGTTTCCCTTAATGTTCCTTTTGGGGTATTCCAAGAATAGTTGTCTTTGAGGACTTTGTTTCATTTGCTCTGAGATCTAGAAAAGTTTGTTTTCACCACCATATTTTAAATACCTCTAATTCTTGAGAAAAGGATAAATCTTACTATTTAATTAAACTGAATGTGATTTTTCTGTGGTTGTATCTATGAGAAAGGAGGTAACCACTCAATGACAGGCACAAAGTATTTGGCTCACAACAGACCTGTGTGCCCCACAAATAACCCTTGCTTTAAACAAGTTTTGGTGGAGGGATCACTGCTAGATTTGAGAATAGCTGGCAACCTTTTCTCTCAAGCTAGAGAGCTCAAGAAGAGCTATTCAAAGTTCCTCTATACGGAGAAGCTGTTGAGGAATAAACTAGTGGGAGAAGCTAAAGAACAAAAGGTGGTCTCTGGGAAGAGGCTGTAGTACCAGGCTGTTTCTATGGAGTGCAATAGCCACATTGGAAGCCCCTAATTTTCCTCCCATGAATAGGGGTGTCATCTTGGTTTAGAGTCCACTGCTCTAGTGTCACTTAATTATGAGGAAATCTGATTTTTCATAAATAGAGCACAAAAGGCAGAAAAAGAGATTCTAGACATCATTTTGCTTCTGAGAACAGCATAGGGTTTAAGGGGTCTCTGGGCAGAATACAAAGAAAAAGAACCCCAGGTCGAAGTACCCTATGTACTATGAATGTCACAGTTTTTCAGCATGGCATTTAAAGTCAGTAAAAAGCAGAGTGTGGTGGCAGACCACACTTATCAGTAACCTGAATTTCTAAGAGGCACAATTAAACTGAGCCAAGTCAGGCTTAAACAGGTAACGCTATCCATAGAATAGTTTCCAGGTATTGAACTAATTCAATTAACAATCTATTTTAAGCTTTTTGCAAATTTTGAATATTAGCATGCAAGGTGATCCAAGCATAACTACCTCATGCTAGCTCCTTAGAACCAAAAACATGACAGGCTGAATATAAAAGTAAAATGGTCTAATTCAACAACAGTCCAAGATGGGTGAAATGTAAATAAGAAAACAGCCATATATAGCCATAGTAGTTTACACAACTACTGACAGTGATGCTAAGAACAGAGTTGGTTGCACAATTTCAATCTTCTGTGTACACTTTTGTTTCAAAATACCTGAGTGTGTATGATGCTTGTTTCTTTGGATTCTGGCTGAGAGTGAAAGGGGATCAATGTCCAAATCCCTTTTTATCTCTCATAATTGTTTTGGCACAGGGAGAACTCTCAGTCAATCATTTGCATCCACTGGCTACAAACAGAACAGCCTGGCTTGAGGTTTAACTCAATGTGCTTTGTCCTTTTCAGTGGTGTGTCTTTGCAGTAGACAGTAAATGCTGTAATATCATTTACTGCCATGTAGCTGCCAAGGCATACCCATGTCACCCCTGTCCCAATGTCACTTTAGATGGGTACAGTAACAGGGTTTAATTCAGCTGCCTACATGATGCAGGGTCACTGCTCACAGCAAAGCTGCAGCACTGCTCCAAGTGGTATGCTGGCAGTAGGGAGAAGGGAAGGCAGGACAAGGTGAGTGTATGGGAATAAAACAAATAAGGAGCTGTAATTGCAAGTAATGTGCTTAGCTTGATTGCTTGATAACCTCTATTTTCAGCTCAGTATGATCATGTGAACTTCGTGGCCCAAACTTTGCTGAAACAATAGATATGGCTGTGTAACCTTTGCTAATTAGTACCACAATAACAGCACAGGGCTGTACAGGAGTGCATAGCTGGTGAATGGCCAAAGTTAAAGCCCAGTGGAAATATTTTTTGCATGCATTGATCCAAAGCCCAGTGAAGACAAAGGGAATGAAGTCTTGTGCCAGAAGTGAGAAGACCCAGATCCTCTTCTGATGAAGTCTGGAATGTTCTGCCCAGACCTTTTAGTTTCAGGTGTTCTGAAGGTAGTTTTTCTTTAAGTGCTCTTCTATTTCCAAAAAATCCAGTTTGATTATTGAACACCTTCATGTATGGGCAGAGGGATATGCTGAGTGATAGAGCTGAAGCAGTAGCAGTGGCCTGTCCTGGACATCAGCAACCCTGTCAAGGAAGAAACCGTGAAGTTCCTTTTGTAGGAAGGTTGGGGAAATAGAATGGAGAAAAACAAAGTGGGAGAGCTGGAAGCAGATGGTAATACTAATCAGTGATTATTCTGAGTTATATGAAATTTTGAGATCATCTAGTCAGGTACAGGGAATTTAGCAGGTCATAGACTGGTACAAAAATGAGGGGGGAAATAGATGGAGAGGTTTGAGAACTACTTGCAAGCATGGCAAAGCATTTAGGGCAGACTGAGAGCTGCACCATGGGAAAGGACAATGCATTTCAGACTTGAATTTGCCATAATAAAAGACCTTTCCTAAAGCTTGGGTCAAAATGACTAACAACTTTCTTCCACAAGCAAATGCAAGCTGGGTGAAGAACTCAACTCCTCTGAGTTATTTTTTCCCCTCTTTAGGAGGTGCTGCTTGTGGGGCACACCTGAGGTGCACAGACCTGCTCCCCCATTGGACAATGGATAAGCTGTTTTTCCTCAAAGCCATGTGCCCATCCTGGAGTCCAGCATGCAGCAGGACACTTGTGTTGCTTGGGCAGAGGTGGAGAAAGCCACTCTTCTTCCACTTCCACCCCCTCCTTTTCATCTAACAGGAATACCCTAATTAGGGAAGTATGCACAGGCTGTTTTGCAAGGGGTCAAATCCATTTGGATGAAATTCCAGGGCTTCCAGAATAACAATGGCAGGAAGAGAGGTTTTTAAGCTGGCCTGCACAGTGCCTTGTTGACAGATATAGCCTGCTGCCTCATGCTGCCCACCCTTGGAAAGCCCTGGCTGTTCCCGACACCAAGGAGAACCTCACTGTAACAGGAGTTAAATTAAAGAACTCCTCCATTAATTATTAAATTATTCTGTGACAATACTTCTTGCCCAAAGCTAAATCTCTTCTTCAATGCTTTGGACATTTTAGGTGTTTTATGGGATGGTATGTTAGCAAAAGGGGAATTCTACTTTGCCCCTTGCCTCATTCCCATAGAAAAACCCTCCTATAGAAACCCCTGTCTAAACATGGTTTTCATTACAAGCTCAGGTCTCAGATATTTTCCATCTGTATGAGGGAAATCAGGCTTTACTGATTGCTCCTCAAAGCCTATGGGGCAACACACAAGGAAGACACAGCACATAGATTTTGTGTGCTTGCTGCCAATGTTGGATGCAGTGGCTGGTTTTTCATTCCTTCAGCTGCTGTTTTTCCTGCTTCCTTGAAATTCCCCAACAGTTAACATAGATGGGCAAGTGGACCAAACCCAGGACACAGGACTGCATCTGGCATTTGCTTCAGGAATGTGAGTGCTGTAGACTGGGAGATGTTTCTCTATCTGGCTCTGACCCTGGGATGAGGAAGGGGGAGAAACCGAAGGGCTAGTTCGAGTACAATTTTCATTTCTAACACACCATGCAGTGCTCTGCTTGCCTGATAGTGACTGAATGGGAAAATTCTCTCTTATCAATTTGTTAAAAATGCCTTTCACATTGGGGAATAGGAGACAGCACTCACATACACAGACAGAGAGCGTAGGAGTACTTTGGGAGGGCTCTGATAATCGGGAAACTCCAAACCCCAGCAATTCTGCAAAGCAAAACAGAAACTCCTAAAAGGCACCACAACCACTAAAAGGAAAGGCATTTTTTCTGTCAGTGTAATGACCAGATCAACCTAATTTCTGTCATGACTGTTTCGTTTCTTGGTTTGATGTTTTGTTTTCCCAGCTGACCACAAGAGTGCACTCATGGAATGATGTCCTGCATTGTTTCCTCTGGGTCATTTCCTTTCCCTCAGCTCTGGAAGCAGCTTGCAGCATGTGGAGGTTAGGGGGTCAGACCTGGGCCCACGTGTTGTTTCTCTGGACATATAGACGCCGTATCCCCGGGGAGGAAGACGCTGCAGATGTACATTGAGTGGGACATACTTGCATGATGAGTACACAGACACGTCACCAGGGACACACGCTGGGGGTACATCTGAGTGGCACAGACTTTGCCCACAGGCTGTGCTTGATGTTGGAAATGAATTTCTTCCTTATAAGGGATGACTATACTTAAAGAGCATATCTGAGATTCTCCCACAGTCTCGTCTTGCTGTATAGTTGGGGTTTGGGTTTTTTTTCCTTCCCTTTTTTCCCCCCTCCCAGTGCTTCTCTACTACTCTCCTCTGACCTTCTAACACTGCAGATCATTTGTCAAGCATCCAGTAATGGCTAAACAGAGGTCCATTGTAGTAGGCACTTGCAACAATTTGTTAACAATAAATATGATGTGATTAGTAAATACCTCATAATTGAGTTACATTATGTAGAAATATCAGCTTTGATATTTGCCAGAATATTGTGGGGTTTTTTTTTCAATTAGCTTTCCTCTGAAGTAGTTGTGGTGACTTTTTTTTTCACTTCCTCAGTTTTTTCCTATACCTCTGATTCAGGACTGTGGTCAAAGTTCAGCTCTGAATTTGTATGAGAGTCTAGGACTGAGACTTAGGATGACTAAATAGATCAATGATTAGAAGTAGAAATGCGAAGGAACACTTGAGAGTCGATTCTCACACCACACACAGTGTGCCTGTGGATTTGACCTGCCTTGCAGGACTTTCTTTATCAATAAATGTATTGCTGACGGAAGATGCGTGATCTTTATATCCAGAGATGTACAACACAGAGAACAACAGTATGAAGTTTCATTGGTTCATGAAGGAGCTTCTTTCATGGCCTGGACTACTAATAGCAGAAAGGTCAAGCTGATCCTTCACTGGTATGTAATGAACTACACATAAGAAATAAATTCAACTTTTATGATGGCAGTTCAAAATAACTCTTTTTCTTTTTTTTTCCCTCCGCCTCAATGCTTAAGTTTTGAATTCAATACAGACCAGACTGCCCATAAGCTACAGGTTATATATAGCTGTGGGTCTGTGACCCCTATGATTTCCAGATATTTCTTATTCAGATAATGTATTTCCCCAAGCAGGAATGGTAGCCATTTTATATTCCCTCCCAAATCTTCATTCAAAGTGATTCTTTCCAAAATCAGAGCTGCATAAAAGAATCATTTAAGGTGCAATTGCACAGCTACCAAACTCATGAGTTATATGCAAGTTGTAGTGATATGAATACTCAAATATTTGTGGTTTCACTTCTGCAACAACACAAAAACAGCTGCATAACACTTTACTATCATTTAATATAAAATCTTTCTCACAATGCTTTTCTCTCTTCCACCCCCCACCATTTTTTTATTTCTACTCCACGCACTTCCAATGTTCCTACAAGCTTTTCCAATTGTTCTGCTCCTTTTGGGTTTATTTGTACTGTACACCATCCGTAAAGGCATCTCTGGAACTTTTAAGTAGTTTTGCAAGGACAACAGTGGGAAGGCAGTTGCACATCATATTATTTTTGGCTAGACCCTTCAGGAACAATGGCTATTGTTTGGCAAGCTAGCAACAAGGAGGCTGCATTAGTGATATAAGGGTTTAGAGCCTGGGGGTGGTTCCACAAATGATTGTGAGGCATTTTGAAGTATGTGTGATTCAAAAACATTTGGCAACATCTGTTTTTTAAAAAAGGAAAAAAAAAGGGAGGGAGGAGGGTGGTAAAGAGGGGGAAAAAATGAAAAAAGTGCAAAGCATCCACAAAACTGAACCTATGGACAAAAACAATGTGCTTTATTAACTTTCACATAATTGTTACATTTGTTGATCAAAATGACATTCTATTTGTTCTCCCTCTTCCTGTGATTTTGACTTAATAAGGTGGTGTTGGCTGCCTGTGAGGCGCCGCGCTGGGACACCGCGGGGATTTGCTTTTGGCCTGGGGCTGCTTTGGGCTCGCAGATGCGCGAGTGCAAGAACGCCGGTGCCAAAGGACTGCCCCCGTGCTCCAGAGCTGAACGCTGCTGCATCCCTGAGCATCCATCAGGCGTGTCCTGATGGAATTATTCAGTTTAAGGGAATTACTCAGCTTAGAACGCTGAGGCTGCTGCACCCCTGAAACGCTGAAATCGCCCACCCATGGGCGATGCAAGGAGCTGCTGTGGGGAGGGCGTGGCAGCTTTCCGCGGTGGGAAAGGGCCCTTCCCGGCGCTGGGGGCTGGCCGAGCTGTCCCGGGAGTCGCCCCGGGATCTCCGCTCCCGTCCGGGCCCCTCAGCGCTGAGGGGGCGGGCAGGCGCTGGCGCCGCGCCGCCGCCAGGGGCCGCTGTGGCGCCTCGGGATGAGGGCCGCGCTCCCGCCCTGCCGCGCTTTCCTCCGGGAATCGCCCCTCACGGAGCGGCCGCAGCGCCGGCACCGCCGGTGGAGCGGAGCTGCCGGGAATTGCCCCTCACGGAGCGGCCGCAGCGGAGCGGAGCTGCCGGGCTCTGCCGCGCTGGTTCTGGCGCTGCCGCTGCTGTGCTGAGTGCGGCGGGTGCTCGGCACCGGTGAGGCCGCGCCTCCGGTGCTGTGTTCGCTTCTGGGCACCGCGCTACAGCAAGGACATGGAGGGCTGGAGGTGCTGGAGCTGGCTGCCCACAGAAGTCGTGGAACCGCCGTCCCTAGAGGGGTTGAAAAGACGCGTGGATGTGGCATTTTGGGACATGGTTTAGTGGTGGACTTGGCAGTGCTGGGTCAATGTTTGAATTTAATGATCTTAAAGGTCTTTTCCAGCCTTGATACCTCTATGATTGAAAGTGTGGTTCTTCCCTGTTTGAAGCACACTTTGAAGCTCACTTGTGCTTCTCTCTGTCCACAGCTGATGGAAAGAAATGTTTAACCATGGAGCTCCTTTTATCACGTGTCTTCATTTCCCCCCTTGAGCACTGATGCTTTTGCACACCCACTGGGGATTTCCACACCAAAAACTTGAACTAACATCTCAAAAAGCATCTAATCTTGAACTAACATCTCAAGAAGCAGTCTTATCTTGGTATATATTTTGGTATATATATATGTTGGTATATATCTTTCTCCTCTGCCTAAGGAACCTAGTCCATACCAACAGTGAAACCATATTGTCCTGCATTCTTGGAGGAGGTAATTCTGCTCGTCTTAGGTGTAAAATAAAGCATTATTCTCTTATATGTGTGCTGTTCTCCAGGTACTGAGGGAAATTACCCTCTCAAGGTGAAAGGAACTTGAAGCTTTGCTTAAAGCTTCGTAAACAAGGCAGGCAGATTTATGTTTATGTTTTGAGAGCATTTGATAGAAAGTGACATTTGAAATACCAAGTATTACCATTAAATTTTATAGTTCAGAACTATTATTGGGCCATATCCTGGGGGTTTAACTCAAACCCTTGTTTTTAGACTCACCATGTCTGAAATCTAAAATGAAGGTTGTGACATCAAACACTAGAGGAATTTGGTTTGCTTTTCAGGAACATCGAACTCCTTGCAGTGTAGGGTCTCTGGAGACCTCAAAAGGCAAAAATTCTGCTTCAGGGCTTTTAACCACTTGTTCTGAGGTCTGGCCTATTCTAATTGTATTTGGTTTTTACCTGATGCTTCTTTCCAAATGGTTAATTCAAGAACAATTTTTAGCTGTAAAGCAGGAGTTTTAGTTCAAGAGCAATTCTTGATATTGGTGTTATTTAAATGAATCCACACTGCCGATAGCCTCTTCCTCTGAGGTAAGAGGTAATTACAAATAATCAGCAAGATTAAATACTAAGAAAAATTATTATGAACCCATCTATCACTGCAATGATTTTTTCCCAATATTTACTGAATAACTTGCCTGGGAAGTAGGTCTTAGTTTGGCTCTCATGGTTGATTCTAAGCTGTCTCTTACCCATACCCCTGAGACTCTGGTTAATTTTGTGGCACAAAATATTTAATTATGTGCTCTGCCAAGTGAATACAAGGTCTCAAATTGAATTTCAGCATCCCTGGGCAACTATTTTAGACACTTTGGTAGAATGTAAATGCATATTTTCTGCATGCCAGATCCTGGCTCCATATCCATCAAAGTAAATCCTCAGTAGTTCCACTGAAGGCTTGGAACAATCTTAAATTATGTTGTTGAGGTCACATTGTGACCCTGAAGCTCTGGCAGAGACCCAAACCAAGAAATTTGTGTGGGAAACTGGGGAGGGAATAAATTAGCACTTGCCTATGCTTTTTGTGGAAGTAAACTGTTACAAAGGTGTGAGTTAAGATGAAAGCTCCTCGTGGTGGTGGGTATTACTTTCCAGCTGTTTCTGCTGGAAACAGCTCAGTGTTTGTGTGTATGGGATGGGTCCTTATTTTCTGATGGTGCTCTGTCTCAAATAAAAACCAGTTTTGCATTTCCATCCTCTCACTGTCCCTTCCCCTCACCCCCTCTAAACAGATATCACTTAATCTTATAAAACAAAAATCCAGGGGTAGGTTCTAGTCTGGGTGGGTTTTTTTCCCCGATGGTGAATTTAATCCTTCATTTTCTCTCTCTCTCTGCCAAATGCAAGTGGCAGGTCTAAACAGTATTAGGTAATTGTGGTTGTCATGCTGCAGATTGCACTGTGGAAAAAATTAATTGCTGTTTTTTCGCCCAGGGGTTTGAGCCGTGGTCCCTTTGTCTGCCTGGGACAGCGTTGTTTCCCTGCCCGTTGGGGCTGCGTTCCGTGGAGCAGCATGAAAGGGCTCCTGTGCAGCTGCTCTGGGCGAGTGGGCGGGCACCTCCTTCGGTAATAACAGCTAATTTATACAGCCATGAACATCTACGGCTATAAATAAACAGTTCTGACTGGCTCCGCATGCTTAAAATGAAATGGGAGAGACTGATGGACTCGAAAGAGAAATCTGGTGTAAATGTCATCAAGGCCAGATCCTTACACAGGGTGTCTCGGTAAAGCCTTTTGAAAAATCACAGGGAAAATGTTGGTTTGTCAGCAATGACACATTTTCCTCCTTTCAGAGCTTTGTGGATATGAGAGAAAGGAACAAAGCAAATCCAAGATCCCAGCAGTTGTATTTTGGGGACAGGCATTCCTCATTGATTTCTCAAAGTGCATGACTGGAATCCAGCTTTTCTCCATACAGGATGTAGCAGAAAGAAGTGCCTCTTCTGAGCCCTTTTCAAAGAAATAAACAACCTTCCCCATGATTCTCCTCAAAGCCCTGTAGTCCAGCAGCTCAGTCACCACATCAGATCCCAAAGGTACCACTGGTGTGAGCAGGAGCTGAGGGCAAGGTCTGTCATTTGGCTTCTCTGGTTGGAAGTGGAAAGACTTATCTGTCTGTGCTGGGGCCCAGGCTTCGTTTTGAGTTTCTGACAATTAAACTGTACTGGAGTATCAGTACAAAACAAATGATTTTAAAAAGAAGAGAGGTAGAGACAAAAACACCCAACAAACCTGTACAGGCAGTTCCCATAACTTTCTCTTCTTCCCTAATTCCCTTGTTTTTTCTTCTGTCTGTCTCTCCAATATATTTCCTCTCACCAGCATCTTTCAGCTTCAACAAAAAATGAGGGAGGAGTGTGTTTGTGTGTGGGCATGTGTAATTGCTTACATTCCCCTTGCAAATTTAGCTGGAGCCAGTTATCTAGATAGGCTGGGAATTACTGAATGCATGCACGCATCTCATTGAGTTCACTTAGTTTACAGTCTAGGCCTAGCATGTTAACTTCCCAGATTAGAATTTTTATCAGGTGCTTAACATATGAGAAGAACAATCTTATGTATACACATTATCTTTTTATTGCTCACAGGCAGCCTACAATGTGTTTTGTTTTTACTGAGCACCAGTGGCATTTGAAAGGTGAAAATAACACCCTGGTGAATGGCGTGCACAGTAGCTCTAAGCGAGGGGTTTTGGCAATGAGGATGGATTTAGACATTTAAGTACTGCAACTAGTTTCAAATCCTCTTTGAATGCAGGAATAATAAGAGAGATTTTTCTTTTTCACATTGACCATTAAGGAACACTTGTGCTACTCTCGGTTTTGCATGTTTATTGGAGTTTGCAAAGCAGATCTCCAGTGTTTTGGATGTTAACAAAATGTTGAGGCTAATAACAGAAATCAACTATATTGAGGAAAATTAGTAAACATGTGAATGGAGTGTAATTATATGGCAGGCAGCTTTATGTTAAACAGTGCTTTAAATTAACATGCTTTCTGTCAAAGCAATCATACAGTCAGTATAATTAGGTTACTTTTGCTGCAAGATTAACTGAAACCAAGAAAAAGGAAGAAACTGTTGCCTTCGGATTTCCTGTTAAAATGGAGGGAAGATATTAAGCATAATATAAGCATATTAATATTACAGAAAGTTTCTCATTAGAAGAACTCGGCTTCTTGGTGAACTTTCTGAGCAGACATTTCTAATTACAGTGCTTGTTAGCCCAATTTGTTATCTAGCTAGCTTAGAAGTCACAGCACTGTTAAAATTATCTCTCCTCTTAATTTTTTCCAGACTTGATGAAGGGCAATCCAAACAAGAGCTGGCTTGCATTCACAGGTCTTTTACAGAGTGGTGTGAGGCTCATGAGGGAGTGCATTTATCAGTGACAACTTTTAACCATGGACACATCCTCACGTACGTTGTGCAAGAGATGAGAAATCTGTGTAAACAGATGAACACAATTTTCTTATTCATAGCAGTTGCAGAGTTATCGTGAAAGAGGCAAACATTTCATATTTTCCACCAGTTTTCCATATGTCTGATGTCATAATGGCTTCACCAGAAGCTGCAATGCATTGGAGAAAGGATTTATCACAGCTACGTTTATTTTCCTCTACTTCATGGCTTCAGAATTCATGGAGGGATTGTTTGGCTTCAAGAGGAGGATTCACTTGCCTTTCCACTTGTGGTCCAGTATTACTATTGAATCTCCTGTTTGGAGACAGAGGAGAAGACATTATTGGGATCTGAGGGGGAAGGCACAACAGAGTAGTCCTTCACACATCAGGGATGAGGAGGATGTGAAACAGGCCCCAGCCTCCCAACATCCCTGGGGAACTCTACCCATCTGGGAGTGGGAGTGAACTGCATGTCTTGGACCAGCTGCTCATGCTAAAGTGCTGCGGAAGTCAAATGAGACTGGGATGTCCCCAGCAAGTAACAGATTACTCAATGACTGAGGAATTATTTGAAATCTGCCAGGGACCACACCCATTGAGAATAATTATGCTTTGCCAGTGGGAGAAAGTGTCTGCCACCAAGCCAACCTAGCTTGTTGTAAGAGCATGTGAAAAGCTGGAGGATTCTCACATGGCTGGTCAGGACAGCACAGGACCTACTGAAATCCCACAGCTTTCTGAAGCACCAGTTATTTTGCTGCTGTGGGGCACCCAATAATCAACTGTTTATGGGTACCTTTTCTAACACACTGTCTCAGCCTCTCTTCTTCCCCTCCGATGATCATTCACTCATAGGAAACTCTGCTTTAAATGATCTTTCCTAGTGTTTCAGAGGCTCTGAAACACTAATTGCGGTATTGTATTGGTGTGTACTGACCAAATTGATATTTATGGGTGAGGGGGAAAAAAAAAACCCAAACCACAAAGAAAGAAAATAGCCTGGCAGGCCAGGACCAGCATGTTAACCAGCACTTCTTAATGTCTGGCCTCCACTGATGAATTTGTAAGCTCTGGTTTGTGAGAGGTTCTGATCCAGTCTGCCTCCAGTGGATTGCCCGATAGATTTATCTCCAAAAATAGGACCTGTGACAAATAGTGCAAGTTTCCTTTACACAGTCAGTCATCTCTGCCTGAGGGATAAACTGCAGCTTTGGGGAGTGACAAATATGAAGGACATAAATGTGCCATCACAGGTTTGTGGTACAACTAGGATGAATGGATGAGTCAAAAGTAAGTACTCATATTTAGTTTTCAAACTATGGGATTTAAATCCTGTAAAATCTGAGTTCCATTAATCATTGGCAATATAGCAAAATTATGGATATAAACATCATTTGGTCACTGAAAGGAATAGATAGACTCTGGACTCTTATTCTTTGCATGATACAACAAATCCTCTGGAAAAGAATCTCAGTTTAAAAATCCCCCTGGATACTGTAATAACAAAGGGTAGAACCTGTGTCTGGAGTAGTAACTATGTGCAGAACGTCAGCATTTTAGCATTCATACAAAACCTGCTGTTGATAAGCTTGTACCAGCACAGCTTCATGCCCCACACAGTTGCCCTTTGCATCTCTTCATTTGCCATTCGGGTTTCTGCAATCTCAACAGCTGCTTGGAATAATGACAGCATCAAGAATTCAATCTTATTATAGTATTGCTTTGTATTGCACAGATTTGTGAGCTGTCACATAGGCTGGATTTCCCAAGGCTACAGGGTATTAAGGGAGCTTGGTTTCAAAAGCCCATAAATACAAAAATAAAACTCAGGGAAAATAATCAGTTGTGAAAACATGTTATATGATTCTGGAAAATGCACTGAATGCAAAAGAACTCCAAAAAAAAAAAAAAAGAGGAAAAACAGGCTAGAGGGAAGGATGTTGTTTAACTTTATTTCAGCCTTAGGTAAATAGGTTTCAGCAATGTCTTCCCAAGATATTTAAGAGCTCATAGAAGATCTGGAAGAGTGCATCCATCTATGCACTGAGCATGAGAAAGGTATTCCACCATAAGTTTTCTCTTTTTCCTCAAAGCAACAGCTCTTATTCCTGTTGAGCTGCCTTACCCCTTGCAATATAATATCTTTAATTTTTGTTTTTCGCCTAACAGTGTTCCTCAGCCAGCTGCTGGCAAAAGCTTCTCCTTCTAGTGGACAGCAAGCGCCTAGGTAGGTCTCTTGGAGCTGTTACCCACTCCAACAATCAGCCTCCTTTCCTCCCCTGTTTCTCTCCCAAAGGACAGTTCCACCATGTGGGGATAAGCATTTCTCTGGGAGAGCCCTTGGGCCCACAAAATCTTGCAAATAGAGGCAAAAGCATCAGGAGGCTTTTCAATCGCTGGTGGAGCAAGTAGCTGTTGCTAGCTATAGCTCCTCTCCAGCTGCATTTTAGAGTATTGAAATGAAGCAGCTGATGAATGTTATTTTGGGGTTTTTTTCAGATGTGTTAGATGGAAGACAAATGAATGTGCTCCATCTTCAAATGTGAGTTCTACATAAGAGACCTCACTTGAAAGGTTGCTCTGTCAGATGTGGAGAACTTTGATTCAAATTTCTCCCAAGGATCTGATTGTCCCAAACAGAGCAAACCCCAAGCAAGCACCGCTTTGCTTTATTTTTGAGGATTCTAGTTTGACTGGTTGAAGAAACATGAGATCAGTTGCCTGTGTGATGTTTTCCACCCATCAGGAAGGGGAGAAACGATCACACGGTTCATCTTTGGTACTCAGACCCTGCAGCCAAGTTCTTGGCTGAGGTAAATTTATGGCAGTAAAAGAATCAGCTCATTGTTTCAAATTATCCTCTTTGGAGTTTCTCTATTGCTCAACATTGTCTTGTACTCTAGAAACTCTGGGATTTAAAACAAAAAGAAGTCATTACTGGTACTATTTTCTGTGCCTCTCAGGCTGTGCAGCTGGGTTGCCTTAGTTACCACCAATCCAACTGTGCAAGGGGAGGGAGAGGAGAGGCGCATGAGAGATAATACATTTTTAAAACCTCCAATGCTGTATGAAACAGTTTGTCTATAAATAATAAAAAGAATTTAGGGTCTGGCATCCTGAAAAGGAAAAATAAGGTTATATTATTCTACAGCCTAGATTTTCCAGCTCTCAGAAATCATTCTGCACCTTTTCGGTCAAGCATGTAGGACGTAGAATTAACATTTACTTGCTTGAACCTGGAAACTGCCATCTACAGACTTTGGAATAAGTTGGAACTAAATACACCTTTAAGTGTGAAAAAGAGTAAATATTTATGTAGCTGGTTTTAGGAAAAATAATAATGGCCTGGAGTGTGGAAGAGCCCATATGAAGCATGGTTTGCTGTGGAACAAGCTTCATTAGCAGCCTATGGTCTGACACAGGATGCAAGTCCAGGAGGGAGCCAGGCTTTGCCTCACTGGTGGAGCTGTTTGTTAATGCTTCTTGCACCTTTGAATAAACACCTCTGGGGAACTGTTCTTCATTTGAGTGGGAAAGAAATAAAAAGAAGCAACAGCCTCGGATTTTTTTCCACTGGGGAGAATCCTGGTGCCAGCAGCCCAGCCAGAGAGCTCTGCCTTGTCAGATCCCACCAGCATCAGGTCTAATTTTTTGGTGGCTTCAGGTGTTATTACACAAGGTGATTTCAGATGTGCCTATAGGAACCTAGTAGATATCTGTATTAACCTGTAACCCAAACTGCCTTCGGGGAATGAGGAGGAAGCAAAAGAGAGATCAAATGTGCCCTTCCGTGTGCTTTATCTTTTGAGGCAGAGAGAAGGTGGGCAGAGTGGAGAGTATGGAAAGTTGAAGAGGTCTGTCCTCTACCACCACTGATTGTTTTGCCTTGGGTGGGAGCGGGGTGGGGGAAGGGGGTGTGTTTTTTGTTTGTTTGGCTGGTTTTTTTTGTTTTCTGCAGGATCGTTTCCACTGCATCCTCTGCCTTATTGTGATGGAAAGGAGAGAGAGGAAAGGGTAGGATGAAAAAAAGTACATGGAGCCATTTTTGCTGTGGGAACAAAGGTATGTTGGAATCACATCTTCATTCAGTTTGCAGCTCTTTTTTCTCTGGCAATGCTGAACATAAAATTTGTCTCAGTCAGGAATATATTAAAACTCTGGCACACTGTAATTTGGAATAGCTTCCCTGTGGCTATGTTTCAAGGCTTATTGGGACTTCATTATTGATACCAGCTTAAGGAAGTCCTACTCTTCTCTTGGGTGGACACAGCTGGGATGTGGATCAGTTAAAACACTTGGCACCAACATGGGGAACTGTAACTCAAGGGGAGTGTCTTGCACGTGGATGAAAACACCATGTAATTGTTAAGGCCAGGATTTTGTGGCTCCTTTGAAAAAAAGCAACTATGCATGGAAAGGCAGACCCACCACACAGATGAGGCCTCCAGGGATCACAAGAGCACACCAGATATCAATATTGTGAATATTGTGTATTGTTTATATACATACTCTGAGGTTACATTCATGCTACCACAACTGGGGTGCTTTTCAGCCTCTCTGTGTGCACAGTAAAGTTGAGTGCTTGCCCAAGTTTCTTTAGTCAGCTGTTGAATATGCATCTAATTTTTGCAGTTAATTTGATCTCTGCTTGGCACAATATTTTGTCCAATCAGTTAACACATTGGAAATCAAATTATTTTTATTCTGATTATCTCCAGCTTATGCAGCAGGCATACCCTAGCCCTAAAATTACTAATATGTACTCAGTGATAAAAAAATCTGATACATAAATATATCAGATATCTCATATAAAGACTTATGCCATCATGTGGTGATGGTGCGGTCTTTGATTAGCAGTAGTTACTATTTATATGTGATGCCTCTTAAACCAGAGCTAGTGCAGAAAGGCTGCAGATCTGTTTTCATTTACCAGCAATCCTCATCTCATATGATGATTTTGCAGAACAGAATGTGGCCAAAATCTCCAAACATGGGCATGTAGAACGAGCATCTTGTTTGCAAAGGTAGCAAGCAGTGAAGTTGGTTATTCAGCACATTTGAAAGCCAATCTGCTGCTTTTAGGTAGCTGAGTACGGGTGGTGAGAGACTAGCTACAGACACTCTACGTTGGCTTGACAGGCATGTGAGACTTTGCAAAATGGATCATGCATCAAATGTTCCCTGAGAACAGAGGGAGGTTGTCTTATTTATTTTCAGAGGTGTTTTTGCAGTGTTTTTTCTTTAATCAGAAAGCTAGTTTAAGAAATTGCTAATGTTCCCACATTTGTCCTAAATAAAATACACACATTTTCCTGACAGAAACACTTTCATCCTCGAAAATTCAATCTTGAATGAAAAAGGAGAGGAAACCAGAATGAATAATAATGACAGAAATAATAACAACAATAATAATAATAGTATCCCATGCCAAACCCTCAAAGGTGCTTCCTCAGTTCTCTCTTTCTTCCACTTGTTAAATATGCTTTCCTAAACTGCGTTTTTTCCCCCCCTCCAACTGCCCATTATGTCCAAGGAAGCTGCTTTTCACTTTTTTTAGGTCACTACTGGTCATACCACTACTAAAGCAGAAGGGAAAAATTTTCAACAGTTTATAAAAGTTTCCAAAGTGCTGTTTTAGTCATGGAGCTGCTGCTGCAGTGCTTTTCCTTGGATACATGAATGCATTCCTGTAAATTTGCAGTAAACGCTGCTAATCCCTAGTCTGACAAACAGCATGTGATGCAGGTGTAAGAGTTTTAGCCTAAGACATGTGGCTTCTCTGGACCCTTCTTTGAACAGAAATTCAAAATCCAGTGATTATGCTGGTTAGAGGTGCTTCTTGACCCAAATTAGAGGAAGCTGGTCCAACCCTTGTCTGGCAGGGTTGGGATCCTTGCTCCAATCTGTTCTCTATTTGTTAGCACGCGGGTGGGACACAACAATGACTATTTGACACCCAAGTGCCACCATCCCAACAACTTCCCCAGTGTACTCATGCCCCCTTCCTCTTCCTGCCTGCCTGGGCAATCACAGCAGTTCATTTCAGGGCTATTTTTTTCATATGCATAGAAGTAATGAAGAAAACTTGGACTGACCCCATATCATGCGGTTGAGGAACTCTCCAAAGTTGTAGAAGGCGACAATGATGGCAAGGCTACCGGCAAAAAAGGCTGCTAGTCCAGGGGGGTTGAACAAAGCAAAGAGAGGATATACCCACTCTCCTGTTACAGAATAAATCCACAGGACCCTAAGGAAAGGAGAGAATTGACCTTAGGTTAGGACCATTCAATTAGAAGAACCACTTCAAAATTTCCAGCTCCTGAGGGGCTGAGTTATCAAAACAGGCTTGATACAGAGAAAATTAGCTCAGCTGTCAATACATCTCCTCGGCACTTGGGCTATTTGCTGTGAAGCACACTTGAGCCAGTGCTAAATTAGATGGGTTTCAGTGCAGGTTGAAATGCACACAATATTTTTCTGTCACCCTGGTGGAATTTTGCTATTAACAGCAGTAAAAGCACAGTAAAATAGCAAAATGATCAGGAACAGGGATGTGCACTTGGCTATGCTAGTGAAGCTTATTCAAATAAGCTCTCACATATGTTTGCTCTTTAGATACAACAGCCTTTCAGCCCCTATCCAGATCCCTAGAGTCTGTGGGGACACAGAGCTGTTCCTCCCTGTCTCAATCCTTCTGCTGTTGACCACTGTTTTGAGGAGTGCAAAGAAGTTTTCAGGAGGTGAGAGAGCAAGGGGAATTCTCCAGCAGCTTTTCTTTTGTAAGAGAAGGAAAAGAAGAAGAATGTCTAGGTGGGAAACAGATGTGGCTGCTTCACCCTTTTGTGCCAGAACTGTTTGCAAAGCATGGTTTGGAAAAGAAAGAAGATTAATATGCCAGCTTTATAGGGTTTCTTTTCTTCTAATTGTGCCCTCTCTTTCTGCCTTTTTTATTCTCTCCGAAAATATCTTATAGTGGCTGTCAGTTTGCTGGTAATATGTTCATTGTTTATGGCTCATATGAGTAGTTAATAGAGAATGCCTGAACTAAAGAATATAAAAGTGATCTTTATATATCTTAAGTATAGGAAAAATGCTTTTTTGTGAATACTTTTTGTGAATAAAATTATTTATATTTGTATTGATTATGTAAAGAATTTAAGAAATAGGGTATGTCTGCATTGATTATTATCAGGATGTGCCATTTTAACAAGGATAATACTTCCCTAAAACAAACTTTTGGGTCCAAATGGTCCTAAAAAGTTTAATTCTTAATTTAAAAAAACATATCTGAGTATTATGCCATACTTTCCACCACCAGTGCTAACATAGGAACACAATTGCAATTTTTTCTGATGTCACCCAGCCTACTACTGAGCATCATGCCTCAAAGAGAAGTGACAAATGGGCTGCCACACTATCCTGAAACTGTGTCATGACACTGAGGAATGGGAGAATGCTAAGGAGGAAAAAAAAAGGCTGAAAGGATGCTTCTTCCTTTCTCTAGTAAAAAAAGGAAGAAGTGGGGCATAAAAAGGTGGTTTTGTCTTGCCTGTAAATAAAGATTTACTATCCTCACCTGAGGGATAGAGTGGAGCAATGGAAGGAATTGATCGTAGAGCTGTCTGGACTGAGCATGGAAATATTTAAATGTAGGGATTCAGTTTTATGATTCAAGATTTTTTCATCTAACAAACAGAGGTGTGAAACACCTAAGTAATTTAAAAAGGAAAAAAAAAAGAAAAAGAAAAAAAAGCCTGCAGAAAAGGCCCCTGAGAGGCTGAGCAGAAACACTGAATTCCAAGTGCTAAGTGGAGTGCAAATGTCAGCATGTGTTCTTCACTGCACAGGACTCCTCTTTTCATATCGTACCTCCAACAGTAAAACAGAGAGTGACAACCACCTTTCTTTTATATAATGAGGAACTAAGTTATCTTCATGCAATTTGGCCAGCTGGTGTGTCTCATTTGAAGCACTCCAACCTGTATTTTCAAACCCAAATAAATGACTGTTCAAAGCCACAGTGACACCCTCTCTGCTGCGAGGTGGAACTGGCTGCTCAGTTTCTCTGCTGCCTTGGAGGGACCAGTCACTTCTCAGCCCATTGGCGCTGCAGCAATGGCAGTGACAGTCCAAGGAGAGGCTTGGAGGAAGGACTCTGTTGCTTGTGAAACATATGGTGTCCAAATGGGGCTATTAAATCACCAGGTTGTAGCACCAACAGTAAAATATGTACATGTGTTGAGATTTCAGTGCACAGGCCAGAAAATTTTTCTATTGGTTGAAAGCTGTTGTCTGTGGTTTGCAGGGAACCACGAAGTAGAAGCAAAAAGAAAGCAGGCAGGAGGTTCCTTGCTGATTTGAAAACTCTATTAACATCCTAATATCTTTTATCCTCTCATCAGGGCCCTGGCACTTAGGGAACAAGCACTCTAAGGGACCACCTTCCTCTCAGGACTCTGGCAACACGATGCAGCACCAATTCATAGAAAAGACTTGGAGGGCTCCAATGTGTTGATGCTTGTGTTGATCTTCATTCTTTGGTGTGGATTCAGGACCTGATATGAGCCATGTCTCCTGAGGGATGAAATTGCTCAGCTGATAGGGATTTTAGGGGAAAGCACGGCTCACATGGCTGTAAGAGCAGTCTCGTCTCAAAGACAGTAAAACCCAAATGTTGTCATAAGACAAGCAAAACAAAGCTGGCATTAAGCAATGGGGTGAATCAGAACATAGAAAAGGAATTTAGGAAGCCATGGTAGTAATCCTATTAGGCTCTGGGCAGGATTAGAATAAATGGCTCCTAATTTGCTTATGTAATGTATCAGTGAAGTCCTCCGTTTCCACAGCCACTCTGATGGGCTTCAAGTCACTCCAGTGTTTCATCTGAACGGTTTATTTTCTATTTCAGATTTTCACTCACTGGGCTGAAGATGGTCTCTAGATGAGAGTGAGAATTGGTGAGTAGGAATGGGAAGGATGGGTTTCCTCATAGTTCCAGTGACTTCTCGGAAGTCTTTGCATGAGGACAAGTCCCTTCCTCGCTGACCAGTATCCTCTTGTTGTTATACACATGCTCTATATTGTTCCCCCTAAAGCCAGGATGTTTCCTCAGCTCTGGAAAGTCGTATAATACCCTGAAATTATACAGCCCCCTTCCTGAGTTGGGTCTCAATACAAAGCATCCTCTGAGAGCTTTCAGGTTTTGGCAGCTGCCCATAGTTACATGGGGTGGCAGTGCCTACATATCCCAGCACTGCAGCCAGGATACAATGAGTAAACCCACTCCACAGGTGCATGACACACACACAGCAGGTGGACAGATGGCTATGAACTGTGAGAGGTGCTGATTAGATATAGTTTATTTTCTCAGTATCATTCTCCAACAGGCTGGGGATCAATTGGTGCATTGCTGGAAATGTGGGCAGTGTCCACTGGTGGAGTGGGAGGTGGTGGTGGGCAGATGTCTCCTCGCTACCCACCAGTTTGCACCTGGCTCTGCGTATCATTTTCTGTCTCAAGTTTCTAAAACCTGGCACATGTCCCTGCCAAACACTGAACTGAGTTTTACTCCTCTCCTGCTCCCGTGACCCCCAGACCTTTTGGGATTTTCTGGTTTTGCAGCTAGCAGGACACTGAGTGGAGGTAAATTTGATGGTACCAATAGAAGTAAAAACTCCAGCCCAGAAGAAATTACTCAAATTATCCCTGAATTTATGGCACTTTAGTTACTTTCCTTTAAGAGGCCTTACAAGAGCAGGAGACACTGTGTAAGGTCTCAGGACCTATATTGTGTTTGAAGAAACCTGCCTTGTTTACATTTGGAAATAGTTTTCATGGGTCTCAGCTGAAGTTTAAATGATTTCTCCACAGAAAAGACTGCTGTCCTCCTTGTGTCTGGGTGGGAACTTTTGGTCAAAAGTACAGCATCTGGCTTCATTTTAAAAAGTAGATTACTTGGAGAAAAAATACTTAAATTCTTACCAACTGATATACAGAAAAGCGACAAATCCCAGTAGGATCAATCCCTTCTTCTTTGCTGGGTAACGATGCGGCAAGGCAAGGATTTCCAGGAGAGCAAATGGCAATACAGCCGTGTGCTGAGGAAGAAAAAGACTCTGTCACTGACAGATCACAGTGCCTTGCCTTCAGTCATTGCTGATCATAAAGTTCAGGCACCTGCTCAGAAGCAAGGAATTATTTTACAATACTGAGAATAATTATATACAAATGTGCATACTTCATTTTTTACAATGAAGTACCCCCAGAGTAATAAGCAAAAAAATTTTCTTGTTAATAAGATATAAAAATGAGTCTTGCCTGTAGCATGGTCTATCTTTATAATAGATGAGATCTCCTTGCATTTTGTAATGGAAGAATTGTTTTATAATTCCTATTACAGTACAAAAGATATTGAGCTCTATCATTATGTGCAGTTGAGGATGTCAGAAGAGTGCTCCTTGAACTCACTGAGCAATTGCTGAATTGCCTTCATGTTCTCTTCTAGTCATTATTGTACTTTATATAGTATCATTTATTACTTGCTCCAGTGCAATCCCAGTGTGTTGTGCTTCCCTTTGTAAATGGAAAAATGGGGCTTTAAACATACAGGAGACTTCAGTTAGCTGTGATTGAAGGTGATGAAGAAACTTCAAGCAGGTTTATCCCAGAATCGGAAAGGAATTAAATTAATGGAGAAATGTGTTTTTCTTCTTTTTCTTTTTTTTTTTTTTTCATATTGAAGAGTTTAAATTGCAGTTTTAGCTTCAAGGACTTTAATGCTGTCTGAGCATGGAGGATTTTCAGCTCTGGGCAGACAGTTTGGTGGCACTGACTGTTTTGTGGTGAGGAGCTGCCTCCAAGAGGGATACTCCTCACCATGGGGATGCTGAGAGCACAGCAGAAAGCCTTCTGGGCTCAGATGTTAAATGGGCAATGAAGGGATTCATGGGATGCTAATGCCTCAAATTTTTGACTGATTTGAAACAATTTTAGAAAATAATTTGCCTGGGTGAAATTTCCCCACTGAAAATTTTGTATTCCTTGTGCAAGCAAACAATAACTTTGTATTGCAATACTGAGGACAGATGGCTTAAACAATGTTGGGGAGCAGCAAAGCAAAACTAGTCAATGAAATGCATCAGGAGAAAAACTATAGTAACAACTGTAGCTGATTAGTTGCTTAATTTCCGGTAATTAAGTAAATAGTTTCATAGGTAGATGGGGGAGGTATGGAAGGAGGGCAACAGAGAAAGATAGATAGAGTTTTAAATAGAAAAAATGTCAAACTCAGGATTTTTTTTGTCTTTCTCCCTAAAGGCATAACCTACTGGGTGTATGGTATGAAGATTCCTCTTGTCCCAGATAAATGGTTCTAACATTTTTAATGTACATGTTTTTCAGAAACTGTGGCCAGTATCTGATATGATAATAGTGTCAAAGTTTTATTGCCTTGTATTTATGCTAGAGCTTGTGAAAAATACACCTTAATTTCTTTAAATGCACAGTGAGCTATAAACAGCATGCATGCATTTAGCTATTTGTTTAAGAGATGGATGTCCACTTTTGTCTGCTGCTTCCAAGTAACCACTCCCTGGAAGCTGAGTGTCCTTCCTCAGCCCTCCTACCAAAACCAGGAGCTGCAATTCATACCTGGCTATCCTTCTATCAAAATAACCATTCCATCTCAGTTATTAATTTTTCAGAGAAAAGAGATAGAAAATATTTCTTTTATGTTCCAGTCCTTTTCAGTCATTGGCACTGTTCTTTTCTTCTGTTCTGTTTCACAAAGATATTCTTCAGCTCTACAACCTGCTTGGTTGATTGCAGAAGTTTTGTATCAGTACAAGTGATTCCTGAATTCATTTAACCAGAAAAATATCTTCAGTGCACACAGTTTTCATATGTAATCCCTGTAACTTCTTTTAGTCAGAAATCTATGTGTTAAGCTGCTTTGAAAAACAGTTATAAGAGTTTCTTTTCCATAGTTGAACAATAGTTTGTCCTTGAACAAATCCCAAAATGCCCATGGCAAGGCAGCAGTGGTGGAAAACCTGCACCTTGTCCTCATTTTTAGGCTTTAGCCTAAGCCTTTGGCGGGCATGCTGATTTAGAGCACCTCATTTTGACAGGTATTTTGGAGCATGCCCAGGAAAGAGCAGCACAAAGAGCCAGAAAGTATGAACAGTGAAGCAGCCTAAAGGCAGGCATAGAAACTGTGAATGCACTGAATGTGTTGTTGCATCTAGAGAGGAGAAGAAAATGAGAAGTTTCAAAGGGAAGTTTCAAAGGCCTAAGAGATTGATGCAGCGATGGCTGTGATGGGCGAGTGTTCCATGTCCATCGTGTCCCTGACCTGGGGTGAGTGTCTCAGTGTTCCACAAGAGAGATGAAGCTTCATGCTGGGAAGCACATACGCTCCAGCAGCACACAGACAACGTGTGGACAGCAGGACACAGTCACAGGGAGAGGCTGGGGGTGGTGAGGGGCAGTCTGCTGCTCAAACACGCCGTGCATCGGCACTGCAAAAGATTGCTGGGAGATCTGCTTTGTAGTCTGTGCTGGTTTACAAAAGGCTGATGTGCTTTACTACTCATTTTTGCCAGGCTTCTCCACTTACGTAGGAGTTAGAGAAAACACTCGGGAGCTTATAAATCAATAGAAGCTTGAAAGTTACTGGCAAAACTGGAAAATTTGCCTGCTTTTGGGAATAGCCAGGAGTTTAGTGGAAGGGGTAGGTTGAAATTTCTGCTATTCCTAATTCAATGATCTTTCCATTGCTTGTAAGAGCTTTTCCATGTCTAAGGACAGCAAGAGCATTCAGGAGTTGGACTATCTGCCTCTTGTTTTGCAAATAGTTTCCTAAAGTTCTTGGAGCTATACTGATTTGGAAAAACAAATGCAAAAAAAAACCCCAAAAACAAAGAAAGAAATTTGTTGTGGCATAGAAAAGCTGCAAGCTTCTCTCTTCCCAAGTCCAGTGATGTCACTGGCCCATGACTGTGTGCTGCGTTTCTGTTCAAATAATTGCATCTTTTAAAATATATTTTGCAAGTATATTAACTAGATGTGGGGGGGTTTTGTAGAGTCATTTAAATTTGCTGTGAAAATGCCTTCTTGAAACAGATTTCTACAACAGTTCTCAGCTTCCTCAAGCACCCCCAGGACAATTAAAAAAAAATATTATTTTTCCTTTGTGGATATAAAGGCGTTTTTATTTTCATTTATCCCTCTGCCCCCCAATTCCTTCTCATGTACACCCCAGGCTCGTAAACATGTGGGAAAATCTTTCCTCGCACTTCTGCTATCCCAGAGCCTATTTCTGCCAAGCCGAATTTGTGCATTAACAGTAAAATCACAGAGGAATTCCTATGGAATACCCAAGCAAGTTTATGACAGCAGATGAGTGTTTGTAGAGCAGACACCAGGGGAATGTGTGGATGGCTACAGGGCGCAGAGCCTGCCCTTCGCCTACAACACACAATTGGCTTTCCACATGATTTCCCTCTCACAGCCCAGAGACGTTGACTTTGGCAACATCATTAGTGATAGAGCATATATCATGGTTAATCAGATCTGCTGAAAGGCTATAAAGGCTTCTCATATCCTGTTCTTAAAAAAAAAAAAAAAAAAAAAGGATGAAAAAAAAGATGTATTTTTTCATCTGCATTATTTTTAACTGTAGGTCTCTGGTGCATAGTCATTAAATATACTTTCAATCCTACTTAGCAGCGTTTCATATTCTTAAACTGACGTATGTCTGAGGAGCACAGTATTTGTATGGGGCCAAATTAAAATATACAGTTTTGCCTCTTCCTTTAAAGAAAACTTAATAATTAAGCTCACATTGACACAGATCAAAACATTGGCAAAACTTGCTGGAAACAGTGACTCATTTTTTATTTCAATTAACAGTTTCTCAGTTTCACATATAAACAGTGAAACTGTCAAAAATAATTATCACAGAGGGAGGGGAAAAAACCCACCTATTTCACTCCAAGATAAGGAAAACAGGCTAAAACAATAGCTGTGTGTACTGATCAGGCTATCAATGACCCAAACTGAATCAGAGAGCTTTTCCCTACTCTTGGCAAGGAACCTCTTTGTACTTATTTTTTATGTTCTTTGAAATATTAATGTATTTATTTGTCTAACAACCTCTGTTTGTTGAGGAAAGCTTTCAGCCTACAAATTTTGCAAGAGCAGAATATTTTTAATTTCTTCCTAGAGTGAAGAGATAAAAGTGATGGGACTTTCAAAATTATCAGAGACATTTAGCTAACTAATCACACTTTTAGCCTAAGTTCTGCTTCCAAACATTCCATTTTAAAATCCTTTGTGTCTCTTTTTGGCAGTCACTGTGATTTTCCATTTGGTTTTAGTTTCTTTGCTTCTTTCCTGAAAAACTCAGGTGAAACTGAACTAGTTATAAAATTACAAATTTATTTTTGTTGCTCGTACAAACTGGCATATGAATACAGGGGGAAGAATGTTTCTTAAACATATTCTGAACTTTATCTCAAATATTGGCATGTTAACTTTTCTCCTGCAGACAAGAACATTCCCCTGCTTCTTTACTTTTTGTTTCCTACCCTGTGTTGAATGTTTCCCAGGATACACTTCAGGTTCATGAATTTAAGTCCTCTCTGAATATTATTTCTAGTGTTTGCTAAGACCATATGGAATTTTTACTTCCCGTATTTTGAATAATTTGTGTATTTATTTAATGCTATATCCTCATTTTGCCGTTGAAAATTCAAGTAAGAGCAAGCTTCCTGGGGCTGAGAAGGCAGGGTTGGGTAGAGTTTGTGCTCAGCTGCAGGCTCCAGCCTAGGCAGCTCATGAAAAGTCTCCCCAGAGCTGCTGAGATCACTGGTGCTCCTGACGCGTGTGTCGCAGTTGACTCGGTGTGACCTTGTTTGACTCCGGAGCAAAGGAAATGATGCCTCGCTTGACCAGAGCTGTTTGTTTCTAATTCGTCTGCATTTACATACCCTCCATGTCTGCTTTCCATTAACATGTGAGACTTTAGGGAGGGTCTTTTCACAAACAGTTACCACTGGCCAAACTAAACTCCACTGGGCACAGTTGGAGACCATCAAGTGCTTTTGAAAAACTGCCTGTGTTTCTCCTTTCAGACCAATTCCCTGCAGAGCCTCTGTGCTGACAAGCAGTCGTGGCCAATACTCGTGCTTCTCTCTTCCCCATTGGTATGTTACTGCAAAGTAAAAGGAAAAACCCACTTTGGTGTTGCCTTATGAGGCTCATAAGCCAGTGTTCATTGGTTGTCCCTTGAGGTGTTTACTCAGATACTCAGCTCTTTGTTGGAAAATGTCCCCTTGTCTATGGAAATTTCCTTCAGTTGGATGCTTTCATGAACAATTACAGCCTGTGTTATCTGAGCATAATAAAACTAAACGGCTTCCTGTCACCATAACCTCTGTTTAGTTTTTATACTCATAATTTTCCAAATATCTGTATGGTCTCTACTTTCTTGGCTTAATTTTGGAACTAATTCCCTCTTTTGATTTATTTTGCTATTATTTTGTCTGTGTTCAAATGCCTCCTTCAAAATTTTCTTTTGCAATCTTTCCCTATACATTTTTCTTCTTCCCTTAACCTCTCTTCATTTTTCAGGGTGGAAGGGGCTTAAGCTTTATTGTTCATTTTATTTCTTTAACTAGCACCTTGCCATGTTTAGTTGAAGATATAATTCTCTTAGGGTCACTACATGTCTTTTGTGTTTCCAACCATCAGTGCATTTTCAGGGAACCACGGATTTATTTTATGGATAGAGCAGGAGGCATGGGGAGTCCTGTTATTGAGCAGGTGTGTAGCAGATTAGTGAGGAAGATATTGTTCAATTTAATTCCAGCAGCATTCCTCTCTGAACCATCAGCTACTACCTGTTTCTGCCCTTTCCAGATCCATTCATTCTCACCTGTAAAGAAAAATAATTTTTTTTTTCTCAGATGTGTAGGTAGTTTGGGAACATTATAGTGAAAAATGGATGAAACATTAGACCAATTGTATGATCAAAGGTAAAAGAGCTTCAGAGATATTTTCTTGCCTGCACACATGCATTTTTGGGAATACGGCCCTGGCTGAATATCCTATTGCTTACTAGCAAATGTTTTGTCTCAATGTCAATGCCAGAATTTTAATTGCCTTTCTCCCTGACATTAGATATGTAGTCTAAGAAACTGATGTTGCACTGCAGCTGGAGGCTGACATGAGACTGAAGTGACACATCCTTTGCTGTGGAATATTTTTCTCCAGCTGTTCCTGTGCAGGGAGGGTTATGGAGACTGCACCTGTGCACGCTGGGGTAGCAGCAGCCCAGAAGGATTCCCTGCCATAACATTTGTCTGTGAAACACATACTTTCTCCCTGAGGAAATGGGCTTATGTCAACAAAAATGGAAACTTCAAAAAAATCTGTGTAGTGCTGGGAAAAGCTAAGCATCTTTGCTCTTAAATGTGTGCGGTGATTAATTTTGTGTGCCATATTCCTCACACACGCATTCTTCTTCTTTTGCCAAAAGCTGAATGTAATTGGCAGCCTGTGAATGTCCATAGTTGCCAGACAGCTTAAAATTGAGATACTGTGAAATGCAAACAAATGGAAATGTTTCTCCCTTGTGTAAATATGCAAGAATTATTAAGCATTAAATAATGCTTGCAAAGAGAATCGTTTAAGATGGCCAAAGATGAACCTGAGGTTGTTCTTGTGTACACACCTGGAGTAGGAGTCAAGTTAGAGTGGCCTGGACAAGAGGGTTCTGCCCTATGAACTGAATTTGCTCCCCCTTTTTCGGTTAGTGATGCAGCAGCTTCCTGAAATAGCTGTAGTAAGATGTAATCCTTCACACAGATACCCTCACATGAGGGTAAGAGTAACTTATGTTCACATAACTTACATTTTTTCCAGATGGATATAAATCACACTGATCCAAAATACCATTTCTGTTGATGTAGATGTGTCCGCACTGGGGAAGGTGAGTTAGAGCTAGGTAGGCAATCACAAGCAGCTTGTATATACCAAGAAGATCCAAGATGAGAGGGGACATAGTGAGTCCTGCTGGTACTCCTACTGTCAAGGCATCGGTGGCCTGCTTCAGTGACGGAAAATTACTTGTATGTACCTTGCTTGTTTTCTCACTCCCTTACATTTTCATTTTTTATTTTCAGGTACAGCTTAGCCACAACAGGGCAAAGTGCAAAGGAGCTTCAGAAGCTCAGGCAATGGGGAATCTGTTGTCATCTTGCTGAAAGTCTGCCAGGTAAGAGATGTTTCTTCTGAGCCTCCATTTACCTTCCTTCCTTGTCTATTCTCAGCTTTATAGCTTACAATATCTTCTGAACATGCACAATTCATAACCATGTGTCAGTAGAGTGCCCATGGAACTAAAATGCTGGTTTTTGTAAAGGTGAAAGGGTAACACAGCTACAGGGTAAATTAGAAAAAGAGGTGGCCAAACTCAACTTAGCTGCAGTCTGAAAATAAAGAAAACTGTGCCAACAGACTGAAAATATAAATCTTCTTTTACAAAACACAATTGTACCATTTCTATTTTTGTGAACACATCTGCTCCACATTTATATGTATCTTTTGTTATAGATCAAAAATGTTTTTGAGTTATCTCTTCTGACCCACCAGTGGCCCACTTTATTTAGCATTCAATTCTGTCAGACCTTTCAAAATGTAGTGTTCCCCAATACTGCCATTAAGTTGAATAATACATGCACATGGTTTAATCCAAGCTGTCTCCAGCAGTTAGTCTCCTTCTGGAGAGTATCCAGATGTTGCTTGAAAAGGATGACTGGGAAAGAAATAAACAAATTCACTTGATGAATTGGCCAGCATATCTTTTGTCTCAGCCATCTTCCACTTCAAAAATCTTGTTCAAATAAAATAATTGTGCTTGAGACATAAGTAGAGTGGATTTTTTTCATCCCTGAAGGTCAAGGTTTAAAGATGGTAAAACATAATTATCCCAGGCAAACAGAAGTGGAAACTGAGGCCCAACTTTTGGGTTAAACTCAGTAGAAAAGCAAAGAGAGAAACCTAGATAGTCTGGAATATTTGGTCTCCTTCAACTATGAGCAAAATTCCTTTCTACATTGCAAAACAAAATGTTTCTGTTCAGAGTGCAAAAACATGGCTAAATTACAGTGCTCACTCTGCAACTCTGGGCTAGCAGGTGGGCAACAACAACCCTTTCCCACTGTAAAAGTAGTTCATGTGAGGAAAAAAATTGTTATTCATTTCTGCAAGGAAGGTGCTGCAGCATCACTACAAAGCCAAGGAGCTCAATATTCCTGAAGTGGGTTTGCATGGTTATTTTTTAGGCTCACTCTCCAGTTACATAACAACATATGCTTTCCCTATGTACAGCATTAAAATAGACTGAGATTTTAAAAAAAAGTACTCCCACTGCAAATGATATGGCACTGATGGTTACTACTGATACACCCATGTTTTTCTCCTCCAAAGCCAGCTACATGCTGCTTCAATCTGCCATGAAATGCCTGTACTCTCAGAGCCACAATGTAACAGCAATATGCAAGGAAAGGAACCCAAAGAAAAAGTGTCTGCTTGGCAATCAGAACTTGGAGATTGTCCCTTAAAGTGTCCCTGGATCTCCTTAGTGTCTCCAGCAGATATTTTGTGTTGGAAGAAGAAATTGCCTCAGCTAAGCCTGAAGGCACCTGTTGGAAGGTGTTCTAAAACACAACGATTGTCAATAGCAGGGATCAGTCTGGTGGCAGATGTTTTATGCTTGATAGTGACTGGAAGGAAAATTTCCTACCCAGGAACTGTCAAGCACAAGGTGTCTGCAGTGTATTAAGAGCTTCGGAAATAAAATATCAGGTTGTGATAGAGGTTTGCTTTATGTGAAGTTTCTCTCTCTTCAAAATAATTTTCAGGAAGAATTGTTTTTCCTTTTTTAACATCTGTTTTTGACACTTCTGATACAGAAAAGCTTTTTATTGTAGTCAAAATGACTCTGTTATGAAATGTAGATGTAGGTAAGGTAAGAAGATGTTATAGCTGATATATTTGAGGGGTTCCTGCAAAGACTTGCACATGAAATAAAAATGTATGCCCTAAAACCTCTCAACCTTCCGATGTCATGAACAAATGTGGAAATGGAAAGGGCAAATTCTCAGCTGTGAGCCAGGATTAAAACAAGCAGCAAAGCCTATCTTCTCTGAGCTTCACTTTGTGCTACTACCCCCTCCCCCCTTGCTCAGCACCTCCACCACTGTGAGGATTTTAAACCAGTTCCCCATACTAAATCCTGGACCTGAAACCAGCATGATGCTGAGGACATGAAGAATCTTTCATTTTGGTGGATGATGGTTTTCAGAAAGAGCAGAACCCTTTTGCACCTGTGCAGAGGTTTGGACAGCCACAGAAAGGTCCTGGTGGAAATGAATTGGTGGACAGAGAGCAGGTGATGAGGTTAAAAGTGCATGATGGCTGTGGTTCACCACTCGGATATCAGCAATGCGGACATGCCTCTGTGTGTTTGGATTCCAGTCACACGACTCTGAATGCACCTGTCTAAATCAAGGGGCTGCTCAAACCTTGAGCTGTCCTCAGCCAGACACCCCAAACCCTCCCAGATTTACCTTCAACAGTCACTGGGTAAATCCACTGCAGTGGATGGCAAGGCACTGTTCTTAAGAAATGAAGTCTGGAGAGAAATGAGTCTTCTATGTGATTATTTCATACTTTTTGGCTTCTCTGATTCAGCCCAGAGCTGAACCTCTCCCTTCTCTCCCACTTCCCATTCGTCCCACGAGGCCTCCCTGACCTTGCAATCCACCCACAGTTTTCCATGTTACTGTCAGCCTCCTTTCACTTGACTGATGAGAAATATGTGATTATTCAACACATCATAAAAATGGCCAGAGCAAATGAAGGAGAAATCTGGAAAGTATTTATAGAAAATCTGTAAACAATCATTGCAATCCAGCTATTCAAAACTGTGCACACATTAGCTTATTGGCTGTAGAGCTGTCAGATTCTCTTTTGTTATTTCACCTTTTTTAAAAATTAAGGGCTGCTTTGTTACATTCACAGCCATTTTGTATTTCAGAGACTTCTGTTAGCAGACACAATTTCTTTTTTGAGCTACAATAAGTGAGATTTTCTTTCCTTATGACTACACATCATTTCATTGACTTTAGAGGTTTGACAAGCACCGATGAACTGACGCTCCTTGTGTGCTAAAAGGCTTCTTGAGGCAGCTTCAAGCACATGCATCTGATTGCTGCGTACAGCTCAACATCAGATTCTGATAAGCAGGAGGTGAGAACGGAAAAGCTGTGAAGCCCTTCTGGAAAACGGTACAATGCAGTGGTGGGGCACACGTTGCAAAGTCTCCCTTTTCTCTGCAAGAGGCTGAGGTGTTTCTTACTCACCATAGCATGATTTAACCAGAGCGGGATGACTCCATCAAGGCTTTTGGGGTAAACCAGCTCTCGGTTGTAGGTATACAGTGTCCAAAAGGATATACACACAAACTGGAACCAAAATGCAAAATGAAAGAAATTTACAAATGGAAGACAAACATAACTGATAGGATTTGGTTAGTGCTTTCATTTCTGAGAAGGCAAAATATCTCCATGCTTTTTTTACATGAAAAATTATGACACTGCCAGATAAACTCACGTTATGGCACATTTACTCAGAGATGCAGTGTTCTATGTTGATACTGAGAGAAAAAAAACCCTGCTTTATAAACTGCCAACACTGACATTTTCTGTGGAATCTGAGATTAGCTGCTGTTTTTTTCCTCTTTCCCTTTCCCTTTGCAGATGGGAACTTTTGATGGTCAAGTAGTTCTCCTCAAGGGACTGTCTGTTAAACCTTTGTTTTGCTCAGTAAGAAAGTAAAAACAGATCTTGATAAGGCAGTTCACATAAACTTACCCTTTACCTTCACATCTCCTAGGTCTAATTCCTAAACTGCAGGTGAAAGCTGCACACTGTGGGCATCCATTTTCCCCCCAGTAGATCAGGAATTATAATGGGACAACCTAACTGAAGGAAATGGTCCCTGGTATCAGTTACTGATACCTGGGAGCTGATTTGCAATTTTGGCCCGGCTTTGTATTTGAGCAGACTTTGTGCTTGGGGCTAGAAATCAAGGATGCGAGATGCTGAGACTATGCCACAGTCCTGCAGGCATGGTGAGGATGCCTAGCAGGATATGAGAGCAGCATAATGAACACTCTGACTCCATCCCTGGCAGGGCTTTTTTATGGAGCCAGCTAGCTGAGCTGCTTGTGGACCATGTTTAAGCAGTGTTTCTCAGCCCTCTGAGATTCAGTGGTGGCTGCAGGCATCACTCTCACAGAGAGTACCTACATGTATAAATAACCCATCAGTTCCTGTCCAACCCACGGCATTTTGATAAACAGCATTGTCTGTGAGGGAGTAGGTGATCCATGATGAATCTGACGTAGGCTGTGACTATAATTATTTTTTCCATGAATCTGTTTCTCTCCAGTGCTTATTTAAAGTTACTCTGGCATCAAAGAAGGAGATGTGAGGTTTTTCTGCCTCTTAGGTACCCTCTTGTGTCCTCCTGACCTGTGCTGCCCTTTAGAGAAAAGCCCTAAGTTGATAAATCCACAGCTATTTGGACCATGAGATTAACAGAGAGGTTACACCTCATTCACCCTTTGGGGTCAATCTGTGTCCACTTGAGGACAGCAACCCTCAGGTTTGTGCAAGAGGCTTTGCTCTCAACCACGACAGGCTCAGCATTGTTTCTTCTTCTAAATGGTCCAAATACATTCCAAATTCAATGGTAAAAGAAAGCCTTTAGTTCTTATCTATTTCATACACATACTTTTGGTACTATACACCCCTAATCATTTATGCAAACGTTATTTTCACATACAGAGACAAAGGGTACTTACTGTGGACACTGGGAAAGCCAGGACACTGAAAAGAAGGTCTCTGCTGGAAATTACGCACTTAGCACATCGCAGTTTCTTAATTAGTCTCAACACATCAGCCAGGAAGGACACCCCATAGAAGACAGCCTGCAAAACCTAAAGTAATTACACCTAATGAGGGAAACTCATCCAGCTTTTATTAGCATGTTCCTCAATGAAATCCGTTTGTGCTCTTCAGGGAGCTGTTTTGTTCATGAGCTGCAAGCCTGTGTGAGGGAAATAGCTGTTGCCTAAATCTCTTTTACTAACCCAAACTGATTAAATAAAGTTGGTCAGGAGATAACTTCTACAGTATCCCAGTTAATAGATTAAACAGAGATGTGTGACATGATTCAGATGAGTGAAGTGAAGGGACATGTTGAAAGCCAGCTCCATCACACTTCCTATGTAAATGGTTGACCACTGGATATATCTGAGCCGGAGAGAACAAATTATGCCAGGACATTTTTCCTGTAAAGCAATTTCTAGAGAGCTTTTCCACTATTTAGCCTACACAGGTTCTTCTTTCTAGGGACTCACACTGCAATTGGTCTCAGTGTCAAGTAGCTCAAAATCATCTAAGGTGAGAATTAGGTGCAGAAGTTAAAAAAAAACAGAACCTCTTTTGCTGAACTCAAAGGGATTCAAGAAAGGATTTCAAGTGCTTAGAAGCAAAGATCCAGAGTCACCAACTAAAAAAGAAGTTTTACTAAAAATCATTTCTAGGTAGTGAGGGTGGGATTTTTTGGGGAGGACGCTAGGAGGATTTGGTAAAGAAATAGATACATGCACAGCGACAAAACAGAGTTCTCCAAATAGTGTGTAAAATTGTCATATTACTGTGGTTTAAACCAATATTGCTTTTCTAATTGCTTCATTTTCTCTCCAAATACTACACAGCAGATCAAGATGAACCAGATTTGTCAGACACACAAAGGCAGAATAGAACCTTGCAGAAAAATACTTCTCCCACTGTCTTGCATTTAGCACCAAATCAGTTCAGTTCACTTAACTCATGGGGTGGCCACTTCTTTTTAAGGCTAGGTTGTCCCAGAGCAATGTAATGTGGGAAATGCATCTTACTGCAAACACTGGATCAGCTAGTGATGCTTAAATGAAAAGAGGGTTACAGCTTTCAGGATGAGATCTCTTTTGCCATGATCTTACTCTGACTCAGATATTTATTTAGAGCAAAGTCTCTGAAGTTGTGGCTGGTTATTTCATCAGTTTCTGAAGAAGCTGAAAAGGGTGATGCTTGGGAGGGGACAGAATTAGTGCAACGTTTTTCCATCAGAAATTCCTTTATTATCAAAATATATGAGGGGAGGAGGAGACTATGATTTCACCATGACTGTTGTCAAACAAGGGCTTCTGCAAGCTTTAGTTTCCAGAGACTGAGTCTTCCCGGGCAACAAAATTACTATAGTTTGCACTTATCCGCAACCATCCCCAAACATTTTGTTTCTTCCCAGCACAGGGAAAAGATACAGTCTTCCTTCCCTATCCTTTCCACAGCCCAGAGAGCCAGGACAGTAAGTACCACTGTTGGATTGCCCCTCTCCCTGTGCAGACCCACGGCAGCAGAGGTAGGGAGGTGCTGACACGGGCTGGGTAACTGGCCCAGGGTCACACAGGACCAGGTATCAGAGGCTGTGCATCACCCAGCTCAGCTGCAAAGCCACATGTTTCCTATCAAGGCCTAGGATGAAGAGACATATCTTTACATAAAAAAAAAAAAACAAACCCAAGCAGCTTCATCAGAACCCACAGAGGTTTCTGTTCAGTTCTGAGGCCTAGGGTAAACAGACATTAAAAACGAAACCAAGCAGCTTCATCAGAACCCACAGAGGTTTTTGTTCAGTTCTGAGGCACCCAAAGCAGCTATTTTGAGTGTGATTTTCCCCTCCCCATTATCACAATTAGCAGGCACTTTTTCAGTCAGTAGTGATTCAGCCCTCCAAGTCATGGGTCTGGTTCAGTAAAGTCCATGCTGGGGTGCAGTGTACTTAGACACAAACACAGGTTCAGCCCAAATCTGTCCCAGCCCTTGGTCTCACCAGGACACCAATACCGAGTCCTCGAAGAGCTAAGAAAAGCCTGGTAATAACCAGAAGCTCTTGTTACACGCTGTAGAGTCAGCAGTAACTTTCTGTAAAAGGCATGAAAAATGAATGTGAGGGTGGTGACAGTCCAGTGACACATGGTGACTAATTGCCAATAAAGCAATTAGGGAGAAGCCTGGTTCC
The DNA here is from genome assembly GCF_023055355.1 of Agelaius tricolor. Lineage (NCBI taxonomy): Eukaryota > Metazoa > Chordata > Aves > Passeriformes > Icteridae > Agelaius > Agelaius tricolor. The sequence goes on along the minus strand of NW_027269262.1, from coordinate 8,137,938 downwards.
CAGAGGATGGGGCTATTATTATCTTGTTCATGGTCAGCCTTACATTAATCATGGGACAGGGATAGGCTGCTTCTTTCCCCGCTTCAAAATTAACTAAAATAAACATTACTGAAAAGAAACAGTCCCAAAACAGCCACATTCTCAGCCTGGTAAATATTCTGTTATACACAGGGGAGGACAATGTTATCTTCTGTATGGAAAATTCTTATCTGAATGTGTAACCTGACCCATTTCTCCAGCTAAACATGGGGAAGAACAACTTCTGAAGAAGTTTGAACTCAGCCTCAGGAGCTCGGATTTGTGCTGCTGTAACTCTACTCTTGTTCATCACCATAGTTTCAAAGGTGTTGCAGACAATTTAGTGATCACCCTGTATTTCCAAGAGCAATGGAAGGTTATACAAGTAATTTTCAAACCAGAAAACTAAACTTAGCTAGGATCATCCCTAATACTGCACAGTCTGGCATTGTACACCCCCAGTAGATTAAAATCCAAGCTCCAAACCCACTGGAAAGGTGCATCCAAATCATGTAGCCCTCCATTAAAGGGAAAATGTTGACATAAAAAAAAAAAAAGTGAAAACATCAAATTATTCCAGATGTCCTGTGAATTTCCCAAGCAGCAGTGCTGGCACTCACAAATCCATTGCAGGCACTCATGGAATATAAATCCACTGGCTGTAAATAGAAAGGATTCCCTAAAGTGTTCCCACACGAACAGAAGGAAGACTGGAAGCATTCAGAAAGCTAATGATTAACCCAAAGAGGAGAATATGGATATGATTATCCCTGCTGGAGAGAGGCTGCTTTCTCCTCTAGACCCTGCAGAGTTCCATGGTGCTGGGTGATGTAGAAACATTTAATTTGGCTAGATCAATTTTCCAAACTGAGACTCACAGTGACAAAGACAAAGCTCAATTTTTATCTGGTGCAGTGATCAAAAGGGTGTTTCTGTTTAACTAACCTGACATGATTTACTTTTGTGTATAAGATCTTGCCATATGTGTATATTGAAATCTCCAACTAGTACAAATAAATCGGGCTCCAAGCTCTGCCCTTTAGGGAGGGATAAATCCAATATTCTGAGCAAGTTTTTAGACATAAAAGTCAATATTTAGTGTAGACACATCCATTCACATGATAGTGTCTTGGAAAATATCTTTACTAAATACTGGGCCTATTCTGAAATAAATACAAAGCAGCTTTCAGGACAATTGAAAAGTATTTCCATTATGAAAGACAAAAGTATAAGGAATAAAGTGGGGCAGGAATACAAGTAATAGTTTTTAAAAGTGCAGTGTGCTCATTATGCAGTTATTTACTAATGGATTGTAAGCAGTGAGCAGATTTTTATGAGCTCAGATATTTCAGGGAATGAATGATTCTGCTTGCACTGTTTTGTGTCAATTAATACAAAATTGGTTTTATCTGTCATTTCTGCTTCTTCAATAATGGGTCAATAAACCTTTTTGATACAAAGCACACTTATCCTTTTTTCCCCCTACAAAAATATTTCCTTACCAAATCTTGATTGCTATGATCATTAAGAAGATGGATCTGAAGCAATGTCAGAGATGTAGCTCTCTTGGGATAGCCACATGACTAGCAAGGAATTGAATGAGGTGCTAAAAGAGGGTCATATCTAGAAGGAATTCTTTCAGCGTCTCTCCAGCAAAACTGGGAGACAAGCAGCATTTCCATCCTCAGAAAATGTTAGTTTTCCCAGTATTTATATTTCAGATTACAGTGAGGCAGCCAGAGCAGCTTTCCACAGAAAGAAATTTTTAAGTGCTATTCCAAAAAAATAAGAGAAATTTTGGAGGGAAAATTTCCAAGTGATTCTGACAGCCAGTGCCAGAAGGCAGGCAATCCCAGTCTGGCAGGACACAGGCAGAAGAGCTGGACAAAGGCAGTCTCTGTGTTCCTGGCTCTGGGGAAGCCTCCAAGGCACTGCCCAGGCCTGCCCAGCACAGCAGACCCACTGAACCAGAACAGCCCAGTGTGAAGCTTTTGCCAGCTCTTCTTCCCCACAACCATAACTCCCAACATCCCCAGGTGTTTTCCAGGGCTGTGTCCAGACTGACCAAAATTCAGTGTGTTGCATGTGCACCCAATGGACAAGTGTGATTGACAGGCACCTCTTGTTCCTCCATGATCCTCAGCAACAACAGGGAGTGGCTTAATGCCAGACCATGGGATGAGTCCTTTAAGTCCAGTGGAGCCCCACAGAGAGCACCACAGCATGTGGGACGTGTTGTCTTCTCACCCATTTCCTCTCTTATACAGCAGCTCAAGAACATTTTGCCACCTTTTTGCTGCTGCTTTACCAAAAAATGCTACCCAGTTCAGCAGGAGAAGGAGGGTTACACCATTTCTTTCCCTAATGCCTCTTCATTTTTTGGCAATCCTTTCTTGAAATAAATAAATCTCTGAAGAAGAAGGACTACCATTCATGAAGGAGTAATTTTGCACACCCTTTCCCATTGCCACATTTTCTGCATGAGATAGGCAATATCTTCAGCCCAAACCATTTCTCTTTTGGCTGGCATCTCCATTTCAGCATTGGGATCAAATCAATGAGTGGTTAAAATTTGGGAGTCAAAGGACTGGGGAAGTGGAGCAAGAGCCCTCTCTCATGGAGATCTAATAAAACCTGAGCTGTTCAGCACATCTGTAAGTGAGCTGGCAAAGGGAGCAAATACTGAGATAGTACACTTTCGTGACTCTGATGTGGGCTTTTTCCCTGTCAAAGTGACCTGACTGTAAAATTGCCAAAGGATCTTAGGATACTTAGTGTCTGAGTGATCAAATAGTAGGCAAAAATCAGTTGATAAGTGCAATGTCAAGCATTTCAGAAAAAATTAAAAAGCAGCTTCAATTATATATTTTTCAACAGTGAGTTCTATATTAGCTGTCACTATCCAGTAAAGAAATATTAGTCTCAGTGTGGATTGCTCTCTCAACTTGCTGTCTACTTGCCTACCAGTGATCAAAAAAGACAAATAGAGAGTTAGGAGCAGCCAAGCAGAATTAAACTACAAACAAGGAAACACCTTTAGGCCACTGTATAAGCCCATATATGCTCATAACTTGACCTCTGTGGCCTGCTCCACCTACTCCCTCCTGAAACTTGAAAAACTGCTGCAAAGGGTGACATGGACGCTTTAATGAGAAGCAACCCTTTGTGAAGAGAAATGAAAACAGTTTGGACTTCCAGCCTGCAGAAAACAGTAACTAAGAGGATAATCTAATGCCATTCTAATTTGTGGCAAAGAAAACGTGAACAGGGATGGATGATTAAATTACAACGCAGAAATAATGAGGCATCCAGCTCAGCTGTCAAGGAAGCAGGTTTACACCAACAAAATGAACTGCTCTTTCACACAAGGCACACTTGCCTCATGGCACAGAGGAAAGGGAAAGTATCAGAAGTATGAACAGGCATGTTTTTCCTTTAGATAGATGAAAGGAAGGCTTTGAATAGATATTCGCTACCTTAGCCTCGATTTATTTTTTGGCTGGCTATGCTAGTGGGACAGTAAAACTATGGAAACTTCAGCTCATGCTTGTACATGCTCTTGCCTTGTGCAGCCTTTCCCTTATTGTCCGCTGCTGGTCACTAAGGGAATCTGGATGACAATTTCAGTGAGTATTTCTTCATCCCAGAATACTGGGAGATTGGTTACTTGCTTTGTCCTTTTGATCTCATGCTTTAGAGCTGGGTGGTAAATCTCATTATAATGGTGTCAGGGGATGGGAGTGGAGATGCTGTTTTGCCTGAAAGTATGGGTGGTATTTTAGTGGGGTCAGCTATTCCCCCAAAATGGCAATACTGATAAACAGGCACCATCACAATTAGCAGTGATGCCACCCAACTGCAGTGATATATATGTGTCCTCATCCTCCCAAAGCTGGCTTGGCCACTGAGGAGAGGGCTGGGGCTACCAGAATCCCTGGGTTGTTGTAGTCACTTCACTTGCCATTCACTGCTTCTTGGTTGCAAATGTTTCACAGAGTCACAGAATGGTTGAGGATAGAGGAAAACCAAATTCCCCACCTCCCTGAAGGTCTCCAAAAGCCCCACTTGGAGCTGGGGAGCCTTTAGGCTTCCACTGAACTCCAACATAGGATGTCTCCTTCTGAAGGCTAAAAGTAGAGACAAACATGCCCCAGACCAGACCTCCCACTGGAATTTAACTCTGATGGTAACACAGAATGGATGAAAGGCTATGTAGGTCCCTGTGGTCATCCTTCAAATTAGCAAGTGTGCCTGAAATTTTTCCCTCATAGGAAACCTCTCCACAAGCCTGGTCTTTCCACCCCACCAGCACTACTTCCCCAAGCTGCTGATGAACACCTTGGACTCTGAACAAGCCTTCTTCCCTGGGGATCTCATGTACTTTCACTTTGAATTTCTATCCTGTGAAATGACAGCACATTAGAAGAACCAGAACACATTACAGTCTCTCTTTTTCTGTGTGCTTTTAGGAAATGTGCATCCAGTTAAAAGCACTGCTGAAACTCATGTAATAACATCACAAGCAGCTCTCTCTACAGGCTGGAATTTCTTTCCCTTGTGTTCTCAACTGATTGTCAAACGAAGCAGGTACTCTGAATGGCTAAATTAGCACGGTGCTTTGCTTTGTTTCACTTTTCCTGTAATTTAAAGGACATAAAAGCCTATTTTAAAAATTGAAGTAAAACTCCAAGCAGTGTTGAAATGTTTTGAATCAAAGTTTAGAAAACAGGCACCAAACTTGTATGTGTCCTGGCAGGACATACCCCCACTTTTCTGTTTTTCTCCTCACTGACAATGCCTCTTTTGCAAGGAGGCAGCTAGCTTTGAAGTACTTTCTGAAAACCAGGCATCTCACCAGTCAATATTCTTTCTGCATGAAACCTGTGAATACATTTCACAGTACAAGCACAGATCCCTCCTTAGTTTCCTTTGGGGCAAAAACCACCAAAGGAAGCAGTTTAACAGCAGCAAATCCACCAGCTGCATATGTCTTGAGGCGCAGATGGCAGACAAACAAACAGACATATTGGTATCACTGTACAACAGGATTTGCTTACCAGATTGAGGACTGTCAAATATTTCCACTGCCCACCATAAAGGAACACTTCAGATGGCCGCTCCTCTGTTTTCACATGTGTGATGGAGTAGGCAACAAAAAAGTACCAGACAAAAGCAAGGCAGTGGTACGTGGCGAGAGTAGAGATTTCCATGCTTCAGCCAAGAGCAACTGACAGCTGCTCTGAAAGCAGCTTTTCTCTTAAGGTGCTCAGTGCATGGGATAAGGCAAGGCAGGAGGGTTAACTTCAGAGCAGCCTTGGGACACGATGCCACTTTGCTCTGGTCAAAAGGAAAAATCACAAGGCTGTGAACTTTGCTTCTATTTGTTTCCCTTTTTACTTTACAGATAGGCTGGGGGTTGAGGGGGATGAGAAGAATAGGCTTAGTCCCTGGATTTAAATGCCTTGCTCAAGATTACCAAAGATTAGTTGCAGAGTTACATAAGTTTTGGGTTGGGTTATTCTTTTGCAAAAGTGGGGGGGAGTTTTGCTGCTGATTTTGTGTAACAGACTGTCATGTGTCGAGTAGAGAGTGAAAACAAGTGGCATTTCCTCACTTGTAGCTGTGTGTGCAGCCATGTCTCCAGCTCAGCCTGGGATGCCTCTGTGACTGTTTTTGCCTTGTGCCAAAGAAAGAAGTGGGAAATGTAATGGCCTGTGAAAGAAAAACCTACTTGATTTGTTGATAAGCTATGGAGGTGGTAAGGAAGCTGACAGGATTCATAGGCAAAGGTCCTTGGGGCTGAAAATCTCTCTGGCTGTTAACTTTTTTTTGTGGGAAAAGGCTCTGCCACCTTTATGCTGCTCCCAGCAGCTGAAATTCATCACAGCAGTGCATGGCAGGTTGGACAAACCCTGAGTCACTCTGAAGCTCTGGCAGGGATGGAGACAATAGGGCAAAGGCCTTGGGTGACAAACAGGAAGTGCTAAGCAGCCTGTCTTCCCTCTCTGCTTCTTTATTTGCTGCCATTCACCTTCAGACAGCCCCTCCTCCCTGGCACAACATCATCGCATCATCAGGGCTGAGAAGAAGAGAAGAACCAATACAAAATGACCCTAAAATGAAGGAAACAAAAAAATTTCCATGAGAGTGGTTGCTTTTCCTTCTCCTCCTGCCTCACCAAGCAATCATAACTAGCACTGGAAAACACACACAGCATTTCCTAGAGTCTTCATAACTGCTGCGCTCTCAGCAGTAATTGCCACCTGAGTGTTTCACAGGGGCCTTGATGGGAGCAGGTATCACGCCCCAGCCCACAGCTGGACCTTCCTCATTCAGGATGGGGAGGCAGCATGCTCTTCCTGCCCCTGCAGACACTGCCCCATGAGCAGGGCTCAGCTTTGGCCAAGCAGACTGCATTAAGAGATCTCTTTTTCCTCCCCTTTTAACTGGTTTACAGACGGCATTGAGCAATCTGCTGTGTTTTGGTTTGGTTTGTTTTTATCTGGCTTTTTTTCCCCCTCCTACTAGATGCAAGGCTCCATGTGGGATAATTTCCTATGAACTCAGACAGTAATATGCCTGCATGTTGGGAAACAGGCCTCGCACTAAGGCGCTTCAGTATTCTCCTGTGGTTCATTGACTTCTCCCCTAATTCAGATTGCCCACATCCAGATCCCTAAGGCATTCCAGCCACCACAATCCCAGTGAATTATTGCTGCCTCACTTATGAAAAATAAAGACGTAGAGCCTTCTGTGGTTGTTTGAGGTTGGAAGAGAAAACTCCCTGCCAGGAAAAAAAAAAAAAAGGAAAACAGGATGGGATTATGTATTTTTTGTACTCTGACCATCACCAGTCTTTTCATAGAATCACAGAATCCTAGAATTATTTGGGTAGGAAGGGACCTTATAGATCATCTAGTTCCAGTTCCCCTGTGATAGGAAGAGACATCTTCCAACAGAGCAGGTTGCTCCAAGCCCCTCCAACCTGGCCTTGAACACTTGAAGAGATGGGCATCCATAGCTTCTCTGGGCAGCCTGTTCCAGTATCTCACCACCAGTGAAGAATTTCTTCCTAATATCTAAGTTAAACCCATCCTCTGTCAGTTTAAAGCCATTCCCCCTTGTCCTGTCACCAAATGCCCTTGTAAATCTCTCTCCAGCTCTCTTGCAGAATCCCCTTTAGGCACTGGAAGGCTGCTCTAAGGTCTCCCTGGAGCCTTCTCTTCTCCAAGCTGAACAACTCCAGCTCTCTCCACCTGTCTTCATAGGAGAGGTGCTCCAGCCCTCTGAGCATCTCTGTGGCTTTCTCTGGACTTGCCACAACAGGTCCATGTCCTTCTTTACAAACAGAGCTGAATGGGACTACTACAGGTGGGGTCTCATGAGGGTGGCATAGGGGGGCAGAATCACTTCTTTGACCTGACTGCCTGACTGCCACACTACTTTTTATGCAGCCCAGGATACATTTGACTTTCTGGGCTGTAAATTAACATTTCCAGGCCATGCTGAGCTTCTCATTAACAACTCCCAGACATTCTTTTGGGGCTGCTCTCAATCCATTCTTCCCCAGCCTGTATTTGTGCTTGGGATTGCCCTGACCCAGATGCAGGACCTTGCACTTGGCCTGGTTGAATTTCATGTGGTTCACACAGGCCCCCTCTCCAGCCTGTCCAGGTCCCTCTGGATACCATCCCTTCCCTCCAGCATGCTGACTCCACCACACAGCTTGGCAGCAAACTTGCTGAGGGTGCACTCAATCCCACTGTCCCTGTCACTGACAGAGATGGAAAGTAGTACTGGTCTTGATGCTTTAGGAATGCCACTTCCACTGCTTTCCACTTGAACATTGAGCTGTTGACCACAGCTCTTTCAGTGCAACTATTCAGTCAATTCCTTATCCACTGAGTGGTGCCTCTGTCAAATTTGTGTCTATCCAGTTTAGCAACAAGGATGATGTCATGTGGGACAGTGTCAAATGATTTGCTCATGTCCTAGAAAATTTAGCAGAAAAGGGTTTTCATTTGCCTTTACAGAATTTCTGGGTAGGGACAGTGCCGTTATGAGTTGCTCTTCTGTGCCTAGACTCATCCCTGTGACAAAAGGCAGGAAGAGAATAGGACACTGGCACAGAAGGGTCCTTTTTATTAATAGCTTGCATACCAAAGTCACCAGGCAGTCAGCTCTTTTAACAAGTAATCTTCACACCAGTCTTTCTGAGGTTGAGTGCAAGTTAAGAAATGGGAAGGCTGAGCATTCTGCTCAGTAGGTGCCTGAATGCATGCAAATGAATGTAAATGTATGCAAAATGGCAAGGTGTGTTTTTTCTTTTCTGGAGGATTTTGGCCAGTATGACTGGGAAGGTGTCAAGTGCGGTGACAGTTTTCTGATTTGGACATCTGTCCCTCAGACTGAGACCATCTGCTTTGTTTTCCCATATACAAGAAGAAAGATACATTCCCTTCAGCCTAGCTAAGGGATACAATTTGGATGCAGAAACATTGCAAAGAAAGCATGAGCACCAAATAGGATCTGAAATCCAACACTCCATGGAGTCTTTCTTATTTCACAGCCAGTGTGATGTGGCAAGCAAATACACGGGAAAGGTCATATCTTATGTCACCTCTCCATGGGTCTGAACATCAACTGAAGGTTCAGTGGAAGAGGGGATTCAGTCCAAATCTTTTTGCAGTGAGTGGAAAAAGGAAGCAGGCACACACTGGGGTGCAGCAGATGTGCTGCTGCAGATCTAGTGGGACTGTTTAGGGAAACACCGTTTTCCATCTGCTTGGTACCACACCCCGGCTTGCATCTGCTTCTCCCCTGGAGCTGAGCCACATTCACACACTCTGACAATGCTCCCAGTCCACTTCAGGGGCTCATCTGATTTGTGCAGCAATAGCTGACTTTGTGCTGAAGCAAACTAGGAGCTCCCAGTTAGTTCATTAACATGGTTCAGCTGAAGGATAGAACAAATAACCGGAGGCATAAATCCAGTTTATGTCCACAAAATGTCCTCTGCTCATTCCCAATTCTATGAGAGTGACTTAGGCCAGCTTGCTTGGCTGCATTGAAATGGGTTTGACTCACTCATTTTGTTAGTATGGTTCAGGTACAGAGGTGACAGCAAACAGTGTGAAGTGGCAATATAATTCTGTGTCTTCCCTGATGGGCATGGTATTTCCAGGCCATCGAGCAGCCCCCAGTTAAGTCCATCATTATCATAATAGTGTTTAATTACCACCTCAACCTGCGCTAATGAAGCAGCTGATAGAAACAAATATTCTTGCTTCCTCACTTCTGACAATTTGTTTAGAGACCAGATAGGTGCCTTTCAAATCTTCTTCAGTATTTTTGCACTGGCAAGGCTTCCTCTCTGCCATGGCAGCATCCAGTGATGGCAAAACAAGGAAGAGCAAGGCAGGAAATTACTGGCAGGTGACAGCAGTTAGGATCAGATGACAGGAACAGATTCAAAGCCATGCAAAAGCCTAGGAAAGATTTGGGGACTTTAAAAACCCCATCTTTGTGCTTAGTTCTCCTTTCTAGGCACCATCTAAGAATAAGAGACTGGTACAGCAGGGGGTCTTGCTTCTGCCAGAGTGATTTTATAAGGTGAAAAGAACACAAGGAGTTGGGCAAGTACATATTTCTTCTAGTTTTTTGATGCATGTTTCTGTCCTTGACACAGTTCTGCTATTTCACATGTCGATTTCCTAGTTTGGTTGTTTTTAATGTACTGCTGTTGTCAGCTGGTTTGCATTAGGGTCAGCATCCGTTGCAAGGGGGGCCCGGGGCTGCTCTTGTGCAGCATCCTCTGTGCAGAATGTGAATGTGTCTGGGGGCTCTTCTTCCCTCCTTCTGGCTCAGCTGCAGGTAGGGCAGGGCTCTGTGTAGAAGATTTTTTTTCCTGACAAGCTCTGTCTGAGAAAGCTTTTTAGCATGTAGTGTGAGGCTGCCTGAGCTCAATGTCCCCAGGGACATCTATGATAACAATTCATTCTATGACAGCCCCAATGTATGAAATGAAACATAATTGACAAAATTGCCAGCTTGGCATAGTCTGCTCCAGGCATCATCAAAACCTGAGGCAAAGTGATATGGTTGGTGTAATTCACAAGACTTAATTCTCTCTGGTTTTATTTGTCTTGGGCTTTGGTAGCTTCTGGGAGTTCTGGTTGAGTTAACTTTTCTTCGCAGTGGTGCGAGTAACAAGTGTAAAAATATTTTAACTTCTAATAAAAGCTGAGGGCTTTGCCCAGCAATGCAGCAGTGATAGCAACAAGTAATGGAGATTGATTAAAAATATCCTGAAAGATTTCAGTACAAATTTGAGAATAAGCACTGCTGCAGCATCTACCTAATGTGTGTGGCAAGCAGGAAAATTTTATGATTCTTAGACAGCTTATGCATCCTCCTGCATGCACCTCTCCTCTCTCTCTTGTGTAAGATTAATATTTTTAATATGTATTTTTAAGGAGAAGGAAGAAGAAATGGCTTACCTCATCTCGATATCTTTGTTCTGAATTGAATTAAAAGGTTGTTCCAAAAAGCTAAAATTCAGAGGGATTTCTCAGTCCCAAAGAGATTACTTGTGTACAAGTAGAAATTGGATTCAGTAGTTGGAAGTATTTGCTTAGATTTCAGAGTGTCTCACTCTCATTGAGTTGGCTTTTAAACTGTGTGTTTATTCAGACTGCTAAATGAAATGTCACTTTGATCCAAGACCAAAACTTCCTGTATAACAATGATTTGACATTTCTGACTCTTTTAAATGAATGAGAATTATGACATCAATCAAAACAAAATCTTTTCAGCTAACAACTTGGATTCTAAAAGTAGATATGTTGAAATTAAGGAACATTTTATCAGAAAAATGCTTGCCTATCTCATTATCTCCTACTTATAGGGGAAATTAGTAATTGTTTACCTTACCACCAAACCCCAAGAGTGTGTTCTTTCTTGGCGAGGTTAATATTGTTTAGAGATAAAAGGCATGTTTTTCACTTATTTTCCACAGCTTCCAAGAACTTATATACTTTTTTTTTAAAGGGATATATAAGTTACTTCCTAATTTTACCTTTTCCCTTTTCTGTCAGAGAGGCAAAATTAATATATGACTATTTAGAAATATTGTGCACAAACAACCTGAAGTTCCGAGTGAAGAAACCACACCACAGTGTACTAGGGAAAAATGCCAGGGTATTTATCCTGCATGCACATAGTATAACTGATTCTCAGACTCTGTCCTAGAAAATTTTGTTGGGCAAGCTAAGATATGCTTTTTTTTTTTTTTTTTTTTTTTTTTTTTTTTTTGCTTTGGGCTTTGGCCTTTCTAGAGGGGGGTCAAGAACTTGTCTTGTAAATAGATGTGTGTTTGATAACATACTGCATATCATGTTACTCTTAATGTGGTCTATTTATAACCATAAGTAATTATTCCACATGCAAGGCAATAGAGATCCAGCGCTGACTCCACTAAGTGCTTCTGACTTGGTGTCATTTATGTGCAACTTTATCTTAGATAATATTGGATTATCTATTAGATAATAAGAACTATACTGAGTATTAGTATAGTACCTAAATCTGTTTTCACAACCTTTGGTACTTAGATTGCAACAAATGCAGAGCAGAGCATGGAACTGCTTATCCCTGCCATGCGCATGGAGAAGGGTAATCCAGAGCAGTGAAACGGTGTTCTGGTCACATGAAAATCTTCTGCTGAAATGTAAATTAATGATTTTTCCCATTAAGTCCAGATAACTCTGAATCACGTTGGAGGAAAAAACATAATTCTGCAAGAGATGTTGAAGAGATTCTGGTTTGCTTCCCACCACTGGTATAATCTAGATGGATGACTCAGTGGGTTACAAAACATGTGTAAATGCCAAGAATTTCCTAAACCCTGCTAGATGCTGGGACCTTGCAAGCTGGCCAGAGTGGCAAGTACAAGGATCTCCTCTCCCTTGGGACACTAATATCCTTTGTACGCCAAATCCATGTCCAGTTCCTGCTCCAGTTCCTACCAGGCACTGAAGAACAAAGTAATTTTTTCAGTCTGTCAAAGACAGGATAAAACAAAGGTTGCACTGTTTTAATGATGCTAGCAAAATAATGAAGTTTGAACCAGTGGGTTGGTCCAACTGCTGTTCAAGCAATGGGTACAGAGAGTGGGTTTCCTACATAAGAGCCAGTGCTGTGGTTTTCATAAAAAATATCAGCAGTGTCTGACACAGCTTGTGGCTCTGAATCCTACTTGTGTACAGAGCAGTCAGCTGTTAGTAGGCCCTTGCTGGAGCAGGGGTTACTCAGAGGGCTATTCCGGCTCAGGCACAGCCTAAACCCCCTGCTCAGCTCTCCAGGGAGGCATTGCCATGGCAATCAGCCTCTAGCTGGGCACTGTCAGCAGGCAAATGTTGGGTTTACCAAATCAATGCTGCTCTTCATCTCCCCCTTCTCAAACAAAAAAGCAAATCCTGCAGCGGAAGCTGTGTGTGATACCAATGATATCTCAGTGTCTTGGCTGTTGTTCTTCCCCAGCAATGTATGAGTATTCCTGCAACTGTGAAGAGCTGGCAAATTGCCCCTATTGTTCAGACCCTTTACCCCAGGAAGTTCTCTGAATTTTCTTGTTTCTTTGGTGAAGTTGGGATGGGGAAGGGGCAAGCCCTGCCCTGCTTCCCCAAGCTGAAGTGGCCTGCTGCCTCTGCTTCATTTCTTCTTATCCTGCTCACCAGGACCCTGGTAACCCCCACATAAAGATATTTCCTAACACCAGAACCTTTCTGAGGATGGCAATCCACTCCCTCCAGCTTCCTCTTAGTTATCACATGTATCCACACTCACTGTAGCTCCTAATTTTCACAGGCCTTCCTCCCTGGGTGGCTTCTCCTACCTCCTTAAGGTGACGTGTATTGCCCAAAGAGCTGTGCCAGGCATGACCAAGTTCCGGCCCATAGCACCTGCCTGCAGTAACCTGTGCTCTAGCAGTGCTACATGTGAGGGAGGTGGCAGTACAAGCACTTTCTTTCTGCTTCTGAGCCTTTCTCTTGCTCTGCAGGCTGTGCTTTGGGCACAGTTTGAGCTTGCCCTCTGCAGGGGAGTGAGAGGCAGTGGGGAGCCCTGTGCTTCTGTAGCAGCTGTGGCTTACCTTTGCATCTGCAGCCAGGGCCTCTTTACTTGATTTAGCGTGTCACAATTTCACGGACTGGATTGATTTAGTGATAGCTTCCCACAGGGCATTTTGCCATAGCTGTTCATAAGACTGGCTGTCTCCCATAACAAAGTGTTATCCTTCAGGAGTTATCCGGTGTAGAAATGAACTTGAGTGAGGGGAAGAGGGAGGAAAAAAAAGACAAAAAATATTCTCCACAAAATCTACTTTTTCATACACCTAAAGTTTCCTTCTCCCACTGTCAGTTCCACTACATGATGTGCATTCGTACATTTCCTTTCCTTACAGCTATTTTCAGTGCTGAGGAGAAGTGCCTCCAGTTTTTGCAACATTTCATTTAATTACTGGTCAGATAATCAGATGTATTTGTGGGGAATTTGAGACTGGAATAAGGCCATTTGGTATGAAACTCTTGTGCTGCCTCCTTTTCCCTGCCCTCTGAAATCATGCTGTGCTTCATTAACACTAAATGTATTTGCAGGATCTGAACCTTCTCAGTCATGTGCTTTAGCTGCTTAGTGAAAACATAGGCAGTTTGTACACCTTTATGTTTCTGGGATCATCTGGTGAAGGGAGGCAGTGTTTGCTGTTCACTTTCCATCTCAAAGCCTTGGAGTTTTCATGCATTCTTGCTTCCTAAAAGTGGGGGTGGAAAAAAGTGGGCCTTTGCCAAATTCAAGATGCTGGTTATCAGCTAATTCTACTGTTTACTGTTCACACAGCAAGAGAACTGCTTGTGTTTGGCAGTGAGCTTGAGTTCATCTACAGAGTGCAGGACAGAGCTGCCTGCTTGTTTTCTTCAGGAGCTTTCTGCTGGTGTTTTATTGTAGCACTCAGCGGTGATGTGCTCTACTGCTTTCTCTGTGTGCGTTCCAAGACCCTTTGAGGAAGGAGGGTGTCACCTCCCTTGCTTTGAAAAAGGAAACCTGAGTTTCTAGACAAGCAGTGCAGATGTGCTGGTTCCAATACATTAGATGGAAGCTGGTAAAAAAACAAAGAACAGTTAGGAGTTGAGAGAGTTTTGTTTCTTCACAAATTTTGCCCCATGCTAACATGGACTGATGCTAAGTGGTGCTGCTGCAGGTGTCTGAGAGCAGGAGTCAGACTTGTGGTGACTCCTTTCAGTCATCTGCTGGTGATCAAGGAAGGAAAATATATGGTGGGGGGAGGATAATAGTGTAAAAATAATCAGAAGTACCTCAGATCTGGATGAGGCTTTCCCTGAGTACCATTAGCACCAGCCTCATGCAAGCTGAGCTGGCATTTTCCTGGGATACCACACCTGGAGCTTTTCTGGCAGCCACAAGTATATGGGTCTGGGCAGTGCTGCCTTCCAGTGGTGCTACTCTGGCACGGAGAGCAGTGCTGGTGTCACCTAAGGAGGTGCCAGCACCAGCCTTCTCAGCACTCCAGGCTGCCAAGAGGAAATATCGGCCTCTGCGTCATTAGTGACAACTTCATGTTGTTGAACTAATCTTTGATCCCTTCCTCTTCTGCAAAACTGCTCAGTGGGTGGTAAATTAATCCCTGGAGTTTAGCCCAGCACGTATGCAGAAAGCACAGGGGGAATAGTAGGTGATGCTGTGCTGATACTGAGAGCCCAGAGTTTGCCAGTGCCCACGGTTTTAGCTCGGTGTTGTGCCACTGACTTGAGTGGCAGAGGCTCTCACAGCCATGTATGTCAGCAGTCTGGGCTCCTTTCCTCATGCCTGCTGGTGCACTCACACAAAAAGTATGATTCCAGATGCCACCACTCTTCTCACTAAATGTTGTAGTCATTGTGGACTAAGAGAACCTGGTTCAAACTACTCTGGCTGGAAGGAAAGGTAGTGGTGTCAGCTAAGTGGGCTCAGTGATGGGAAACTGGGCAGTATTGTATTGCTTCATGATGAAACCAGGAGCAAAACAGAGGAGAATGACAGCTGAGGAATAACCAAATAGCAGACCTAGTTGGTTAAAGGAAGGGACTTGCAGTTCACACAACAGTGGGAGGAACACAGGCTGCCACATTAAAAGGATGAGCCTTCCCAGTTTCACATATTTTGCTCTTTTACCCTTTTCTTTGTCTTTCCTCTCCATTGAGATGTAAATTTCTGAACTCAAAATATAATATGTTTTAGGACACTCAAAGGGGAAAGAACTTTTGCTCTGTATGTGACTGGAAAATAGAAAAAATACACTCTTAACATGTAAAAGGTTATAAGCTTTGTAATCTGCTAGCCAGCTTGGTGTGAGAGCTGAAGCAAAGTGATGCTCTTCCAGAAGAAAGGCTTTGCTGGGACCCCAGTGAATGGATCAAACTACTGTCTGCTGACAGTGTCTGGTTCAATCCCACTAGCTGTAGCTAGGATGTAGCACATGCCAGCAGCACATGCTGGAGATGCTTTGAAGTGTCTTTTTTGCTTTTATTTTTGCTTTTTTTAAAAAAAAAATCGAGCTGTAAAATATGCAGTTCAGGAAGGTCAAGTATCACATGTGAATATTGCTGACTGCACAGCACAAGGAAGGTCTGTGCTGAATGAAGCTGGGCCTCTGGTTCTTTGCAGATATTTAGTAACAACCTTGAGCATAGCATCTTTGCTTTCCACAACAGTTCTTGTAATTCAGCAAATGCATATTTCCCTCAAAGACAAATCTATACACCCTGGCAATTGCTATTTTTATGTAAAGCTCTATTTCATTTATTATTGCATAAGAGTTAGCCTGTGCACATTTTCAGGGAGCTTGTCCAAGGCAGAATAGCTACTCTAAAGACAGCACCATGGGATAATGACTTCCAGACTGTCCAATTCTACATTCCTTCGAGCTTCTCCATCAGTGCAGTAATAAAAACTCTGAGCCACCTGGGCTGCATCTGTACTGTGTGGGAGGTAGAAAGTGCTGCACTCTGCAGCCCTGCTCCCCTGGCTATCCAGATGAGGCCTTCTGTTGAACTTCCCTCCTGCCACATGCCTGAGTGTCCTTCCATGGAGCCCTGAAATGCATCCTGATGGGCTGTGTGCACACAGGGAAAACAGGGCATCATCCATGGAGGTAGTGAAGGTTGGATCATGCTGGAGATGGTTTCCATGAGCACAGCGAAAGTCAATTAGGAGAGGCCCTGCAAAGGACTGGAAGGGCTCCTTCCCAGGACAGCTTTTGCAGGTTTGGGACCCACAGCTGGCAGAGGGATTTGCTGGTGCAGCTTTGCATTGCTCTGCCAGAAGCCAGTTCCAGAGATGTTGAGCAGAGTGAAAGTGAAGTGTAAAATACTGAGCAGATCTGAGCTGCAACAGAGGTGGCTTGCACCTTTGTGGAACGTAAGCTTGTTTCCCAACAACGCAAAAGTCAGGGCATGTGAGGACTTTGCTACAGATTAGTAAAAATGTCATCTACGGGGATAATTAAAAAAAAAAATAATAAAGCTAAGCTGCCCCAAAGCTGATTCTTCCACAGAACTAGTTTTTGTGACTTCCAAGTGACTCCACAAAATTCATGGCTATGCAGGACTTGCAGAAGCCACTCCAGTAGTGGTTCCAGCTTACAGGAGAGAGAAGATAACAAATTTTTCAATCTACAACCAGAGCCTTGCATTTCAATGTTGGGACTTTGAATACATACAGTCAGCAGCAAATGGATATCTCATTTACTCTTTGGTGGTTTTTTCTAAATATATAGAGGAAAATATTAAATCATGCCAGAAATACATCTAGAAACATGTAGGAGAACATAGATTTAAATGGGTTCTGAACTGACTCAGTAGTGCAGTGTTCTGGGCATCTTTAACTGATGAGTTTGAGGATTGCTGTTGCAAATCTGAAGTTAGCCATGCAGTCCTGTGGGATATGCATGGACTCTTAAAACTTACTTAAAGTGTCTTTTTGCAGTGGAGAAATAGGCTGTCTGTTCGTTGTAATTGGTTTCACTGAGTGTACCTTCTCTTTCAATGAGCCTCAATGTTTAGATTTGAATTTAGGTCACTGAGAGAAGTGTGGCTGGCAAGAAAAGGTGAAATCAAGGATTCAAAAATATAATGAGAACTACAGGAAGAAAGAAGGAGGGCAAGGGAGAAAGCAGTCTAAAGGAATGGAAAGAGGAAAGAGCAAACAATCTCCAGGAAGCTGGATCATAACTTTTTACAAAGTATTCTGCTTTTCAAACGTAGAAGATCATCTGTGCAAGTAGGTAGTTAGGTCAGGAGCAGTTCAGAATGGCCTTGTTACCTTTGAATATTGATTCCTTAAAGGAAGATGTACTGCTAAGGCTGGGTGAAGCAGGGAGGAGCATTCTGTCTTTCTGGAGTCCCTGTGTTTATTTTAATATATAATGTCCAGGCATGTGGATGACATGCTGAATGGCCTTCCATGGGCTGCTCCATTTCTATCAGATGCCATGATGGAAGGAAGGGTCTGTCTGCACTGGACTCCTGTATGAGACCCTGGTGATTGACAACCACTCTTCAGTCAAAACTCACATATCACCTGCAGGTTGCTTTTTCTTTGGTTAAGCCCCTACCCAAAACAGGGTGAATTGAAAGCTTGAGTAAATCCAGTATATTTCCAGTGTGCTGCTAAGGATTTGGAGCTGGAATTAGACATTAATTAAAATGACAAAGCACAGACATATCAGCCTTGTCCCCAATCCCAGAACCTGACCTGCCCTCAAAATTAGGTGATACTAGTGTGCTTGCCCTACAGTAAAGTGTTAACTCCTTTAACTCCTTTGCCCTCATTTGCCTTTTTTTTTTTTTTTTTTGTCCCAAGGACCTCAGGAAAAGCTCTCTTGATGCTGCTCCCTGGAACCTGCAGAGATCTGTGTGTCCCCAGTGCCCCAGTGTCAAAACTAGCTAATTTCCCTTGTTTCTCAACTGTTGAGAAGAAACAGCAGATAGTAATCAGTCTTTTCCTCTCTCAGTTGCCCCCCCCCCCCCCCCAAATGTGGGAGACTCCATGTAATCCTATCTTTCCTCTGTTTCTGGTGGAACCTTCCACTGGGGACAAAACTGTTTTATTTGGGAGGTAGGAAGACAGAAAGTAGGTATCATCTTTCACTTTTGTTTCTGTTTTGGTAAACCTTGTTTGAAAGTCACTTGAAGCTCATTGGCCCAGAGTGCTTATTTTGGAGAGAATACAATTCCTATTAAGCTACAGCTGTAATTGTATGTAATGTGTATTTTTTTAAGTGGATAAGTTATCCACAAATCCAAGATGATGATATGTCTTTCAAAGAAGATGCTGAAGAGGGCCAAGATTCCAAGAGTACTGCACAAAGGAGACAATGTCATCAGGGGGTGTGTACAAAATGGAAATGTTTGCTAGGGGAAAAGAACCATCTATCCAACCTTGTGCTCACAGGCTTCTTTTTGCTGTTGCTTTGAGCCCTTGTCCCTTACCTGTCCCAGACTTTCCCCTGAGACTTGAATGCATTTGTTTTGCTCACTGTTTGTTGTGGGTACAGTGAGGAAAGGTGAAGTGACCTGTGTGGGGTAGGGCCAGTGCCTCACCTGCAACCTCAGGCCCCCTGTCCTGAGCTTCCCACCACAGATACCTCCTGGGCCCTTCAGGAATGGTTGAATTTGGGATTCTGGAATGATGGTGTAAATTGAAATGGACGAGGAGTTGGGCTCAGACATGTTACTGGGGTGTGATGTTCAGTGCCTGCTCCACAGGGCTGTGCAGCCAGTGAATGCAACAACTGCTGCTGCCACACTGGGAAAGTGGTCTTTAAAACTGAGACGATTGGTGGGGCTTCTCCTTCTGTTTTCTTTCCTTTCTTTTTTTTAAATAAAGAAATGGAAAGTTTTGAGACTTTCCATCTGCCTGGAGACTTTCTAAGCTATCTTTTCTCAGGAGTTACCATTTTTATCCTGGAAATGAATGTTGTTGTTTTAATCCTGCCTTTTGTCCCTCACAGCCTCGTTGCTTTTTTGGGCTCTGCTCCATCCCTCCCCACCGCCTTCTGCTTACCCCTTTTGGACAAACTGCAGCAGCGTTTGCCTCGGTTAAGAAAAATGGGGCTAGACAGGGTTGGGCAAGGCTCCTGCCTTGTCACAGAAGGGCCGTGAGGAGGAAATGTGGCCGCAGCTGAGTTTATTTTGGAGCCCGCCCACTGGTGCCGTGCCCTTCGCCCGGGGCCCTGACACAGGCCCCAGCTGTGCCGGGCAGCCCAGCGGCGCTCGGGGGCCGCTCCTCCTGCAGGAAGGAAGGTCCTGGAAATCCCCAGTGCAAAAGAGCAAACGCTGCATAATTTCATTTCAACTTGGGACATGGAAGCTATGTGGTTTTTCTTGTTTTTTGTTTTTTTTTTTTAAATTTTCCTTCCCCTTTTTTTTTAATTCAGAGCAGAAGAGAATCTGCAGATCTGAGTTAAAAAAAAAAAAACAAACAAAAAACAACTAAACAAACAAACTGAACACTTGCATTCCTTTCATTTTCACATGCATATCATGATTTGGATAATCCTGCCATGCTAAAGAGTGGTTTGAATGTGCACAAGCTGAGGGAAGGCAGTAACCACTGGGATGGCCCAGCGGAGGACTGGGTTTCTCAGAGCTGTGCCCTCCTCGGGGCTTCGCTTTTCCCTTGCCCTGCCGTGCCGTCCCCTCGGCGCTGAGACGGGACTGATGCATCCGAGAGCTGACAGTTCTGTGCAGCAGCTGCGAATCATTTCAAACCCATCCCGGGGTGGCAGCGGGGCGGGGGAGCGTGTGCCTTGTTTTTGTTTTGCTTTCCCCGAGCATTGCGCAGGCTGCGGTCCGCTGGCCGAGGCGCCCGGCCCAGCAGCGTGTGACTCAGGGCGCTGGTGGTGCTCCAGGGCTGCAGGAGGGCTGCCCGCAGCCCAGCGGGACCGGGGAACCACGAGCCTACGTAGGCGCTGAGCTCAGGGATGGGGATGTTCTTCTTCCTCCTCCCGCCACGGAGGAACCAGGAAGATCCCTGTCACTGCTGGCAGTGCTTAGGCACGAGGCACATGTATTTACAAAGGTCTTTGGGACCTTTAAAACAAACTGCCTTTGCTTTTTTTCCCTTTGCTTTTTTTTTTCCTTCCCTGCCACACTTAAAAGTCCCCTGGTGTTTCACCCCCCCTCGTAACACTCCCACAGCTCCTCTGCCAGCATCTCCCTTAGAACCGCAGCTGAGCAATTACCGCCGCTGCTCCCAGGGTGCTGGCTCCCAGAGGGATGAGTGAGGGGTCCCCGGGAGATCTCCTCGCTTGCCTGCTAGTTAGGTTTACCAAGGATGTTACATCAGGGAAATCCCATGTGCCTCCTACAGGAGCAAACCAACCAGGCGTGCTGTACACTCCCTGTGTGTATGTGTTGATATATATATGTGTGCATGTACAGAAAATATCATTTAGTGGCATAAGCCCTCATTAATGGCAATGGGATTTGTGTGGTTTACAGCCCCTAGGAAGCTATTTGATAGCTGACTCCTAATTTGCAAAACTTTGAAGCCAATCCCCGTACCTGGTGATTAAGGGTATTTTTGCAATAATCCGGTGCAGAGAAAAACAGAGGCCTCTCAGTGGTTTGCATGAAAAGGCTGCTGAGCGGGTCCTGTGATTCACGGGCCAAAAATAATGTGTTCTGTTTAAACAACGTTCGCTCTGTGATACAAACTGACAAAAGCCAGCAAAATTTAAAGGGACCCTGTCAAATTGGGTCTAAAAATAACCCCAGCCAGCTGTGTTTTGGTGAGTGGGCGTGTGTGCTCATGTGCTGTGCTCCCTCTGCTTTGCCAGTCTTGTCCTGGGCTGTGGCTTTTTTTCAGAAACAAGCTAATATGACATTTGAGCTTTGCCATCTGGTCTCTCGGTGTATGAAATTACTCTGTTCTGGGAGAAAAGGTATGACTTTGGCGTGGGAAAGAGCACCCTCATCCTTGGCCACAGCGTAGCCCCATCTCCCTGAAGGAGGTGAAAAGTTGCTAGTGTGGGATTGAGTATACCAAAAGGATGCTGCAGCAAGACTGCAGGGTATCATCCTTTAATTCAGGGGGATGGTGGCAGCACAGGGTCTCATCCACACCCTATCTTGCAGTGTTTAGTAGGAACCCTCAAGGTGGAGTAGGGCTCCTTCTTCTCCTTGCTCCTCTCCAGGCTTTGGAGGCATCACTTTTTTGGGGAGTGCTGTGACTCTCACTTCCCTACACGCACATGGGAGATGGGCTCCCCATCACGAGATAGCTCCTATTTGTAGGATAAGGCTCACTTTGAAACTGGGGTTCCCCTTCTGCCAAAAATACCCCGCAGCATTAAAAGGCATAGCTCTGCCAATTTGCGCCTTGTCTGACCTCACCTTGCTCTTCCCAGGAAACCAATCTAGGCTTTCTACCTCTGTAAATGTAATCATTCCCCATGCCCTGTCCTCCTCCTGGGCATGTGAAAAGATACATAGAAAGAAATATGCACATAAAGTCTGTGTATGTGTGTGATGCAGCTGCTTAGAGGAGCAGAAGCAGGCTTCAGTTGGTTTCCTCATCTAAAGAAGAAATGGGAGATGGAGGGATGGGTATTTCTCAGTACCATCTACCCTGTGCTGTATTTCCCGAAGTCTTGTCTTTTAAAGTCAGAAATGGCAATAAATAGCTGCTGGGGAAATCCCTCCTGCAGAAACCTCAAGAAAACACCTTTGCCCCATATCCAGAAGCAGCTGGCCCTGTTTGCTCTTCCCTTTTCCATACACCCACCAAATCTCTTGCTACCCTTTCTGCCCTCTTAAGGTTTCTATTGCAGAAGTCCCTGCCCTGTGGTTGCTCCATCACTGGCAGTAGGATGTTGAGCATCTCCTTCCCCCTTGTATAGAGACTGTAAACCCCAAAAGATCCTTAGATCTTCCCTGCCAGGCAGAAGGTGAACATCTGCAGCATCTGGACAACTTTCCCCTTGCTGCCACACCAGGAGCTGAGTGCAGGATTGAGGTTTTCTTTAACTATCCCTTCTGAATTTTTTTTCCAGCTGTGACTTTATGTTAATGAAACTAACATTCCCAAATTGCATTATTCTTGCCCAAAATTTTTACAATAATAAAACTCAAATCTTCCTCTCAGCATGCTTCAGTGTAACTGGAGCATTTCCATCCCACTGATTTTCTTGAGGGTATAGGTATTAAGTCAGGTACCACAACTGACTGAAATTTGAAGCAAAGGTGGCTTTGGAATTAAGTTAAACAACTTTATTTTAGCACACTGAAACTGTAAATACTGCTATCAGATTCCTTTTTGGTATTGACAACATTTATTTTTTGATGTTATTTCCAAAACAAACTGTCAGCAAAACTTGACGTCTTGGCAGGATTTTGTGCTTCTCTGATTTTGCTCTAAGGCTGTTTTCCAAGGGAAGTTGTGCTCTTCCAATGGTGGTTTTGCTTTGCTGTATACTTACTGCTTCAGTCATCTCCCGCATGGAGGTGAAATGTGCATTTTGCTGTAACAATGGAATAAAACTGATTACAAATGAGGTATTTATACTGATGTTTATGTTCTAGTAATTGATTTTTTTTTGTTGTTCTAAAGCACTCTACCTTGACTCTGAGCTTTTAAGTGTAGTACAGGACAGCAGTGTCCAAGGATGAAGAGACCATCTGCTACCAGGAGAAAAGTGGCAGATATTCAAAATATCAGATAGCCTCTGGTGTTCTTCCAGGTGTTCACTGAGGGAAAGAAATAAGAAACCCTTCATTTTGATCTCATTTCTGGCACTGAAGTGCCAATGGAGTTGAAAAGAACTTTTCATCTTAAGAAGGAGAAAGGAAGCTTTCAAGATGTTCCTCTGAAAATAGTTAAATGGAAGGCATCCAGATTATGGTCTTTCATATGTACTGATCTGATCCTAGGAAAGAAAGATGGAGCAGGGAGAAGAAAAATAATTCGAAAGCACTTTTGACTTGGTATCGTCAAGTTGCACACTGTTCATCAGCATGAATTCATTATTTGCCGGAAAAATCAGAGGTCAGAGCAAGTGTTGCAGAAAGCTTTTACAAAAACTCAATTCCAAATTTCTACCAGAATGCATCCTGGAATACATTTCTGGAATACATCCTCCTTTTCTGTTTACTGTCTGCAAATGGATTAAATGGTGAGAGAGTTATAGAATTCAAACAAAAAAAAAAAAAAAGGGAGGGGGTGGCAAAATCACAAGCAAATATCAGAGTAGTCCTAAAAAAGCAGATTCTGAATTCATCATAATCATAAGTGTGGAGTTTTTTTCCAAAAACTATGAGTTAATCATTCAAATACAGTAAGATACTGGCTGATTTGTGTGTTCAATCAAGACTAATCACCACAGCTTGAATTTTGAATATTAAGTGTTTGTGGAGTCTGCTCCCAAATTATGTGCATAATTTTTGTCATGTAGATTAAGTTATTTGATGAATTATCTCAGACGACACATGTCTGAAAGTTAGGAAATGCTGGTGAACAAAATGCACACAGTGGAAGAGAGAGGTAATTTCTTATGAATAGTTTATTCAATTCTGAATTTGATTCCAAGATCCTCAGGTCTTAATTTTGCATCAATAGCAATTGATGTGCAACTGAGTTTCTGCTGGGTAGCATTTATGGGGAAGCTGTCTCCCTTCAAAGTGAAGATGTTGGGAGCTGCTGTCTGCTGCTGTACTGCAGAGCTGCTTCCTTAGAGCTGTGTAGCCACAGACTGTTTGTTCTGCTTGTGTCCTGCATCTCCTCCTGTTGCTGCCAACTGCAGCCTGGGGAGGTAGGCAGAGCTAGTGAAAATTGAAATTGCAGGAATAAAACAAACAGCCTTTGGTATACGAAGCTGATGGTTACTCAAGTGGAACTAGCTTGCTTGCTGATTCAGGCAATGGCCTGATTAAAGAAACCAAAGTGCGTTGGTAGGTGAGAGACAGTAAAATGCAAGAGTTCATCAGCATATGAAACCAAATCAAGCAGTGAATGATGGAGCAAGAGAGAATATGAAAATACTGTGTAAGACATAGAATCACAGGATGGTTTATGTTGGACAGGGACCTTAAAGATTACCTAGTTTCACTCCCCTGTCACAGTCAGGGTCACCTTCCACGTGACAGATTCCTCCAAACTCCATACAACCTGGACTTGAATACTTGGGAGTAAGTGTTGGATGCAACTGTGGATGGGGTATCCACAGCTTCTTTGTTGACTTCAGGAAAAAGATGCAAACAGTACAGTGCTGCCCCAGGGCTGCGTGAGCTGGGCTAAAAGTCGTGTTCTTTAAAGTGTGGCTGAGGTGCTCTCACTGCCTTGTGTAAATGGGATGATTTATCAGTGTCTGGCTGACTGCTTCCCTGGGATGTCCTGGCCTTTCCTTGGAGTGAAGCATTTTAGCACTCCTGAGGTTTGCGTGTCGATAGTATTTGTTGCCAGTAGAGACAGGCAAATTCTGTGCCTGTGCCTTGCTGTGATTCCCTCCTGGCTTTATTGGGCATCTGAGTGGGGCTGTGGTCTCGTACCCCCTCGGCTGGGTGCCATCGTGTAGCAGAGATATTTTATGTGTGATATCAATGTGTCACAGCTGAACCCCATCTCTAGGGTATGAGCTTTTTGAAACAGCATGATTCAGATTTCTAATGCACTTTATAGGGTTAAGGACAAGAGTAATGCTGTGATTTGTAGTCTGCTTACAGGACAGACTGCACAGTTAATAGAGAATTTCATGTTTTGGCATTTTTTTTGTTTGTGGAAAAAGTAAGAAAAAAAAAACCCTGACACAACAATCAAATGTATGTGGTAGAAGTGAAAACATATGCAATATCTTTTCCAAGGCATTGATTTTGAAGCAGTTTTGTCAGCTTAAATTTCACCTTGTTATGGAGAAATACAAAAAACACTAGCAGTATCTCTGTAGGGGAAACTTGGGTTCTCCGATTGCCACTGACTTCCTGTGACCTCCAGAACAATGAGTCTTCTGACACTGTCATCATCTGCATCCTTAGGAATGTGTCTGGGATTTGCCACAAATTAGGCAATGATAGGCAAAGAAAAGCAGAAGATGTTTCTCTCTCTCTCTCTTCCTTTTTTTTTTAATTCCAATATCAACAGCTGGTTTTCATACAGGATTCTGTCCCCTCCCTATTTCATCCTTTGCAATTGAATTGGGAGTGACACTTAAGTGTAAATAAAAATAAAATCAACTCGATTACCAAAGCTGAGATATGAGGCAAATGAAAAATATAAGCTGACACAAGCTAAATGTATCATGCTGATTTTTTTTTCATTAATAGGGTATCTTCAATTCTCAGTCTAGGCAAGAATATTAATTATTAGCCAAAATATATGGGCTGTTAAAGTCACACCATCCTTCTAATGAAGAATTAAGTTAGGATAGCAATTGGGATAAGCAAACCTGCAATACAAGACAAGGTTGTTTTAAAAGTGCAGTCACTACAGTGAAGCAGTACTGTAGATCTCCCTGCAAGTGATAAGGGAAGGAGGCCTCAGCCCCAGCTGCCCCAGACACCTTCTTGAGTAAGACTCACACCTCAGGGCAACTTATTATGTATGATTTTACAAAAGTCTCAGAGAGCAAATTGGATGCTTCATTCTCAGCCTGCTGAAGCCCAGAGAGATGTCTCCTAATTATTTCCACTCGTACTGGAGCAGGGATATTATAACACCTAACAGGAAAACTGGAAAGTTCTGGGGAATCTGTGCCAGCTTCTAAAGAGTACTTTGTTGAGCATATGGTGAAAAAAGATCCTTAAATAAGGGACAATTGTTTGAAAAGCTTGTTACCACCACAAGTCAGTAAAGTCCACAAGTTAGCAAGCTGCAATTCAAAAAAACAACAAAAACCCACCAAAATAAACTCCCACCAAAACAACAACCAACCAAAACAAAACAAAAATCAGGCAAAGAAAAACACAAACAAACAAAAGCCCCCCATGAACAGCAAAACCCACACTAAAACCCCCACCATGACTCCCAAACAAGCAGTCCCAATGTTAACAAGAATATTCAGAGCTGCACTAGTATACGTTATCAAAATTCAGAAATGTATGTACTGGTGGCTGAAGGAATCCCCAAGTGTGGAAGATTGGTGAGAGATCTGGTCAGATAACCCCATATTTAACCACTTCTTCGTTCTTACATGGGCTTGTATTTCCCCAGGGAAAGAGCAGGAAGGTGGCTGAACTGAAACTTTCTTAGTCACTCCTTTGTCCACAAAACCACTCATCTGACCCATGTAAAAATTCCAGATCTGTCACCCCTACTGCCCCTCGTGATGGAGCAAGATGATTAGAAAGTTCTCTCTGTGGTTATTGGACATCTTGGTAAAGGGATCCCTCCATCTTGGTAATTCCCTTTGATGGCCCAGTGCCACAGGAAAAGTGTGGGTGTTTGGAGAGGCAAAAAAGGTAAAAAGCAGAGAAAAGAGAAAGTGAGTTTGTTTCTCTCACAAGAAGTGAAAGAATTTGTTTGTGTCATGGGAGAAATTAATGCCCACCCTGACCATGTAGGCTTGCTCTGTTTTCCTTTACGTGGGAACCTATCCATGATCTGTGAGATTTAGTTCTTGTGGAAGGACAGTTTGGGTAAGATAAGGCACTTTTGCGCATTTACATGAGGTAAAAAAATGCTTCTAAGTGCACAGATATCCATCTTCAGAGATATTCAAAAGTCTTCTGGACATGGTTCTGAGCAACCACCTCTGGGTGACCTCACTTGAGCAGGGGAGTTTGGCCAGATTATCCCCACAGGTCTCTTCTCACCCCAACCAGGCTGATGTGATCCACCTCCAGAGCTTTCACTTAAAGTTTGCAAACTTCCCATGTCTTCATGGGGAAAGGATGGGTGCCAGTTCCCAATAACTTAATATTAGAAAGAGAGAGAGAATACTAAGAATGGCAGAGCCTTTCAATGCCTCAGGGTAATGAAAAGTGAATTTCCTTTGTTTTAGACCATGCTGCTGCAATTGCATGTATGCTTTCTCTATTGATGAATGTCTCCCTAAATCTGGCTGCCACTTCTCATAACAGGAATATCAAGGAAACAGATTAAATGTATGTCTAGCAGCACAACTAAACTAACAAAAAACCCCACCCTCAATGCAGCCTTTTCCAACTTGAAGCTTGGAATACAAAAGGGGAAACATGCCAGAATCCACTTTGTGCCTTTAAAAGCTGTTCTTTCTCTACAACTTCACCCGCTCTGGAGCAAATACAGGAAGAACAGGATTCTGACCTTTTTTTTCTTTTTTTAAAGGCTCTTTTTCAACATCAGGAGATGTTTGTCTAGGGTTTCTCTGACCCTTGCAGTGCAGGCAGTGTTCATTAAGTTAGAGAAACCTGTGATGTCCCACCCCCACTTAGGTCTGACAATAGCAATGGCTGAGGTAGGCAATTAATGAGTACCTGCTGCTGCTTCTGTGTTTCCTGAAGGACCAGGGGATATTCAAATATAGATTTTGCCAAAGACAGTGCAGGACAGGCACCTTATTTTGGGGAGAAGTGACATGATAAGCTTAGACCTAGTTGTAGAAAATATATGTAGCACAGGGCATTGAAGCCCCACTAAGCAGAGCCTTCTTGGTTCTCACAGCTCTGCCAATGAGTATTTTTGTGGAAATTTAGAATTGCAGCATCTCAAACTCTTCTCTAAATGCATGGTCCACTTCTCGTCTTCCTAAAAGACAGAACAAAAAGGAAATGTTTTCAATCTATCACTTAAGGATAGCAGGGAGTCTGGTGGCCCTCTTTGCTTTCTTGCTGGGGAAGAGCAAGATGTGGCAACTAGGAACAATGTTGTGGAGTGACTAATGGAAAGGGAGGTACTGTAATTTGGCATCTTCCATGGCACATAAGAAGTCATTTTAGAGATGCTTTTTCCATAGGGACAAATTTTAGCATTGCTAGCAGTTTTTTTCTTTTCTGGTTGTAATCAGCTTTGTGAACAAGACCCAAAACTGCATTCACAACTGACTTATACATATAAGCATGGCATACAATAGATGTGCAGGCTTCAAAATAAATTCAAAGAACAAATTGTCTTTGTGATTGTTCTTGTTATAAAACAATTTTATGATTCCAGAATTTTACTGAACAGATAATATGTTGTTTCTCAAGCTGAAAAAAAAAAAGTCCTGGAAATGAAATGTAGAGTTTCCACCTGGCAGATCAATAGCTTTTCAACATTTTCCTCTTCTTGTGTTTCCCAAGTGAATGCCCAAGTGAACATTATTTGGAAGCATAACAAAAATAAGACAGAAAATGACTGTAGGAAAATTCGAAGCAAAGTCTTTCATTTAAACAACTGTAACACATAATGAAGCGATGAAATCTGATTTCTTTTTTTTTTCTTTGAGAAAAGAAAGTGAACAATGCTGTATTACTGCACAACACTCTTGATTTGTGGGTGTTGGACTGAGCAGGCCCTTTTCTAATGGCAAGCAAATAGCTGGAGTCAGTGTCTGGAGGAGCATACTCCATGGTGGCATTTCCAAAGCATCTAATGTAGATGTCCACAGCTTTTGCTACGTGCTTGGCACTGGAGACCTTGATGTGTTTTTACATGGATAGCTGAGTGCATGAAAAGAGATCCCCAGTAATGCTTAAGTATTGCCAAAAAAATAGGATTTACCCATGGCTGCAGAGATGTCTCTGGGAAAATCTGAGTTCTGCTCAGAGGGAGGAAGATCTGGCCACGTTGTTCAAGCAATAATGCAAGAGCATTGCTAGCTTTCAAACTACTAAATCTGCCAGTGAACTTGGTCCTTTTGAGGGAGCAGAGTTACCTATGTGGTGGTTTGGGGTTTTTTTTCCTTCTTTCTACTAATCTATGACATTGCACTTTTAATGTGTAACATTCATTTGCCTTCTGCACCTCCTGGCTTGTGTGCTCTGCTGGTGATGCTCAGGAAAGCACCAATGTCAGCAGATGAATTTTGCACAGAAGTGCATCTGCCAGTGGCACTGAGCAGGGGCAATGGGGAGACTCCGTGTTTCCAGTGAGTTAATAAAGCAATGCTCAAAACAGCAGCTTTTAGGGGGCATTTAATGAAACTAAAACAGCAGTGGAAACAGACTTAGAAGTGTGGCCAAGCCCAATATTGCTGCCCTACGAGATCATAGAGTGGCCAGAGCAGCATGGTTGCTTTGCTGAGTTAATTAGTGCTAGGGAGGGAGGTTGCTGAACGCTCAGAGAGTAGAGCTTGGAGCAGGGGTGTGACTCTGCCCAGCGTCTCCCCAGCCACCAGGTGAGGCCCAGTGGTCTCATGCACAATGGGTTGCCCTGCCCCACCACCCACTGGGCCTTCAATAGGGGAGCTTTGGACAGGAACAACAAAGGGTTAGGGTTAGAGTTAGGGCTAGGGCTTGGTGGGGCAACATTTCAGCACCACTTGTTTCCTGGGAAAAGCAGTTCATTTCCATATGCAAGTAGGGAACAGTGTCTAAGACAAGGCTGCAAAAAACTGCCAGTTGCCTGGAAATCCCTGAGATCATCTAGAAGCTGGATCTGTCCTTGTGCCAGAAGATAAAGTCTGGCTTTACACTTTCTCTTTGGGAGAAGAGAGTTTCTACCCCATAGTGCCACCCACAGTGCCTTTACACTCATGTTGCGAGCACTGAGACAGGACTTGAGGAGAAGACCTGAGCAGGTGAACAAGCACCAACTCTAGCAGGCAACTGCAGCTCTCCCTGTCCAAATCCAGCAGAGCCACTACAGAAACATGCAGGATAGGGAGAGCATCCTTGATGAAGGAGCAAAAGGAGCACGGCTTCTGGGACACAGTTTGCTTACAGAAGCATGTACTGCTTGGGAATGCCAGGGGCATGTTTGCATCACCTTTCCCCAGCACCTGCTCAGTGCTCACCCTGCTATCCAGAGGGGGAAGGAGAGCACAAGAGCCAAGGGCTGGTGCAGAATGCATAACAAAGTTATGAAAATCTGGGGAGAATGAGGAGGAATTTGGGTGATAATTATGGAACATCATGGGCTGTGGCAGCATCCTCTCCTGCACAGGAACCTCTCACAAGCAGGACTGCTTCATGCACACCCTACTGACCCTTCAGGCTCCTTCTGTAAGCTCTTCCCCCTGACTGTCCCTGAAGGTACTGTGGTATCTGCTTGACCCTGCAGAGGAGTAGGGCCCAGATTGTCCATCACTGTGCCTGTCCTCAGCCTGTGGCCACAGTCAGCAATTATGTTTGGTACTGCACACCCCTCTGCTTGATTTGATTTAATTTGATTTTAAAACCTCTGAGAAGCAACAAGTTTTGCCTGCTGACTGCATTCCTAAAGCCACAAAAAAGGGTAAAGAGAGTGTATTGGGTGAAAGCAATGGATCTGGATTTCTCAAACATCTGGCAGGCGATTTTGAGGACTCAAAAGGAAGCTGATTTAAGGAGAGATGATTTTCAGCAGGCTGTAGGCCACTTTGGCTATATAAGGGTTATTAGGCAAGACTTGATGCATTCCAAATCACTAAAGCTTGTAATTCCAATCTTGGCTATGTTTTATCCTAACCATCACCCTGAATGCTACCTTTTATTCAGGACAAGTTGTCATTTCAGCAATGTTTAAATGCATTCTTAATGTGAATTATCATGTTTTATGGTAGAGCATCTGAAAAAGAAAGAGGCTTGAAGAAAGCTTTTTGCTGGCAATAAATTAGATCCAAGTTTCTGTGATAAGCTGTAATGGCTCTTCAGAGCAGATGTATTTTATCAATTTAAGAACACAGACGGAGAAAACATGTACCACGTTCAGACTTTTAAAATAGTATTTTCATGTTAGTGTGTTCACAGTCAACAATAAATCCAGAGAAGCTATGATTGTCTTCCAGTTAGACATGATGCAGCTTGTGCTGTGTCTGTTATTTATATATAGGATGACAAAGTCACTTTTTAAGCCACAAGTTGCTCCTCAACACAAAGCTGGGTACTGTTGGAAATGATGGGCTGTTAGCCCAGGTTTGGTCAAGGAACAAGGCATGCTCCTAGGCAGAAAACTCACCCACAGGCAGGTTTATGGACCCCCAGGACACCAGGACACAGGAGAAACTTCTCTCAGTTATCTCTAATCCTGTTTCCTGGCTTAGGAGCCTTCTCAGCTGCTGTGGTTCTGCCATATGTGTGAGATATGTCACGGACACCAACTTCCTCCTCTTCCTCTTCTTCCTCCTCCTCCCAAATGTCGATGTTCCCAGCCCCCAGGGAGAGAGGCTGGCATTATCTGCCACCTTGGGCTGTTCTGGGGTTGCAGCTCTGTCCTTCTTGCCAGCAGCACATGTGCATCTCACCTGACTCAGAGGGGTGGCCCTGGGGTGGTAAGGCTGTAGGAGCTGTAGGAAATCCCAGCCAGGCTGTCCAACCCTGGAGTACTGATCCACTAAGAAATCAACACAGTGCCACTCTCCCAGGTGTTTCTGTGGCATTTGTCTGAGCTTCTTCAGAAGAAGCAGGTCCAGCTTCCGAGGATGTGGAGCATGGTCCTTTCTCTTGCTTTGTCATTTTCCTCCTTTTTACAGTGCCAGCCTGTAAGTGAGGTGGTTTTGCTCACTCCTCAGCTATGTGAGTTGATGAACACCATCAATCAACATTTTTCTTGCTTTATTTTTTTTTTCCTTGAGAAGAGAGTCCGTTCAATTTTGCACAGATTTGTATCTGTTTTTCAAGTGGTCTGTGACAATAGTCAACAGAATTTTCATTACTTTTTCTCATCAAAAGACACTGGCAAACAAGGGAATATTTTGCTAAACA
This sequence comes from Agelaius tricolor, assembly GCF_023055355.1. Taxonomy (NCBI): domain Eukaryota; kingdom Metazoa; phylum Chordata; class Aves; order Passeriformes; family Icteridae; genus Agelaius; species Agelaius tricolor. The sequence continues at coordinate 8,106,073 of NW_027269262.1, read as the reverse complement.
AAGGGTTGATTTCCACACCGCTGTAGAGGATTGGGCACCCACAAATTTCAGCAAATCTCTAGGACCTTATAGACACAGATATGCAACTTCTGTGAATGGAAAATTTTCCAGTCCTACTGGCAGACTAGTTTGTTAGAATTAGAGAATTAAGAGAACAGAAAAGCAGCTACTTTGAATTTCATTGTTTTCTAGCATGGCTTTTCTAAGGAAGCAAGTCTTATGCAATCACTTTGGCTGCCTGGCTTGAATCTCTCAACGTTTGAATCTTTTGGTCACTTTTAGGCACATTTTTCAGAGGGGGAAATGTCTGAGATGTCATTAAATTCAATCAGTCATGTGAAAATTAGAGTCTCCATTAAAAAAAAAATAAAAAAAAAAAAAGAAAGAAAAAAGTGTACTCCAGCACAGGCAATGTCTGCAACATGATTGCAGATGGTGTTAACTGCTGGAACACCCACATGAGAGAGAGAGACTTTATGAATGTCCCAACCACAGGAAAAGCTTCCCTGGGAGTTTGAAATCAACTACAAGACACAGATCTTCAAGAAGCCAGATTATGTTGAACTGGGGTGTGTGAGGGGGTGGCTCTCAAACCTCTGCATTTTTCCCCATGCCTAGGCCATCCCTATATTGTTAATTTGCTCTGCATCCGTGAGAAATTTGCTCAGAACTCAAATAGCTAAAAGAGTTTTCCTTGAGCAAGGTAATGGATGCCAATAGATGTGCACATCCAGAGCACACAAGGGATTTTTCAGAAACCCTGCTGAGCTGAGGACAAGCAGAGTGAAGAGACATTTTCTCTCCTTGCCTCATTCAGTCTTCTCCCACCCACGGGCAGGCAGACCTGGGCGAGGAGGTTTCCAGAGGAGCAGTGCTGATGTGACACTTTGCTGGTCACATTGCTTCCTCCTTTAGTTGTGTTTGTTTCTGTTTCACTCTGTGGTTGGACCAACAGGGGTTGTCCAGGGTTTGCACTTTCCACTTCAGTTCCTTCTTTCTGGGTGGAGGAAATTTGCAATTTCCGCTCATGACATGATGTGATGTAGGTCATGACTGTCTTTAGGAAAACGCTTCCCTAGTCCTATTTCCCTTAAAGCTTAACATGAGTGACCAAACCACATTTGTTCACACTAAATTATTTGGCACAGAGTGGAGCAGCTCCACCAGGAAATGCTGAATCTTTAACCAGAGTAGGCTGCAGCCTTGTGGTTCAGAAATCACTGGGGAAAGCCCATGTTAAAATCCCCAATCTGCCTGATTTGGAGAGGGAAGTTGAAGCAAGACTGCTGGAGTGCCCCTTCCTGCCAGGGTGAGAGCTGCTGTCCTTTGTGTTGAGGATGATAAGCTTTAAACCAGGTCTAGATTAGAAAAATCAGATAAACGCCCACATAATGTGTTGGAGAAGAGGCCTGCCAAAGAAAACCAGAGAATCAGAGTTTCACTTTACCTTGCCCCTACCCTGTCCATCTCAGTGCTGTTTGTAAATGGTCACAGACAATTAGATCCAGGATAAAATGTTGAAAGCACACGGGGATCACTGGTATGGGAGATGGTTTAGTAATGGACTTATCAGCATTAGGCTTGGACTCTATGATCTTAAAGGTGTTTGTGAAACTAAATGATTCTGTGATTCCCTGTCTGATCTGTCTGCTCTTCTGCTCTTTGGCTGCTGGGCTGGGTCATCATAGGCATACCTCCCACTGAGATGAGCTTTTCTTTTCCTCTCTCTAGGCTCTGGTGCTCCCCAGGACAAGTATTGCCTCTTATGGTGGGTTTCTGTAATGCCTGTCACCATGGGCAGTGTTGTGAGACCTCTTACCATGATTCTAAAATGCAGAATAACAGCCCCTGTAGAGTCTATTTGTTGCCTGTACAGGCCTGGTTTATGTCTAAATAGGGTTGGAAGGAAATGTTATAGAAGCTGCATAAAAAACTGCTTGCTTCTCCCTGGGCTGAATAGCCTTCTGGGTGGTCAGAAACTTCACTGGCAGGGAAATGTGACATTTGCCTTTTTCTCTTTACTAGATTTGGCCCCAAGGGACAAGAGCCGGAGGCTGTGGTTTCTGCAGTTGAAGATTAGTTTTCTAAGTCACTGTCCCTGGCAGATAGGCATATCTATATATTTACTCTGGAATGTGATGATGGAAGTTCTATGCTGTCAAGGTGCTCTTCAGGAATAAACATTACACATTTTAATTTTACGTTAAGATTGGAGCAGAAATTTCATTTCTCCTTAGATGCAATATCTGTTTAAAACAAAATCTCCATGTACCAAACAAAATCCCAGCTTTGGGTCCCAGAAGGAAAAAAAAAAAGTCATAGTTGTACACCACCATTCTCTTCATTTTCTGCAACAGCTGAAACTTTCCAAGAGACATCAGTCAAGGTACTGAGCCAGATAAACTCTCTCATCCTCAAGCATCAGATATCTTCCAGACAAGTTCAGATGAATGGCATAATCTAGAGTTCAGAGGAAGAGAATGAAAAGACTTTTTTGGAAGGGCTACACTTCATACGTCATTGTGTGTCCCTTCACACCAAAGCAGGCTTCCTTATTGAATACTTCCAGTGCCATGGGTGTTACTGGGGCTTACTAATGGATAAGACGTGCATGAGAGTTCTTGACAAGAGCAAGTGAAATAGTGAATTTGAAATGGCCAGAAAAGATTCTTAGCAAAGCCACAAGACATTGTTTGGGAAAATTCAAGGACATGTGACCTCAGGGTGCAAGGAGCCTGAATTTTTCTTAGGGAAAGGGACAAACCTCTAAAAGTTCCTGTTGCAAATACAACAGCAGAGCCTCAGACAACAGAAACAGTTTTCTGGACATGTTTCTATTCACGACTTCTTCCATGATATATATTTTTTTTAAATTTGTAATTAAATACATCCGGAAAAAGAAACGTGATGACTTTTTAGTGCTTAGCCTAAAACTGCTCTGCAAGTCTGCAACATATACGACACGCTGGGCTTCACAAAGCTGCAGCTGGGTGCACACAAGGTCTGTGTCCCACCACCGCCCTGCAAACCGGCGATGGATGGAGCAGCCCCAGCCGCTCCTGAGTCACTGCCATGGCACAAACAGGTTCTCTGTTCTCACGGGTGGGAAAATGCTTGTCCCAGTAGTGTTTGGATTTTCCATAGCTCCAAGGGTGCTTGTGGTGTTATAAATAGCAGTGGTGGGGCTATTCAGGGGTGCAGGCTGTGAGTAACACTGTTTGAATAGTGCGCTCTCTGTGGTAGATTTATGTTTTTATTTCCAGCGTTTGTCCAGCATTTATAATCTTCCCTTCCTGGAGTTCATGATGAATCTGGAAGGGAGAAGCTTTGCTTTTTCATTTTGTGAACTGGAACAACCCTGTACCTTGGGACTCTTTACAGATCTCTGTCCAAAGGCACCCCACAGTATAAAGCAGTGTACTTTATCCTCCTTTTTTCTTCGTTGCTTTAAAAAATACCTTTCACCAGATTAGCCTAAGTGGTAATTCTCTGCCAACTATCTCTGAATCTCACCCTCCTACGTGTCATCTCTGACAGGGTAGAGTTTTCCCTCTTCCTAAGCGCTGGGAAAGAGGGAAGACAAAGGCAAGAAAGCCTCTGCCGGAGGCTGTGGGAATGGCTGAAGTTAAAGCAGCCGGTGCCTGATCTGCTGCATGTGGCAGGTCACCCTCGAGCACGGGAAGGTCTGAACCCAGCCCGGGATGTGGGGAAGCTGCCTCGTGTTTCCGCAGCTGCCACTGCCCATGGCTGGGAAACCTCCCTGCAATGAGGCGTGTGGCTGCTGTTGTGAGAGGCGGCAGAGGACAGTGAAGTGAAACCCGGGATTCCTCCAGCACAGCCCGGCATGCCAGGGGAGGCTGGGATCTGGCAGCAGGTAACACCTGGCTCACCCCGAGGAGGTGAAGCACCAGGGACATGCCAGCTCCCTCCCTTCACACTCAGGTAATGCCCAGGACATCCCTTCTAACAATGAGCTCTCTTGACAAGCAAAATTGGGAAAAAAAAAAACAAAACACAAAAGCCATTGCAGAGGAGCTGGCACAGATTAGATATTCAGGTTAAATATTCAGCAAGAATACCACCAGCTGGGTTAGCTTGGGGAAAAAAAAGCATGGAACAAAAAATCAGTGCAAAGGAAGAGTGCAGATTTTTAGATACAGATGCATGAATTTGAAGTCTGTTTCTTAAAATAAGGAGGACTCAAGGGTTCAATGTATGGGCTAAAATATAATGTGGAATGTAACTCAGATATGCAGATGTAAGAGTATCTTTCAGGATTGGATGTTTTGTAAAAGCTTACTTTTTTTTTTTGTAAATAAATGGAGCTAAGAAGCCCTACTGGCACAGACCTCATCTAACAAGAAACAGTCTAATTATTCCTCAAGATTTAATGGCTTTTAATGAGGATCTCAAACCTCAGTAATAGGAGTGGAAATATCCATTGGAAAACATATTCTTAATTTTCTCAAAATAATGCGAAATTGAAGTTGAGTGGGATTGAAGTTGGCCTTTGAGGAACAATTGGAAGCAAATAGGAGTATTAGAAACATCTTTGTAGAAGCCAACAATGACATTTTCCCCCAGCTTTTCCTATGTGTTCAGGTAGGTGCAGATTTATTAAAGCAGACAAGTGTTACCAATTGCACCCTGAGAGAGCAGGTCCAGTCAAGCAGAAATCTAGTTTACATACCTTGCCTTCACCCCTCTGTGATTATTTTGCTCTCTATTAAATGGTTGGTTGGATTACTAATTAAAAAGGCAAAAAAAAAAAAAAGTTTTCCATTTGCAATCATTTTGGGGCCTTAATTTCCTTGGAGGTCTAACAGTGTGTGCTGTTGACACAGCTCAAACATTCACATCTCAGTTATCCTGAAAAAGAGCTGCAAACAGGATAATGAACTTAACACGTGTATCAGCGTGGGGAGCTGGAGAGGCTGACTCCAACCTGTTGCACTCCTGCAGCAGCAAAGAGTGGAGGATCATGCCCTGCATGGAACATCTGTGCAAACACACACTGCCATGCCTGTTGAGACATCCTGCCCTGCTCTGACACTGCCCTTTGTCACATGGGGCTGTCACCAGCTTACACTGAGGCCCACAGCCTTGCAGGAGGCTGAGTTCTGGGGACGTCTTGTAAGGTGGCAGCTGTTTTTCCACAGATGCAATGGCATGGGGGAGGAAAAGAAAGCTTTGTGGTTACCCCAGTGACACCAGCAGAAGATACTGGCAGGTGTGAGACCATCTGGTGAATGTGGCACAGGGGCCTCCCGTTGTGTTTGCCTTTTTTTAAAGCACATTGGCAGGTCTGTGCACATGTGTGAGCTCTTACCTGCTCAGCCCATCTGAGCAGTTTCTGCCCAGCACACACCACTGCTACGGTGGCACATTTTATTTCCTCCTGCAGAGAGCATGATCTAGTGGCTGTGGCCACTCTTCAGAAAAATGCAAGTCAAGAGCTTGTACAGCCTGACAGAACACAGCTTTCTACAGAGATGAGAAGTGAAAGAAGTTGCAGGGGCAGAAAAGTGAAGCTACTCTCTAATAAAAAAATCAGCATGCTTAATTTCGTAAATCGGTCCTGGGGTCCTCTGCCATCACATGGGAGGCTCCCAGCAAAGTACACCTGAGCTGGTGACCCTTGTAGCAGTGGGATGCCCCACAGGAAGGGGCTCCATGGAGAAAAACAGCTGCCATTTAAAGCTCTTGGCTTCTCTGCCAGGTTCAAGCACAAACTGCAAGATGTGTTACAGTAACTATGGGGGCAGAGCCCAGCGCTGGGAGATTTCAGATAGGCAGCCAGTGGCCTCTGCACTCCTTGTGTTCTTAGATGTTCCAAAGGGTCCTGAAGGACATATGCATCTCTGACAGTTATTGATCACAATCCTCCCCTCTCCACGTGTCTGACCCTGAGTTGAGGGCAAAAGGAGTGTGCCCTCATGATGCAGGATAGGTGAAATCATTGCTTGGGGATTGCCAGAGGGTGCTGTGTAAGACATTCATGTGTTCGTCCTCTAAATGTGTCAGTTTTGCTCAAAGTTCAGAAGACAACCTTGTTGTCACCTCTAAGGCAGTTTCTTTCCAGAGAAGCTGGCAATAGAAATTGGCTTCTGCTTTCTGCTTGCAAGGCTTCTTCAGTCAGGGCAGCACCCTGCAGGCATTCAAGAACTGCAGTGCATGACTGATTTCTGACTTGAGGGCTGCCTGCCCCTGACACCAGCTATGCCCAAGGAGGGCCATGTAACCCTTAAATAACCTATCTGCAATCAGAAAACAACCCAAATCCAAGCTACTCACATGCCTTCCCCATTCTCCAGCTTGGCAGGAGAAATGGAGGTAGATTATAATCAGAAAGGGAACATGTTCTGCCTATCAAGCTGCCAGAGCAGTCATCACACTATATGGGATAGTTATTTGCCTAGGAGTAACTATGCAAGTGTATTTAGTTTTTGTGGAGAAAAATGGACTTTCAGTATTTCAGGTAATGTCCCAGTATCCAGGCTTCTCAGGGGAAAGCAGAAAGAATCCGGTGGTCACATGGTCACCCAGTAGGCTGATGGCTGTGGCTCCTTGGTGATGCTTCCTCAGGTCCCCAGGGACAGTGCAGGTGGCCTAGAAAGTGTCCAAATGCTCCAAGTCCCCATGCAAACAGGGAGCAAGAGCACTCCTGCCCTCTGTGCAGTGTTTGAGAGATGGGAAAGAGAGGTAGAGAGGACAGTGTTTGCTGGAAGGGGATGATGTCTGCTGATGAACAGATGTCATGAGGGACCACAGTGCTGGTGTGGCCAAGCTCAGCCCTGTGGCTCAGCACCAGAAGTGACAGATGCTCATTTGTGAGTCCAGCGTGTGTGGCATGTGCTTTTATAAAAGTACACACTGCTCTCAGGCCGTGCTACTGATTTCACCCAAGTTAACTTCAAATTGCTCTAGTTCTGTTTACTGTAACAATTTCTTTCACTAGATCACTTCTGCTTTCACAAAAGGTAAGAACATTTTAACCAGATTATACATTAGTAGACAAATACTCTAGGTTTTGTTACATATCCTTTTTTACCTTTTTTTTTTCCCCATGTTGTTCAACCAGCTCCAAAATTTACATTGGGGAAAATAATTTCAAGAGCTTTTATTCTACCTACATTTGTGCTATTGAATGCCAATACAGCTGCAGATTTCTGTTTCATAAAAACAGGTTAAAGGCAATATGGAGTGTAACCTCCTTTGTGCCCAGCTGAAAGTTAATGGAATTCCATTGTTTCACTCTCCTGTGATTATAAAAATGCTGCCTTATATTGCAGTCTGCAAAAGCATAAATAAATTTGTGTTTTAATGTTCATAGATGGTCACTTAACTGTTTCAGAGAAACAAATCTTTCCAGATTGCTCTGTCTGGGTGTAGGAGAAATGTAATGAGTAATGCAAGAAGCAGCAAAACTAAGTAGCAATTCTAACTACCCCACTCTATCAAATGTGGGCAAGAAAACAGGGTTTAATCAGTATTTACTCCAGTGTCTCTCAAAATGGGATTCCTTTTTTCTCCATTGGGACACAGTTTATCATAGCACAAGTGCAAGTAAATAGTGGACTACAGGTGATTCCTTACTTTGAACTGTGGGTAACCAGCTTTACTGGGTACTTGGATGTGACTCCTGCGGGCCCCTGGTCAGGCAGAGGGTAAATGTAAGAGTAACTCTGCAGTCTGTCTGAGCTGATTTACTGCACAAGTCTATCACTAATAATAGAGCAACCGAAGCCAAGGAGCACTGCAAAGCAAAGCAGGGATTTACAGCAACCAGAAAGCATGGATTTAAACAGTCAGGAAAAGAAATAATTGTAAATTGCAGCATAATTTAGTCTTAATGTCAGGTGCCAAGCATTAAGGAGCTGACCTAACAGCACGTGCTTGTGCAGACTCATACAAAATGCTTAAGGGTTTTGTTGGCATCCACCTCAATGATCCCCAAATGCAGGTGGAGCAGAGGCCTGACCCAACAAGGCTCTGGACATCCCCATGGATATAGTTGGAGGTTAAGAGCTCTCAGCATCCTGCAGTCCCAGTCTCCCATTTAGGATTGATTTGGCTACTCAAAGTTTTGTTATTAAATCCATTTGGAGAGATGAGCTGTGTTTACTAGACAGACACTCCTCCCATCGTATGCATTGTCCTATTTTATGCACATAAGCTGTACTGACACTGGACAAGACCACATTTAGTGGAGGATTTTAGAAAAGTTATTAGTAACCTGAAAAAAAATAGAAGCCATTTCAACAGCCATTTGTCCTTCAGGACCCCATTGTCACCACTCCCCATTACTCAGAGTCAGGAGAGGACTCTCTCAGTAGCTTCTGTTCTGTTTTACAAGAGCTGAATGCTGGTTTCAGATCTCTGGTGTGGCACTGCTTGATGCTGCTGGCTTTTCTGTTTTGGATCATCCATGTTTCAGTTTGCTGCTGTGCTTGTAAAGAAAGAGCCTTTAAACGTGTCCCCTTTTCTCCAACTATCTTTGGGTTTTCTCTTTTTATCAACTATATATGTATAAAAGCAGTGGTTTTAAACTTAATTTTGTATTCAGAAACAAAAAGTGTTGAGTTGTTGTGGTTATGCAGGACAAATTTAAATAATATCTGTGGCAGCCTGGCTTGGAGAAACATTCAGAGTTAGAGATAGAATAAAGACAGCAGAATAACAATGCATGGACTGCATCGACTTGAAAGCACAGATTCTTTCTCCTTAAAAAATATTTACTACTTCTAACACTTTGAAGGTTGTTAAAATAACAACATGATGGCTGTGCCACGAGGACAGGATGGGAGACAATGAGCTTCTGCTGCTTTGTGTCCACTCACTATAAACCCCAGAGTAGGTCAGAAAAATGTTCTTGTTGGAAAAAGATACTCAGTTGCCCTTAGTCTTGATGGGAACTGTGACCTAACCTCTGATCCAGCACAGCCTTGTTTCCCAGGTCCAGTCATAAAAGCTGCTGAACTGACACTCTTTCTTGCTCAGATGTGTCAGGCCATGAATCAGCTGGTGATGCCCTAACCAAAAAGTATTTAAACAGCTGTCTCTGTGTCTCAGAAAATATTAGGATTGCTAAATTAGCCCCTTGGGCAGTACACCCTTTCAGTGATTCTGGCTACACAGCCTTTATCTAAACACCTTGACAAGCTTAAATCAGTGTTTATATGGCAAATCTTCACCCAGTTTAAATAGACATGATTTTATCTATTTTAAATATATGCTATTTTATACCAACCAACATAATGACCCTTTCTTTCCAAAAAAAATCCTGAAAACTTAATTAGATAGAATTTAACTGAACTGTATACCCCAGATGATTTTGCAAAGTCATCTATGCTATGTTAATGCAGAAGGAAGGAGTTTTACTCTTATTGTATTAAACGGTTTTGTTTTTATCTTCTTAGAGCAATTATTTCACTTGATTATAATAGAAGAATTTCATCTGACATTGAGTTTAGGTGCACCTGAATTCATTATACTGTCTAATTTATATTTGATATAAAATGACAATGGCTTGAAACTGTATTGACAGATCTTTATTGAAGATAATTACTCAACAAGAATCATTCTGAATGAATTACATTGAAAATTCACTTCAATTTTACAGCACTCCAGCGATAAGAAACAGAACTATACACGTTTCCTTTGCTAAATTGTAGCTATAATTTTGTTTAAAACTCTTTGAATTCTTTCAGGTAAATTTGAGCTCCCCAGAGAAGCTTGTAACACCTAAGCTCAACTTCTGAGACTTGATTAATTCACAATTCAAGATGATATTACTACAGGCAGATGTCTCACTCTTTTCCCTGGAATGGCAGGTTGTCAGCTGTTTCAGAAAGGCAGTTTTGTGGGAAGGGTAGGAAAAGTGGCCATTTTCCCTGCTCTCACCCAGAAGAGGGTTTGCTCCCCATCTGCAGAGCAGGTAGGAAGCTGGTCACTGCTGTGTGAGTCTGGTGATGTCTCTCCCTCCACCCAACTGCAGAAAGGAACTGGAGGGCTCAGGTTGCACCCCCAGTCCCTCTCCTCTGGCTGTTTCTGTCTCTGACTGCCATAGAACCAGCTGTAGGTTCAGGACTGAGCATCTCCATAACTTTGGGATTACAGAGGCCTTATGCTCAGCACTTTGCAGAATCCATACATAGAAATGCTAAATATTTTAGCTACAGTGGGTAAATACCTTTTACCTCAATAGATTGCAAGAATTGATTCCCTCAGTTTTGATCTATTTCTATCAAAGAGAGCTGTCATAAGTGAAAATCTAAGATTTGCCTTCTTTTTTCTTAATCTATTAGAAGCCATATGAAAACACAGGTAATACGTGTGATACAATGGTTGTCATCTATCTTGTATTCTTTGGCTACAAACTGGCATGTGTGCAACTGGTTTTTCAATATCTTACTTTTAGAGAAATTTTCTAAAAATTATACTTGGCTAGGATATAAAACAGCAAAAAGGAGAAAAAAAATTTAACAGTAAACCATGGGAGGGGAGAGGAAGGAAGAAAGGTAAAATATCATCAGTACCTCTGAAATACAATTGTGGTGTGTTCACACAGAGAAGGCATTCAGCATCCACAATGGTTTGACCTAGTAAGTAGTGTAATTGTCACTCAGACATATTGTAGTAGTATTTATTTCATGTCGTGTTTAAAAATTAACACAAAAGTTGAAAATGAAGAATAGGAATATTCCTGAAGACAGGAGTATTGAGGTAGAAGACAGAAGAATAGTGAATGATCACAATGAGAAATCATACTGAGAGTGACTGTGCTACAGATAAGTTAATTCCTTCACAGACTATTAATTAAAGGTTTATTTCCTTGTGTTGAAGTATCATTGTCCTAACAGAGTTAGAGAGGAAGGAAAGGAAAGAATGGCATGGATGTAATTCATCATCAGAAGAGCAAAGCCACTGCATGCAATACAGTCCTTCCATCCACATGGTCTGTCTCTCCTAGTAAAACACTTCTGATTTTCCTCAGCATCTTAGAAATAATTTATATTATTGTGCTTCAGCTGGTTTATTAGTATTCATTTTCCTCTTAGCCAAATGGAATTGTTTATTGAGAAGCATTACTGCACATCACTGAGTATCCAAGCTATTTTAGTTTGGCTGTGCTTGCTTCCTTCAAGTCTCAGAGGTTGCCAGCTGCTTTGTGCTAAGGATCTGAGCCAGCAAATTGTTGGTACCCAACTAAACATTGACTGCTAGGGGCTTAAATGGCTCTGCACAGGAACGTGTCCCAAAGGCTGCTGCCACTTTCTTGTTGCTATTCCCATCTGTTCTACCAACCCTGCAAAACTCTTCATGAGGGATGCTATGTACAAGGCACTATGTGTGTGGGGAAGAGGAGGTGGTCATTGCCTTAGAGGTCATGCACATGCTCTTTTCTTGTTCTTCACCCCTAATGGGACAGCTTCTCCTCTCTAGTTTTGCTCTTCTGCCTCCAGTGGTGTTCTCCTGATTCATTCTGTTGTGAGAAAGTAGAGGAACAGTTGGATTTTGAATCCTTGTCTTGCTAGCACCACTAGGATAGCTGTGTAACTCTATTAATTTCAGTTGAATAAGTTAATTTGGTAAGAAGTGAATCAATTTCAATATTGCAAAAGTTGCTGTACCTTTTTTGTGTTACCTTATATCACATGTATTTTCCTGTCTTTATTATAACTCACATTTACAGACTTCAGAAGGGTTTGCAGAACTTCCAGAAGACTTTGGTTAAACAACTGTGTATTTTGTGCAAATTTCCTGAGCCTTTCTAGGAAAAGAAATAAAAATATTGTGTAGGACAATGCAAAGTATTTTTCCATACCTTTAGGCTAAGCACAGGAATAAAAAGCAAAGCCTTATGTGAGAAGATTTGCTCATTTTCACAACCCTAATTACAGACCTGTGAATTAGATGCAGGAATAGACTCTGCAATGATAAATTCTCCATCACATTTTACTGCCAGTCAAGTATTTTCACACATGAGTTATTATATAAAACCCATAAACCACCTGAAGGAGAAAGCAGAAACCTCACTGGAAAAAGATGCATGTGTGCTGGACAGCTGTTGTTTCACCAGGAACCAATTTTAGCCAATACAAATTCCCACTGTAAAAGCTAATTTGGAAGCTGCTGAACTTTCCATCCATATAGATTTTGCACATAGAAGATGAGGGGAAAGGCATACAGTTCAGCAGGTGGACTTAGTCTACCCTGTGGAAGACAGGAGCTTGTGGAGAATGCTTAGATGTCTTAAAGAATAAAAATAGTGGTCATAGTCTATTCATGTATGTTATAGTACACTGATAAAGTATAAATCTGGTTTCAAACAGAACTGCTAGCCATTAAACACAGTATTTTATAAGAATGATTTTAAAAATAAGATTAAAAGCAAAGAAATATTTTAAAAGTTTAGGTCCTACAGAGGGGGAAAAAACATGGAAAAAGCCCTAGTGGGCTGAAAAGCCTGAAAACAAGGCTTTTCAGTGTATTTTTCTTTCACCCTCTGTTTTTGAACTTTTGCTGATCTACACTTGCCAACCTCAACTGGTCTGGGGCAGAAAAGGCATAAGGGGAATATGGAACTGTAGTGAGAGAATGTTTACACAAAGGCTGCAGAAAATTAGAACAGAGTTGAGGTAGAAGCTTCCTCTAGGTTTGGTGTTTGGTGAAAGGAAGCCCAAGAGAGCCTAGAACATGTCAAAAGATGGATGGAATATCTTTTTTTAAAACAAATCTGTACTTGGAAGAGAACATAGAGAAGTAGATGACTGTAGTTTTCATTTTCTCTATGTCTTACATGTTTGTAACAGCCTTTTGTAAATAGTGAACAATTTTAAAAACTAAAGTCATGTTAGAATAATGTGAGTGACAAATATGACTTCACCTGGGACATCAAAATGAATTGGAGCTGTCCCTTGCCTAAAAAGATACAGCACGAATATTTCTAGAAGAAGAGAATAAAACAGCTTAGTTTGGGCAAGAACACAGTTTGTCCTTCTTCAGGAAGTGAGGGAACATTGGACTGCTAGAACACTAGAAAGAAATTCCTCTAGCAGGAAGATTTAGTTATCCCTTAGTTATCTACTACAAAAATTCTTGTGTGTCCTGTAACCCCATTTGTATCGTGTCAATACAACTTTCAGCAAAAGAAATTCAGTGCAAACTTTTAATACTGCACATCCTCACTAAACCATAGTTTATGCTTTGAGGAAAACTCCATGAGACAAAAAGTAGACATTCTGACTATACCCCTTATTTTTATTGCTCAGTCTGTTCTAAGGCACCGCCCAAGTCAAATTTGCAAGACTCAGTTTCAAGTTGCTCACACTTTATGATAAATCTGAGAGTAGCACCAAGGTTTAAGGCTTTTATCCTTTCAGTAATGTTCCTATCTTTCAAGGTCTGCCATAGAAAGTTGGTCCTACCCAGGTGCCTTTGCATCGTTTGAAGAAAGTTGGTTTTGGGAGTGCAGATAGAGTTCTGCTTGATTTAAGTATGAGGGAAGGGTTTTTTGTTTTTCATTGGAAAGAGCATTAGATTTGGCATATGTTCTGGAACATTTTATCTCGTGGTTGAAAAACAGACTTTTAAGTTGCATATATAGTTTTGCTTAAACTCACATCACACTGTACATGGACTTTCTGAACTATTTTTATGGCAATTCTTTAACTTAGCACTTGAAACAACTAACAAGGTAGACACATGAGAACCAAAGTTATTTCAAGTGTTGTCTCATAGGTAAGGAAACTCATACCGAAAGAATTAAAGATAGTATTAGTGGTTTAATTCTAGAAAACCATAACTGGTGATTAAGTCACTGTCATTGATCATAAAATGTACTGGACATGAGTTATTTCTCCAGACTGTTGTGGAGATACTTTTTCTTTCTTTGACTTATAACAGAGATATCCCAGGAATTGGATGCCTGAAGGCCGGATGCTGAGATCAGATAATATGAAGGATGTGTAACTACTGTACAGTAATGGCTATCATACAAAATAAAAATTTATTAAGAGAGTGAAGAAGATCCATGCTTGAAATTTCCTATGATCTGATCTTGGCTTATGGTACAGGATAATTGGTTAACCTGAAGCTTTTTTCCAATGCAATTAGGCCAAATTATCAAACTGAAGTACACAATTTAGTAGCAGTACTGAGACAATGTAATAAAGATGAGCCAACACTGAGGACTGTAGTCCATTAAAACAACAAAAAACCTCAACAACAAAACCTCTAATGGACCATCCCCTATGTTCCTTAAAGAGGTAAAACCCTTTATTTGCCCTCACTGAAGCAAGGGTAAACTGCCTGAGTAAGAAATATGGGACTGGTTTATGTATGTGTTATCATTCTTCCTCCAGCTTGACTGAAACAACCCAGTACCTCAGCTCAGCCTGTCTGGTAGCAGAAACTCATGAGCCATTTTTCCACTACTTGACCCTGACACAAACAAATAAATGCCAGGGGCTGAAAAGGACAGTTAGAGTGAGAAGAATAAGAAAACATATGGCAAGATCAAGAGATGTGTCTGGTTTGTAATCTAAAGAAATACACCTTCGGATTTTTCCTCTTCCTCTGAGAATGCAATTCTTAATCTTCTTTCTGCCACAGAAAAGCTTGGTCACTCTTCTTAGATAAAGCAGTCTACTTATCTCATCAATTCCCACTCACCCATTACTTATTTCACAAGTTAGAAAGCTGTCAGCATTACATAAGAACTATCAGCATGAATATTTGATGACCACAGCTGCCATAAGCATAACAAATCTGATATACTGCTGGCAGCCATTAAATATTCTGTTTACTCCATAAATGTACACTTTTAGAAATCTATGGAGAGACACTGTCCAAGGAGATTTGAAGCTGGGTATTTAATATGAATCTTAGTTTTGAACATGAATTATAAACTTCCCCGAGAATCTATACAACATTTACATCCTCAGTGCATATTTCTGCATTTAATGAGTGCTTAGAATGCGACATCATTTTTTGCTTCTGACTATTGTGTGACTTGTCAGTTTACACTCTACTGGAATGCATTTGAAAGCCACATGAATATGTCTGTGTTTTAATAGGCACCAGTATTTTAAAAAGAGTGGAATAATTTTAAATTGTTTTTTATGAAATACTAGGTTGTAATTGCATATTTTTCCAATTTTTAATCCTATTAGAAGTTCAGCAGCTTTGCTTTTATGCACAAAAATCTCCCTGGATTTGTAAGCAGACTTCTTTTTGTTTTGCTATCTATGTTTAATGCAGCAGAGACTTCGTTTATCTGTGCTGGAATGTGCTCCAGGGGCTTATACAGTGAATAACAACAACTCTTTCTCTCAAGTTTAGGAGTTACTTTTAGATATCAAAAATCCCCCAAATTTTCAGCCTGATTTGTATTATATTTATTTTTTTATTACAGAACTCAAAAAATGCTAATGGTTTCAATTAGAAACCCAGTCAAGAGTGTTTGTTATGGACCAGTACTCAGCTTGTGAGACATTCAAGTGAAGATGCCAAACTGAGGCAATGATCAGAAGAAAGTTTGGCACTCAGTAATTCCCCCATAGAGAAGCTGTTGAGCTTTCTTAAGAAAAGAAAAGCTATTTATTTCTGTAAAGATATTGAGTACTAAGTCTTTCTTAAATTATTTTCATTCTGGTCTTAAAATGAAAATTATTTGCACAGGAGTCTTGGAAAGCAGGAAATGAAAATGGTCAGTCAGGGGCCAGAGCAGACAGAGATGGTTTTCCTGGGGGTGCCAAAATGAGCACCACACACAAATTGGTGATTTAATGTCCATCACACCCACGCCCTTGGAAAGGGCAATAGTATTCTTCCATCTTCCACCTTCCACACTGTTGCTCCCAAAGGCTACAAGACAGAATGGAAAATCTGCCTGATGATAGTTAACATCCAAGTTTTACAATTTGAGATGAAACCTCCTTCCACCAGTGTTTACAGATTCCAAAACTTGCCACGTTTGCCAGCAACCTCTGTAAACCTTTTAGCCACACTAACTGCCTCGTGTACTTTTACAGACTTTTGTGGCCATATTTATGATGTACATTCTTTATCTAATATCAGATTATTTTGCACAAATTTTATATGAAGTCCAGTTTAAGTAACTTGCCATTAGATGTATCTAGTTGAAAAACCATAAACAGTGAACAGAAAAACCTTAATGAGATTATTCTTACACTCATCAAAAGAAATAAAAAATTCCCTGGTTCAGCTGTGTCTGTCAAAAAGCAGGGCAGTGGTAGCAGTCTGAATTCATCATGCTGTGTTGCCTCTCAGGAACACTGGCCTTTTCTTCTTTGCAAACAAAGACTATGGATCTGATTGAGCTGGAGATTTTAAATCTGCATCTTTAAAAGAATTGTTGACACCATTTTAGTAGACAAGGAAAACAATGCAAAACATTCAGAATGAACATGAAGTATCAGCTGTACCTTTTAAAATGATTTTTTCTCCTCCTTGCCAGTGTTTCTAGTATCTCTCTAGGAGCCTGAAATTAAACCATTTCCCTGTTGATTTGGGTTGACTTTTTCCAATTGGAAAGAAATGAAAGGATATGCTTTCCTTTTTTTCTTCTTTTCCTAGCATTGCAAAAGCCCCTCAAGAATTCTCTTCAAAGAAATCTGGTCAGTGATTTAACACAATATAAAATGTTATGTAAAAGCACTAAGAAATATTCTCATAAAAGCCATTTGGGAACAAAAAAAGAGACAACAACAAATGTTTCAGCCAACATTTCCAAAGGAAGATCTATCATTTTTATTATTATTATTTTTAGACTCAATCTTTTTCCTCGTTCAAGCACATGAAGAATTGGCTTTTCATACACATCTTATTCCAGAACCCAAGCTGGGAACAAGGTGCTTGTCTGCTCTTCAGCATTTGATATGCTGGAGTTGAGGATCCTGAGGGGAGGAAACAAGGCTCAAAGCAACATTACAGCCCTGGTCTTCAGGAGAGCAGGCTTTGGACTTTGATCTGCTTGGAAGAATCCTACAGGAAACACCCCTGGAGAGAAGAGTGGTCCAGGAGAGCTGATTGATTTTCAGAGGTCATCGGTTCCCAGCACCAGAATGGTCCATCCCAATGAGCAGGATATCAAGCAAAGGTAGCAGGAGGTGGGCATGGATGAACAAGGAGCTCCTTACCAAATTAAAATGCAAGAAGGAAGCATGGAAAAAGTGGGAGCAGGTGCAGGTGATTCAGGAGGAATACACAGACACTGAGAGTGCATGACTGGGGAAAGAAAAGTCAGCCCATATGAAGTTGACTATTTAAGGGGCAGTAAAAGTTTACAAGAACAGCTTCCCTGGGCACATTCATAGGAAAAGGAAAACTAGGGAAAATATGGGCCTGGTGCTGTATGGGGCAGAAGGGCAGGAGACTTGGTGGCAAAGGGCATAAAAAAGGTCAATGCCTCTTCCCATTAGATTTTACTGTAAGACTGGACTTCAGCAATCCAGGGGCCCTGAGACCAGAGGGAAAGCCCAGAGCAAGGGAGATGTGCTCTCAGTGCAAGGGGACTGGGTTAGGGAACGTTTAAACAAACTGGACATGCTTGAGCCCATGGGAGCTGTCAGGGTACCCTCACAGGCACTGAGGGAGCTGGCTGACAAATTGTGAGACTGCTCTTGATAACCTTTAAAAGGCCCTAACTTTTGGGAGAGGTACTTCAGGAGTGGAAGAAAAAATAAAATACCCTCCCTGTCTTCAGGAAGGAGGATCTGGGGAACTACAGGCCAGTCAGCCTCACTTGGATCCCCAGGAAGATGATGGGAAAACTCATCCAGGAGATAGCTTCCAAGCATATGAAGAACAAGTAGGTGGCTAGGAGCCATCATGGACTTCAGAAGAGGAAAAGTGTGCTCAATCAATCTGAGAGCCTTCTACAACAATATTAGTATGTTAGGTTATGTGATAGGGGGTACAAGGGAGGAAGTTAGATGACTTTAGCAGGAACAAAAGTGGGAAAATAGCAGGGCAAAGGTATAAAAAGGGGGATTGTCCATAAGCTGTTGACTGATCAGTGTGGTTGTATGGCCATGCCCTGCAGCTGTATTCTGTCCTCAAAAAGATGAGACTGTTTCATGCAGAGAAGAGAAGGCTCGAGATGGGCCTCGTGTGTAAAAATATCTGAAGGAAAGATGTGAAGTGACTCTCTTCAGTGTAAAGTGATGTAAATGCTCTTTTCAGTGGTGCCCAGTGACAGGTCAAGGGAGAATGGGCACACACTGAAATACAGGTTTAAGCCTTCACTCCAAAAGTGGAACACTGGGATAGGTATCCAGGGAGGTTGTGAAATCTCCATCCTTCCAAACCCAACTAAAAATGGCCCCCAAAAACTGCTCATAGTTGTCCCCACTTTGAGAAGGGAGGTTGGACCGGATGGTCTCCATAAGTCCCTGTCATCAGTTTTGTAGTTTGGTGGTGTCAGTGTAGCTGAGGTGCAGCACAGCAAAAGCTGGGAGCACAAAACATCCTCTCCTGTACTGTCACCTCCAGCAGCTCCACAACTGCCAAAGGAACTGGTGAGCACATCACTTGCCTCTGAAGGAGGGGGCAGAAGAGGTGACAAGGAAGAGCTGCAGGCTGTCCCTCATAAGTGGCAGTGGGGAAGCTTCAGCTCTGCTCCCAAGGCTGGTGTTGAGATTTAGCTGCTGCTGTTGCCCTGCAAGTGCTGCTGATACCTTCCTGCTGCTGCACATCTCCACCCTCACCCTGCCCCAGCCAGGCACAGCCACCTCTTGGCATGTGCCTGGTGTGAAGCCTCTTCATGGAATCACAGAATCTTTGGGCTGGAGGGGACCTTAAAGACATCTAATTCAAACCCCCTGCCATGGGTAGGGACACCATCCACTGGATAAGGTTGCTCAGAGCCCCATTCAGCCATAACCCATTCTTGGGTGGGTTAGGGTGTCCAGGGATGCTGCTAGAGAGACAAGACACAGACACAAGCACCTTCCCCTCGTTGCAGGGAGTGGTGCAGCTGGAAGCATGTCCCAGACCACTGCCAGCATGGCACCTGCCCTTGCCTGGCCACATTGCTTGATCCAGAGGGGGCAGTCACTTGTGAGGGTCCAGATGCCCTTCACATCCCCTTCCCTGCCACAAGCCAGGCTCTTCTCAAGAGGCATCCCACTTTAGCATAGGGTAAACATTATTTAATCTAGTAAAATTTCTTTGGATTGCTCTAGACTCTTAAAAAAAAAAAAAAGCTGCCTGCTAATTTTGGGCACTTGTTACTGAGACAGTTAACTCCAAGGGGAATTTTATTGGCCTTCTGTAATGCAAGTTAAATATAGGGGCAGCAGGAATTTCCCTCCAGGCCAGATAGGTCTCACACAGAATATTTGAACTTTGCAGGCATGCACACCCCATAAGGCAATGCCGAGTATTTCACCCAAGTAACAACATACTCTCCAGTATTGCAGCAGCCCTGTGTGTGAGTGAAGGTGGCTGATTCCCTTTGTCTATGTTTCATTCTTATGCTACTATGACAAAGTCTGTGTACCATCACCCTTACTCCTACCTGATCATTCCTCTTCTTTGATCCTTTCTAGCACCGTGAATGAATTTTTAATTCATACTCATTCCTTTATGTGTAATTACTTCAATAATTTCATCTGGGCTACTCCACATTTCCACCAGCACACCAGACAGGATTCTCAGTTTATTTACCTATTTTGTAAAGTTCTGGAATTTACTCTTTCATTCATTAAAATTCCATGGGAGATGTTTATTTTGCTTAGCATTCAGTGTAAAGTTAATTTGAAACAAAATAATAGAAAAGGGGGAAAAAATTAAAAGAGAATGGGTAGCTACATTTCCTTCTCCTTGATTAAAGCAATTGGCCTGTCCTGGAAGAGCTCCTCTTTGGACAAACTAAAGACCTCCACACCTTGTGCATACACCTGAAAGTCCCCAGAGAAATGTTACTGTTCCAGTGTAAACTATTGTTCACATGTAAGTAGTCACAGACAGCTTGCAGCCTAAAGAGGAGGGGAACAAAAGATGTCTGGTATGAAAGAGCAGGTCAGTGGAAATGCTCCTAGAAACTTTTCAGATATTTTTCAAATGAGCTCACTGTGTTAATCACTGTGCTTCTTTTTTTTTCATTTTTTTTTTCTTTTCTTTTTTTTTTTTTTTCCCAATGGTTGTGTATTCTGGTAGAGTAGAAGAGGAGGTTGTGCAACAACCAGGCCTGGATTTTGTGTGCCTTACAACCTGGCCAAAGAGAAACACTCTCTTGATTTTTTTTTAAATTTATTTATTGGTAAACTGAGATCCCAGGCTGCACTGAAAAGGTACATATTGCTCCAAACAGCACCTGTCTTGGTAGCAAGAGACTAAGTGGATTAAATATGTAATGTTTCCCGAAGGAAAGAGTGTGCTTGCAACAAATACAACTCTTAAACCTGACATTTCTGCAGGATAAAGGAAGACAAACAGTTCCCATTAGCTTTCCCCCCTTCAACACTACATGTCACTATGAATGGAGGTTCAAAAGTAATTAGATACCTTAAGGAGGAGTTGAAGTTCCCAGAGAATATTGATTTTTAAGTAGTGAACATACTTTCTTGCTTACTTTGTTCAATACAGATTTCTCCTTTTCTGTCTGCAGGAAACCTTGCTGGGAGCATATTTTCCCTTGCCTTGGCCATACTGATGCAAGCTGGGTGCCACAGTATAGAGGTCCAGGTCTAATGCAAGTGCTTGCTGTAAGTATGGGCTGCAGAGCTGGGGTTTTCATTGTAAAACTGCATCCAGAAAATCAGAATTTGGAGGGGGATGGAGAATGGGGCTGCCATACTTATAAACACACCTACAGACAGACAGAATTTAGACAATCTGGGACATCTTGTCTTTGGGTGTCTCAAGAATAATGTTATTCATTTATTTTATTATTTAAACAATTTAAATGGCTTAAATAAAACCCATGGGAAATCTGTGCTCCCTGTTTTTGGGTAGCTTGAAGGAACAGGTTGTGCCTCAGTTTCCTTAGGTGGGGAATTCCTTCAAGGGGGACCCATTTCTGCTCTTCTTTTGGGGAAGAAGGCTGTCCACTTTGTTGTAACTGCTGGAGGTAAACAAATTAATAACATGAAAAAAGCCAGCAAAAAAGCAACACCTACAACAGAAAGGACAACATATACATGCAGCTAAACTCAGGATTTGTTCCAGAGGTGAAGAGATGAAAAAAGCAATACAAGTCTGTTTCTTTGTTTTGTAAGCTGTATTTTCTGATAAGCATCATTTAAAGTCTGTGCTTATTCTTTTCTAATCTTCTTCCAGTAAAAGAAATAGTAAAAATAACCCCATTTAACCCATCTTTGTGGCACCAGCTTTTTGATATTTAAAGAGAAGTGAGTTTAAAGTAATCATCTTGTACAAGGGAGAAGTTTTATTGTCTCAATCATGTCTTAGAGCCTTCATTTCAGAAATATTACTCTGCAGCATTCTCCTGTGCCTCCTGCAGATATTAATAATGCTGTGTCGCTCAGACCAGACTATCAAGCGAATTTACCAAACTAACTGTGGAGTAGAATAATTGAATCCTCCTCAGAGTTGAGTATCTTATCATCCATACACAGCAGGTAAGTTGGGCAACTGCTGTAAAAACTGAAGCCATGTGTGTGACTTTAATGGTGATAAACAGAAGTCATTTCTCTGCAAAAACATCTGATGCAGCGTTCCCTCATCTACAGAGCTCCTCCATCCCCAGTTTATTTTCCTGTTTATTCTCCTTAAATCAGTTACTTTTACTGGTGAGCTCAGCTAACCCCAATTGCTGTAGCTTTGCTACCTGCAGTGTGAACACCTCTAAGCCAGGAGAGCCAGGTAACTGTGCCTGTGTCCACGAGGAAAAGACTCTCACCATGGTCTAGGCATGTCAGCAGCACCAAAAAGGGAAGGTGCAGCGTGTGAATGGACCTTTCCTGAGAAGCTGTCACACCAGCAGCAGCACCCAGACACTGTGTGACATTCACTGATGCTGTGCCCTAATCTGCTTTCTCACCACTTTCCTGCAAAACTGCAGCCATCAGTTCTGTAGTGGATTGTCTTCTTGGAAGTGACAGACCAGGAAATTCTGATTGAAACACCCACTTATCAGGCTCTTCTCAGTTACATGCAGTCTGCATCAATCGGTAAAGCTGTGCTATGAAAAGTCATTTCGTTTTGTGGAGGATTTTGATATTGCAAAATCTGGTTTTGTTTCAAATTGGAATGAAACCTAAATTTCAACATTTTTCCATGAAAGGGAAGACCCTTGGGTCGCTGCATTTCTGGCAGGCTGATGAACAAGGGAGGGTGCTGGAAACCCTCAGTTTCTCATCCAAGAGCTTTCCATGTGACTGGCAGGACTGGGACCAGTGAGCCTGAAAATCACAGCATCTCCCATTTTCCCAGACAGCTGCAAGGCTGCAAATTGGTGATTCAATTCATCATTCCCCAGCATTCCACATGGTGATCTCTGGAGAGCTTTGTGTTGTAGGCCTTCCCTCCCTCCTCCTTGTGTGACTTGGTCCAGTCTGCTGCATGTCTTTGCTTCACAACTTTGGATTTCTCAAAGGGTTCCCAAAGTGCAGACCCTCTCTGAGCATCCCCTTATGAGAACTGGGACCTTGGAATTCAGTCAGCCTTGGTATTCAGCAGGAGTTTTGGAGCTGAGTGCCAAGTTTATGAGCAAAAGCTTTGTAGTTGATTTGCCTTTGGTGCCAACTCAGATCCTTAGTCAGAGTGAACTTGACCTCCGTGTAATGGTTTGTTCCCACTGATGCAGACTCTGGGACTGGTCTCAGGTCTCAGAGACTCCCTGATGGCTTAATCAAACTCTTTCCCAGAGCACCAGCTCTGTGGATATTCTGGCAGGCCACCTCCTCAGGGACACATGATAGCTGAAGTGAATACTGCAGCATTTGCATGAGGTTTCCAACCACATCCCAATCCTCCTCCTTACAGCTCCCTCAACACTATTTTAGGCAGCACAAGAGAAATACAGATCTAGGCAAAACAATAACATGTCTGTGTGCCATACTATGCCTCAGTTTTCTAATCATGATGAACATTTTTGAGAGCTTTCTGGGGTCTTGCTCTCAGAAATGCAGAGCCTCTTGTCTCTGGACCTGACCCTACAACATGGGCCGATAGTTTTCCTCTCCCTTTTGTGAGCCCTAACCCCTTCTTTCTTCCAACATTAATAACAAATACTAAAAATGATGTCTCTTTGCACTATTTTCTTCATCATATCTATTGCATATCTTTACCATATCTATAGCACTGTCTAAATCTGTTAAAAGTGCCAGTGATCCATCTAATCCCTTACCAAAGACAGAGCTTCACCTCTCTTTCACCTACAGTATGCAGATTTCATCCATCTATCCATTACCCAAGCACAAGTCCCAGGAAAGATCTCTGAAAGCAAGAGGGTCACATAACATCAACTATTGGACATTTTCTGTAATCAGTCTCTTCAGAGGATTTTGTGTGGATGAGTGAGCTTTCTCCAATGGGCAGAGAACACTTCCTTCAGAGAGTTTTTGACCACTTGTGATTCACTTGGAAAATGAGAGGGCCAAGTTGAAGCAATTGGAAGAGCAAAAAGGGTTTCTAAGAGTGTGAGAGCTTGCCACCATTCTCAGCTGTAAATGTACCTGAGGACATGAGATGCTGTATCAGACTATTGTGTGAACACAGACTCATTCTACACCTACCTCAAGAGCCAAACTGTGATTTTTAAGGGCCTTATCTGAGCATCTTCAACTCCACCTGAAGTCGAGGAGGGTCGATGCTGTTTAACATTTCTGAAAAACAGGCCTAAGATGCACTGGGTTATATTGATGTTCAGCCAGGGGTTTAAACAATACAGTCCTTTCCCTCCCTCTGGAGCATTGGGCTAGACTGTTTTCTTGCAAAAACATAGAACAGTACTGAGATTTTATATGATATTTGCAAGGTGACAGACATTTGATGGAAACCTCCATATGTAGGCATGGATACAGGTCTGCTTTTGTGATTTTTTTGTTTGTTCATTTGGTGAGTTTGTTTTGGTTTTGTTTAGGTTGGGGGCTTTGTTTGTTTGTTTGTTTGTTTGTTTGTTGGGCCATCTAGAAACTTTCTGTGTTGGACTATCTAGAAAATTTCTGGACAATACCAGAAGAGTTTAGCTTGTTTACCTTGTCAAAACCAAAGCTGCGAGAGATTATGGGAGTGGTTTATAAATACTGGGTAAACAGTGGGAAGATCACTGGCATGAAAAGACTAGGTTAGATAAGAAAAGTTCAAGCTGGCAGTGAGGTGTTTCTGAACAGACAGTATCTTTTTAGAGGAATTAATGGAAAGAATTACCTTACCCCTTCCTTCCTTGGCTCTTCCTTTTAAAGAAAGGGCTTTGTTATTTATATGAATTCAGATGCAGTGTGTTCTGCAAGCCACAGAAGGGAACAATAATCAAACACAAGAAAATCTTCCCAGCTCTAAGGTCCTGGAAGTATCCTTTCCACAAGGGTCTGGGCTATGGAACTGAGAGAAAGCTGCTGGAAAAGAAATGTTATTTGAACTCAAGCCTGCTCATGGTGAATTCATTTGAAAATTCAAGCAGATGACTTCAGAAATTATTATTATGTTGCTTGCTTAGCTGCAGCTGTGATTTCCTTTTTGCATAGTGTAGACAGAGTTTTACAGAATGTTTCCCAGCACCTTCTGTGGGAATTGACAGCTATATGTAAACCCAGCCTATTGTTTCCAATTGCACAACATCTTAATTGCAGGTTTCAGATTAGAAATTTATTGAAAATTTGATAAACAAATAAAGCAGCAAAGTATTTAGAATTTGTTTCACTCAATTATTTTTATATGCACTCTTGGGTATTTTCTCCTTCTGCCACATGCATATGAACTCAATTGGTGTTTAATGGAAGCTTTCTGAAAATTCTCTGAAATTCAAGTAGTACTTTGATATCAGGTTGTATCATATGGGCATATGAGAGACTTTCTGTCCAAAGGAATATTGTCTGGCTTATTTCCTTTACCTTGTTATCTTTAGAGATTATTTATTTTTAATAAGGCA
Source organism: Agelaius tricolor (assembly GCF_023055355.1). Classification (NCBI taxonomy): domain Eukaryota; kingdom Metazoa; phylum Chordata; class Aves; order Passeriformes; family Icteridae; genus Agelaius; species Agelaius tricolor. Next base: position 8,080,989 of record NW_027269262.1, on the reverse strand, counting down.
ATGGCATCAAAAAATTGCAGAGCTAGATTGTGCTGCCTACGCAGAATGGTGTGTAGGAGTCTAGTGACTGTTTTTCCTCAAAAAAAAATACCACAAGTATGCAAACTGCCCCCAGATGACCCTGCTGGGATGAAGGCTGAATCATAGAATCATTTAAGTTGGAAAAAACCTTTAAGATCATTGAGCTCAACCATTTACCCACCACTAGTGAGTCCAGCACTAAACCATGCCCTCAGGTGCCACATCTACACTTCTTTTAAATATCTCCAGGGATGGTGACTCAACCACTTCCCTGGGCAAGGTCTTGATATCCAATCTAAACCTCCTCTGACACAACTTGAGGCCATTTTCTATTGTCCTTTTGGTTGGTACTTGTGACACAGCTGACTCCCACTCACTACAACCTCCTTTCGGTTCGCAAAGACACACTAAACCTCTGCAGAAAGTTTGCTGTAGGAATGAGGAGGTGGAGGAGACAGAAAAAATATTTAGATATAATGTCCCTTTCTCCATTAAGATTCTTACAAAATGGGCTTGAATAGAGGATTGAGGGACTTACATTTTTTTAATTGTAAAACAAAATCTGAAACACCATCACTAATCCAGTAGACCAGCAATAATCAGAGAGCAAGAGAGTACTGAATGACACTGGAAAGGATTTTATGCAGATGATGTCATTCTTTCTTTGAATGAGTGCTATTAATCTGCATCTGAAGCATAAAATCATGAGGTAATGGAATACATTAATTACTGCAAGCTGCCAGTGTCTCTAGGCCAGTGGTTACCAACGCTTTTGGAGCCAGCCTCTTAGCACTTTTCCTCCTGGCCCTTGTCCCCAGCAGATAGCTTCCACCTTTTCCCACATCAGCTGAAATTTCCCATTTCATCTTGCCAGACAGAGTCTTTGCTGCTCTCCTGTGCCCCGGGTCCCATGCTCCTGCTGTATTTTCTGACTGCTAGCTCCCAAGAACAAGGCCACAGACACCAGCAGAGCTTATTCACTTGGGCCCTTGCACCGTACTGAGCCTCACCTTCAACATGAACATACCTCACTGGCTGGGAAGTCCCAAGTTACCTGGATTGTTCTGCTAGCTCAGCAGGAGTGGTGGAGGGAAGGTGAATGCAGTGGATCAGTGCAGTGTGTGTTCCATCCCAAATGATGGAAGTGTATGAGATCTCTCTGGTAGGAGCTCACGATTGCATACTTCCAGGTCTTCGGCACCTGCTCAGGAGGGAACTTCGGGGGATTTTCAGAGCATGGTGTAAATGGCCTTGCAGAGCAAGCTATCAGCATTCCCAGAGCATGTCCAGAACTAGTAAATTATACTAAGGCAATAGCACTTCCATCTAGGTTTGGAGGGTTTTTTTCCTGGTTAATTTCTTGGGGCAGGTTTTTTTTTGGTCTAATTAGTCTAATTGGTCATTACAAAATTGGCATATTTTGTAATGTCTAATGTAAGTACAGGCAGGTAACTGATCCTGGTACTCAATATAGGTTTTATAGTAATGTATTAGAAGGATAAAGATAGTTCTGGCTATTTTTATAGTGGTGTAAGTGCCAGGTCTCTGACCCCAAGGTCTGGCCTGCTGTTCCCTGAGGACTGGAGTTTAAGCTCTCAGGTTGTAAGCAATCAAGAGACTATTTGTGCAGCTGACATGCAAAGGTACTTAAAGTGTCTGAGATCATGTCAAGGTGTCTGTAAGGACAGAGCCAGCAGCAGCTCCAACTCAGGCCTTGGGTTGAAGGGACAAAACTAGACTGAGTCCCCTTCTTTCCATCTTTGATAATCCATCCACATGCTACCAGCCAAGCAGTTGGTAGCTCCAAGAGAGAGGAGAAGTTGTGGAAGAGGAGTCTGGGAAGCAGGGTGTAAGTGATAATGAGAGAGAGGAAGCTAAAAGGAAGATGAAAAGCTTGAAAAGGAAATGGAAAAGGAGGATGAGTATGGGAGCTGGGAGAGTAGAGTCAGAACTGGTTCAACAAAGTGAGACTATTTGGAAAATCAGAATGACAGTGGGACAGGGGAAAGTAGTCAGGATAAGAAAAGGCAGAAGACTGGAGCTGGATGAAGGGTCTAAAGAGGCGCCCTGGTGGGCTGAGAAACTCTTTAGGAGGAAGCTTTGAGGTAGAGCTGGGACTGTCTGGGCAAGGCAGCGAAGGCAGAGCATTCATCAGGGACAGGAAGACTGTAGAGCAAAGGGATGCTTGTGAAGCAGAAGGACTGAGGGGAGGAAGAGACTCAGGTAGGGCAAAGTGCAGTTTAGCAAAGAGCCTCAGATAGGGATTCACAGCTCAGAGGAGGAAGGGACAAAGGAAGGAAGGGATTCAGCTGACAAGGAGAAATGGATAGGGCTGAGGAGAGCCAAAGGAAAAGAAGCAAAGCAGAAACATGAGAGTGGGGTGTGACAGAGTCAGTCAAGCTTGGGAAGGAAAAGCAGAAGAGTGTGTGTCTCAATGGACATCAGTGATAAATGCTGTCCCTCAGGGGCCTGGGACCAGAGGTATTTCATAACTTCATTAAAGACACAGACAAAGGGACTGAGTGCATGCTCAGCCAACTTGCAGATGACACCAAGCTGAGTGGTGCAGTTGACATGCCTAGAGGATGGGATGCCATCCAGAGGGACCTGGACATGCTCGAGAAGTGGCCCAGGGAAATCTCATGATGTTTAACAAGATAAAGAGCAAAGTCCTGCATATGAGGTGGGACAACCCCTGATAAGCTGGGGGATGAACAGGTCAAGAGCAGCCCCTCTGAGGAGGATTTGGGGGTGCAGGTGGATGAGAGGCTGGACATGAGCCAACAATGTATGCTTCCAGCCCAGAAAGCCAAGTATTTCCTGGGCTGCATCCAAAGCAGTGAGGCCAGCAGGGCAAGGGAAGGGATTCTGCTCCTCTGCTTGCTCTTCTGAGACCCCACCAGGAGCACTGGCATCCAGCTCTGGGGTCCCCAGCAAACTAAGGACATGGACCTGCTGGAGCGAGTCCAGAGGATGTCACCAGGATGATTAGAGGGTTGGAGTACCTCTCCTATGAGGAAAGGTTGAGAGAGGTGTGTTTACTCAGTCTGGAAAAGAGAAGGGTTCAGGATGACCTAATTGTGGCCTTCCAGTACTTGAAGGGAAACTACAAGAAAGATGGAGAGGGACTTTTTACAAGGGCATGTAGTGACAGGACAAGGGAGAATGGATTCAGATTGAAAGATCTGATATTAGGGAAAACTTCTTGACTGTGAGGGTGGTGGGGCACTGGAACAGGTTGTCCAGAGAAGTAGTGGCTGCCCCATTCCTGCAAGTGTTTAAGGCCAGGCTGGATGGGGCTCTGATCAACCTGGTCCAGTGAAAGGTGTCCTTGCCCTAAGCAATGGGGTTGGAGCCAGATAATCTGTAAGGTCCTTTCATACCAAGCAATTCTGTGATTCTATGACTCTGTGTGTCTCTTGCAGCATATATTTCTTTGGTTCATACAGTGACAGCAAACAGCACTGAAACCCACTGGCAAAGTGTGTGTGTGTTTGTGGTGTACACACATACACAAATGTGCATGGCAGGTGAGAACTTGTCAGATACACCAGGCAATGGTCAAACACTAATGAAAATTGTCCTTTAGTTAAAGTAGGTGATGCCTTCAAGGACAGTATGAAGGCTCTTGTGTGCTGGGGTACTGAGAGAAAACAGAAGCACACGTCTGTGCTTTCAGTATGTTTTTGTAAACTTAGGAAATAATGGCCTTTTTTTTTTCCTGTTAATGTTTAAAAATATCATGTCCTTACTTTTTGGGCAATGCTAGAGTTAAGGCTGCAAAATGCTGTCAGCCCTGAGACCTATAATTTTAACTGCATCATCATACATACTTTTCCCCTCAGGACACTTCTTTGCTGAAGACATAGGATGGATCTGCTCTGGGACATACCCAGGGTCCCGTTCCTTACTCTATGTAGAAATTGTCAATTGGGTATTGCATGAGCCAAAGAACTGAGGATAGAGACTAGAGATTGTCAGAGCTTTATCTTGGTTCTGCTCTAATTCCTATAAGATGTTAATCAAGCTTTGACAGTTTGACAGCTTATTTAAGCAAGTGTGTTTCTTATGTACTGCATTCCAGATTTCAGGTGCTGCTGCTTATGTTTGCAGCAAAAGTCAGCGTAAGTTGTTCCCTTGTCAAGTAAAGTGCTGTATAATGCTAAAGCTTCTGAAAGAAAAAAATCAAACTGGGCATTTAAAATTAATGAACAAATGGGTATTTGTGATATTAGAGTGGCGGGTGTTATGGATATTAGTAATTCTGTCTCCACCACAAGGTTTGAGTGGCACCATTACTAAGGTTTGGTACCATGCCTTGAGCAAGATGGTAAAAAGGAATATTGAACAGGAGCTCATTAATGGTGCAATCACACACAATTTTCTGGCTGCAGCAGATCCTGTCTCACAGGTTGCTGACCTCTCAGGTCTGCTGGTAGAAGAGCACATCTCACTGTTCCTCGGCTTTGCAAAAACGATCTGCCTCAGCGTGGGCACTGCTTTGACTGCCATTTAAAAGCACACACACCCCCGTGCTGCCTCCCCAAAAAACTGGATCATTTGACAGAATTTGAGTTAGGAAATGACTACAGATGGAGCTGTGCTGGCAGATCAGAAAGTGTGATTATGTCCCTGGTAGAGAAGGGGTGATGAGCAGCTGGTGGTAGCACCAGGGCAGTGACTCTTTCTTGGGATGAGCTGAGATCAAAACACATCTGATCCTATTTCACTGGGGTCCCACCCTCAACAACACACAGAGCATGGGTTGGCCTTCACGCACAGCAAAGGAGCACAACACGATGCTGGGCTCCAGTACTCACTGCACAGGACTAAGCTATGCTGCACAGGTGACATTTCTTATGGTGTTTCCCAACTGCTAAGTGGTGAACTTTACAGTGTGAAATGTATTCTGAGCACATTTTTATATGTCAGTACACATGGAAATACATGTTACATAAGGTATATGTGTGCCATGCATACGTATGGAAATATATTTCTGCTACCTTTTCTTTGCTGTGCACTAGGAAATACTCAAGGGGCAGATGAATCAGTCCTATGGCCCAGTCAAAATTACAATGAGTCTATCAAGTAGACCTCACAGAGAACATTTAAATCCCATAGGTATTTCAGAGACACTTACTAACTTCTGGTGTTCCTTAAATATTAACAGCTGCTCTGGACTGCTGGACGAAAGATCATTTGGAAAGTGTTTTGTGCAGATCCATGACATAACGGTGTCTCAGTTGAAAAGGAATGATTCCTTTAATCAAATCATTGTGTAACATGTTTGATTCACCACAGAGTTGCTAAGTAGTGTGTCCCAAGTCTCTGCATTAGATACATGGCATAACTGGGCTGGGGGGTGGTGGTGGGGGAGTTGAAAAAGGAGATGTTGTTTAAACCATGCCCATAACCTAAATCTTAGGCCAGAAGTGGACAAAGCAAGTTTCCTAACTGAAGGTGGAGTCTGAAAGCTTCTTTGATTTGTGCCAACCAGTGGTCCCAAGAGCAGTTTGAAAAGAGAAGCAAATAGGCTGAGGGCAGCAACCAAGCATCGACTAGTGGTGAGGATGCCTGAGTCTAAATCCTCATGTCATCCTCTGAGAAGTTAAAAGGATATATAAGGTGCTCTGCTGACTTCATATTAGCAAGTTAGGCAACTCCCCCAGAGTGAAACCAGATGGTTTTCAGGACATTTTGGTTTGTCTTTGCTATTCCAAAAGACTGTAGTGAAGGCATGTGGGCTGAGCTGGGAAACCTGCCCCTGTGCTCTGGTGTACCTTGAGTGATATTCATGTATGAAATGCATCTGTTTTGATTGAAAAGGATTTACCAATGGCAAGGAGGCTTGACATTGGCAGAACTAACATTCCCACCACCTGGTACAGTTTTCTGCACTAGAAGAAGGATTGAAAGGTAGTTAGAGCTCAAGACCCATTTAATAGAAATTTAAAAGACAAGAGGTGCACCACTACAGTGACATGAGTGTTGTGCACAAACCTTGAAATGCCTTAAAAGACACTTTACCACTTTTCCACACAAACCTTTCCTGAGGGAACTAATTTTGCCTGTTGGGAGAAAAATAATCTATTCTTCTTTGAATGAGAAAAACTGAGTTTAAAAATGGAAATCATCTTCTGACAAACTGCACCACAAAGGTGGAGAAAGCTTCCTGTGGCACTCTTGATGTGATAACCTAGAATAAATGCCAGTTGGTTGAAGAGGCTGTCCACATGGTAACCATTCATGCTATGTACAAGTGATGCAATTGATTTTTGTAATCCCAGACAAAAGTAGACTCTTCTGAAGCATTGTCAGCCTGTGAAAAGCTTCCAAAGACCAAAGCTGCTGCTGAAAAGCCAATGGTGTGGCGAGCTTCCAGCTTGGCATCTGCTGCTAATGTTCCATCTACCTAAAATTGCCATTATAACATAGTTAGAAAAGGCGTTTTTCATTTCCTGCTCTGCACTGATGTGTAGAGTTACTGTGTGCTGTTAGCAACCAAGTGCTGGTTTTCACTTCAGGAACAGATGCCTTTTATTGAAGGCTGGATCCTGGCAGCCCCTCCATAATTACAGAGATGGAAAAGGGTGCAAGAAGCTGCCTGGATTCAAATGTGCATGTGCAATGCTCTTTCTATCAAGTTTGGTTTTCTCTTTTCACTGTCCTCATCTTACTCTCTCAGATGTGAGGCTCCTCTTCTGATAAGAACACGCTCATTAGATGAGAAGAGGAGCCCTCACTGCATCTCTCCAGCACGTGAGAGTGTTCCTGGATGCAGGCAGCTTCAGTCCCTGCCCAAATCTTCCTTGTGTGAAACTGTTGGTTCAAGCCTTATGGGCTGCTCTGTAGTTTCTAGAATATTTCAGACCTCCTCCATTCGGACACGTTAAGCAGCTGCCAGTCTCTAGAGATCAGGGCATGATGGGCACTTGTGGTGGCCAGAGTTTAGTGTGAATCAGATGCATTTTCTCTGAAGCAATTTCAGAAGCTGAAGCTGTCCTTGTCCTCTCCCTGGATAATCTCCTCCTGACAGTGGTCATGAATCATCCTTGAATAACTCTTCCATAGAGATGGTTTTGACATTCTGTTGAGTCATCTGTGCAATCTGGGAGGGTTTGCTGTATGCTGGCTCCACACCTGCATTTTCCAGAACAAGCCAGTGGGAAATGGCCCGTGCAGTCACTCATGGTGTCCTGCACTGCACTGCACTGCAGTACCATGCACTGTTCTTGGTCATCCCCCGTCTCTTTCCAAAGGTAATGCAGCTTTTGCAGCATTCTTGTTTTCCAGGTTTTAGCTAAGCCAGGTCATAAGCACATGTTTACTGTGGGGCTGTCTCTGCTGGTTGAAGTTAGTGCCTCTGAGAGGTACTGGTGACTGTTCAAGCACAGAGGTCTCCATTCCCACTGATCAACCAGCAGGTGGAAATGTGTTTACATACACCATTTGCTTCTTTACAGAATTAACTCAGTTATGTCAAACCACTGAAGAAGGCAGTCTGAACTAGCCCATGTGCAGTGGAGCAGCTCAAGGAGTGTCCATGCAGAGAAGGAGCTGTGAACTTCAGGTGGGACTTGGACACACACAATCACAGCTGAAAAAGTAATGTAAGAATAAGACATCTATCCACAGCCTGGAAATCCATCTGACTTCAACATGGTCCATTTGAGGTAATGGTAGCACATGGACAGGATTTTAAATATTAAAAAATTCCAACATAAACTAAATTAAAACCTAATTACACAAACTTGCAATGAAGAGGGAAGAAGGAACATAATAACTGAACTCTATTAAGGGATTTGCATTTGTACAGGAACATTTGCAAAACTAAATGTTTTAAAAATTGTTTCAGATAATTTGGCCAGGAATGATTATCACATAAAATCAGACTGTAAACACTGAGAAAACTAAATTAAGCTGAGACATGAGGTAAAGTAAGATATTAATAAGAATCATCATTTCATATTTTGTACACTTTTTTTCAACAGCCCTGAAATGTCTTACTGCAGGATAATTAGAATATAATCTTGTTCCAGGAAATCCAGCACTTGCAAGTCCAGCCCTGTGTGTGTTTGCCTTTAAGTCTGTCTGCACATTGCTTGGAATAACCTGACTGATGTGTCAGATACTCACTAGTATCTACTAGAGAGCAGGGACAAGGCAAACAGCACTAATTTTTCAGTTGATTTTTAACTGAGGAAGAAGTACAGGTGCCACTAAAGACCATAAAAAATAGAGAGGATCTTGGAAAAGTTATTATCCTTATGGAATGGAAAGATCAAAGGGAGAATCAATTTGGGGAAAACAGTCTAAAAGTGAGCACAACGGGTAGTAGTAGAAGTACAATGCATTATTGCAAATTAAAAAAAAAAAGAAAGAAAGGATGTAGAGGATGTTGGAAGTGGAGAACAACTCTTTCCAGATTTATAATTATTTGTAGACAAGCAAACTTGGAAGTCCTTGAATAGATTTTAAAGTAGCCTGGAAGCAAATTGGAATGCAGGCCATATTATCTGGAGCTTGAAACTTTTGCTTTAAAGTACTTGCAATCCCTTTATTGCAGCTGTGTCTTTCTTTAACTTCCTAATCTTTTGCTTGCTTTGTGACATCAGATAGATTTTTAGAGTTAAGGTCTATTCCAAGCCTTAGAGGTTCTAAAATCAGAAGCCAGATGTCTGGAAATGGAGAGGGGGTTTAAGAAACAGAGAATTAACATAGTGACATATAGGTTGACATACAAGTTGTGTGTGTATATATATATATATATATACACACACATTTATATACACACACATGTGTATGTTTGGCAGTTTCTTTTGCTCATTCTCTCCATCAGGGTGCTGAGAACACTTAACAGTTCTCAATAAACCTGGCCAGCCCCAGCTGGGACCTCCACCCAACCACCTTAAAAGGGAGCAGAGCCCCTTTTTAGTTCAGCTGGGGACTGTCAGCCTTTGCTTGAGTTGTTGGGGGGCATTTTGGTCTCCAACTCAGCCTGTCTAGGGCTTGCTATGGACACCTTTTCTCTGGAACTCATTGTCTGGACTGGTTTCCCAGACTAAACTGGGCACTGTCTCATCATCATGGCCCTACTATCACTGGACCTGACTTATGAACTGGCTTCCTGATTCTGCCTTCCTGGTTTGATCTTGGATCTGCCCTGTCAGCATGCTTTTGCCTTACGGTCTGGACTCTCGGTTGCTATCTCTCAGCCCATCCTGCTTGGCTCCCTTGAGGCTGAGGGGAAGGCTATGGGGTCAGCTCAGTTCCTGGCTTGCCATCCCTTGGAGAAAAGACCTGGATTTGATGCTCTCTCTTCTGCTTTCGTCAAGTGTGTGTGTGAGTGCACAGAGGTGAGGTACTGTGCTGTCACAGTGACAGAGGGTGGTGGCTCCTACCCACTCTACAGAAGTGCTATAACTGAAGCCATCTTTTTGCCTAAGGAGGAAGGAACTGTTGTTAACTGTCTACTCTTCCCCTGGAAGCAAGAAAGCAGCAGAATATACAGCAGAAGGCAGTGATATGGAATAGAAGTCTCTGGCAGCATTGCTATATTATCTGCACCACGGGAGGAAAATCTAGATAATGGTTTTATTTTCAGATGTGAAGATCTGTGGTTCAGATTTAGCTAGAGGACTTTGCCCACAAATATAGATAATCCTCTATTCAGTGTTTCACTTCACTGCAAAGCCTTGCTTGTCTAGGTAAGAAATGTGCACTGGCATGCTTCTTGTGTTTCCGGAGCTCAGTGTTCAGGTCACACTCGGTAATTCTTATCTCTCAGGCTGATCCACCTGTGTTTTACAGGGCAAGGGGACTGAGATTCTGCAGTAAGATTCCAGAATCACCTTTTGATCACTTTTGTCACTGCATTCAACCAACTCCACAATATCAAGGAATGTTTTTGGCCTCAGTAGCAACAGAGCTGGGCAGCAGGTCCCAAATTTGAAAACAAGAAGCCACTATTTGTATTTCCATGTCTTCTCTGTGCTTCCACTGGGAGATGCTTAACAGGTATCCACCAAATGGTCAGCCCACAGGGAAGAGGAGGGAGGATGATAGAGAAATGAGTGAAGGAAGCTTCAATCCTTCCTTTCCTAACCTGCAACTTCTCAAGATACATCCAGTTTGGGAAAATAAAAAGATGGAACACGGTGTCTCCTCACACAGTCTGGGTAGAAAAAGATGCTTTGAAACTGGGAGAGAAGTAGTGTGGAGAACAACTGGATAAGGAGACAAAACACAGTGGGAAGACAGGCCCTGGGAATTGGAGTAGAGAATGAAGAAGTTAAAAAGTGGAAAGGGTATATTAAAAAGTTTATATGCAGCCTGTGGGACAAAAAGGGGAGATACAAAGGTAGGTGCCATGACTTTGGCCTCCATAAACCAGACTGAATTATCCTGTTTACTTTATCCTGCAGTCCCCAGCAGTGGAGTGAAGTGTTTCTGCATCTCTTGGTTTGTGTGAATAATATGTTCTTGGCATCAGCTTTGGTTTTAATGTGATTGGTTTTTAAACATAATTAGAAGTGTTTTTACAGCTTTGTGTATTTCTGTTTAAGAGACAACAAAAAGTAATGCACAGATATGTTTTTTAGCAGAGAAAGATCTCTAAAACATTACACCAGAATGGCACTACTCTCTTGATAATAAGAACATGCATGGTGGATCATTGCAGAATTGGCTTTGAATGTTTGCCAGCAAAGCCTCTGACTCAACAGAAAGCACAACCTGTGGTTTGTTAGCCCCGTTGACCTCAGTGCCTTGTTGTGCAAGCTGTTCACAGGATCAGATACCCCAAAATGGAGCCTTAAATGGGGGAGGAGTTGTTCAGTAATGTTTCAATTTTGAACTTTCTTGATTTAGTAAAATTCACTTTCCTTTTTCATTTGAGTTTACTGTGGAGGCTACAGTAAGATCATCAGGGACTCCAGGAATGCATGGTCCCACTAAGCCAAGGGGATAATACATATGCTCAAATGATGCCTGTAAAACTTGATACAAGAACCCCTTAAGCACATGCTCTGGTTTTCTGAGAGTGCATTAGTGGGACTTAACAGACACACAAATTCTTTCCTGAAGATAGGCGCAGGAAAAATTACTCCACAAAGGAAATGCCTCTCCATAGAGGGACTCACAGCTGTGCTGTGTACTCTTACCCCTCACTGCACTCTGGTGCCTGAAGCCTTTGGGGAGCTGAGCTGTTCTTCACAGGCTTGTCTCCTATCTGTGTCCAGCATCTGCCTCATGTGGCTTGGTTTTCTTTATCTTAACTGGCCTGGCCTCCATGCTGGATTTCTTCTGGACAAGCAGACAAACCCAGTACTTTTAAGAAGTGAGTGCACACCGTTTTTGGGGCTTATGGGCTGACTGGCTGCTCCTCCTGTAGCATTTCTATGGCAATAATATGATCTAAGTATCTTGAAGGAACTTTGACAATTTAAGCCAGTGGAGTATTCAATATCTTAATTTCTGCTTTTTCTTGTGTTTCCATGAGCTTATCTGCAAGCTTAACAGTGCATCAGTGTCAGATTCTACTTTCCACAAATGTACACACATTTAATTCACCCGAATGTTTGTTCCACAGTTTGGTCAAAATAATATATAAACCACATTTTTGTGACTTAAAAAAGGCCTTACCACTTGCTATAAAGACAAGGCTGGGGAATGATTCACCTCTGAAGGAAATAGTGTGCTGTTTCTGTTGTACCACTTCTTAAGCCAACAGACAAACAGCTTTGAGACCTGCTGCTGCACCCTAGAACATGTTTTGATGTTGCCTTTCAAGTGTTTAAACAGAAGATAGAGTCAGTTGTGAAATGTCTTACTCCTTTTTGATGAAAAGGAGCTTCAACTGGACTGTGATGAAGCCATGGCACAACTTTCTAGAAGGAGTGCAATGTGCAGCTGGAGCTGAAGAAGTCGGTGTGGAGGCTGCCAAGCCAGACTGGAGCAACAGCTTGGGTCAGGGGCAAACAGGAGTGGGTGTTGCAGCCATCAGCTGCCATCAGCTAATCCATGAAAAACCAAGCCCAAATTATTTCTGTCCTAACTGCAGTGAGAAGCCAGCTTTGACCCATGTTTCTTATTCATATCACTCTAGTTCTCCTTCATCTGTCATTCCTCTGTCTTGTACGCCATGTGGGTAATTGTTTATCAGTGTGTGAAAATGGGTAAGGATGCAGTCATACTGCTGTGATAGGACTTTTGGAAAATGAGATCCATGGCTTTTACAGTGTTGGCCTTGTGAAATTTTGGTACAGCTGCAAGATTCCAAGAGCTGTGTTTTCAACTTGCATTTGTTTCCTACAGTGTGTTTTTAAAATTATCTATACTCCTCAGCACTGGAGCTTGACCTTCTTAGCCTTAGACTAAAAAGATTTATAAAATCACTGGCCACAACTAGAGAAAATGATTTTTCAGGAGACCCCATAAACAGGGAAATTACATAGAACCACAATAATTCAAAGCAAAGCCATATGTTTAATTATTGTTGTAGCCATTTGGATTTAAGGATGACTGAACATCTTTAAATGATAGAGCATGGCTTACAAAGGTGAGCTGTGTGGTTTGTGATGCACCACTGCAAATATTCTGTGTACTATTTGAACGCCACTTCACAGTTCTGAGGAATATAAAGGCTAAAGGAACTTGAAGCTTTGTTGTTGATCTGTACCTAGTGATCTGCAATATGCCTACAAAGTAAACATTCCAGTCATCAAATAAATTTTAATATATTTGAGAGTTTTCAATAGGATGGGGATTATTTTCTCCTTTGTGGACTTCTTCTGTTCATAACTGTACCGGGAAGGAGGCAAGGAAAAACATTTCCACAGAAAATAACTCTGTTTTGCTTATTTCTTTTTAACCCTGCAACCTTTGAGCTGCTTAGCTAATTTAACGTGCTCAAAAAGTGATATTTAAAAGAACTCTCCCACACATGTCTGTCGCAAACAATACTAGAGGGCCACTGAATGGCAAAAATACTTGGGGAAGAAAGCATGGGTTGGAATGCTTTTTAATCATTCAGATATGTTAAAATGTTTGTGGTCAAATCTAAAGAAAGAGCATACCACTGGAGGCATCTTGGCAAGGTGCACTTGTGTTAAGTGCCTCATGTGTCTCCTGTTTCTTTAACTGATAAAATAAAAGGCTTAGGAAAAAATGCTGGCAAGCCACATCATATTTAAATGAACAGTTCAGAACCTAGAGCAACTGAGAAAGAAAGATCAGAGTGAACTGGTGGGGTGAGGTAAAAAGGAGATGCAGTGGAAAATATGAGCAACTTCATGAAAAAGTTCAGAAACCTGTCTAAATCAGAAGCAAAAATACCAGGGTGGAAGGGACTAAAAGGGCTGTGAAAGTGCAGAGCCTGCTGACCTATAGAGAAGCAGCTCTTTGTGAAAAGACAGAAGCAATTTTCAGTGGAAAGCCAAAAGCTCTGGGACTTGCTTTTCATGGGTACATCTACACTAACTTCAGAGCACCGGCCCAAGCTCAAACTTGCCTCATGTTTGGACGCAAGACTCTGCTCAGGGCCTTGGGTGAGCTCCATCTCTGGGAGGAGGTGGGGAGTCTGTGCTGGCCCAGCCCTTTAATATAACCCAAATGGTATCCTACCATGCACTTCAGAGGAGCCTTTGCTTTCTCCCAAATCATCTATTCCGGAGCTCATAATTCTGTTTGGCAATTATCTCCCTCCTGGAAGTGCTTAATGTCACATCCCACAAAACCCTGCTAGAAGTGTGGTGTGCTGAGTACGAGGCATTCACAGCTTGCCAGTGGTCCAGCCTGCTCCTTATCGTGCTAAGGGCAGGTCAGCAGCAGGGCCACACCATCTGCCTGCCACTGGGGCTTCCTCTTGGACAAACAGGCAACAGTGGTTCAACGAGTACAATTTTAATTATTTTTTGTTTTCCTCCTTAGACTTTGGCACGCCATCATGAATGGTTTGGCCAGACAGGGAGTGGGGTCAGCCTGGGAAGTGCTGAGGGTGCCTCCCTGTCTCTTGGCCTGTGCAGGTGTCTCTGCAGGAAGGATGCTGCATGAGGTGTGGGCTCGGCACTGGTGTCACCAGGGCTTGCAGTACCGAAGGACACCTCACAGGGACTCTGTCAGAAGGTGCTCTTCTCCTTTGCTCTGTGGCTGGTCTCTTGCCTGATCTCTGTCCCGTGACCAGCCACATGAGGCCTCATGTGCAAGGAGGAAAGAAGGCTGATGTCAGGCTGTGGTGGTGGTGGTGGTAAAAGTAGGGTTGAATTAGGATTTCTTCCCCTGCCTCCATGAGCTGTCTTATGATTACCCCTGGGGAAGCACCCTAGCAGCTGGGACTCTTCCAAAGAGGGAAAAGGACAAAAAGCCACCAAAAGAGATTTTAGCATGGCCTCTTAAACACAGGTATTCTTGTCTGAGATGCTCTGATATCATTTAGATGAACATGATATGAATAAGTAGATATGGTATCAGTGATGTTGAAGTTCATTGAAATGTTTGGTTAATAATACCTGGAAAAAAGGTGAAGCTCTGTCAGTGAACTGTGCCCTATATCACGTGATTAATCTGAAGCTGGACAGATTTGTACCTTTTCCTGGCCACATGATTACCAGGTACCAGGTACCACCACACAGAGCTGCAGTGTATTCGCATAAATAAAAAGGAAGATTGTGCCAAAATTCTTCGATGGAACAGTTTGCATTATTTAATGCCAGTTTCTCCAAATCAGAAAGAACTGAGCCCACTTATGGGACAATGAAAAGCAACCCATCCTCAGGACATCCTGAGAAGGGGGGAGATGAAGGATATTGCCATGCAAAGTGTCCCAATGAAGACCAGCTTCCTGTTTGGAGCTGCAGGCTGTGAGGAGCAGTGCATGACCAGGTCCCTGTGCTCTTGCCTTTGCCTACCTCCAGGAAAGCGTCTGGCTGCTGCTGACAAGGGAGAGCTGTGAGTATCTGGGGTGACAGCTACTGCTACAGAAAAGGGGAAAATGACCTCCCCTCACATCAGCGGTTGCTGCCCTATCTCTCCAGGCCCGCTGCAGGAGTGGCAAGCCCTAGAAAAGCTCTAAGCACACACTGGTACCAGGTAAGCCAAGATCCTCTGACTTTTATATGTAGTGCTCAATGAGAAGCCTCAGAGCATAAGCTAATAGACAGCAGTTCTTTTAGTGAAACCTTTATGTTAATTCAATACAGACTACTTATGGAATTTCCCTTCTCTGAGAAAATCTCAACTTCTATAGAGAACAGCACTCAGTCTTGTTCTTTTTCTTTTCAGAACTTCAGAAGTTCCCTTGAAAATTCCCCGAAGCCTTAATAATAATGATTCTCAGTTGCATGTCAGGATGTAATGTACAATGTAAAGTTTTCACATTTGACGCTCAGCATAGTTAAATTTACCACAGTGCTTCACATTCAATTTATCCCAAGAATTCTATCAAAATCACATAGTGTTCAACTAGAGATTTATCATGGGGTGCTTAACAATGAATTATTCAAGACTACCTAATGTATCGTGGTTTCTCAAGAGCCTAATGTTTGTATGTGTGTACATTTATACATAAAATACCTGTGAGCCATTACAGAAAACCAGTTTCTGAATGAGGTTTCAAGAGTAAAACTAGAGGATGTTTAAAAATAGGTGTCCTCCTGAAAATACAGTGGAGTTTTAGAGAGAAGAAAACCTCAATAATCTTCCCTGTTCAGCTATACACATAGTCATTTAAAGAGGATATATATCCTGCAGGACTCCTTTTAGGTGAAATTTTATAAGTATCTAAATTCTTCAGTGAAGGTGGTGTGGGGTTTTTTTTTCCTATATGCATATTGATGTGGCGTTTTAAATCTCGCTGAAAAGTTTTAAAGAATTTCCCTCATTTGCAGGTTTGAGAAGATTACTCTGTGCCTCCTACTAGCAATCATCTACAGTATTTTTCCCAAAGTGCTTTACTGAGTGGGTAAGCACTTCCTTTTTACTGATGGAAAAACAGACAAAAAAAGATGAAGTGGTCTGCCTGGGATAAACAGCTTGGTATGCTGCCTTTTCAAAGCCCTTAGGATTGCATTTTTTACCTGGCCAGGGGGCAGCCTGCTGGAACGACACTGAACTGTGCTCAAGGCAGTCCTTTGGCCCTTAGCTGTGCTCGCTGTAGGGGAACAGGCTGAGGAGAGTCCCCAGCTCACAGCTGCCTCTTTGGCTGCTTTTTCAGGTGGCCCTGGAAATAACCCCAAGGGGCCAGACTTTCAGTTCTTGGTTTTGTCCTCTGACCCAAACTGACTTTGGGATGACTGGTTTTATGTTCAAGGGAGGATCAGCTGCCACCATATGATACACATCCCTGAGGACCTGTCTCCTCTTTGACACCTCATTGAGTCTTTCTTGTTAAGACAGTTGTGCTTGTCTGCAGAGGAAGGGCACTTATTATATTCCTGTGCACATAGGTGCGGTGAGAGGGCTGGATTTTCACTGATGGGTGGGAGGAAGTTTGACTACTTCTAGCAGAACAAACCTTTCCTGCAGGCTGCAGGGGGGTTGCTATGGTCTCATTTCAACTTGCAGGCTGGAGCATCTATTTTGAACTTACTCAGGTCCTTGTGAAAAAATTCCTTTTGGCACCAGCAGCAGCTGTGATGGCTCCTTCTTCCTAAGGCATCTTGTGAGGAAGGGCCAGCATCTGATGCTTTCTCTTGATGACTCTGGTGATCAGGATGTGAGGCTTTCAGACAATGAGTAGCAAAGAAGGATCTTGATGCTATGTGTCCCAGAGGCCTGCAGGACAGACTTCAAGGGACAGCTGAGCGGAACAGGTAGAGGCTCAGACCTAGCTTCAGAAGTTGCATGGTCCTGGGTTTGTGTCTGGTCAGACTTGGTACACTAATTTAAGCTTATGGCACCTGTAGGATCATATTCATGCTGATGTGTTTAGGATAACAGTAACTCTGTTCTTCAGCAAGTCAGAATCCCAAGTCTAAAAGCCAGACAAAGGAAGAACAAGGTGGGGGAGGGGGGGACAGACAAGGGAGAAGACAAGCACTGTCTCTAACAATAAAGAATCATCTTTTGCTTGTCCAATAGGAGCAGAAGAACACATTTCTCCTGAAGATACTCTTTGAGGGTCTGATTTTTCCATGAATCTCCAGTTCAGCAATGAATACTATCTCTTGCCCTAACCACCAGTTGCAAACTAGCCAGGGATTTCACTTACATTTGCCTCCCGTGCTGCCTCTGGGCAGGACATAGGACAGGTTACCCACAGCAGAGAACCTGCCACCACTGTAAGCTGGAAGTGTTCTCAAGGTATAATTTAAGTGAACTCAAGAGGAAAAATAGCCCAGAGACAGCGCCTGTGGCCAAAAGCTCAGGCAGAAGTGGTGTCATGTCAGCCCACAGCATGCAGCGAGCTACTCTGCATCTTCCTGCCTTGGTTTCTCTCCTGTGAAATGGGGACTAAAATACTCATCTGTCTTACAAACATGATTAAATGTAGGTTGAAGGAACTCCCGGTAAAAACCTTGAAAACTCTGAGAATGGTGGTCCTGTTCACTTAAGGCAGGATCTGGTCCGGACACTGAACTCCAAAGGGAAGGACATAGAAGGGCCAAGGTGCTCACAGCTGAGCACACAGACTGCCAGGGGAGTGCAGGCACGGGAGGAGGGAGAACACGGAGGTGATGCAAGACACATTTATTTGGGTTTGTTTGCTAAAGACATCACGTACTGGATTCAAAAGCAAAACCCGATTGAAAACCCGAGTGGCAATGAAAAGCTGCCAACACTGCTCTGTCGGGGAGTTTGGGTGAAAAAAAAAAAAAAAGAAAAAAAAAAGGAAAAAAAGAAAAGAAATGCCAAATTCCTCTCCTCAGTACCCAAAACCCAGCTCGGGCCCCCTCGCCTTTTGGAGGGCGGCCCAGCGCTCGCTTGCCAGTGGTGCGGGAGAAGGGAGGGCAGCCCTCGGCCGGGCAGGGTGACCCGGCACGGAGAGCGCACACACAGACAGACACACACGTGTGTGCTGTGCACACACACCCCCGCAGCTGATGCAGGAAACCAACAGCGGCAGCACAGCCCCCACCGGCAAAACCCGCGTCCCGGGCCAAAAAAGGGGCGCCGCGGCGGAGAGCACGACGCGCCTCCTCCTCGTATTTCCTCCCCCGCCCACTTCCAGCGGCGGAGGGGCTCGCTGCCGCCGCCGGCTGCCGCCCGGGATGGAAAGTTGTAGCCGCGGCGGGATGCGCGGCGCGGCGGTGAGTTTCCCCGGCGGCGCCGGGGCGCGGCGGGCCGGGCGGGCGGGGGTGCGGGGAAGCCCGTCCGGGCGGGCGGCAGGGAGGAACCTCCGGGATCTCCGCGTCAGCCCCGTCTCTCTGCGTGTCCGTCCGTGTGTGTGTGTGTGCGCGCCCGGCCGTGCCGGTGCCCCGGGGGCCGGGCCCTGCCAGGGGGGGAGCGCGACGCGCACCGTGCAGCGCCCCGAGCGGCGGCGGCGGCTTCGGCCGTCGGGGGGAGGCGCTGCCTCGTGCCGCGCCGAGCGGGGACCCCCTCTGAGGAGACCCCCGGGAGCCGCGGCGGCGAGGTGCCCCCCTGCCTCAGGGCAGGAGCAGGGGCCGGGGCGGTGGCGCCCGGGCAGTCCCACCGGTGAGAAGGAGGAGGAGGAGAAAGAAGAGGGGGAGGAGGCGGCGGAGCAGCAGCAGCGGCGGCCCCCCGGCCGTGCCTCCCCCACCGGGCCGCGAGGAAACCCCCTCGGTGACCCCTCCCCCGACCCGGGGAGGGGGCGGGACCGGGAGACCCGGTGACGTCACTGCTCCGGCCGCGCTTCCTGCAATAGAAAGTGAGAGAAGGTAAAACACCCCCCGCGCTCCCCCCGACGGTGACCGGGGCGCCGGGGGGAGGGGCGGGGCGGGGCGGGCCCGGCGGGGAACGCGGCTCTCCCCGAGGGGACCCCGGCGGATGCGCCGAGCCCGCCCGTCCTCCCTCCCGCCCTCCCTCCCTCCCCCGCCGGGCCCGCCCCGCCTCTCCCGCCTGCCAGGGGAGGCTCCCACTCCCCCGCCCCCCGTTCCCCCGCATTGTGTCCCCCCCCGTCCACCGCCCCACGGCCGAGGGGCAGGGCCGCGATGGGGGCTCCCGAGTGGGACGTGGGGGATGGGGTTCCCGGAGGAGGGGTCTGCTGCCGCGGGGGGCGGGCGCGGCCGGGGGCCGGGGGGCTGCGGAGCGGGGCCGTGCCGGGGGGCGGCGCCTTGGCCGGCCCGGGGGGACGGTGCATGGAGGAGGGGTGGGTGCCGCTGCCGGGCTCTGTGTGTGCGTGTGTGTGCGGGCGCGGTGGCGGCTGTGGCGGCGGCGGCGCTGGGTCATGTTTGTGTTTGAGGTTGTCAAGTGAAGGAGGCTCCCGGCCCCCCCCGCTCCCCCCGCTCTTTCTCCCTCCCTCCCTCCCTCTCCCTCCCGCCGCCGCCGCCGCCGCCGCGCAGGGGTCGCCGCGCTCCCCGCCGCTGCCGCCGCCATCAGCCGCCGCGCCGGCCCCTCCGCCAGGTTTGCAGCGGGCCCCGCGGGGGGCGGGAGGGGGCTCGGGAGGCGCTGCGGGGACGAGGGTGCGGGGCGGGACGGCCGCCCCCCGCCGCCCCCTTCGGCGTGGAGCTGCGGCAGCCACAACACAATGTGTCCTCCACCGGCGGCGGGGGGGAAACGGGCGGGCGGGCGGGCGGGGACGGGGAGGACCGCAGGCCCCGATCCCCCCCTCAGCCCACCGCGCTCCGCCGCGGCCCCTCCGGGACGCGCGGGGACTCCGCGCTCCGGCTGCACCCGCGCTGCCCCCGGGGGTGCCAGTGCGCCCCGGCTCCCCGTGGGTTTGTCCGGGCGTCCCCCCCTCTCCGCCCCGGGTCTGCAGCCGGGGTTTCGGGGGCACTGGGAGGCGCGGAGCCCCGGCCCGGCTCCTCTCGGCCCCGCCGCCGTCCCCGCTGGGTGCCGGGCCGCGGCCGCCCCCCGTCCCTCTGTCCCCCTTCCCCCCCACCCCCCCGCGGCATGTGTGCAGCGCTTTGTTCGGTGCGGCGTTGCAGAGGGGTTTTCCCAGGCTCCTCCCTCTTTATTCATTCATGGATTTTTTGCCTCCCTCCCTTCCCCTTCCCTTCCCCTCGCAGTCCCGCTCGCACATACCCGCGGCTCCCCGGGCCCCGCGGGGCTGCCTCCCGCCCCGCTCCCCCATTTTTGGGTGGGTACGGGGGGATGTGACCGCTGCGATCGCAAAGGCCCGTTTCTCCCTCTCCCCTTTTTTTTTGGTTATTTTTTTTCCCTCGTTCAAGCGAGAGAGGGAATGACTTTTGGCGTGGGTCCTGCCCGGTGTTTCCGCCGTGGCTTTCACACGGCTATCTCTTCCCCGAAGGAGAGGGTCCTGCTGGAGAGCGGGGAAGCTTGGTGGCATTAAAGCGTCAGTAGGATGACATTTGTGCTGCAGGGAAGCGTCGGGAAGGGGCTCCCGATTTATGGAGACACCGGGGGATTTCAAACTCTCGCTTGGAATAACTTGTGTAAAGAAGTGACGGTGTTTATTAGCGTCTTTAAAAACCTCAGCCCAGCCCCAGGGACTTTCCCAGTCGAGCCAAAGGAAAGGGGAGGACCGGGGCTCAGGGAGTGCTGGTCGCTTCAAGCCATCCAGCCACTTTTCTCCATTTCCAGTTCGTGCCTAAGACCTGGAAAATGGACCTGTTACCATAAGGTTTTATTTAATTTCTAAATATTTCTGTTATGCTTGCAGATAAACTGGTATGAGTTAACAGTTTGACAGGCACTGTGCTCTGTTTTGGGTTTTTTCCGTCTTTTTCCTTCAACGTGCGGTAATACCCTAGTGAAGAATCATTCAGTCAGAATAACATTTTCCAGCTTTCCTTTGTGTCAGTTGCAGTAATTTTTTTTCTCCTGTTTGGGTCTTTTTATGCAGCAACAGACAAAAGAAACATTAAAAATTAATGATTATATTCCTTAACAGTATGTAGACTGAAGGGGTGGTTGCAAGTAGTCTATTTTAATTGGGTTTGAATTAAATTTTCTCAAGAACATGGTTGCCTTGAAAAACAATGTAAGTGCCCCTAAATTAATACTTACAACAAATGCTAAGAACTCTACATCCTTCCTCCTTCAAACAGCTGTCCTTAATCAATTTGCCTATATTAGGGGCCATTCCAAAGTTCATACAGTTTTAAAAAAATTATTCCTAATGTTTAATAAAAAGAAAAATCTGTTGACATGAAATAGAATTATTTTATAAAGAAGCAGAAGCTTGTTATTTTTTAATTTTGTTTAGATGGAAGAGTGTAATTACACCAGTCATTTTCTTCTTTAGGTTCTTGTGTGTAAGTAGTTTTCCATAGGTCTTTGAGAGATTTCACATCCTGTATCAGAAACCGAACAAAACGCTCATTGAACTGTTAGCAATTCCTAAGAATGTTTGAAAAGTAAGAAAGTGCAGGTAGGTCAAGAGCTAGTGTGATCCTCAACTGTACACTGATATTTCAGCAGAACTATCCCATGGGGAATTCTTCCAAACTTACATGCTGCATGTAAGGATTCTGTAGGTAATGTTACAAATTGGATGATGCTTTGTGTGTTTGCCCTCCCCTCTGTACTTCCCCCACCCGAAGCTGAAGATGTGTATCTGAAAGCCAGATGCCAAATTTTGTTTAATTTTTTGGATTTATTTGCATGAGACGAGGGTTATTGGAAGATGTTTTCTGGCTAGAAAACAGCTGACAAATGTGGAAAAGTGTTTTCGTTTTCTCATGCTTCCTGAGTAATCCTAAAAGGAGTTTCAGCCTCACGTGGTTCTCTTAAGATACTGGAACGCTTGCCTCCATAAAACCTGTTGAGGAATCCGTTCAGTGCAGGTTGTGCAGCCGCCCTGGGAGCTGCAGGTTGAGCTCTGGGTGGCGGGAGCCCGGGGCAAGAGGCCGGGAAGTGGTGCCGACGCTTTGCACAACAAAGGGCACCAGGATCTGTCGCCCTGCCGGGGGACAGGGACGCAGCGGGAACCCGGGACTCAGCTGGAAGACCCCTGACGCTGGCACGCATAAGTCTGGGAGGGCGTAACAGCCCGGGGGATCCTTGAGGATCCCTCCTCTGAGGCACCAGCTTGGGCTGTTACTCTGTTGTTGCGCCGTGAAAAAATTACTTAATGGACCGGGGGTCTGTGACTTTGCTGTGGGAAATGTGGGTTGAGCCGGCAAGGAAATCTTGTGTGTGAGAGTGGAGAGTGGAGGGAGTCAAGCCTACTGTGAAAAGAATTCGGTCCCAGCAGTGTAACTCTGGTGGTCGGAGTGTGACTGCCAGGGTGGCTCCTAGGCTGTCAGAAAGGAAAGATTCTTTAGCAAATCATAGGTGCAGAAATATTTCTTACTAATTTCCATAGTCATTTGAAGATGAAAGGGATCAGATAGGTATCTTTGTTTTTCTTATTGATGCCTTCATCTCATAACTTTCTCTCTGTTTTTTTAGCATACGGATTAACTGAGGCCTTTGACAAGTTTATGGAGCTGCCATCTCTCTGCTTGCTGTACTTTCCGTTTCTGAGAGGAGAAAGTGGTGCATGAGATTAGAGGAAAATGCCTCGGACAAAGCAGATACATCCCAGAAATCTGAGAGGTATGTAGCTCTCAGTTGAGAAGGAAAAGCTCTTGGGAAACTTGGTTGCAGTTTCAATTATGAGGTTAAAGGAATATGTATTTAAGAAGTTGGTTTTGTTCCAAAAGTAACTTGTAAGCAAGTTTTAGGAGTTGTCTGTGAGACCGCTCTAATTTTCACAGAGAATAACTGGAACATGTCCTTATTCCTGCAGTCTGTGTACTTGACAGCATTCTTGATGTTCTCCAGCTTACAGCAATAGCCAGCATGAACTTTGAAAATGCAAAGGAAGAAGCAGTTTCCTTATCAGAGAATTTACAGTTGAAATACAGGGGGAGGTGGGAAATGGGTGTGACATGGCAGAACTTGATGTCCTGCAGCCGGTAGTTGTTTTTCTTTAATAGTTGCCAGTTTAGCTTGCTTTTGAGGGGATCAAAACCTCCTCCCATGCATGGCTTCTCACTATTTATCTATCACCTGTCACGCATGCTACCTTGAGCATTGCTAGGTTTGACCTTGGTCTCCTTGCTCTCCTGCCTTTGCACAGCCACATGGTAGCTTGGCTCTAAGGGGCAAGCAGGTGAGAAAGCTGCTCTGCAAACTGGCAAGCTTACATGTCCTGGCATTTCCTTGAACAAAATCCCAGTGCACTTTATCAATCCCATGTGAATGTGAGGAATCTGATCCTATGGGTATTTGTTACTGCCTTGGTAGAAGTGGCCCTAGAGGAATTAAATGAGAGGAAAAATGCAGGTTGGTTGAAGAGCAGACATCCGTGTTGAGGGAGAACACGCTTCCATCCCCGCCCTTTTGCCCAGCTTTTGGAAGAACATGCTTCCACCTGCACCCTTACATGTAGCTGTCATCAGCTTTTTTCAGCTTAATTTTACAGTTGCAGTATGGAAGCATCCCTTCAGAGGAAAAAAGCCATTACAAAACCACAAAAATCAACATAAAGCTTTAGGGGCAGGAACAGCATTTGATTCTGGTTTTAACTTTTTTATGTCAAAACACAGCAAACATTCTTATGTGTCTCAGTTAGTTTACAGTTGAGAGTCTCTCAAGGGCTTGTGCATACAGCTGTATCTGAGACCTCATGTTTGCAGACTGTTGTCATTGCTACCACTAACAGTCTCTTCTGGAGAAGACATTTTTGTAGTGTCTTTATTCAGGAAGTGCTGAGTAGCATTTTGGTATGATGGATAAACCTCTTTCACAGATCAGGGATTTTACATTTCTCCTTCTTACAGGATGTGAAGTAATAAATCAGAACTGAGTTTTCAATATTGCTGCTTACCAAGTTGCTGACATAACTGAGCTTATGTTTTCTGATCAAATATGAGACTGATCTAATTTTAGTACTCTGATATCTACTCCTGTATTGCTTGAAACTTAATAGGAGTTAAATCTATTGTAAAGCTCTCTATTCACTTAAATAAATAATCTAATTAAACTCTTTAATTGTGTAAGAAATTAGTTGCCTTTTTTTCCTTGCATAATTTCTCTAGTCATTTAGCTTTTATCAATCCCGTTACAGCAGTTTTCATCAGTTCCTATTTTTCTTCAACTAATGGAGTTCTTGAATGAATTGAGATGGGTTAAATGTTGGGAAGGGAAATAGCAGTGTATACAGCAAGCCCATAGTTAGAAATTATGTTGGAACAGCTCAATGATTGTCAAAACTACACAGGTTGCTATAAACTTCAGCACCTTGTGAGCAGATATTGCTACTGTCACGGGTTGTTAGAGGTGAAGTGATTTGAAAAATCAGTTTACTTCTCATTAGTTGTACACAATTTCCATTTCTAGTCTAGATAATGAAGAAAACTGGATTTCACTTTCTGTAGTCTCCTTATCAGTCCCTGAGAGCATTGCAGAAAATACTTGCTTTGAACACAATATCTCTCACAAACTCTCAGTTTGTGCTGGAACTTGGGGAAATTGAAAAGTTTCACAGGTCTGTTTTCTGACAGCTTATTTGTGCGTATGCAAAGTTAGACACATCTTAAATTGATGCTATTAATTAACCATTAAAACTTTTAAAAAAGGGTGGTTTAGCATATGGTTTAATCCATGGTAATTGGTATTGATGACAACTAAGTGTGCAAAAAAGCATAAATGTATATGGTCGAAGGTGAAACTCAGCAAACTTGGCAATCAAAACAATATGTTCTGTAACATTTGAAAGACAAAGATGTAAGATTAAGTAACCTGTGTTTTTACAGGTTTTTAGGTTAAAAGCTATTTTTACGTTGTCTAAACCTGATTGTCACCTTTTGTACTATGTACAAAGAACACTCCATGGCCTTACCTGGCTTCTCCCTCCCTGCTGCCAGCTCCTCTCATTGCCCCATAGCAATCAAGTTGCCAACAGCTTTAACTAGACTTGCTCAGAGCCCATCAATGTTTAACTTTTTTGGAGATCACTGTAGAACAACCCTTGAGACTCCCTCTATGCTGTTGTGCATTAGATGAGTTATTTGGGTTGCACTTGCAGTCCAAATCAGCCTGGAGAATAAATAGCCACCTTCAAGAACCTAAAGTATTTTCCCTTAAAAAAACCCCAACACAATCCTTCTCTCCCTTCCTGCCAAGAAAACACACAGGAGAAAAACCACCATAGAAATCCCCCCCCACACACTCCCATTAGTTAATTTGAGGTTTGCTGCAATGTAGGAATAAGTTTTGAAGGTTTTAATATTGGCTGTGTTTACTGTAAGCAACCTTATTGTCTGGGGAAAATAAAGTAACATTGTTTAATATAGAGAGCTAAATTTAAGATTTTGTTAGGAAACCTTAGGGCTCTTTGTTTTCTATCATGGCTTGATTTTGCTCATTTTGTATATTCTGTGAAATCTGACAGCCTTTGGCAGAAAAGCTGCTGCCCTAAAGTGTTAGGATCAGTGAAGATCCTTATATTCTGAAGATTTCACTGTCTGCTTGTAGATGATGGAATATAGTGCTATACTGACCTGATTTTACAACAGGAAAAGAAACCTATATAAGCAAGATGGGGTATGGGAAACATTATTTTGCAAATAAAACCGAATCTAGATAGTTGACCATTTGTTTTCATGAGTGTATTAGTGACATGGCTTTGATGCCTGTTTGCATCTGAAAGAGCATGTTGAATCTGAAGGTACCAATAAGACGTGCTGTGCTGCCCTTGTTTCATTAGATTGTTTTGTCATATCAGCCTTCCCTGCTCCTCACTGCAAATGCGTCCCTAATGTGAAACACGTTGCCATCACCAGTGGGCTGCTTTGGTAAGAGGAGTCATACACAGTATCAGGCTGAGTCTCCTGACCAACTTACAAGTCGTTGTCATCCCCAGCAATGGGGCTGAGTCGCTAAAATTTGAGAGAAATTACA